>NC_143129.1:27170000-27795000 GCF_059928025.1 Delphinapterus leucas
AAAGAAGCATGTGCACACCACGGAGGGCCAGAAAAAGATCCAGGAGACCAATCTTAGCTCCCTAGTCAATTACCAGGCCCGGAAGGTCCTCATGGACTGCCAGGCCAAGGCTGAGGAGCTCCTCAGGAAGCTGTCCCTGGAACAGAGTTCCCAGTGGTCCCAAGATTTTCCCCAGGGCCTGATTAAGGAGCATCACCGGGAGCCGAAGGAGAAGGTCAAGGAGGAGGAGCAGTGCCAGCAGGTCAAGTGGTGCGCGGAAGAGCCCGAGGAGCAGAGGAAGGAGCACAAGCGGCTGTCCATGGAGCTCGCGGACCAGAAGATCCTGCAGACCAGGAGTAACGTCCACAAGAATATCGGTGACAAGGTGCAGCACATTCGGGAGCTCAACATCCTTCGGGAGAAGAATCATCACATCCTGAAGCTGAAAGCCGAGAAGGAGGAAAAGTGCCACATCGAGGGCATTAAGCAAGCCATTAGGAAAAAGGAGCAGAAGATGGAGCAGATCTCGCGAGAGAAAGATGCAACCTTCGGTGAATTCCAAAAGATCTCCAGGGCCTCCGGGACAGACAACGTGAGAAAGTTTGCCAACAGCTTCTTTGATCCGATAGGGCGGGAGGCCCAGGTTCGAGCTGGGCAGCAGGGAGGAGGCCACTGAGAACCTGACGACAAATAGCTTACAGCCCAGGCGGCTAGAAAGAGATGTGGCAATGTGATTCATTTTATAATCTGATTATAATTGAGCATTCATTTTTTAAAAGTACATAAAATAGCTGCAATTTCCTCTGATGAACTAGGTTATTGATTCATTTGGATGGTTGAGAGGGTTGGGGTAGAAATTTGGAAATTTTAAGAAAATTACTTGCCTTTGTACATTTGGATTTAAATAGAAAATATTCATTTAGTTCTCAAGTAATCTTAGAAGCATATGTCAGACACATCTTTGAGGAACCAAAGAAAAATCTACAGTGGGAATACAGTTCTGTGTCATGAGGTAAGTCTTTCCCTGTCCCAGAACTTATGAAAGTGTGAAGTGTGATGTACCTGTCATAAGAAATCTCCAAGAAAAAAAAGAGTGTGTGGGGGTAGGGGTGGGGGGAATTTCTGTAAACAAGTATATTTGGGAACACAGTATACTACAGCCCCTCTTGGGATTTCATAATGCATGTGAAATTTTTAAAGGCTCTGAAAAGTCTGGCAGTAAAGACACATTTGATTAACCTAGTGTTTTTCACAAACCACGGAACTCTTTTTTCTTGGATCTTTCCATGGGATTGATGTTCTGTGAAATATTTTTGGAAACAGCTCTCTGTAGATCCTCCCAGGCTGCACTTCTTTGGCCTTCCCTTCCTGTGTTAATAGGAAATATTTATAATTCCTTTAGCACTACTGATTGACTGCACCACCACAGACATGCTGTCCAAAAGCTCACTGGAATCTTTTGGTCCAATTCTTTTTTTTTTCCCCCTTTTGGTCAGTCTCATCCAGTCTTTTGGAACAAAATTCTATTAGAATCCTTCTCTTCCCCTCTGTTTCTCCTCTGTCTCTTCTGAAGGAGGTATGTGATGTCATTCTGTCTACCCACATTGTGTCTAATTAACCTAACCAGTCTGAATGAATGGCTAAGCATGATTCAGGAACATGACATTTAAAAAATAAGGAGCCAGAAGCTAAGTAGAATTTAACCCATCACATCTCAAAGTCTCTACTGAAAAATTCTAAAGGTGTTCTTTAAATGCCCCCAATGTAACATTTGTCTTTCAAAAAAAAAAAGAGAGAAGAGGAAGTAAGCCCCACTGGAAGATTTGTGTCTTCTTAGCGTTTCTGAAATGACATGAAAGGTGACCTGGCAAGGGGTTTTGTTCAAAGGTCAGTGTGAGATCCATATTCTCATCTTACATAATGGAAACTGGGCCCACTTCCCTGCCATAGTTCCCCTCTGTCTACTGTCCCCAAAGAGACCTACTCAGGCCCTCACTCCTTTGCTCAAAAGTAGAAAGGCCCGTACATCTTGGCTCAATTTCTAATCTTATTATTTTCTTCTGTTCACCCAAGCTAATGCTGTTCCAGCCAAATGCTGTGTACATTCCCAGCATTCTAGGAAAGTGCTTAAAATATCTCAGACAGACGTCCCATGAATCTAACTCTTCCTCTTGACATAGGTATGTGACTTTGGGGAAGTTACCTTCCTGGGCCTCAGTTTCCTCATCTGTAAAATAGAATTATATTTCATACTTCAAAGGGATGTTGTGAGGGATGATTAAAATAATGTAAGGTGTCTGGCATAGTGTCCAGAACCTAATACACACAGTAATTAAATATTGCAGTTGTTATTATATTACTGGCTTTCCATTTTTGTCAATTCCATTCTCCCTCTCTCACTGCTTTCTCACCAGCTGCCTCCTCCCATCATACCCAAGTCTGATTTTTCTGAGGTTAGCGCACATCCTGCCTCTTGTATGAAATGTGGGGCCTCCCTGGCTGCTCCATCTCAACATCAGCCTTCTTTGACAAGCTGCTCACTTTATGGCTTATTGAGCACTTAGAAATTGATGCTTTGTTGGCATATCCATTTTGCAATCCCCATCTTGGCTTCCAAGCTGGACTGCGTGCTACTTAAGGCCAGGGTCATTATACCCATGCTTAACATGGTGGTCAATATATAGTCAAAAGCCATTAAGCACGATATTTTGACCCTATATCCATATCCCATGCCTTTACCCTACTAATGTTCTTTGCTGTTTGCTCCAAGAAATAAATACAGACTTTCATTCTTTTATCCAATTCTTTATGAATATTACTGGTAGAAATAATCAATACAGAATAAGACTGACAGAAGATGAAGTACATTTACTTTCCCCTATTTTTCCCTTAAAATATATATATATATATTCTATATATACATATATATCCCCAGTATAAATATATATTTTTTTGACCCCCCACCATTACCCATGCCCCCAAAGACCCAGTGAGGAGCCTAGACTTTTACCTTCACCAGGATGTAATAAGGAGCTCCCCACCCTGGCAGTGTCATTTGAGGCCACTTGGGGAGCCTACACTTTCAACCACTAGCGACACCACCACCACCACCACGATGCAGTAACAGGGCACCCCTCTCTCTCCCTACTGAGTGGTATCAGATAAAGCCTAGTGGAGAGGAGTTTTTTCACCCTCAATCAGTAACACCCCTCTGGTGTCAATAGATGTCATGTGGGGAGCAGTAATGAGGCACTCTTAGCCCTCCCAGCCAGGGAGGTATCAGTGGAGGCCTAGAGGGAAGCCAACATCCCCACCTCCACCCAGCAGTGGTGGAGAGAGCCCCCTCCCCCCCGCTCAGGTGGCAATGGAGGCTGAGTGGGGAGCTGGACTTATACCCCTGCCTGGCAATAATAAGGCCTCAACCTTCTTCCCTTTCTAGAACAGTGTGAGAGGAAGCCAGATAAAACAGCAGATCCAGTCTTACAATACTCAAAATGTCCAGGTTTCAGTTCAAAATCACACTTCATATCAAGAACCAAGAATATCTCGAACTGAATGAAAAAGACAATAGGTGTCAATGTGAGGATGACAAATGTTAGAAATATCTAAAGTTCTTAAAGAAGCCATGATAAAAATGCTTCAACAGGCAATTATGAACACACTTGAAACAAGCAAAAAATAAAATTGTCTTGAAAAATAGAAAGCCTCAAAAAAAAATAATACAAGATATAAAGAAGAACCAAATGGAAATTTTAGAACTGGAAAATACATTAACAAAAATAAAAAGCTCAGTGGATGAGCTAAACAGTAGAATGGAGGGGACAGAAGAATCAGTGAACTGTAAGACAGAACAATAAAAATTACCAACTCTGAGAAATAGAAAACTACCAAAAAAAAAAAATTAGCAGAGCCTCATGGACCTGTGGGACTATAACAGAAGTTCTAACAGTCATGGCATGTCCCCAGAGGAGAGGAGTAAGAAGGTAGGGCTGAAAAAGTGCTCAAGGTAATAATGGCTGAAAACTTTTCAAATTTGGTAAAGAGCTAACCCTACATATTCAAGAAGTTGAGTGAACCCTCCCAAAAGAGTAAACCCATAGAAATCCATAAGACATATCATAGTCAAACTTCTAAAACTGAAGAAAAGAAAATAATTCTTGATCAGAGAATGAGAAAGTAAGCCACAGACTGGGAGAAAACATTTGCAAAAGAGTGGCTATATTAATACGAGACAAAGTGCACTTCAGAGCAAAAAATTACCATAGACAGGAACATCATAAACTTACAAGAGAGTCAATCCACCGAGAAGACATAGTTCTAAACATCTATGTATAAACAACAGAATTACAAAATATATGAAGCAAAAACCAATAGAACTAGAAAAAGGAATAAAATCACAGTTGCAGCTGGAGACCTGAACACCCTTCTCTCAACAATTGATAGGACTTCTAAAAAGAAAATCAACAAAGATACAGAAAAACTTAACACCATCAACTAACAGGATCTAATCAACAGTTACAGAAAACCCCAGCCAGCAACAGCAGAACACACATTCTTTTCCAGTGCTCATGGAACAAATAGCAAGAGAGATCATATCCTGGTCCATAAAATAAATTCAAGAAATTTAAATTATCGAAGTCATACAAAATGTGTTCTCTGACCACAAAAGCATCAAACTAGAAATCAATAACAATGATACCAGGAAAATCTCCAACAGTTAGAAATTAATCAGAACTCTTCTAAACAATCCCTAACTCAACGTCTCAAAGGAAAATTTTAAAAATACATTGAATTTGGGCTTCCCTGGTGGCGCAGTGGTTGGGATCCCGCCTGCCGATGCAGGGGACGCGGGTTCGTGCCCCGGTCTGGGAGGGTCCCACGTGCCGTGGAGCGGCTGGGCCCGTGAGCCGTGGCCGCTGGGCCTGTGTATCCGGAGCCTGTGCTCCGTGGCGGGAGAGACCACAGCGGTGAGGTGCCCGCGTACCGTAAAAAAAAAAAAAAAAAGTTTGAATTTAATTAAAATAAAATGTCAAATTTGTGGGACACAGCAAAAGCAGTGCTGAAAGGGAAATTTATAGAATTAAGTACATTTAAAAAGGCAAAAATCTCAAATCAATAATCTAAGCTCCCACCTTAGAATAACCTAGAAATAGAGCAAAACTAAACCCAAAGCAAGCAAAGAAAATCAAAGAACAGAAATCAATTCAAATAAAATTGAAAAATTCTTTGAAAAATTCAATAAAGTAGACAAACCGCTAACAAGACTGCTAAAGAAAAAAGAGAAGACACAAATTACCAATATCATGAATGAAACAGCAATATCACTACAGACCCTGAAGATATCAAAAGGATAATAAGGGAATGCTATGAACGACTTTACACAAAGTTTGACAACTTAGATAAATGGACCAATTCCTCCAAAAACACAAACTACCCCAACTCACCCAATATGAAACAGATCATATGAATAGCCCATTATCACTCATGAAATCAAATTCATAATTTTAAAAATCTCCCCCCAAAATCTCCTGGCCAGATGGTAACACTCAAGAGTTTCACAAATGCTTAGACAAGAAATAACACCAATTCTACACAACCTCTTCCCAAAAAATGGAAGAGAAGGGAACACTTCCCAATTTATTTCATGAAGTTAGTGTTACCACAATACCAAAACAAATACAGTGTGAAACAAACAAAACCTGCAGAATAATGTCACTCATGAATATAGATGTAAAAATCCTTAACAAAACGTTAGCAAATTGCATGCAACAGTATATAAAAAGAATTATGCACTACAACAAAGTTGGATTTATTCCAAGACTGCAAGGCTGATTCAGTACTTGAAAATCAATCACCATATTAATAATCCAGCACATTAGCAAATTGAAGAAAAGCACATGAACATATAAATCAATACAGAAACAGCATCTGACAAAATTCAACACCCATTCATGAGTAATACTTTCAGAAAAATAAAAATAAAGGGGAACTTCCTCAACTTGATAAAGAGCATCTACAAAAAACTCTACAGCAAGCATTACACCTAAGTGAAAGACTACATGCTTTCTCCCCAAGATCGGGAACAAGGCAAGCATGTCCATTCTCACTGCTCTTATTCAACATCATGCTGGAAAGCAAGAAAAGAAAATAAAAAGCATAAGATTGGAAAAGAAGAAACAAAACTATCCTTATTCATAGATGACATGATGGTTTATATAGAAAATCCAAAGGAATCTATGTAAATCTTCTAATAAGTGAGTTTAGCAAGATCACAGAATACAAGAGCAGCATACAAAAATCAATCAGATTTCTATATATTATCAATGAACACATGGTCACTGAAATTTAAAAATACACTGCCATTTACAATAACTCAGAAAAACTTACATATAAATCTAATAAAACATAAATATGACTTATTTGCTGAAAACCACAAAATGCTGATGAAAGAAAGAAGACCTAAATAAATAGACCTACTATCCATGGATTAGAGGATTCAACATAATAAAGCACAGGGATATCAGCTCGGTGCTTTGTGACTGCCTGGAGGGGTGGGATAGGGAGGGTGGGAGGGAGGGAGACGCAAGAGGGAAGAGATATGGGAACATATGTATATGTATAACTGATTCACTTTGTTATAAAGCAGAAACTAACACACCATTGTAAAGCAATTATACCCCAATAAAGATGTTAAAAAAAAAAAAGATGTCAATTCTCCCCCAACTGATAAACAGATTTAGTGTAATTCCTCTTAAAATCTCAGATTTTTAGTAGATATGGACAAGGTTATTCTAAGATGTATACGGAAAGGCAAAGGAACTAGAAGAGCTGAAACAATTTTGAAAAAGAGAAAGTGGGAGGAATCAGTCTGCCCAGTTTCATGACTTATTACATGGCTGCAGTAATTAAGACTATGTGATACTGATGAAGATATAGACACATACGTTAATGGAACAGAATAAAGAAACCAGAAATAGACCCACAGAAATATGTCCAATTATCATTTTTGGCAAAGATGCAAGAGCAATTTGGTGGAGAAGGACAGACAGCTCAACATAATACTGCTGGAACAAGTGGATATCTACAGGCAAAAAGTAAGGAAGTAACAGAGGGAGAGAGACAGAGGGAGGGAGGGAGAAGGGGAGGAAGGAAGGAAAGACTTCAACCCAAGTCTCACATCTTATACAAAAATTAACTCAAAGTGGATAATGGACTTAAATGCAAATTGTAATACAATAAAGTTTTCAGGAAAATATCTTCAGGATCCAAAGTTAGGCAAAGAGTTCTTAAACTTGACACCAAAAGCACAATCTATAAAAGAAAAAATTGATAAATTGGACTTTATCAAAATTAAAAACCTTTGCTGTGTGAAGGAATCTGTCAAGAGGATGAAGTGACAAGTTATGGGATGAGAAAATGCAAGTTTAAACTATAATGAGATATCATTATTCACCTACTGAATGGCTAAAATAAGAAAGAGTGACAACACGGAATGCTGGCAAGGATGCAGAGAAAGTGGATCACCCAGGCATTGCTGGTGGAAATGCAAAATGGTACAGTCACTCTGGAAAGCAATTTAGCAGTTTCTTCAAAAACTAAAGATGTAATTACCATATGACACAGCAGCTGCAGTCCTGGGCATTTATCCCAGAGAAATTGACTTATGTTTGTACAAAAACATAAATATGGATGTTTATAACAGTTTTATTCATAAGAACCCAAAACTGAGTTAACCCAGATGTCCTTCAACAGCTAAAAGGTTAAACAAACAGTGGTAAATCCATACCATGAAATACTACTCAGCAATGAAGACGAAACAGCTACTGATACACACGACAACTTAGAGGAATCTCCAGAGAATTATGCTGACTGAAAAAAGCCAATCCCCAAAGGTTACATAATGTGTGATTCTACTTATATACCATTAATGAAATGACAGGATTTCAGAAACGAAAAGCAGATTAGTGGCTATCAGGGATCATAGATGGGATGGAGGTGGAGGAA
Source organism: Delphinapterus leucas (assembly GCF_059928025.1). Lineage (NCBI taxonomy): Eukaryota > Metazoa > Chordata > Mammalia > Artiodactyla > Monodontidae > Delphinapterus > Delphinapterus leucas. The sequence goes on from NC_143129.1 coordinate 27,177,984, forward strand.
AGTGTTTGTGGCAATAAAAGGGCAACATGAGGGGTTCTTCTGGTGAAGGAAATGTTCTGTATCTTGGCTGTCAATGTCAGTATCCTAGGTGTGATACTGTACTATAGTTTACAGGATGTTATCATCAGGAAAAATTGGGTAAATGGCACATAAGATCTCTCTGTCCTACTTCTTAAAACTGTATGTGAATCTACAATTATCTCAAAAGATTTCTAAAAACAAAATAAAACTAACATTATTTATTGCTGGAAAAAAATACATTTTTGTTGGTGACAATGAGAACGTCAAAACCTGAACCCAGGAAAACTAGATTTAGTAGAAATTTATTAACACAAAGTAAACTCAACAAAGGCTAAAACTGAAAATAGTAACAGTTGTTACTGACTAAAAATTGAAGCACATTTTCTCTATACATGTATCTATGTATAATTTGGCCTGGAAAAATTGAACTTGGTAGAAATAATTCCCGCAACAGGAGAAGCTGTAATTGGTCACATTTGATATCGTCAAGAACACTGATAAATAAATGCAACTGGTCTCAATGCAAAGAAGTTTCATAAATTGAAAACAAAAATAGAAAAATGTGGAAGCAATGACTGTACCATTTAGAAAACTGATCACAGAATTGAATTGGCTTAAAGGAGTTTGTGTTAGAAAATACTCTCTCAATGAAAACATAATAGCCTTAGTATTCTGACTTAAATATTTGTATTCAGTACTTAGCAGATCAAAACTACGGGATCAAAACATCCTATCATCTAGCCCAAACTTATGAAATGTTTACTATGTGCCAGGCACTTGACATACACTAGACACTTTTACATTCATTTATATCCTTTTATTTTATAACCTTTATAACATAAGTTAGCTACGGTATTTCATAGATGAAGAACTGAGGTTTACAGAGATTGATCAAGATTTCTGAGATGCTGCTGCTAGTAAGTGGTAGAGCTGGGATTTGAACCCAGTTCTCTCTGACTCCCTATGCTGTTTCCATACATTACCGGCCTTTCAGTGATGAAAAGGAAATATACCATTGTGATTATAACCCAGACTCTGAAACCAGACTATCCATGTTCTAATCTAATCTCCATCATTTAACTAAGAGGGGCATTGGGCAAGGTTCTTTACCCATCCATGCATCTTTTATGAAAATCTGTAATTATCTTTCACCCCATTAGCATTACAAGAACAAAACGACATGGTTATTTCAAAAGACAGAGAAAACACATTCAATGAAATTCAAAACATCTATTTATGATTTAAAAAATTAACTAGCTCAGAATCGAAAGGGATTTCCTTAATCTGATAAGGGGAGTCTAACCAAAACCTACACAAAATTATTTTTAATGGTGAAACAGTGAAGGCTTTTAAAATCAGGAAGAAAAAAGAAAAGAAAGAAAACATATAAGGTTTGGAAAGGGGAAAAGAAACCTAAAAATTCTCATTATCCACAAATGATATGATTGTCTGTATCTACAACCTTAAAAGTTTATATATGCATAATACAGCTTTGTGTAATAACCAAGAAAAAGAAACAATTCAAAGTCCATCAATAATAGAATGGATACATAAACTGAAGCATAGTCACACAATGGAATTCTGTACGGCCAAGAGCATACCAATGGTCAACAACCATACTCAACAACATGGGTGAATCTCACAAACTTAATGTTGAGTGAGAGAAGCTAGACACCAAAGAGCACACACTGCATGATTCCATTTACATAAAGTACAAATACAGAAGGACTAATCCCTGCTGTGGAAGTCAGGAGTGTGGCTCCCCTTGGGTGGGGGGCTAATGGCTGGAAGGGGTCCAGGAATGCAGTGTGAAGTAAGGAGGTAAAGCGTGGGATGTAGAATCAAATGGTGTGGGGTTTAAATGCCGGCTCTGCCACTCACCAGCTGACAGACTGTCCACGCGGGACGTAACCACTGTGAGACTCAGTTTCCCCCACTGGAAAATGGGCATAAGGATGGTCCCCACCTCACTGGATTGCTATGAGATGAACAAGATAATGTATGTGAAGTCTGTGGCTCAGGAAGTTCTGGAAAGTGATAGCTATGGTTGTTGTCAGTCTTGTTCTGCTTCCTGGACTCCTCCACTAGGAGCCTAGTGATTCCTGGGGGTAAAAGACAGAGTTTTCCCTTAGCAGATGGCTTTTGATTTTAAGACGTTTCCTTCAAAGACGCTTCGGGGACACTCCAGACCCCAGATATGGCCTCTTCAGTTGACACAGGGGTTACTTTGTCATTGGAACTCCTGCTGAGGTCACAGACACCAAATGTCAAATGGCAAATTCTGCAAGGGGAGTGGGTGAGATACTAAATCAACTGCTTACTTGACTGCACTTCTTACAAATCTCAGACCAGCAAAACACACCTCTCATTCTTACCTTTATGGTCAGAGCTGCTTGAGTCTAAGGGCATTTTGTGTTTGGAAAACCTTCTGGTACCACTCTATCCGGGACTAGTCAGGCAGCCTCCCACCCCACTCTCGCCCGGACACGCACCGCCATTTATCATGAAAAGAATGCAGCACCTGCTTCCCCCGCTAAATTTCCTGCTTTTTGTAAAAGCTTCTAAAATAGATTTTGAATTGTATGGTTTTCATAAATGCTGTTTTTGCAAAGTGTTTCTTGAATGATTATTTGTGCTTAGTGTTTGAAAAATAACTTCGCTCAAAGAGAAGGAAGATAATGTGTCTAGTGACTATAACTTATATTAATGGGAGCACCCCTGAGCCAAGTTGAAGGAGATGGAGATGAGACACGTGGATAATCAACATCTGAGCTCCTAGAAGGGAGCCATAAACATGAACTGGCAGACTTCCGTGGAGCTTCATCAATTCGTGTTCACTGAGCCTTATTCATTAGGGCAGTTGGGAAGCAGCAGGTATACACACATGTGCACATGTGTGTATTCCAAGGGATGTAAGGACGAGAGCTTGGTCCAAGCATCCTACCAATGTGACTTCTGCCTCATCCCAAGATGAGTCTGAGGCTTTCAAAGTATTGAAGAAAATAGGAAACGCTCCCCTAGTTCATGACGTAAAGCAGGAAGAAGCTTGAAGTGGGGCGGGCTGGGTGAGGGGTGCTGCACAAAAGCCCAAAATAAAAACAGAGCCTTTTCAGCCCAGAAAGAAAGTCACCCTATCCGCTGCCCAGGCAGGAAAAGACATGGTCCAGAACATTTATTCTGCCATGCGTCAGTCTTTCAGGCAGAAAAAGTCCTGACAGAAGTTGATTTTGCAAGCTGAACAGAGAAGACTCCTTTTTGGAGTGGAGGGGATCAAATGATACTAGATGTGAAAGCACTTTGGAAAGTTAAAGGGATTATACAAAGGTAAGAGATCATTGTCATTAGTGGTATGTTTGCTGAGAAGATGCCAGAATATTTCTTCTCCATAGATGATCATGACACCGCAAGGGCCAGTCGTGTCAGAGTGAGGGTGGCGTCAAGTCAGGTGCCAGGAGGTGGGCCGTCAAGTGCAGCCCCTACCGCTGATGAACCGCTAACTAGAAACAAGCCCTTTGCCTCTCTGGCCTTGAGTTTCTATATCTGTAAATCGGGCATAATAATAACACCCTGCTCAGCGGGGTGTGGGAGGCCACATAGGTAAACGTGCCCAGCATGTGAAAGCCCTCAAAAAAACAGCTATTGTTTACTGAGCTCTTATTCTGGGCCAGACACCACGCTGAGTGCTTTTTGTCTAGTCTCCCATTAATCTTTACAAGAAACCCATGTGGTAAGAATGGTTATTCTCCATGTATGATGGAGACATGGAAGCTCCGTGTGGATGGAGGCCCTGAAAGGTCCTACTGGGTGCCCGAAACCCGTAAGTGACAAGATCAAAACACAAACACAAAACCTGGTGGTTCCAGCCCCAAGCTCTGTTCACTCTCTCCCATTTTTCCTCAGTAAATGTTACTTGAATCTCAACTAGGTTGTCCATCTTTTGAAGGCAGGTCCTGTTTGTACTTCCTGAACTCTCATCCCAGAGCATCTGTTCTGGTATTGACTGCCATTAAATATTTACTGAAATTGAATTGTAATAGCTCTGCGGGAAGGTCCCTGCTGGCCGGGTCAGGCTCTGACACCTGTTCTGTGACTCCACGTGACTCCCTGATCCAGGAGGGATGACCTCCGCACAGGAGCTCAGAGGCCATCACACACACAGCTTCCAAGGGCAGGTGATCAGACAGCTGTGCCCGTCACCACCCTGAAAAGAGGGACCAGATCAGGTAGCCTCTGGTGGCCAGGCAGGAGTCTGAGGCCCTGGGGGCATCCTCCAGCCCAGCTGGCTTATCTCAAAGCTTCCCAAAAATCACTTCAGAAGTAACATTCGAGGTGTCCCTCATTGTAAATCTTCGAAAGCCTGATATAAAGACTGTATTGTAGGAAACACTGCATCACCGTCAACTTGCAAGTGAAAACTGCTAAAGTGTACACAGTGGACAATTCATCCAGCATTTCAAATTAAGGCTTTTCTAACGTAGCATTTCTTTACTCTCACAGACAGATGCACACGGCCTGATTTGATATGATACCCAAATATAACCAAAGTGTAATTTAGGAAACTAAATTAAACTAAACCAAAGTGTAATTTATTTCTGAGTCGATGATAATACCACTGTAAATTTTCTTTAGATAACTCCTTCTCGTGTCAGAGATAATAATGTTCTGGTCTTCAATTAAATGAAAGATTGAGTATTTCCTAGGGAGCTAATTGGTAGATGCGGTGAAGGTGCTTCCCTTGTGCTGCCACGTCTCCTCATTTTCCATTGTTCTTGGGTGCTCTCCTTTCGTGCATTCATCCCTCTTTGCGAGTGCCTAGTTCAGAGTTAGTCCCCTCGGGTATACATAATTCTGCAAGAGGAGGACCGGTCCTCTGCCATTCAGAACCCAGGGAAGCAGCCATGAATGAGCAGGAGACAACCAAACTGTGCTGACAAGCATGGGAGGCTGGCAGATGGAGCAGCTCATCAGTTTGGCACTATACTCTGAATCCAAGCAAGCCCCGCCCCTAGTGCAACGAGTATTATTTTTCAGGGACTTTGCCAGGCTAAAAGTGCTCTGTGGATTGGAACTCCAGTGTCCCATGGCCTCTCCAGCCTCTGACACTGAACTGGCTTTTGTCTTGACCTTCTCATATAAGATCTTGGACTCCCACAAAGTTGCCTCTGGAAGTACCCAGAGTAGGTGCCCCTCCCCACCGTCATGCTTGTGTGGGCCGTGTTCTGCCTCTGTCCCGCTCCCGTCCTCCTGAAAGCCCGCGTGAGAGTCTCTGGCACTACCCAAGTGAGACCCCAGTGTCCCCATCTTCCTACACAGCCACTGCTACCAGGTTCTATGGTCCTACAGCACAGGGTGTCGTGTGCCCAGAATATTAAACTCCCCTGTCCCTGACTGTGAGCCCCGCTTTGTCCTAGGGATGCACATGCCTGCCGTTCACATTCCTAGGTTCATGGTGTCTCACACAAGACAGTTCCTTCAATCCCTGCCTGCTGCCCTCCGCACGCTGCCCCTTATCAGAGGCCAGCACGAATCCTCCATCACACTCAGAGCCCCAGTGCAGTTCAGTTCTTGTGAACTGACTCCTTCTGCTGGCCCCCAGCTCACCAGACCGGCCTGGACACGTTTGCTGTCAGTGAGGGCTCAAGGAAGGACACCCACTGTGGGAATACACTGGGGTTTTTTAGTTAACATGCTGTTTTGTTTTTAAAAACTGAGATAGATAGATAGATAGATAGATACGTGAGAAAGTTCTTCCTTAGAGTAGAAAACCAGCAAATAAATGTAAAAGGAATAATGGATTTAGAAAACCAGCACCTGGCAACCATCATCATAATGATAGATTCAGGCCAGAATCATCAATGGACGCTAAAATTAGTCGGTGAAATTTAGAGTATCAAAGTACTCAAAGTATCTCCCCCCAGGATTCTTATTAATTACAAAGTAACCTTACAGAAGGGAAAAGTAAGTCACTTTACTGTGGAGAAATCTGACCCATCCCCCCTTAACCAAATGATCAAAGCTAACATCACTGGCGATGAAACAAAGAGACAGCAGCACGTGCCTCCTGATACGGTGCCCTGAGAAAAACCCAGCACCACAGCTTTGGTGTTACTGCCCAGAGCATACGACCTGAATGCGGTCACAAAGAAACATCAGACGAACCCGAAGGAAGGGTCGTTCTACAACGTAAGTGGCCTGCACTATGAAAAAATGTCAAGATCATGAATGCAAAGAGATACTCAATAACTGTTCAAAATGAAAGCAGACTAAAGTGACACAACAACTGAATAATATAGTCCTGGGTTTTCTTTTGCTATAAAAGACTTTATAGGACAATTGATGACAACTGAATAAAGTCTGCAGATTAGGGAATAGTATTGTATCAGTCTTACCCTGTATCAGTATATGTGGTGAGAGAGAAAATGATAAAACCAATATAGTAGAATGTTAACATTTGGGGTACAGGCAGACCTTGTGTATTGGGCTTTATTGTACTTCACAGATATTGTGTCTTTTACACATTGAAGTTTTGTGGCAACCCTGTGTCAAGCAAGTCTATTGGCGCCATTTTTCTAACAGCATTTGCTCACTGTGTCACGTTATGGTAATTCTCACAGTATTTCAAACTTTTTCATCATTATTATATTCATTACAGTGATTGTGATCAGTGATCTTTAATGTTACTATTGCAAGAAGATTATGAAGGCTCAGGTGATGGTTAGCATTCTTAACAATAAAGTTTTGTCTTTGTTTTTTTTGCGGTACTTGGGCCTCTCACTGTTGTGGCCTCTCCCGTTGCGGAGCACAGGCTCCGGACGCGCAGGCTCAGCGGCCATGGCTCACGGGCCCAGCCGCTCCGCGGCATGTGGGATCTTCCCGGACCGGGGCATGAACCCGCGTCCCCTGCATCAGCAGGCGGACTCTCAACCACTGTGCCACCACGGAAGCCCAGTATTTTTTAATTAGGTTATATATGCTCTCTTAGTCATGCTACTGCACACTTAATAGACTATAGTGTAAACATAACTTTGATGTGCACTAGGAAACAACAAAAATTAGAGTGTCTCACTTTCTTTGATATTCTTTTTTCTGGAACCAAACCTGCAATATTTTTGAGGTCTGCCTTATTTGAGTGAAATTCTTTGTCCTAGCCTTGTAACTGCTCTGTAAATTGAAGTTAGATCAAAATTTATTTTTTTTAAATCTAAGTTTTGCTTTGAGATCTCTGAAGGCATGTTTGTATGTTGCCAAACCAGGGTCATGGGAGAAACAGTTGCTATTTTCCCAGCAATAGCTAAATCCAGTCTTCTCCTTGGCTTTAAGTGCACAGCTGGCTTTCCAGGTCTTTGCAAACAGAGAATCATCACTGTTACCTGAATTTAAACCAGTTCTAAACCTTTTCATGGCTGTTTCAAAATAGCTTAGAAAAAATTGGTGGGGAAATGGGATGGGCGTGAGGTGAGGAGGGCTGCATTTCTAAAAGGACGCATATACCCTGTACACCCTGAGCCCCCCTTAGGGTTGTCAGCTCGGCTTCTGAGAGGGAAAAACTGCAAGGTCAAGGCAAGACCCTCCTTCCCCTTCATGCCAGGGGCCAAGAGCTCCATGTCCACAGATTCCTGCAAGCCTGCTCATGACTCAGGTCTCAGAGCTGATTTCTTATAGTCCTAAAAATAATTCGAAACTAGCCCAAAGCCACTCACACATCAGACAACCTGAGGGCACTCTTGCTGGCATCAGGAAACTCAGAGACCTAATTAAACTCTTCTTCCCCTCCCCTCCCTGGGAGCACAGACTAGGGGAGAGCAAATCACAATGGTCAGATCCACGTGGGTGTCTCCTGAGGGGAGGGGGTGACCTCAAATCCCAGCAGAAAAGCAAAGAAGGTGGGAAGACTGTGGGATCCTGGGCTGCCTAAGGCTGGTTTCCAAGAAAGATGAGTCCCTGCTGCTTCTCTCTTTTGTTCAGGGGCCCGCCAACCCTCTGACAACCGCCCATATGTCCAGCTGGGGCAGTCCCGCTAGGAGCAAAGAGACCTGGATATCTGTGCTAGAGACGGGCTTCAGAGCAGTATGTGGGCCGTGGCAACTGGAAAAGACTATTTTCAGTTGGATCTGCAGCCATCTACCACTCCCCTCCTATGTGGGAGGGACAGATATAAACCAGGGACGGGGCAGTTCTCCCAAGCTTAGTTAGCAAGTGACCTCAGGGTTGGACAGGAGGAAGTTATAGGACTAGAGTCCCCACCTCAACCCCTCCACCCCACTGTCACGTACCCTGAGTGAACAGGAAGTGCTTATACACCTGGAAAGTATGCAAGAACACTTCTTAGCTTTGAATCAAATAAATAACATCGAGGCGACATTCAGTGTTCATTGTGTACCTGCCTCGTTCCAGGGACGATGCTAATCTCTCCAGGAGATGATTTCTTTTCGTCCTCCCAACCGTCTATGTGGTAGGTATTATTAGTCCCATTTGAGAGTTGAGGAAACTGAAGCTGAGAGAGGCAATTTCCCAAGTCACCTTTGAGAAAGTGGAAGAGCAGTTAAGTTTGCAATCAAACAGGGAAGCCAAACAACCACATGAAATATTAAACAACAGTAAAAGAGCTCTCTGGAGAAGGGTTGCACCCTAAACTTTGTCCATGACCTCGCCATTTTCAAGGCTTCAGTCATCTCCATGCAAGGCCCCCTAAACATGTAGATCCAGGTCCAGTCTCTCTCCTGTGCTACAAAAATTCCCTAAGTGCTTGCTGTCTGCTTGCTATCTCCTCCAGGTTGCCCTCTCTGGAGCTCACACTCAGCCTGGCCAAAACTAAGCTCACCATCACTTCTATGTTCATCCCAGACCAACTCCTCATCCGATGTGTCTATTTCTGAGCAGCGACACCATCTCCTAAAGACAAAGGTTTGAAATCTTGAGGCTTTCCATCACTGTTCCATTATATGCTGTCCAAAATACTTTTTTCTCATTTTCCTTCCTCTCCCATACCTGCAGCTCTTCTTTCACCGATCCTCCCTCACCCATCTAAGGAAATCTGGGCTCTCTTTTAGCAGAAAAATATGATAGAACTCCTTCCTCATCTATCCACCAGTGCCTAAGAATGATTTTTTGAAATTTGATCAGTCAGAAAAAGGAATGTCAAATCCTGGACACTCACTTTACCTAGATCCAATTTTAATGATTCACATATATACCTTTATTATCTAACAAAATGGGACGAGGATACTCAGCGTGAAGAAAAAAACATTTTTTTAGACTCTACCAAGCCTTGTGCCAGGTGCTTTCACATACATTATCTAACTTAATTCTTATATCAACTCTGCAAGGTAGATACGATAAAACTCACTTTATAGACAAATTCAAAATCAAGCTCAAAGGGTGGGAGGGAGGGAGACGGAAGAGGGAAGAGATATGAGGATATATGTATATGTATAGCTGATTCACTTTGTTATAAAGCAGAAACTAACACACCATTGTAAAGCAATTATACTCCAATAAAGATGTTAAAAATTAATTAATTTTAAAAAATCAAGCTCGGGGGCTTCCCTGGTGGCACAGTGGTTGAGAGTCTGCCTGCCGATGCAGGGGACACGGGTTCGTGCCCCGGTCCGGGAGGATCCCACGTGCCGCGGAGCGGCTGGGCCCGTGAGCCATGGCCGCTGAGCCTGCGCGTCCGGAGCCTGTGCTCTGCAACGGGAGAGGCCACAAGTCAGAGGCCCGCGTTCCGCGAAAAAAAAAAAAAAAAATCAAGCTCAAAGAAGCTGAATAACATGCTCAAATCATACACCTAGTGAGTCTAGAAGCCTTTCTCTTCTCTTTTACAATCTCTCCCTAAGTGATCTCACCCACATTTAAAATATCATCCATAAGCTAATAATTTCCAGCTTCACGTCTATAGCTCTGTGTTCTGGACCTCTTACATTCCCCCCTTAAATGGCTAATCCACCTAGATAAATTAACATGTCCAAAACCCAAGTTTTGGATTTTCCCCTCCCCCACTAAAATAGTTTCTCCAAGGCTACTGAAACTTCTGCCTCATACCTACCACTCTCTCCCTTGCCCTCCATGCTCCAGTAACACAGGCTGACTTGGTATGACTTAAACATGTTAATCTTATTCTTGCTACAAAGACTATGTATTTACAAGGAATATCCTTCCCCCAAATCTTCCTTCTAGCTTTTTCCTTCACAACTCAGATCTCTCACCTCCTCAGAGTTTCCCTAATCGTCTAGCTCAAGTAGCCTGTTGGTCCCACCACTTTGTATCCCATCATTCTATTTTTCCTTAGTACATATCAGTACATATGTGAAATTAATTTTTAAAAATATGTTAATTGGTTCTCTCCCCAGACCAGATAGTAAGCTCCATGAAGGCAGACACTTTATTTCTTATATCCCAGTTCCTAGTATAATACCTGACACAAAATGGGTGCTCAATAAATATATCTTGAATCGAAGAACGAAAGAGTTTCAGAATAAGAATTGAACACAGGCTCGTGTAAATGCAAACCTCATGCTGGATGAAGGTTGAGTGATGGTTACTTGTCTTGGAAATCACAACATGAGGCAAGTTCCTAGGTGTGCATCAATTTCATTAAATCCTTTGTAGCCAGTTTGATCCCAAATAAGCTAAGGTCAGTGGTGGGTAAGAAGCTGGGGCCTGGGGGCTGCCATGGTGTTCTGTAGTCAGTGCCCCCTTGAATGACCCATGCTTCCATCTCCATGCCAGGATGGCTACTGTGACATGCATTCAAACCTCTAATTTCACCCTGAGGTAGACACTACCAGATGCCTTCCCAATAGGCATTTCCATCTTCCTAATGCCAAGTTTAATTCATGCATCTACCATTAGCTTGCCATGTGCTTTGGGGAAAGCTGGATACATCCTTAATCCCAAGGGTCTATATGAGTCTAAGCCAGTCATGGCGGTCCCATTCCCCTTGCCTGTGACCGGTTTAGGCATGAACATGGTATGCGGTCCTGGCTAAGGACACATGAGGGGAAATCTGTGTGGGGCTTCTGTGAAAGATTCCTTCACTTGCCCAAGAGAGACACAAGGAAAGATAGTTCCTTTTCTTCCACAAGAGTAATTGTGTTATGGTGTCTGGGTGTGGCACAGTGGAACTAAGGCAGTCATCATGAGCTCACAACAAAGCTCATGTGTTGAAAAGGGCAGAATGGAAGTATGGACAGAAACTGGGGCCTTGATGATAGATGAGCCACTGAATTAACCAACCCCTGCAGCACTCTACCTCGAGATCTCTTTTTATGGGAGATGATAAGGACAATGGTCTTTACTGTCCAAACCATTCTGAGTTGAGGTTTCTGTTTCTTTCAGCCCAAAGCAGGCTCAAGGAGCCATGCCCTGATGAGGCTTTGTTGATCTACTTCTTGGCTCTGTTTCAGGCCTACATCAGTCAAAGTCAAATTGTTGCTGCCTTTAGCAACAATTGGTCACATCTGGTCCTCGGTCCTGAACTAGCCTCACTATGTGGAATCCTTCCAGATCGAGAAGAGCCACATGAAATAAATAATTTTGACATATTTATTGCACTTTGCATTTTATAGAGGTTTCAGTATTTCCTTCTAGATGCTTAAGCATCTAGTATGTGCCAAGCATGGCACAAGCAGCATGATACAGCTGTGAAGGAAGCAGACAAGATCTGTGTCCTCATGAAGCCTACAAGGAAACAAGTACAATAATTTCAGATTGTGGTGACTGAGGTGCAGGAAATAAATAAGGCAATGAAACAGAGAGTAACCAACTAACTGCAGTAGGAAGACTTCTTAAGACTTGATGGTCAGGGAAGGCTTCTTTGAGGAGGTGACCTTTTCTCAGTTGTAACTTGCATCTATTTTTTCTATTATTGAAAAATGTACATAACATAAAATTTACCATTGTAACCATTTTTAGTGTATAGTTCAGTAGCATTAAGTACATTCACATTGCTATTCAACTATCATTACCTTCCATCTCCAGAATTTTTCATCATCCCGAACCTAAATTCCATATCCATTGAACACTAACTCCCCATTCCTCTCTCCCCACCAGCCCCAATGGCCACCATTATGCTTTCTGCCTATGAATTTGACTACTCTTGGTACCTCATAGAATTAAAATCACACAATATTTGTCTTTTGTGGCTGGCTTATTTCACTTAGCATATGTCCTCAAGCTTCGTCCATGTTGAAGCATGCATCAGAATTTCCCTCCTTTTTAAGGCTGAATGATATTTCATTGTATGGATACACCATTTTGTTGATCCATTTATCCACTGATGAATGCTTCAGTTCAAGAAGGTGACATTTGAAATGAGAGCTAAAGAATGAAAAGAACCAGCCATCCAAACCCAAAGAATGTACAACACTGAGAGTGGACCGTAGTGTAAACTATGGACTTTCAGTGATTATGATGTGTTCGCATAGGTTCATCGTTGTAACAAATGTACCACTCTGGTGGGCGATGTTGATAATGGGGAAGACTGTACATGTGTGGGCACAGTGGGTATATGGGCAATCTTTGTACCACCTCCTCAATTTTGCTATGAACCTAAAACTGCTCTAAAAAAATAAAGTCTTAACATAAAAAAAAAATAGCGCCAGTCACAGAAATTGCCAAGGGACTGGTTTCTCGGCAGGTGGGGCAGCAAAGATAAAGGCTGGGAAACTTCTAATCTTTCCTGAAGCCTCAACTCCAATGCCAGCCCCTCTGCAGTTTTCTCTCACATCCCTGAGCAGCTGGTCACTCCCTGTCTGTGCTTCCAAGGACTTTTACCTGTATTTATCCCATCACACCATTGTCTCTCCTACCAGGCTGTGGTTCCATCACCCTTCCGAACACATATTTTTTTTTTCCCCAAGAGCTGCAAACAACTGCAAAACGGTGAATTTGAGCTGCCAACAAACTGTGAAAATGATGGATTTGAGTTTCTCTTTACTTTCAGTCCCATAAGGCTGAGGCGATAAGGAACACGACGAAACAGCAAACGCAGGCGGAGGAGGAAAAGAAGCAAAGGGCTTGTGTCATCTCCTAGCTAAGCCTTGAATTTAGAGCCACAGCTTCCTGGAGCTGGGAGGGATATTGCAGATCCTGTCATACAAGGTGTTTGCTTTGTTCTGGGGTGAAATGTTTTGTGCAAGCTTCCTGGATGGACACGGACAGGCTGGGAGAAGAGCAGGCTCTTAGCAGTCCTCAGAGGTGGTTAAAGCAAGTTTTCAGTGCCCCTCTGTATCCCCCTGGTGTCCCATCGGCTGGAGGACCTCACATTACTCCACAGTTGGTGGGCTTCTGGGGCAAAGGGGTCCTTGCAGGGCCCCCTCAGCTCATACCTGCAAGAGCTGCAAACAGCCCTGGGTGACTTGCTGTAAATCTTTGCTAACAGGAAGGAAAATGGTGGTTATTCCCATTGCCCCAAAGATCCTGGGTCCCAGAGAGAGAGAGAGACTTGGTCTTACTCCAGAGGATGCCATCCCATCAGCTGGGAGAGGGTCGCTGGTGGTGTGGAGGCCCCAGGTGCACTCTAGCGGTTGGTGGGTGGGCAGACCATCCTGAAACTGGCTGTTCAGAGGTGGCCCCTGTGCTTTGCTCGTCCACATGGCCTTGAACCTGTCAGAGCTGCCCCTGCGCTTTGCATGATCTTGCCCTCTACATCCCAAGCCATCCTTCTCTGACTCTCTGTCACAAAGCTGATTAACATTCTCTCTCAGAACAATCCCCAGGCCCCTCAACCCCTTTCAAAAGCTAATTTGTCCCTTTACACGGAGCACAAGTTTGTGGGGACAGAGGATATACAGTAATGCCAATGCTGAATTCTCAGAAAATGGCCAGACGTTAGATCGATATGTATGCATCCCTCGCATAGAAATAGGAGGATGTTCGTCTTTTGTTTATTGACTAGTCAATCAAAAAATTACTCAGAGTCTATTGTGCGCTCGAACCAGACAGTTTGGAAGGGACGGCACAGCCTGACATGGTCCTGGCCGTTCACGGAATTATCAACCTGCTGAGGGTGACTAGAACACGTGAGAAAACGAGAGACAAATTGAACGCTATTGTGTGTGGCCCTAACCCTTTGTGCATAATTACAGGCTGCCATCCATCCCTGGGAAACACACCCTTTCTATAGGATGGGTCTCCCTCGGAGTATTTTTGAAGGTGAACGAGGCACTGTTCTTCCGAATGTGGCATTCCTGCCAAACTCTCTAGCATATTCGTCATCTGAATAAATCTGATCAACAAAGGATACCCTATACTCCTTGGAGCAAACACCAAGTACGGATGCTGCATGTGGACCCTGAAGACGGACGGTCATCTCAGTGACAGCTCATTATCACATGACCTGGAAAGCCAAGGTTGCCAATGTCCCCGCCCCTCACCAGGCAGGGCCACGTCCCCTTGACTGCAGGGATTCCCAGGGTGGCGGCTCTGTGTCTGCGGCGATGGCTACACCAGGCACGACTGCCGATTGTTCCCCTGGGGCTGACCTCATACACCTCACGCTTTTGTCCCCTGGGCTGCTGGGAATGTCCTTTGGGGTTTTCCCATCTGAGCTGCCATCTCTCTGCAGTGGCTCCTGCCCTTCCCCTCTTCCTCTCTTCTTGGGGGAATCACAAGGTTTAGGGAAAAAATAGAAGCAATTCCTCTCTAAAGAATTCCACATTTGAAAAAAAAAAAGGTGGGGGGGGGGGTTCCCGGTGGTTGAGAGTCTGCCTGCCGATGCAGGGGACACGGGTTCGTGCCCCGGTCCGGGAAGATCCCACATGCCGCGGAGCGGCTGGGCCCGTGAGCCATGGCCGCTGAGCCTGCGCGTCTGGAGCCTGTGCTCCACAACGAGAGAGGCCACAGCAGTGAGAGGCCCGCGTACCGCAAAAAAAAAAAAAAAAAAAAAAATTCCTCATTTGGCTATTTGTTCCCCCTGTGATGGGGCTCAATCACAGCCACCACCTCTGTCCCGAGTTACAAGTGCAAAGGAACGCAGAGAAGGGAGAAGTCAGTGTGGAAGGAAAAGGGCTGGGAAGGCTGCCTGGAGGAGGCACCTGACTGTGTCTTTGACATATTGGCATGATTAGAGAGGGGGAGGGGAGACCCCAACAGGGTGAAGAACTGGGGCAGATCTGAGCAGGGTTGGGGGTGGGCAAGATGAGGGTGACACCAGGGGCAGAAGGGCATGGAGGAGCCTGGTGAGTCCAGGGCAGAGGGCCAGGGGAGGAGGTGAATAAGGTCCACTCCCCAGCCAAGAGTGAGCACTTACTATGGGCAGGCACTGTGCTAGGTCCTGGGGACAGAGCAAGGGACAAACAGACAAATCTTACTGCCCAGCACATTGGAATGTGACAGAGCTTATATCCTAGTGGGCAGAAGCATTCTAGGAGTAAAATAATAAGTAAATTATATAGTATTTAGAACCCGATAAGTGCTATGGAGGAGAATAAAGCAGGGAGAGTGAAAGGGTGAGCTGGAGAGGCTGAGGAGTATCAAAATGTAAATGTGATGGTTAGAGAAGGCCACACAGAGATAAGTGACGTTTGAGCAAAACTATGAAGGAGTTGATGGAGTGAGCCATGTGAGGAGCTGAAGGAAGAGTAATCCAGCCACATGGACCAGCAAGTGCAAAGGCCCAGGGGTAGGAGCTAAAACCACATATCCACAGAAAAGCAAAGGGACCAACATGGCTAGCGTGAAATGAGCAAAGAGAGAATAGGAGATCAAGTTAAATAAGTCATGGGGAGGTGGATTGTGGAGGGCCTTGTAGACCCCTGGAAGGGCTTTCTTTGCCTTTTTATTGTCCTCTGAGTGACATAAGGAGAGATTTAGCAGCTCTCTCTGATGGCTTGGTTGGCAAGAGGGGGGAGGGGGGGAAGCAGGGAGGCCAATTAGGAAAGAATGCAACAACAAAGGCAAGCGGTCATGATGGCGAGGACCAGTGTGGTGGCCATGAAGGCAAGAAATGGTGGAGGCTGGGTGGTGTTTTTTTTTTTTTTGGCCACATCGTGGACTCTGATTTTTTTTTTTTTTTTTTGCGGTACGCGGGCCTCTCACTGTTGTGGCCTCTCCCGTTGCGGAGCACAGGCTCCGGACGCTCAGGCTCAGCGGCCATGGCTCACGGGCCCAGCCACTCCGCGGCATGTGGGATCTTCCCGGACCGGGGCACGAACCCGCATCCCCTGCATCGGCAGGCGGACTCTCAACCACTGCGCCACCAGGGAAGCCCCCGAAGCCTTCTGAAGGGGACAGCTGGCCGCTGGAAAGAGGAAGGTAAGAGCCCACCCCTCCCTCGGAGGGAAGTTCCCCCAGGCTGCCCGTACCTCTTCCTCTTATAAACCACTGGGCAGAAGGAGGGTGACAGGTCGTATCTGATTGCAAAGGGGGTGGGACTTGCAGGTGGGATTTATTCTGGGAAGTCATGTACCCACTGAACATTCAGGGATTTTTTTTTTTTAACTAGAAGAATAGAGGAAACTGGAGGCTGTTGATAAGCCTCCCTCCGTGGAGCCGTCTCACTTCCCGGGACTCCCTTCCGCAGCCCAACGACTCCACACTGACAGCCTTGCTTTCCAGCCAGACACACCCTTTACCTTGAATTCCTAAAACAGCACTGTTTTCTCCTGAGAAGGACTTTGTGCCAGCCTCTTCAATTAATGCTTTTTCTCCCAACCCACAAAAGAACAGCCAAGTGAAGAAAACAGCGACAGAACTTGGGATGAAGAAGAGAGAAAATTTAGGTCCCTGCCTTTGGAAACAGGAAAAATAGGAGTCACCCTATTGGAAATAAGGTCACGGGGAAGGAAGAGTGTAAATAAAAATAAAAAACAAACTTACGGTTACCAAAGGGGAAAGGGGAGGGGGATAAGTTAGGAGTATGGGATTAACAGATACACACTACTGTATATAAAATAGATAAACAACAAGGACCTACTGTATAGTACAGGGAACTATATTCAGTATCTTATAATAGCCTATAATGGAAAAGAATATGAAAAAGGATATATATATGTATAACTGAATCCCTTTGCTGTACACCAGAAACTAACACAACATTGTAGATCAACTGCACTTCAAAAATATATTTATATATATAGGTGGGGAGGTGGAATGGGGATGGGAAGAGAGTGCATTTCTAGAGGAAATGGTTATACAAGGTTTGGACATGATAAATTAGAGGTAAGGGTGGCATCAAGGTAAAAATGTATTCCACGTTCTTGAAAATGTAGAAGAAAATATCAGGTAAAAAGTCAAGCTGAAGGAAGAGTAATCCAGCCATATGGACAAGCAAGTGCAAAGGCCCAGGGGTAGGAGCTAAACCCACATATCCACAGAACAGCAAAGGGACCAACATGGCTAGCGTGAAATGAGCAAAGAGAGGATTTTTATATGCCTCAGTTTTCTCAGCTGTAGAGTGGCAGTAATAATACGACCTCTTAAATGATGTAGAGCGTGTAGCACAGGGCCTGTACACAGCGAGTACGGGGTGTGTATTAGCTATTACTGCTTTCACTAGGTGCGAGTCATCAGCTAGCAGGAGGCAGAATGTGCTCACCTAGAGGGATGTTTGAGAAAGAAAAGAGATGAAAATGTCTCCTTGGGGGTCCACCAAGGGGGAGGGAGGAAGAAAGAACAGGAGAGGGAGGAGAAGAGGCTGGGAAAGTGTGGGGCTGCTGAGGCTTTGAGAGGAGGGAGGGTCAGGAGTGGGTGATCTTTAGGTCAAACGCTGCAGTCAGACCTGGACGAGGGGGACTGAGGCAGAGACCCCATGTTCAACAAGCAAGTCATCAGTACACTTTGCAAGGGAATTTCGCTGAGATATTAGACACAGCAGCCAAGACCACAGAGGATAAATGAAGAAGTGCTGGTATAAATGAAGGGCAAGGGCAGCATAGATCTCACATGGCCACCGAGACACAGGAGCCAGGTTGCTGGGAGTCACAGAGAAACAAGGCTGGAAATCTGCCAGGTCGATGGGGGAGATCACTCAGCCTGGGTGACACTGGGGGTTCCAGCGCGTCCACCAATCGCTCAGGGCAGCAGGACCCGAGGGATGCGGGGACAAGGACTCCACAGGGAAGGGTAGAAGCCAAGCCGAGCAGCAGGCTTCAGCTCACATTCCAGCCCCCCTGCATCTCTTACCTTCTCGCTTCTACACGCAGGCAATTCTGAGGGTTGGCCAGCTGGTCTCAGAGAAGCAGGTGCTCCTTTGTGGCTGCTCCTAGGTCCTCTGCATAGCGATGCCACAGGGAAGTGAGTTTGAAATTGACGGGGGTTTTCTGCCAAAACTGGTACCCAACTTGTTCCAGTCACAATCTACTCATCATGTAATGATTCAGAAATATGGCCAAGCAGCCCGACAGAGACCCATATTCTTTCTTTCCCTCCCTTTGGTATCTTAGAGGTGATGCATAAGAATCTGTCATATTATTTATGATAAAGTGCCACACATATACTCCCTTTGACATTCAAATCTCTATTTAAATACCATGAAACATGCCTGCCCTCTTTAAAGGATGGCTTCTCTGAAAGCGGATAATTCACCGTTACCTCTACATGACCAGGTGTAATTTGTGAGACCAGAAGATTCATTTTCCTGTTGAAAACAATGAATGGGGCTGAGATGCTGATTTGTTTGGTAGCTGCTTTAGGCTGCCAACTCTAGATGTTTTCATCTTTTATCTAGGCTGGTGTCTGTTTCAGTGTAAAAACAGCCAGGAGCAGTCAGTAAGATAAACACTTGCCAAGAGGGAAAATCTTATCTAATCCATGTGGGACAAAGAAGTGCTGGTGGACCAGCCCAAGTCCAAGAGTAGGCTTGAGGTCCAAGGGGAAGGCTGAAATGGCCTGGAGGTCCACAGCCTTGCCTCTGCCTTCGCAACCAGCTAACCAGTCAAATAAGCCTTGTTAGTTCAGGCCTTCTGGGAAACGGATACCAAGATGGCAAGAGATTTTTACTTGGAAAAATGTCAGAAGGACATAGGAGAGGGAGCGGGAGAAGGAAAGAGAGCCTACAGACAGTGGCACAGGTCTGGCACCCGGGGAGGGGCCAGAGAGGAGGAAGGCTTGAGGTGGGCAAGTCTCAGACTTCAGCTCCGTTCTAAGAAAGCTTCTGCCAAGCTGATGGGAAGTCTCCGAAGCAAAGTGGCTCATCTAGGGAGTCCCCATCCTGCAGGAATGGGCCTACCACAGTCCTCTGCCTTGCATAGTCATTGACTGGGACCAACCCTGGGGAAGCCTGGCCTCCATGCCAGTGCCACGTTGGATCCCGCTGGAGCCATCAGTCAACCTTGCTCCCCCCAGTGGAAGATCTGAGCGACACATTTTTATGGCTGCCAGGCAGACAATTCACAAAAAGCCATGTCTAAAAAGCCTGGTAGGGACTTCCCTGGTGGCGCAGTGGTTAAGAATCGCCTGCCAATGCAGGGGACATGGGTTGGAGCCCTGGTCCAGGAAGATCCCACATGCCGCGGGGCAACTAAGCCCATGCGCCGCAACTACTGAGCCTGCGCTCTAGAGCCCATGAGCCACAACTACTGAAGCCCACACGCCTAGAGCCTGTGCTCCGCAACAAGAGAAGCCACTGCAAGAAGAGAAGCCACTGCAATGAGAAGCCCGCGCACTGCCATGAAGAGTAGCCCCTGCTCGCCTCAACTAGAGAAAGCCCACGAGCAGCAGTGAAGACCCAACGCAGCCAAAAATAAATACAATAAATAAATTTATTTAAAGAATTAAAAGCCTGGTAATGATCCTTGCGAAAATGTTTGTGACTCAGATACCAACAGGAATGAATTTTACTCCAAGAGACCACTGCTTATTGGGACGATTTTGAAAGTCAAGGGACAGTAGTGGATTCTCCTTACAGGGACTGGGCAGGGACTGGCTCTGGTTCTAGGTCTTGAGCTGTGTCCCACACACTGTCAGTGCTCCATAGAGTTTATTATGGTAATAATAGCAATAACGACCACCACAACGATAACAATAGAACAGAACAGAATAGAAAAGAACAGAACTAGGTTCTTATGTTTGCTAAGTGTGATGCTTTCCATAAAAATCCAGGGCTGAGATCATGGCAGAAGTGGGTTTTTTTCCCCCTGATATATAACTTCCAAATTATGGTAACTGCTATACTCAAGACAGTCTTCAGTTAGAGAAGGATGGGGCAGCTCATGGAAGGAAAGGGAGGCTGGCAGGATATTCCCATATCCCATTTCCCAACCACTGACACACTGTGCAGAACAGCATGTCCTAATCACGAGCACCACTGAATTAGCATCTCCTACCTGGCAGCCTTGGAACTGGATGTTTTTACGTATATTTATTATCTGGATTCCTCAACACAGGCTCACAAGATAATTTTTTTTTTGCACTACGCGGGCCTCTCACTGCTGTGGCCCCTCCCACTGCGGAGCACAGGCTCCGGACGCGCAGGCTCAGCGGCCATGGCTCACGGGCCCAGCCACTCCACGGCATGTGGGATCCTCCCGGACCGGGGCACGAACCCGTGTCCCCTGCATCGACAGGCGGACCCCCAACCACTGCGCCACCAGGGAAGCCCTGAGCCACAATTCTTTATCTGCAACTCTGGAATCCAAAAAGCTCTGACAGCCGTAGTGTTTTTTTCCCAAAGTTTGAGGCAAACTCCCAAGGTGGTACAATTTGACCTGAACCAATGTAAGACTATTGGTTTATCCTCCGACTATGAATGTTCATATGTTTCACTGCAGAAATACTAATGTGTTGCTTGCAGGGTGCTGCTCCAGACCCCACTTGTGGTGTTATATAATGTACAGTTTAGGAACTGGATTACTTATCTAAATCTGAAAAATTCTGAACTAGAAACATGCCTGGCTCCAGGGATATGGGATAAGGGATTATCCTCTTGAATTCTGCATCCATCAGCACATTTTCAGTTACAAGTAACAGACAACCTAACTCAAATTGGCTTAAATAATAAAAAGAATCTATTAGCTGATAACTAAAATTTTGTGGCTTTCAGACCTGGGTTAATCCAGAGGGCCACAGATGTTAAGCCCTACACTCTCTCTCTCCATCTTTCTTGCCTCTGCCCTCCTCGGTCTGTCGGCTTTATCCTCAGTTATATTTACTCACTGAAGCAAAAATAGTTGCCATCGTTCCAGCCCTCACAGGGACAGAGGAAGAGAGCTCAGAGGAAGAGAGACAACTTCGTCATGGATTCCAAGAGAAAGGTCCCATGGCTACACTTGACAGCCACCATGTATGGTGAGTGGGGGTCAATTGTGCTGAAGAGCTTTGCCTGGGGCAAGTGTACTGCCTCCAGGGCTAGGATCAACTTGGTTGACCTGGACCCCCAAACACAGACCAAGAGCTACTGGGAAGGGGAAAGGGGAAATGGATGCTGTGGAGGTAATGACTACCTCATCACCTCTTATTGAATACCTGACACACAGCCAAGCACATTAAAGACACACAACGCATACTGGTTGCGATGGTTACGTTTATGGGTCATCTTGGCTGGGTTAACGGATGCCTGGAGAACTGCTAAACTTTATTTCTGTGTGTGCCTGGGAGGGTGTCTCCAGAAGAGAGTAGCACTTGAACCAGCAGACTAAGTCAAGATCACTTTCCCCAGTGCGGGGGGGGGGGGGGGTGGTAGGGGGAGGCCTCATCCAATCGTTGAGAGCCTGAATGGAACAGAAAGGCAGAGGTAGGGCGTATTTGCTCTCTCTGCCTGAACTGAGACATCCACCTTCTCCATCCCTCGAATACTGCAAGTCTCTCGGGCTTTCAGATTCAGACCAGGACTTCATGCCAACAGCCCCTTGATTCTCAGGCCTTTGAGTTATACCGCTGCTCTCCTGGTTCATCAGCTTGCAGACCACAGACTGTGGGCCTTCTCAGCCTCACGTGGGCCAATTCCTAAAATAACAATTTTTATATCTATCTATCTATCAATCATCCATCTATCTATCATCTACCTACCTTTCTATCTATCCTATTGGTTCTGTTTCTCTGGAGAGCCCTAACTAATCCACCAGTCTTTACTCAATAGAAACCTTATCCCCAGTGGTAAACAAGGATTCTGCTTTCTTGATAGCATTCGTTGTCAACCCTGCTTCATGAACCCATGCAGTTTTCCATGTAGTTATCTTACAGTATTTATTTACTTTATTATACGTCATATTAGTCATTTGTGGAAATCTCATCCACCTCACTAAACTCTAAGCTCCTTTAGGTGGGGTCTTGTTTGGTTCTGCCTCCCCCCTCAATGCTTAGTATGTGTCTTGCAATAGCAAACAATCTGTGTTGGTTGAACTAAGTCACCTCTCCCCATCTCGGGTCAAAGCGGTGGCGGCAGAGAGAACTGGGCAAGGCGGGGAGGGTGGGGTAAAGATGGATGGAGAGAGAATGATGTTCTCTTCCCATGTTTTTCATTAGAAAACTAACCCTAATAGCACCACACTTACCACACTGTAGTAAGGTGGTTCAGGGAGCAGGAAGCAGAAAGTGTCCTGGGAACTGCCTTGAACAGTAAAGCTGATTTATTTGTTCATACATAAAATCCTCGAGCCAGGGCAGGTTTCAGAATTGACTGAAGGATGGAGAAGATCTAGAGTGTCGACATGGACCCAGTTTCTTTCATCACTCCACTTTGCCTTCCCGAAATTGTCTTTCTCATGGAGGCGAAAGGCCTGCCGCAGTCCCAAACATCTCATCCTCACACCACACTGTCCAGGAGGCTTGCACTGCTTAAACTGAAAGGTGGCCGGGGAGATGGAGGGCGATGCTGGATGGAAGCCAGGGGAACAGGGGAGCATCAGCTTTCCCTTAGTATTTCATGGTATACTAGTTTCCTAGGGTTATTGTAACAAATTATCCAAACTAGGTGGCTTACACAACAGAAATTTATCATTGCACGATTCTGGAGGCTGGAAGTTCAAAATCAAGATGTTGGCAGGATTGGTTCCTTCTGAGGACTGTGAGGGAAGGATCTATTCCAGGCCTCTGTCCTTGGCTTGTAGATGACCATCTCCTCCCTGTCTCTCTTCGCATTGCCTTTCCTGTATGCTTATCTGTCTCAGTGTCCACATTTCCTCTTTTTATACAAGGACACCAGTCATATTGGGTTAGGGGCCCACCCTACTGTAGTGTGACCTTATCTTAGGTCATTGTATCTGCAATGACACTGTCTCCAAACTAGGGCACATTCTGAAATACTGAGGGTTAGGACTTTGACATGAATTTTATTTTATTTATTTATTTTTTTTAAAGAATTGTGTTGCATTCTTTTTCTTTTAATTAATTAATTTATTTATTTATTTTTGGCTGTGTTGGGTCTTCGTTTCTGTGCAAGGGCTTTCTCTAGTTGGGGCAAGCGGGGGCCACTCTTCATCGCAGTGCGCGGGCCTCTCACTATCGCGGCCTCTCTTGTTGTGGAGCACAGGCTCCAGACGCGCAGGCTCAGTAGTTGTAGCTCACGGGCCTAGTTGCTCCGCGGCATGTGGGATCTTCCCGGACCAGGGCTCGAACCCGTGTCCCCTGCATTGGCAGGCAGACTCTCAACCACTGCGCCACCAGGGAAGCCCCCCGACATGAATTTTAGAGGGACACATTCAACCCATAACACATGGGACAGGGGAAAAGATAGCTAAATGAAAATCAGGATTCTATTAGGGGAAAAGCAATAAAATGGATGCTGGGTCAGTGATCCTAGAAGCCTCTACAATATTTTTTTTTATAAAGAGAGAATGTATTTTCTCTTTTAAGTGCAGCTATTGTAGAAAATCACTTCCCCTTCCTCTAGCCTATGGTAGATGACAGACAGCATGACAATAAACCCTAAGAGAGAGATCTCTCCATCACACTGCTTTCTGTCTCTGTGGTTTCACTGTATAGTCTCTCTCTGGCAGCTGTGCTATGTAGCCCTTTAGATCCTCTGAGATACCTTTGAATGTTATCTAGCTAGTCTTCACAGTGCCTCCTGGGAGACAGGACTTCACTTAGAGAAGAAAGTCTCCAGAAGATTTATGGTAGAAATGCCCAGAAATGAGAGTCCTAAGGTTTCCCTGCTGTCCCAGGCATTTTCCTTGCCCCAGAACACTCAGCATTTGGGATCAAAATCTATATTTTCAACCTTGGTGGTATCCTGACACCCTAATGGGGAAAGATGATCTCACTGGGCAGTGTCCACAGAATGTGGAAGTAAAAAAGGCAGAGACTTTATCTCAGATAAGGGCTCTGATGAAGGAATGAGCTGGGAGAGAATGAAGGTCACAGGATGACCTGGGCTATTTAGAGGTGCCCCAACCCCAAACAGTGGCTCCTTCAACCCAGGGAAAAGAAAATGCTACCGTTAGGGGTCCAAGCTATCTAGAACATCTTATTCAGAAGAACCCAATTGAGACCAGGTGTGATAATGTCTTACTTCTCCCTAGTAAAGAGGTCACAAACAACTCTAAGGAAAAACTGTGTGGGCTCCATGGTTTGTTTTATTTCACTTTGTTTTTTAACAACTTTACTGAGGTATGACTGACATACAATAAACTGAACTTACTTGAAGTGTACAATCTGATAATTTCTGACATATGTATACAACTGTGAAACCATCACTATAATCGAGATAATGAACATATCCATCACCCCGGAAAACTTCCCCCTCTTCCTGCTCTCTCACCAGTCCCACACCCATCCTCAGGCAAACACTAATCTGTTTTCTGTCCCTATATATGAGTTTGCTTTTTCTAGACTTTTATAGAAATGGAACTGTACAGTATGCACTCTTTTTTTGTCTGGATTTTTTTCACTCAGCATAACTGAGATTTATCCCTGATGCGGTGTGCATCGATAGTTCCTTCATTTTTATTGTTGAGTGCTAGTCCATTGTCTGAACATCCATTGGCCACGATCTCTTTATTCATTCACCTGTTGAAGGGCATCTGGATTTCTTTCAGTTTCTGGCTCTTATAAATAAAGCTGCTTATAAATTCACCCTTGTTTGCACAGGAGGTCCATGGTTTGATTGTGGCATATTGGTTTGGCGAGGATGGCTTCATTCTCTGTGCGTGGGTATGTGGGCCACACAAGGATATTTTAGGGGATGAGTGGTTCTGCTGAGATCCCAGAGCTCTACTTGGCAGAGGCTGGCTTGCTGCTGCTGCTGCCATCTTGGGCCATCTCTGGGGTCCTCTGACTCAAGGGACCCTTTCTGGCTTCTGCTTCGCTCTCCTTCCTTCCCCAACCCATAATGCTGCCATAATTAGTGACTAGATTGAAAACTAGGGAAAATAGTCATCAGGGGAAGAAGAATTGACTTTAAAAGGACTTGAATTTTATTTTTTTTTAAATCAACTCTAAATCCTCCATTATTATCAAGCAAACTAGCTGGCCCACATAGAAAAACCCTAAGATCCAGGCCAGACAGGCCCCTGCCCTGCACCCTGGGATTAGAGGTTCCCACTCTGGCTCTCCTCCAGCCACACCTGACTCCATCGGATAGGAAGCCCACCCACAGCCTGCGTTACCATCACCCGCTTCACCACGTGCTCAGTGCCCAGGTCCCTAGAATCGCTTGTCCAGATGACCTCAGTCCACTTATAGGACATCTATGTGCTGTTCCCCAGATCTGAACTGCCAAAAGGTAGACAGCTGTGTGCAAAGAGTGTGGACAGAACTTGCATGTGTTCGTAAGTGTACCCTCGTGTGTAGGTATACCTGTGTGAATACACTAGTTCACAAGGCCCCTTGTAGTATGGGTTGCAGTCAGAAGTGAAAAGAGAAGGGGGAAGACAATGGGCCAGGGTCTGGGGACCAGGGGCCAGCTCTTCCCATGGTCCCAGCACAGACCTCCAAGGAGTTCAAAAATTTTAAAACCAAATCTGGCCTACAGGCTATCATAAGGGTTTATTTGTCAGCATAGGAATCTAGAACAGATTTCACTTAATGTTTGGCTAGATTCAGAACTTTGACATATTCAGACACTGGGCCCATGGCTCTCCATTTGTACTCTTGCCTCGAGCTCTGAAAGTATTAGGGATGGGCCTGGGACCTCCCCTCCCCTCCTCCTACATCACATGTCTGTCATGTTACTTGGCTAGCTTTTGATCCTTTCTTTTGCCTTTCGGGGCTATCCTTGATGTTCATTTTAATCTTTTTTCAACAGCATAGATATTGAGAGAAAAAAGTGTGATTAGGTTGGGGAAGAGGGGGCCACACACATGGTGTAATCTGCCCCAAGCCCACCTGCCTGTGGACCAGACTCTGCAGAGGCTCTAGAATTATGAGTTGATGTTTCTCATCTAAATTATGAGAATCAGGGTAGACGCACTGCTTTGAAGTCAGGCAGCTCGGTTTCTCACTAGAAAGCTATCCTGAGCACCCCTGTGGAAGATGAATTGCCAATTCTCCACTCCTCCTTGTATCCACCCCCTTGCGGCCCCTCCCATCAGGAGATGGAATCTGTTTCTCCACCCCTTGGGTCTGGGCAACCCTTGTTACTTACTGTGACTGATAGAATGTGACACGAGTGACAGTGTGCCAGGTCCAAGCCTAGGCCTCAAGAGGCTTTGTGTATTTTTACTCTCTCTCAGACCCCTGCTTCTGCTATGAAGATAAGGCTGGGCTGCACTGCTGGAGTATGACAGGCCACACAGAGCAGAGCCCAGGCCACCTCAGCCGAGGCCACCACTCACCTGTCTGCCAACTGACCGCAGATACATGAATCAGCTCCACTGAGATGAGCTAAGCACTGCCCAGGGTAGCAGAACCCCCAACCTGATATTTAATTTTGCAAGAAATAATAAATAGTTTTCTTAAGCCACTGAATTTTGGGGTGGTACGAGATTGTAGAGAAACTACTTTTATGTTTCTGCACAGTTAGTGCTTTCTAAACAAATTTCACTGAGATTTGCTTCCTGGGCTCAAAGCAAGCCCTGAAAGGCAATATACAACAGATTAGAATGAGAGAGAGAACTCTAGAAAGATTTACCTAATTCTGGAGGTATGTGCACATTTCAAGGGAGGATCAGCTCTGGGACTTTGGAGATACCTCTGAGATATAAAATTGGAGACACTGGGCTTATCTTTTCCCTGGAGAGATTTATTTACATGCCAAAGGATTAGGGTAAGGATGCTTCCAGTAAGACTCCAAAGAGACTCCCTCAGAAAGGGAAGGTGAGAAAGCTGCCTCTTCCTTCTGCGCATAACACTGAAAATTCACTTCTCTGTGTCCTAGGCCTACAGACTTAGATTACCATCCCATAGAGCATTCCTGCAATTTTACTCTGGCTGGTGATCATCTTGCTGTGAGTAGAATAAGACATTTGTCTCTGATCCAAAAATGTCTTGTATGCATTCAAGACAAAATTAGTAAAGATAAAATTTCCGTTTGTTATGTAGCATTAATTGCAGCAATAGCTGACAGATACAACCGCTGATTTCGGTCTCCTTATTGGTTTCTGCTGGAGCATGTCACCCAACATACTGCACTTGTGACTGATCTACAGGCAGGGCCTAGGTGGAAATCAGAATTTTATCTTACTGTTGTTGAAGCAAAAGGCTATTCTAATAACCAGGAATGTTGAAAAATCAACTAATCCAGATTTTATCAAACTATCCTTCAAGTTACCTTAGTAACTTGTACAATGTTCTGTAAAATGTAAGTGTTCTGTAAAATAAGGAATAGATTTTGGAAATTCTGGGTTAAACCTGGTTAACCTGGTTAAACAAAGTTAAATCTGTTTCTTTCTTTCAGAATTTCTCAGACCTTTATACAGAGCTATCTAATCAGTATGCCTATGCAATGCAGGCACAACAAAGATCATCAGACCAAAGTGTGAAACTGTAGCTTTAAAAATGTTAAAGTCATAAATTAGACACTAAAATGTGAATTACCTCAAATGTGGATTAAAGTACAGGATAATTCTTTTCTTCTTCAATCTTGTCCTATCCGTATGGACAAGTTATAAAAATGAAGCACTGACACCAAAAGCATAGGCAATAAAAGTAAAAATCGATAAACTGAACTACATCAAAAGTAAAAACTTCTGTGCATCAAAGGGCACAATCAACAGAGTGAAAAAGCAACCTACAGAACAGGAGAAAATATGTAAAATATATATCTGATAAGAGGTTAATATCCAGAACATATAAAGAATTCCTACAATTCAACAACAAAATAACCCAATTAGAAGATGGGCAAATGAGAGAATGATGTCAGCAAGACTGTAGAGTAGGAGATACTAGACTTTGTTCCCCCACAAAAGTCCAATTAGACAGCTATCCACAAATGAAAATAGCCCTGGGAGGGTTCAAGCGTCCACCTCAGAACCTACAGTAACACAGTGGAGTGAAAAATGGAAAATAACAGCACAGAGATGACTGCTAGAGACACTGGCTTAGCAGCAACATCTGGAGACAGTTAGGAACAAAGAAGAAGAGAGTGGGCACTATAAGCATCAGCCCCAAGGCAGATGCCACTGTGGTCCCTAGTGGCCTACAGAGGGCCCCAAAAGCCTCTGCTACTGAAGACCTCAATGGCTCCCCCTGACCGCTGTGAACTTCCCACAGCTTTCACAAAGGAGGATCCCATAGCATTCATTGGTGCGGAATCCAGGGGCCTGCTCTGCAGGGAACGCCAGCAGCTTGCACCACTGAGGTGACCAAGAGAAATTACCACCACAGGGGAGATGCTGCTATGCATCCCCTCCAGAAGCAGCTACTGTTGCACTGCCAGGAACCAGGGTTACCAGCACACCTGACAACCCTGTGCACACCCCAGACCCCAGAGCTGCAGTTGCTCTGTATGCACTTGCAATTCAGATCCTGGCTCTGAGACCACTTCATACATGCCCATGCTACAGATCCCAGCCCCATAGCTTCTCTGTGCGCACCTGTGTCTCGGCACCAGAGCCAATGTCACTGCAGGCTACCCAGTGCTCTAGAGTCCAGAGCCAATACAGCTCCACATATGCCAGCACTCCAGACCCCAGCTTCATGGCCACTTGGTGTGTACCTGTGTCTCATACATCACCACCACTGTGGAGTGGCCAGTGCCCTGGACCTTGGGGCTGCTGTTGCTCTGCAAGCATCCATGCTCCAGTCCCCAGCAACACTGCTGCTCCATGGGCACCCATGCATTAGACTGCAAGCGTACCCACAAGCAGGACCCCAGGAGTAAAAGAGATCAACAGCCTTTGCCACTGAAGACCCCAACAGCCCTTGCTGTCACTGCAGACACCCACAGCCTTGGCCATCGAGTACCCTTGCAATCTTTGCCAACAATGACCTCAGCTGACAGAGCTGCATGGAGACTACACTGCTGGGTCTTTCCCAGAGCTATAACCATGATACCCCATCCAGCTGATGCCCCCACACCTATCTGCAGGTGAAGGTCTTTCCCTAGCCAAACCAATCTGTAAAGTCTGGAAGAAGTGACTCCTCCATCAAATGCACATACATCAACACATGGCTACAAGAAACACACAAAAAAATCAAGAAAACTTGATACTGCTGAGGAACACAATAATTTTCCAGTAACAAATCCCAAAGAAATTGAGGTCTATGAATCGCCAAAGAATTCAAAATAACTATTTTTGTAATCCCAGTGAGCTAAAGAGAAGGCGGATAGACAACTCCATGAATCAGGAAAGCAGTACAGGAAAATGAGAAGTTCAACATAGAGATAGAAATTATAAGAAAGAGCCAAACAGAAATTCTGAAGCTGAAGAATAAAATGAAATGGAAAAAAAAAGTGCAAAAGAAAGCATCAACAAAAGACTTGATCAAGCAAAAGAAACAATCTGTGAACTAAACACAAATCTTTTGAAATTCTCCAGTGGGAGGAGAAAAAAGAAAAAAGAATAAAAAAGAGTGAAGAAAGCCTACGTGAATTATGAGACATCATGAAGCAAAAGAATAATTCACATAATGGGTGTCCCAGAATGAGAAGAGGAAGAGAAAGGGGCAGAAAGCTCATTTAGAGAAATAATAGTTGAAAACTCCCCAAATCTGAGAAGAGATATAGACATCTAAATACATGAAATTCATAGGTCCCCATACAAATTCAACCCAAGGAAGACTTCACTGAGACATATTAGAATAAAAACTGTCAAAAATCAAAGACAAAGAGAATTTTGAAAGCAGCAAGAGAAAAAGACAAAACAAAACTCATCTTATCCAAGGGAAACCCCAAAAGGCTGTCAACAGATTTCTCAGAAGAAACCTTGCAGGCCAAGAGAGAGTGTTATGATATATTCAAAGTGTTGAAAGAAAAAAAAAAACTGCCAACCAAGAATACTTTTACCCAGCAAAGCT
The DNA here is from genome assembly GCF_059928025.1 of Delphinapterus leucas. NCBI lineage: Eukaryota > Metazoa > Chordata > Mammalia > Artiodactyla > Monodontidae > Delphinapterus > Delphinapterus leucas. The sequence goes on from NC_143129.1 coordinate 27,208,278, forward strand.
GCCATTTATAAATGGAGGAGAGATAAAGACTTCTCAAACAAAATTAAGGGAGTTCATCACTATTAGATCTGATTTACGAGAAATGCTAAAGGGAGTTCTTGAAGTGGAAGTGAAAAGATGCTAATTAGTAACATTAAAACATATGAGAGTATAAACTCACTGGTAAAGATAAGTGTATTCTAAAATTCAGTATGAGAATATTCTCATACTGAAATGGTGGTGTGTACTCTAGTAAAAAGGTAAAAAGACAAAAGTATGAAAAATAACTATAGCTACAATAATTTGTTGTATGACTACAACAGTGGACACACAATATAAAAAGAAGTAAGTTATGACATCAAAAACATAAAATGGGAGGGGACAAAAAGGGTAGAGTTTTCTATGCAATCGAAGTTAAATTGTTATGAGCTAAAAATAAATTGTTATCTATCAGATGTTTTATGTAAACCTTATTGTAACTACAAAGCAAAACAAAAAACAAAACCCCCCCAAAAAAAACAAAACGTATAGTAGATAAACAGAAGGGAAAGAGAAAGAAATCAAAGCACATCACTATGGAAAATCACCAACTCACAAAGGAAGACAGAAAGAGAGGAAGAAAGGAACAAAGGAAATACAAAACAGCTTAAAAAAATAAACAAGATGGGAAAATAATAAACTGATTAATAATTACTTTAAATGTAAATGGGTTAAATTTTCCAATCAAAAGACATATAGTGGCTAAATGGATTAAAAAAACAAGACTCAACTATTTGCTGCCTAAGAGAGACTCACTTCAACTTTAGCACACACCTAGGCTGAAAGTGAAGGAATGGACATGGAAACCAATGCAAATGGAAACCAAAAAGGAGCATAGGTAGCTCTACCTATATCAAAAGTCAAAAACTATAACAAGAAACAACGAAGGTCATTATATAATGATAAAGAAATCAATTCATCAAGAAGATATAACAATTATTAAATATATATGCACCCAACATTGGAACACCTAAATATATTAAACAAATATTAATCGAGCTAAAGGCAGAAATAGACAGCAATGCAGTTATATAAGGGGACTTCAATATCTCACTTTCAACAGTGGATCGATCAACAAACAGAAACTCAATAAGGAAATATTGGAATTGAACTATACTTTAGGCCAAATGGACCAGATATATATAGAGCATCCCATCTAACTGTAGCAGAATATACATTCCTCTTAAGTGCACACAGAACATTCTCCAGGATAGATTATATATTAGGTCACAAAACAAGTTTTAAAAAATTTAAAGCAATACAATCCTACCTCAGGAAACAAGAAAAATCTAAAATAAACAACCTAACCTTACACTTAAAGCAATTAGAGAAAGAAGGACATAAAAACCCCCGACGTTAGCAGAAGGAAAGAAATCATAAAGATCAGATCAGAAATAAATGAAAAACAAATGAAGGAAATGATAGCAAAGATCAATAAGACTAAAAGTTGGTTCTTTGAGAAGATAAACAAAATTGATAAACCATTAGCCAGACTCATCCAGAATAAAAGGGAAAAGACTCAAATCAATAGAATTAGAAATGAAAAAGGAGATGTAACAAGTGACACTGCAGAAATACAAAGGATCATGAGAGTTTACTACAAGCAACTATATGCCAATAAAATGGACAACCTGGAAGAAATGGACAAATTCTTAGAAAACCACAAGCTTCCGACACTGAACCAGGAAGAAATAGAAAATATAAACATACGAATCACGAGCACTGAAATTGAATCTGTGATTAAAAATCATCCAAAAAACAAAAGCCCAGGACCAGATGGCTTCACAGGTGAATTCTATCAAACATTTAGAGAAGAGCTAACACCCATCCTTCTCAAACTCTTCCAAAATATAGCAGAGGGAGGAACATTCCAAAACCCATTCTACGAGGCCACCATCACCCTGATATCATAACCAGACAAAGATGTGACAAAAAAACAAAACTACAGGGCTTCCCTGCTGGTGCAGTGGTTGAGAGTCCGCCTGCTGATGCAGGGGACACGGGTTTACGGGTTTGTGCCCCAGTCCAGGAAGATTCCACATGCCGCGGAGCAGCTGGGCCCGTGAGCCATGGCCGCTGAGCCTGCGCGTCCAGAGCCTGTGCTCTGCAATGGGAGAGGCCACAGCAGTGAGAGGCCCACGTACTGCCAAAAAAACCCCAAAACTACAGGCCAATATCACTGATGAACATAGATGAAAAAATCCTCAACAAAATACTAGCAAACTGAATCCAACAGCACATTAAAAGGGTCATACACCATGATCAAGTGGGGTTTATACCAGGAACGCAAGGATTCTTCAATATATGCAAATCAATACATGTTATAAACCATATTAACAAATTGAAGGAGAAAAACCATATGATCATTTCAATAGATGAAGAGAAAGCTTTCAACAAAATTCAACACCCATTTATGATAAAAACTCTCCAGAAAGGAGGCAAAGAAGGAACTTACCTGAACACAATAAAGGTCATATATGACAAACCCACAGCCAACATCATTCTCAATGGTGATAAACTGAAACCATTCCCACTAAGATCAGGAACAAGACAAGGTTGCCCACTCTCACCACTATTATTCAACATAGTTTTGGAATTTTTAGCCACGGCAATCAGAGAAGAAAAAGAAATAAAAGGAATCCAAATTGGAAAAGAAGAAGTAAAACTGTCACTGTTTGCAGATGACATGATATTATACATAGAGAATCCTAAAGATGCTACCAGAAAACTACTAGAACTAATCAATAACTTTGGTAAAATAGCAGGATACAAAATTAATGCACAGAAATCTCCTGCATTCCTATACACTACTGATGAAAAATCTGAAACAGAAATTAAGGAAACACTCCTATTTAACATTGCAAGAAAAAGAATAAAATACCTAGGAATAAACCTACCTAAGGAGATGAAAGACCTATATGCAGACACTGATGAAAGAAATTAAAGATGATATGAACAGATGGAGAGATATACCATGTTCTTGGATTGGAAGAATCAACATTGTGAAAATGACTCTACTACCCAAAGCAATCTACAGATTCAATGCAATACCTATCAAACTACCAGTGGCATTTTTCACAAAACTAGAACAAAAAATTTCACAATTTGTATGGAAACACAAAAGACCCCAAATAGCCAAAGCAATCTTGAGAAAGAAAAATGGAGCTGGAGGAATCAGGCTCCCTGACTTCAGACTATATTACAAAGCTACAGTAATCAAGACAGTATGGTACTGGCACAAAAACAGAAATATAGATCAATGGAACAGGATAGAAAGCCCAGAGATAAACCCATGCACATATGTCACCTTATCTTTGATAAAGGAGGCAAGAATATACAGTGGAGAAAAGACAGCCTCTACAATAAGTGTGCTGGGAAAACTGACAGCTACATGTAAAAGAATGAAATTAGAACACTCCCTAACACCATACACAAAGATAAACTCAAAATGGATTAAAAGCCTAACTGTAACACCAGACACTATAAAACTCTTAGAGGAAAACATAGGCAGAACACTCTATGACATAAGTCACAGCAAGATCCTTTTTGACCCACCTCCTGGAGAAATGGAAATAAAAACAAAAATCAACAAATAGAACCTAATCAAACTTAAAAGCTTTTGCACAGCAAAGGAAACCATAAACAAGATGAAAAGACAACCCTCAGAATGGGAGAAAATTTTTGCAAACGAAGCAACTGACAAAGGATTAATCGCCAAAATATACAAGCAGCTCATGCAGCTCAGTATCAAAAAGCAAACAACCCAATCCAGTATCAAAAAGCAAACAACCCAATCCAAAAATGGGCAGAAGACCTAAATAGGCATTTCTCCAAAGAAGATATACAGACTGCCAACAAACACATGAAAGAATGCTCAACATCACTAATCATTAGAGAAATGCAAATCAAAACTACAATGAGGTATCACCTCACACCAGTCAGAACAGCCATCATCAAAAAATCTACAAACAATAAATGTTAGGGTGTGGAGAAAAGGGAACCCTCTTGCACTGTTGGTGGGAATGTAAATTGATACAGCCACTATGGAGAACAGTATGGAGGTTCCCTAAAAAACTACAAATAGAACTACCATATGACCCAGCAATCCCACTACTGGGCATATACCCTGAGAAAACCATAATTCAAGAAGAGTCATGTACCACAATGTTCACTGCAGCACTATTTACAATAGTCAAGACATGGAAGCAACCTAAGTGTCCATCAACAGAGAATGGATAAAGAAGATGTGGCACATATATACAACGGAATATTAGCCATAAAAAAGGAACGAAACTGAGTTATTTGTAGTGAGGTGGGTGGACCTAGACATTGTCACACAGAGTGAAGTAAGTCAGAAAAAGAAAAACAAATACTGTATGCTAACATATATATATGGAATCCAAAAGAAAAAAGAAAAAAAATGGTCAGAAGAACCAAGGGGCAAGATGGGAATAAAGATGCAGATCTACTAGAGAATGGACTTGAGGATATGGGGAGGGGGAAGGGTAAGCTGGGACAAAGTGAGAGAGTGGCATGGACATATATACACTACCAAACGTAAAACAGATAGCTAGTGGGAAGCAGCCGCATAGCACAGGGAGATCAACTCGGTGCTTTGTGACCACCTAGAGGAGTGGGATAGGGTGGGAGGTAGGGAGACGCAAGAGGGAAGAGATATGGGGACATATGTATAACTGATTCACTTTGTTATAAAGCAGAAACTAACACACCATTGTAAAGCAATTATACTCCAATAAAGATGTTAAAAGAAAAAAGATGTGACAGATATATACAATGGAATATTACTCAGCCATAAAAAGAAATGAAATTGAGTTATTTGTAGTGAGGTGGATGGACCTAGAGTCTGTCATACAGAGTGAAGTAAGTCAGAAAGAGAAAAATAAATACCATATGCTAACACATATATATGGAATCTAAAAAAAAAAAAAAGGTTCTGAAGTACTTAGGGGCAGGACCAGAATAAAGACACAGATGTAGAGAATGGACCTGAGGACATGGGGAGGGGGAAGGGTAAGCTGGGATGAAGTGAGAGAGTGGCATGGACATATATACACTACCACATGTAAAATAGATAGCTAGTGGGAAGTAGCCGCATAGCAGAGGGAGATCAGCTCGGTGCTTTGTGAACACCTAGAGGGGTGGGATAGGGAGGTGGGAGGGAGACAGAGAGGGAAGGTATATGGGGATATACGTATACATATAGCTGATTCACTTTGTTATACAGCAGAAACTAACACAGTATTGTAAAGCAATTATACTCCAGTAAAGATGTTAAAAAATTAATAAATAAATAAAAACAAATAAGATATAAGGATGTAATGTACAGCACAGAGAAAATAGCCACTATTGCATAATAACTTTATATGGAGTATAATTTATAAAACTCTCAAATCACTATGTTGTATACCTGAAACTAATATAATATTGTAACTATACTTCACTAAAAATAAAAAAACCAAACAAACAAGGAAATGAGATAGAAAAAAATGTACCTTAGGTTGTAAACGATATCTGTGGCTTTATCCTGTAACAGCTGGGTAATTATTTAGCACAACAGTGTTGATATTATTAAATTATAAAGTGAGAGAATTTTTTTAAAAAGCAAATATAATAATAATCCAATTTTTAAATGGACGTGGTACCTGATAGTCTTTTTTTTCCCAAAAGAATATATACAAATGGCCAACAGGCCAATGAAATGCTGCTCAGCATCACTAATCATCAGGGAAATACAAATCAGAACTATAATATCACCTCATACCTGTTAGTATAGCTAAAATCAAAGATACAAGAGTTAACAAATGTTGGCGAAGACGTGGAGAAAAGAGGATCCTTGTAATTGTTGCTCACAATGTAAGTTGGTGCAGCCATTATGGAAAACAGTATGGAGGTTCCTCAAAAAATTACAAATAGGGCTTCCCTGGTGGCGCAGTGGTTGACAGTCCGCCTGCCAATGCAGGGGACATGGGTTCGTGCCCTGGTCCGGGAAGATCCCACATGCCGCGGAGCGGCTGGGCCCGTGAGCCATGGCCGCTGAGCCTGTGCGTCCGGAGCCTGTGCTCCGCAACGGGAGAGGCCACAACAGTGAGAGGCCCACGTACCGCAAAAAAAAAAAAAAAAAAAAAAAAAAAAAAAATTACAAATAGAACTACCTTATAATCATGCAATTCCACTTCTGGGAATATATCTGAAGGGAGCAAAATCAATATTTCAAAGAAATATCTGTAATCCCATGTTTGTTGCAGCATTATTCACAATTGCCAAGACATGGAAGCAGTGTCTGTCAGTGGACAAATGAATAGAGAAAATATAATATAAATGTAATGGAATATTATTTGGCCATAAAAAGGATATCCTGCCATTTGCAACAACATGGATGAACCTAGAGGGTATTAGGTTAAGTGAAAAAATCAGGCAAAGAAAGACAAATACCACATGGTATCACTTATATGTGGACTCTAAAAAAAAAAAAAAAAAAAGGTAAACTCACAGAAGCAGAGAGTAGAATAACGGTTACCAGGGGCTAGGGACTGGGAGATACGGGGAGATTTCAGTTAAAGTATACAAACTTTTAGTTATGAGTAAGCACTGAGGGTCTAATGTATGGCAGAGTGAGGACAGTTAATAACTGTATTGTGTACTTGAAATTTGATAAGAGTAGATCTTAAGTATCCTCATCAAAAAATAAGTGAATTAAAAAGGTGATGGATGCTAATTAACTTGATTGTGGTAATCACAGTGTATACTTATATCAAATCATCACACATCCTTTAAATATGTACAATTTTGTCAATTATACCTCAATAAAGCATAAATAAAAATAAAGTTGGTGATCAGTTTTTGTTAAAGATGTACTACAAACCTAAAGATCCTCATTTAGGAATTTGGAGAATGTGTGCTTTTAATTGAAGGATAGAGCCATGAGATGATATCACAGATGCTATATAATAAAATTAGGCTTCGCATCACTACCTTTTTTTTTCTTCAGGACTTGAATTGTGACTTCCGTGTACTAACTAATATGAAATATACCTATATTTTACTGTGTCTGTAAATATTAATCTTGTCAGTAAATATTTTTCAACAGTTTTTATTAATGGGCAAAGGACTTGAATAAATTTTGCTCCAAAGAAGACATGCAAATAGCCAACAAACACATGAAAAGATGCTCTACATCACTAATCATTAGGGAAATGCAAGGCAAAACCACAATGAGATACTACCTCACACCCATTAGGATGCTAGTATTAAAAAAAAAAGAAAAAACCCAGAAAATAACAAGTGTTGAGGACACGGAGAAATTGGAACACTTGCACCTGTTGATGGGAATATAAAATGATGCAGCTGCTAGGACACGGGTTCGTGCCCCAGTCCAGGAAGATCCCACATGCCGTGGAGCAGCTGGGCCCGTGAGCCACAACTACTGAGCCTGCGCGTCTGGAGCCTGTGCTCCGCAGCAAGAGATGCCGTGACAGTGAGAGGCCCACACGCCGCGATGAAGAGTGGCCCCCTCTCGCCGCAAGTAGAGAAAGCCCTTGCACAGAAACGAAGACCTAACACACCCAAAAATAAAAATAAAGCCAACCAAATTAAAAAGAATTAAAAGCAGGGTCTCAAAGAGATATTTGTACACTCATGTTCATAACAGCATAATTCACAATAGCCAAAGGTGGAAGCAACCCAAGCGTTCTGATGGATGAATGGCTAACAAAGTATGGTCTATACATAGAATGGAATATCATTCAGCCTTATATAGGAAGGAAATTCTGGCACATGTTCCAACATGGATGAACCTTGAGGACATTATGCTGAATTAAGTAAGGCAGTCACAAAAAAGAGAAATATTGTATAATGTCACTTATATGTGGTACCTAGAGTGGTAGAAATCGTAGGGACAGAAAGTAGCATGTTGGTAACCAGAGGCTGAGGGGAAGAGGAAATGGGGAGTTGTTGTTTAATGGGTGTGGAATTTCAGTTTTGCAAAATGACAAGGTTCTGGACATTGGTTGCACGACAATATGAACAGAATTAACACTACTGAACTGCACACTTACAATGGCTAAGATGGTAAATTTTATGCCATGTGTATTTTGTCACAATTAAAAATTTTAAAAAGAAAGACAATGAAGGAATAATGCCAAGCAAACTATGTCAACATATTATCTCAAAACACCCACCTTAGCCAGGAAAAAAAACCTAATGTTCTATGCATCTCCAAGCACAAAATAAGAAACAGATAACTTCAAAACGTCAGTTACAACAATATCAGATCAAACTGAAGAAGCTAGATAAAAGTCAGGCAATTAATAACTAAAAGCCATAATGCCTCCTGTAATTGCATAATGGCTCATTTTCCCTGCTGCCTAGAAATTGTCAGCCCTGTGTTTGGAACCAATGAAGCAAAGGGAATAGAAAAGGGAGCACTTTGGAATAATGCTACTAGTAGGTGCATCGTAGCGTTTTAGATGGCACACAGGCAAATTATAGAGTCAAAATGTCTCCACAGCAGGTTGATAAGTCTGCAGATGTTAGTGATTGTGTTCAGTAATTGTATTGGTAGGAATCCCTAAAGAAAGGACCTTGGAAGAAGCATGTCTCTTTTGCAAAGAAGTACCAAAACAAACCACAGGTGATGAAATATTCAAAGTGATAGATGGAAGCATCGAAACAAATAGTATCAAAACCCTGCATAAATGTAGGGATTGACGGTATAGCTGCAGTGACAGGAAGGAATAAGCGATGTACATCAAGCATTTATTCTGCAAATCATGAGACACCAGTAATACCTTATTTTATTCATAAAGAAGCCTTCATACGAGCAATTTTACCTATAGATCTGAATTTATATTGAATGATACTATAAAAGTGGTGAACCTAATGAAATTCAGGCTATACCGTCCCATCCGTTTTCAGCTTTTTCTACATAAGTGGTATCACAATACCCATTTCTGATGTTTCATGCTGAAGTGCATTGGCTGGCCAGGGAGAGAACTGTGTCAGGAATTTATGGACAAAAGGAAGAATTAAAAATTAATTTATGAATCATTCACACTATACAGATATACTAAAAAATAGTTCATGACTTTCTAAATGATTTAACTAATAAGTTTGAGCATCTGATAGAAACTAATTAAAAATTATAAGAACTGCATGAAAACATATAAATGTGGGTGGACAAAGTTTATGAATTCAAAGCAAAATTTACCTTTTGATAAGTGGGGTTAATGTGATTTACTGGTGCTATTAATCAAGACTAATATATGAATCCTAAAAATGATTAAAGACCAATAGAAGAATATTTGTGTAGGCTTAAGGAAAAGCTTCATTATTATTTAGAAATACTAATATGATCAAATTTGATTGCATCCTAAATCTATTCACATTATCATAAGATATTTGGTAATGAAAGAAAAAGAAAAGCTGCTGGATTTAAATAAAGAATCATCTTACCCTTAAAGTACAACTTAAAGAGATCAAATTATATAAATTCTGGCGAGTGGCGAGGGGAAAGTTTCTGCCCGCTGAGGAATAAAAGACATTATTCTACCATTTGGTACAACATATGTGCTCCAGTGCTAACTATTAAAATCTTGATTAAGACTTATGTGCAGCCATTTCAAATATAAAACCCAATATTAAAAAGTAAGTTTGTGAAAGCAAGATCAAGTTTCTCATTAAAGGTTATTTTCAGAAAGTAAGACTTTGTATTTCATCTTCTAATCACAAGTATATAATATACAGAAAAATGTAATATATGTAAATGTAAATCCCCTCCTGTTTACTCCAGTGAGCTACAGAAGTAGAATATCATCATTTTCTATGTGTGCAATCATGTAACAAATGCTGGGAAGCAATGTTTTAATATATTATATGCACTGTTTATACTCAAAAGAGTACTACGGTATGCAGCTTTCCCCAAACTGACTCAATCATAGAACTTTTCTTGCGTGTAACTGGTTAATGTCTTATGGATCACTAGTGTTTCATAGAACACAGTGTGGAGAAACTGAGGTGATCTAAACCTCTCACCACACAGATGAGGAAACTGGTGTCCAGCGAGGGGAGGTAAACTGGCCAAGGTCGTATCAACGTCTTCATATCTCTGAACCACCCTGTGGCTTCAGAGTTGAATACGTTCTTGGATGATACAGAATCTGCTGATGTTATATTGAAAGCAGAGCAAGCAATGGCATTTGGAGTTTTTCCAGAAAGAATCCCTCAAAGTTCAAGTGGAAGTTACTTTGTGAAAGATCTTTTCTTTCTTCCTTTTTTTTTTTTCTTTTTTGCATCTCTCTGCTTTCAAATCATTTGCTCTTTTACATGGCTTCCCCAAAGAGGCAATCAAATTAGGATTGGGATAAACCCATAAAGAATTCTTTATTGTTTTTTTCTTAATAATGACCTGTCATCATTTTAACTTCAGCTCCCTCAGAACTAGAGTTGCATTTATCCTGTGGTCTCCTGTTTTAGAATGCCCATCCTCACTTTCTATTATGTAATTCCTAGGACTGATTTGTATTGTATATATACTTGTTTTTTCAATCATTCGGCTAATCTGGCTAATCAAATACCCTATGTTTCAAAGATTTTACTCTTTTAATCATCCAGCAGTTGGAAACATGGACAGCCACTGCAGAGTTCCTGAGCCCTGAGATTCCACAAACCCAACATGTGAGGTGGGGAACAGAGGCCAGAGCCTTCCAGCTTCAGATCTCCAATTCTCATCTTTAATTCTTTTTCTTAGACTTCCCATAAGAGTTAAAAGAGAACCATATAGTCTGTATCTTGGCCCTTGTCACATGTTGGGTGTTAAAACTGCCTTGGAGATGGGGTGGCAACAGGACATGTATTGGGCCTTCTCCTCATGAGAACTGAAGCAGGGCTGAGCTGAGAGAGGGGTAGGGCTGTGACAAGGGCACAACAAAAGCCTCAGCCATTCCCACAGGGAGCTCTGGAGCTGGGGCAACCCTTCAGAGTTGTCCCCAGCCGGGCGAGGGTCCCAGGCCTTTGGACCCCTACATTGTCCAATCATTGGATGCCATTTAGCCCCTGGAAGGGGCATGAAGTTGGGCGAGGCAACTGTCTTCTGTTGAGGGCAGTTCCCAGTGCTCGGCGGTAAAGTGGCAGCAGCGGGGGGAATAAATCCTTCCTTTCAGAGGAGGCATCGGGAAGTATAGCACAGCATTTGCCACCATGGAGCTGCTTTGGACTTCAGGCCGGTTGGGTAAATACTCACCAGCAAATGCGTGGGCTCCATGCTGTAGCTGGAGAAACGTTCTTCAGACCTGCCAACCCCCCTAAATGAAGGCAAGTACCACCACCTGGAACCAGGTTGTATGGCTCAGTGCAAAGTTCAGGAGACCTGGAAATACTGGATGCTTTGCACAGCATAACCCATGGTTATGGATGCCAACTACCGAGTCAGTCCCCTTGTCCCTTGCCATATGGTATTTCTAGATCCAGGGTTGCCTCACTGTGCTTGGGAATCAGCTCCAACCCTTTCCTCTGAGAAGCGCTGTGCTCACCAGGCAGAGCTGTAGTCACCTCCAGAGTAGCGCCCTCCAGGCAGGTACCCAAGCAGCATCAGGCACCCTGGGATCCCACTGCACAAAGCTGTGCTGTCCTCCCTCCCTCTTTGGGGTTTGTCGTGTAGGTACCAAAGCAGCACTGACCTCTGCCCCGGACTCTCTGAAATGTTTAAGGAAACAACCTTCAGTCTTTATCTGCAGCTCTCTCCTCTTCTGGCTCCACCACTGGACTCAGTCCTTGGGGACTTGGCTGGGACACGCGTCCGAGTGACAGCCCCTGTGCTATGCTATGCGGTGCAGCCTCACTGTTGACATCCCAGGCTCTGGATCTGAAGCCGGGCTCTGCTGCTCACTACGTGCTCCCACTCAAGTTACCGAAACTCTCTGTCTCCCCTTCCTTATCTTGGTAAAAGAAGACTAAATAATTCCTACTTCAGAGGTGGGAGAATTTTAAAAATTAATATATGCCGCATTCTTAGAATAGCAAACACTCAGTAACATGACTTCTTTTCGGAATTGCCCTACCCTCCAAGCACTAACCCAGGCCTGGCTAACTGATCTCTTCCCTGAGGATTTCTCCCCAGCAATTCCTCAGTTCCTTAGGCAGATTTCTGATTGTCCGGCCTCTTGGCACAGTGATGAGCACAGAGCAGGCCCCAACTGCAGGCAGCCGGGTCCATAACCACCCTTGGCACCTCTGACCTAGTACCAAGGGAGACCCACCCCCAGCCCTGGCTCAGCAGACCTCCCAGACAGGCAGGGAGCCCAGGTCCCTGATGAGTGTATCTATGTATCTTCCGTACTTCCTGCGGCACAGAAACAGCATGTCTCTCTTTTCAATCCCCCTTCCTCACTTTCTAATCATTGCCTGTGCCGTGTACATTCCCCTGGGCCTCTCGCTGCCCACACGCCTCCTCCCTCGGGAGCTTGTGATTGGCATCAGCAAGACCCTGCCTGGCCCTGCGGTCCCCTCCCACACGCGGCGGGGCCTCAGTGACTGCTCTCAGCTGCCCGTCCTCTTGCCAAAGTGCAGCCCTGACTCTGTCCCTGGCTGACTTCGGCCCAGTCACTTCCCTTCTCTGGACCCAGCGGCTTTACTTATCCCTGAAAGCTCAGAGCTAAGCAGGATGATTCATCGGCTCCCTCCAGCCCTTAACAGGACGTCGTTGGGGACAACAAAGTGCAGAGGCGTGGGCTTCAGACACGGATGCAAGTCCTGGCTTCACATGCTCCCACCATGTGGCCTTTAGCAGCCTCTCTAAGCTTCAGCTTTTGCATCTTGCAAGAACAGATGACGGTTCTAGCCTAATAATAATAATAATGCCCTGACCCCATCTCCTTCCTGTCCTTCAATGCAGACTTTTCCAAGAATCCTTTACTCAGCTCATCTGAATGTGGTTTTTTCCCCCCATAATTAGGTCCCTGTGACACTGAACTACTCTCTTTCTGAGAGTACAAATGATGTGTACCTTGCATTCACATCATTATTATGGGGCGGGGACAATGTCCCCCCTGTACCCTATGCCAGCCTAACACAGGGTCTCACACATTGTAGGTCCACAAAGGACATCCTTTGATTTGATCATAGAAAAGAAACAAAGGCTCAAGTGTACCCCTCATCTCTGAAGTCCTGGCATCAATGACACATCAAAGGAGGGGTACCCCTGGGGTACACAGAGTAGGGGGTATAGTAGGAGACTGCAAAATGTAACTTGGGAAACCAGAATTTACACCTGAGGGTTGATATAAATCTAAGGAGAATAAACCAAGTCAGGCCCCTGACCCTTCCCCATGGCCCCCACCACTGCCCTTTAAATAATTCCAGATGGCCCCTCACTGGGCTCTCAACAGCACCCACCAGTGTTGTTTATGTGTCACTATGTTTGCCCCCTTTTGTGGGGAAAACCCAGGAGGACCCGGGAGCGGAGGCAGGTCAGGCTGCACCTGCCCACACTTAGGGTTTTGTTTTACAAACCCAAAGGACGCAGCTCTGCTCTGTGCACGATTCCACACACACATCTGTTGTCCTGTCACATGTGGGGAAAAAATGAGAATAATAAAATCATCTGTCCTTTTTTATACCCAGGCCATCACTTCCAGACTCGACTCTAATTATTTTAACCACCACAAAACCCTCTTCAACAAAGGAGCATACCAATTAATTTTCCCTTATCCGAGATGAGGTCATAATGCATTCCTCCAGGAAAGACAAGCTCTGGATACTGGAAAAGAAAAGAGATTTTAGGACTCCATTGTTATCTCTAATCCTCCTTATGAGACGAAGCTGGTTTTCTTGTCACTCAAACAGGTATTTACTTGGAGCTTGAAGTCATATGAGCCTATAGGGTCCTCAGGCAGAATTACAACGGTGGTAATTATTCGACTCCTCTTTGGTCTAATTTACTGCTCCTTGAAGTGTCTTGCGTGCAGGCAGGCCCAGAATGCAAATGATATGATTGCTTTCATTAAATCATCCTTTTATGACTGTATAATTTCAGTAATTAAAACCTTTACTAATATATTCTACGAAGCAGGCAGAATGTTACACTAATGTATGGCCCTTATTAATTTTTGAAAAACAGGGGTGAAAATTGAATAACCTGCTTCCTCACACTTAAGAGCTCTGGAAAGAAAAAAAAAAAAGAAGCCGGATACAAGTTTGATTAATGTAAACTAATTAGCATTCATTGTTTTTTATTCCCTCTTCCCCATCTGAAAAGTCACATTAGCGGGTATTCACATTGCCTACTGCATATTTCAAATCCTATCTTATTCCTGGCATACCTTTGGGTTTGTGACCAAAGGAGAGAGTCTGCCGACCTTTAATCATCACAATTAGAGTGTGAGAAATCTAAAACATCATCTCTGACTCCCTTGTCTGTCTCAGAGAGTTCTAGGAGCTCTTGTTTTCCCCAAGCAAGACCTTTCTATGTCCTGAGGAATACTGGCTACACTTGATTCGTTTTTTTTTTTTAAGATTAGTTTTTATTGGAGTATAGTTGATTTACAACGTTGTGTTAGTTTCTGCTGTACGGCAAAGTGAATCAGTTATACATATATCACTCTTTTTTGGATAAATGGTACAAATGAACTTCTTTACAGAACAGAAACAGAGTCACAGATGTGGAAAACAAACTTATGGTTACCAAGGCGGGGAGGTGGGGGAGGGAGATTGGGATTGACATACACACACTACTATATATAAAACAGATAACTAATAAGGACCTACTGTATAGCACAGGGACCTCTACTCAGTACTTTGCACTTGATTCTTTAACGTGCCTATGGGCACGAGATCACGGGCATCCGCAGGCACACGCAGGCATGCACAGGCTCAGCCAAACATGGAGCTGCTACTTGGGTGCTGTTCCCAAAAGATCAGTAAGAACTAGAATGTGGAACACAGATGGTTTCAGTTAGATCTGGAAGCAGGTCTCCTGCACTGCTTTCATCTTCCATATAACCAAAGAGGTCAAATGCTCATGCTCTGTAGTAACAGTTTCAAAAACACATTGGGATGTACAGTGGCTGAATTCAATTTAGGTCTTAGTTTAAAAATAGCTCTTCTATCTGCAAGTCAAGTACCAAAGTCCTTTCTAAAAAGAACAATTTCCAGTCTGAAACTAAAATCCCATCTCAAGAAACCCCGAAGGGGATCGTCTTTTGTCTTCCTCGTTTGTTTTTTAAATTTTATTTATTTATTTTATTTTGGGCTGCGTCGGGTCTTAGTTGTGGCACGCAGGCTCTTTGTTGTGGTGCACAGACTTCTCTCTAGTTGTGGCGCGTGGGCTCCAGAGCACGTGGGCTCTGTAGCTTGTGGTGCGTGGGCTCAGTAGCCCCATGGCAGGTGGGATCTTAGTTCCCCGACCAGGGATCAAACCCACGTGCCCTGCACTGGAAGGCGGATTCTTTACCACTGGACCACCAGGGAAGTCCCTCGTCTTTTGTTTCTATCGAACATTTAAGTAAGCAAGTAATTAGCTAGGGTTAGTACATCGGTAATTTTGACATCCGGGTTTTGTTATACTGATGTGTGCTGTCGTTCAACAACCATCATCCCTAATATCAGCTTTTTTCAACATTTTTTTTACACTTCTAGTATGTGCCAAACTCCATTCTGAGCTCAGGATCTAAAGCTATCAGTGGCTCCCCATTGCCTATGAAATAAAGTCCATTCTTCTAAGTCCTCCATGATCTGGCTCCAGACCTAGCTTTGCCAACATCATCTTCATCATTCTCATACGTTCACCTTCAGATCTACTTCCTGTTCCTGATACACAGGTTGTATGAACCATCTCTGCCTCTGCTGATGCCAGTTCGAAGGCCCTGTTCCCTGGTGTCTGCATGTCCAATTCCTTTGCTCCCTAAAATGCAGCACGAATGCCATCTCTTCAAGTCCTTTCCATATACAGGGGATCCGTGTTCATATCTGTGTTCACATCTGTGTCCCACAGGTCCTTATTGCTTGGGGAAATAAAAGGTGCCTTCTCTCACAGATAGTGACCAAGGAACTGACCCCTAGTAAAAGTAGCCCTGTTTGACCCTGATTAACTACGAGGACTTGCTTGGCCCAGGCTTTGTCCTTCAGTCTTTCCCTGAAGAGGCCTGTTGTAAACATCCACACTATAACGCACACACAATTCAAATTGATGGCAAAGTTAAATGAGGACTCTTGGGAAAGATGTGAATTTCATGAAGTCAATGAAAGTGACGTTGGAGAAGTGTCTAATCTTGTACTAAGTCATTGACACGTAACAACTGAGGAAGAGAATATCAAAGAGGGTGATACCTTCCAATGGGCTTTAGGAAACAATGATCTGAACACCAAACAATTAGGACAGGCCTTTGGAAAATTAAAAAAGCCCTCAAACATTTTGGGAGAAAAGGCTGCCTTTTTGATTAGTCCAGGAAAGTGGAAAGAGAAGTGAAGAAGGTTGTCTTATGCCTTCATATAGTTTTGTCTGACAATGATGCAAAAAATTCTGTAATCAACCCTGGTTTCAGTTTTCATACACCCTAAAATTTAGTGGAAAGTTGTAATTATAACTTAGATTGTGTTACAGCAAAGATAATTTTATTTTTTCATAATTTTTAATTTGGTTTCCCTCAAGACGAAGTCCCAAACTGTTCACACTAGTTACTAGTTAATGCCCCATTTCAACAGGCTTTGCTTAGAACCAACTATCCTTGGATAGTAAGGACCTCCTGGACCACTACGGCGATAGCATCTCTTCCTTCTCTGAATATGTGTAGCCCTTTATCTGCACTTCTCACCCTTCAGCTGATGTTACAGCTCTTTAGGAACCAGTATTATCTCCCCCCATCTTGAGGCAAGACCTGTGTATTCAGTATTGGAGGTTGAGTGTGGCCTTTGCTGTCAGGCTGCCTACAATGAAATCGCACTTCTAACTCCTTCAAGCTGTGTAGTCTTGGGTGGTTCCCGTACCCTTTCTGCACCTCAGTGGCTCATCTGTAAAATGGGGACAATAAAAGTGTGTACCCTATGAGGTTTTTTTAAAATGTATTTTATTAATGTATATTTGATTTACAATGTTGTGTTAGTTTCTAGTGTACGGCAAAGTGATTCAGTTATACATATGTATAATAGTTTGCATCTGCTAATCTCAAACTTCCAATCCACCCTCCCCCATAACCCTTCCCTCTTGGCAACCACAAATCTGTTCTCTTTGTCTGTGAGTCTGTTTCTGTTTCGTAGATAAGTTCATTTGTGTCATATTTTAGATTCCCCACGTAAGTGATAACGCGGTATTTGTCTTTCTCTGTCAGACTGACTTTACTTAGTATGATGATCTCCAGGTCTATCCATGTTGCTGCAAATGGCATTATTTCCTTCTAATGGCTGAGTAATATTCCATTGTGTATATATATAGATATAGATATAGATAGATATATATATAGCACATCTTCTTTATCCATTCATCTGTGGATGGACATTTAGGTTGCTTCCATGTCTTGGCTATTGTGAACAGTGCTACTATGAACATACGGGTGCGTGTATCTCTTTGAGTTATAATTCTGCCAGTCCCAATATATGCCCAGGAGTGGGATTGCTGGATCATATGGCAACTCTATTTTTAGTTTTTTGAGGAACCTCCATACTGTTTTCCATAGTGGCTGCACCAATTTACATTCCCTCCAACAGTGTAGGAGGGTTTCCTTTGCTCCACACCCTCTCTAGCATTTGTTATCTGTAGACTTTTTAATGATGGCCATTCTGACTAGTGTTAGGCGGTACCTCATGGTAGTTTTGATTTGCATTTCTATGAGGTTGTTTTAAAGACTAAATTAAGTAACAGACATAAAAGATCTTAGAATAATGCTTAGCATATGTTAATTATTCAGTTAGTGCTAACCATTTTTAATGTTATTTCCATCCCCTGGAATGTCTAGGGGGAAACCACTTTTACCTATTCATGTAGGTATCTCCCATGTGGAGGTGTGAACTTCAGTCACTGTCCTCTCTCCCCTAACTGGCTTCACCCTGGGCAGGAGATGTGACTTTATCTGATTAGAGGTTTTGAAGGAATAAACTGGGCATATTGACGTTGGCTCAGCTCCTTCCTTTTTCCTCTTGGGACCCGGGCTGCTTGCCAATACTGGCACCAGCCCTGGCCTTGTGGGGAGGGGGCCTGGGGTACCCAGATCTTCTATAACTGGGTCACTTTACCTAATTTGAAGATTCAGTTAAGAAGCCCACTTGCTCTTAGTCTTAGCTACATCTTTCAACCAATCAGTACTAACTGTGATATTTCGGTCTCCATCTGCCTTATTGTTTGTCCTATTTTTCAGTTAGTTCAGAACTTGAGTGCAGAAAAACTTGCTATTTACTGGAGGGCAGGGTCTCCTTGAAGATTCCTGGCTGGTAATTCAGTTAATGTTTGCTGGATAGATGAATAAATAAAGGCATAAATTCCAGATTCTAGTTTTGCTTCTTGAAACATTATTTTTCAG
Organism: Delphinapterus leucas; assembly: GCF_059928025.1. Lineage (NCBI taxonomy): Eukaryota > Metazoa > Chordata > Mammalia > Artiodactyla > Monodontidae > Delphinapterus > Delphinapterus leucas. Next base: position 27,226,817 of record NC_143129.1, read on the forward strand.
GTAAGAAAGACTGCAATATAGCAAGCAAAATCCTTATTGTGTTTGGGTCCAGTGAGTCCTACTGAAGGATTTATAGAAAATCAATCACATACACTGCTGTGTGCAACATAGGATCACCCAAAGGGGAAAAAAATGATACTGAAAATACAGTAGCTGCTCCCCAAATCCCTTCTCCAATGGCCCTTTCAACTCAAAGACCTGGAGATTCCAGCTCTTCATCCATTGTTCCAAGGATGCCAGCTCTGAGCATATAATATGCCTCATACCTCACCTCTTCTGGTCAGAAATTTGCTTTGTGAATTAAAAGAGTGGCGAAATGGTCAGCCTCTGCTTGTGATTTGATAGCTACTGACATCTTGTGTTTGTGAAACTTTCTTCTCTCTGCTGGAACTTTCTTTCCCCTAAACTAGCTGGGTTTCTCCTCAGGCATTGCTTGCACATCCCTTGTGCACAGTCCCTCCCCAGCCCAGTGCTCCTCATTGCTCACCATCCCTGATACCCCCCGTACCCCCGAGTGAGGCCGGCAGAAGCCTCCATCCTCCTCGCCTGGTGCTGCTGTGGGCGCCCCTCTTTCTCTGTTCGTCAGCAGCCTGCAGCAACCCCTCTTCTCCCACTTCCCGTTCCCTGATTCCTTCTGATTTCCTGGCCCCATCCAGACTTACTTCTGGCACTTGCCCTTTACAAACCAGCTCAGCTGACATTTGAACTCTGTGCCTGAAATGCCTGGCCCACCACGGAACCCAGGAACCACACTCCAGACACCTGAGCTTGCCCTAGTCTGTCTGTCTTCTCTGGCTCTGCATTGCCAGAGATATCCGGCCCTGGGGTATACTGAGCTCCTGTCCTGACTGGTGCCCCTTACTGCCCAGTGACACACCCACTAGCCTCCTATATACCGAGCTCTCTCCCTAGGTCCGATGGCCCCATGAGACCGGCAGCGCTTCCTGGTAAGACCATCATGCCCTCTGATTATCATATGATCAGCTGCCTCCTGTTCATCCTTAGGCATTGGAGAGGGCAGTCTATTTCAACCTCTGCTTGTCCCCTACCCCTGCTCAGCTCTACTGACCAGGGCAGGGAGTCCACTGGCCACTTATCCCATCCACAGTGGGCTCCAGCAATAGCCCTGCTCCCTCAGACTCCAGCCCCAAGCCTGAATGCTTCTTGAATCATGGCCTCCCTCTCCCTATTCCCTGGGTGGGCCTAGTCTACGGATAGTAAGTACCCTAGATAAGATACAAGTATCTTATGCCAACCCTTATCCACTGGGAGTGGCAGCCTCAAATGATGTGTTGAGGTTATTTCTGGGCTTAGCAGGAAAGAATGATGCAATCGATTAGTGATGTCTACCATGTGAGCAGGAGTGGGGAGGGGTGATCTATATGCTGTCTGCTATCCACTCGACAGTTGCTTCTGCCTCAGTTTCCCTAAGCAGGTCTGATTCTCTGCTGATTTTAAAGTCTGGCCTGATCTCTAGCCCACCTCACTGGCGTCCCAGATCCCTTCCATCTCTGCTGGAGAAGTGACTCAATTTCCTATCTCCTCTACCCGTGGCTTGGGTCCTGCCTTCAGCAGACTGGTCACTTGGGAATATGCCACAGTCACTGCCCGCCCACTTTCAAGTATTTTGGTTTGCTCAGTTCTTCCTGCCACCATCTCCCAGCTGCAAAACTGGGCACTGGTTCAAAACCATAGTGAGATAGCACCTCATACCCACTAAGAGGGCTAGAATCAAAAATTCAGGTAATAACAAGTGTGGGTGAGGATATGAAGAAATTGGAGCTCTCCTACACTTCTGCTGGGAATGCAAGATGGTGCAGCCACTTTGAAAAACAGTCTGTAAATTTATCCAACAAACATAGGCTACCATTTGACTAAGCAATTTCACTCCTAGGTATATACTCAAGTGAAATTAAACTTATGTCCACATAAAAACCTGTATACGAATGTTTATAGCAGCATTATTCATAATAGGCAAAAAGTAGAATCAACCCAAATGTCCATCAAGTGATGAATGGATTAAAAAATGTGGTATATCCATATAATGGAATATTATTCAGCCATAAAAAGGAGTGAAGTGGGCTTCCCTGGTGGTGCAGTGGTTGAGAGTCCGCCTGCCGATTCAGGGGACACGGGTTCGTGCCCCGGTCCGGGAGGATTCCCACATGCCGCGGAGCGGCTGGGCCCGTGGGCCATGGCAGCTGGGCCTGCGCGTCCGGAGCCTGTGCTCCGTAACGGGAGAGGCCACAACAGTGACAGGCCCGCATACCGCAAAAAAAAAAGGAGTGAAGTACTGATATCTGTTATAACTTGGATAAACCTTGAAAACATTGTGCTGAGCGAAAGAAGCCAGGCACAAAATACCACATATTATATGATTCCATTTGCCTGAAAGTCCAGAATAGAGAAATCTATAGAGATAGAAAGCAGATTACAGGACTTCCCTGGCGGTCCAGTGGCTAAGACTTTGCCTTCCAATTCAGGGGGTATGGGTTCGATCCCTGGTCAGGGAGCTAAGATCCCACATGCCTCATGGCCAAGAAAACCAAAGACATAAAACAGAAGCAATATTGTAACAAATTCAATGAAGACTTTAAAAATGGTCCACATCAAAAAAAATCTTTAAAAAAAAAAAAAAAAAGCAGATTAGTGGTTGCCGGGGCTGGGAAGGGGATGAGGGGATAAGAGGTGATAGCTAAATGGTACAGAGTTTCTTTTTTAGGTGATGAAAATGTTCTAAAATTTTCTAAAAATGTTCTAAAACCATGGTGATGATTGCACAACTCTGTGAATATACTAAAAACCATCAAACTACATACTTTAAATAGGTGAAACGTATGGTACGTTAATGATATCTCAATACAGCTGTTTAAAAAATACAGAACAGGTCCTGGTGCCAACACCTACCTGAATGAGGTCTGGGGTCCTCATGGGCCCATCTGGCCTAGGCTGGGCTGGGTTGCATCTCTACTTTGTGCCCCAGGGGTTTCCAAGCCAGCACTGCCTAGCTCCAGCCAGGACTCAAAGTGACCTTGCAGCATGCCCATGTGACACAAGCAGAAGTGACTGTGAGAACAGGAGGGCATCAGAGGCCACGTCCCTCTTTTCCTGCGACTGCTCTGACAACTGCTGCTCATGAACAACTCGGCCAAATTCATGGCTTCACTCCTCCTATGCCAGCGGCCTTGTGAGCGTCCTGCCCTGGTCCCGGCCCTAGTCTGATGCTGGTCACCCTGAGGGGTCTCCATGCTCTCGGGATCCCTCAGCTAGCCTGTTCCCCCCAGCCCTCCAGAGGGACTGCACCAAGGATGGCTGGTTCAGTTAAGGCTACTGTGACTCAAAGTCCCAACAGCCGGCTTGAGTAACAAAGAGGTGGCAGGAGGGATTCATTCCAAAGTTTAGAGCCCTGTTTCTCGACTTTTTTTTTTTTTTTTTAAATCATCCCCTCTCAGGAACTGTTTCAGAGATCTCTGTGTGGAAATCAGGTCCCCTAACCCCATAAAATTTTAGTACTGCAGATATATTCTGTATCTGTTTATGTACTATGGCCTTTGGAGGGCCACAGACCATTGTAATATCAAAGGCTTTTTTGCCCCCCAAGAACTAATTTTGCCTCCTTAGGGCAATATCTCCCCTGTTAAGAATGCAGGATATTCTAGTTTTCTCCAGATATATAATTCAAAAAGGTACATGCACCCCTATGTTCATTGCAGCACTATTTACAATAGCCAAGACATGGAAGCAACCTAAATATCCATCAGTAGATGAACGGATAAAGATGTGGTACATGTATATAGTAGTATTCCATTGTATATAATGGAATACTACTCAGCCATAAAAAAGAGTGAATTAATGCCATTTGCAGCAATATGGATGGACCTAGAGATTATCATACTAAGTGAAGTAAGCCAGACAGAGAAACACAAATATCCTACGATATCATTTATGTGTGGAATCTAAAAAAATACATACAAATGAACTTAGGTACAAAACAGAAATAGACCCAAACATAGAAAACAAACTTATGGTTACCAAAAGGGAAAGGAGTGGGGAAGGGATAAGTTAGGAGTTTGGGATTAACATATACAAACTACTGTATATAAAATAGATAACCAACAAGGATCTACTATATAGCACAGGAAACTATACTCAATATTTTGTAATAACCTATAAGGGAAAAGAACCTGAAAAAGAATATATATATATATGTATACATATATGTGATTCACTTTGCTATACACCTGAAACTAACACAGCATTGTAAATTAACTATACTTCAATTTAAAAAAAGAAAAAAGAAGTTTAAGTCCAAAACAGATTTTTAAAATGAAAAAAAAAAATGTATTCTGTCTAGTTGAGCTACCATGAGCTGAGCCCCATTATTTTAAGTATTTCTGTTGATCTTTGTACCTTCTGTAATTTTTGATTTATAAATGTTATTTGGTGCAAGAAAAAATGAATGCAGGATATTCTAGAGGGATCTCAGGGGAACCAAGGCCACAGGTATCCCGAGCCTCAGAAATAGTTCAGAACAAGAAAGGAAAATGGCTCTGCTTCTTTCCTCCTACTCTATCCTTATCTGTGTACTTGCTCCTTTTTCTCTTCCTCTCTCTGCAAAGTAACTTGCTTCGCTGTGCAGCCACCTGTAGAAAACACTGCCCATACTCCCTAGTGCTGACTATTCAAGGAAGCAACCCAGATGAAGGCTGGAATCCCTTAGTTTCCAACCCTAATGATCATGGATGGACTTCTTCCAGCCCAGGTTGGAGTTGCCCACTTCTGAGACAATCAGTGGGGCCAGTGAGCAGGGTCATTATGTACAAAAATGGCTGCTGGGGGTCCATCACTGTTACAAAGTGGACAGAGAAGACAATTTCCAAAGGAGGGATGCCTGAACATCAACATCCTAACACTGGCTTAGAACCCCAGCTCTCCCATTCCTTCCTCTCTTCCGTACCTCCCTGAGCTTCATCTTCTGTAGATTACTCTTAAACTTCACCCAGGCCATGGCTCTACTCCCAACTCAGGCGTGGACCTCTCACTGATGTCCTGAAGTGAATTAATACTCAATGAGGGGCCTGGAGAGCCCGGTGGCCCTGACACAGTCGGGAACCCGGTGACTGACCTTGGCCAACTGCCTTTCTTTCTGCGAATGGTCAGTTGCATCATGGGAATTTCACCTTGTCTCTCCATCCCCAGCTCTGAATCCTTGTTCTAAGCTGTGTTTCCTCAAAATGACCCTCTTGGCAGCTTCCTGGAAACCAGCCCTCACCTGTCCCAGTGTACTCTGTGCAGGACTCCTAGGGCCCACTGTCATCCATACCTGGATCTTCTCCACGTGTATTACCTGCATGTGAACTTCATCTCATCCACCAAGCCGCAGCTGTCCCTGCCTTCAAGACACAACCTTAGGCTTTTAAGCAAACACTCACACCTGGGAGTTTCCCTAGACTCACTGAATCTACCTTCCTAGCCAGTTACACATTCCCTGATGTGTACTTGTCATTCATCACACCCTCTCCCCTCCTCTGTGTGACTGTCCCTCCCAAGGTGTGGCCCACGTCCAACCTTCATTCCGTGCCCCAAACACAGAAGACCCACTGCCCTGAGGTGCTCCCTGTTAGATTCCTCCTGGGCACCATTCTTTCTAAGGTGTCACAGTGGCAAACGGCTGGCAAAGAATTTGAGTGACATGCCCTGTAAGCCAGAAACTGGCAAGATAATAAGAAATGCTGAGAAGCACATGGAACAGCTTTGTCCTTTCATCCCCGAGGCAGCAGCTGTGTACTTAGTATTTGGAGCTCTCAGGACCTTGCTCCCCGGAGGAACATCGGTCTGGCTCGTAAGACTTGGAATGGAAAGTCGACAGATCCCAGCAGAAGTGCCAAGCCTCACTCATCTCGATAGGGGCACAGAGAGTTCTTCCTGTTCAGTTTCCAGGAGGCTGATGAAGCTGAGGGGCAGTGGCAGGCAGGCATGGATATAGTCATCTTTAGAATCAAGCTTCAGCGTAACAGCCCTCGCCTGCACAGTCAGGCAAATGGTTGTGATCAGATAAGAGCAAATCCTTCTTTCTGCCCAGGACTCTCAATGCCTCCAGACTCACAGGCAGATAAGTCTTCTCAAGAGGGAAGTGATCAAATAACAGGTGCAGAATGGTTTTATCAAGAGTTGTTCTGTAATAACCTATATAGGAAATAAATCTGAAAAAGAATAGATATAGGGGGCTTCCCTGGTGGCGCAGTGGTTGAGAGTCCGCCTGCCGATGCAGGGGACGCGGGTTCGTGCCCCGGTCCGGGAAGATTCCACGTGCCACGGAGCAGCTGGGCCCGTGAGCCATGGCTGCTGAGCCTGTGCGTCCGGAGCCTGTGCTCCGCGACGGGAGAGGCCACAGCAGTGAGAGGCCTGCGTACCACAAAAACAAACAAAAAAGAATAGATATATGAATATGTTTAACTAAATCACTTTGCTGTACACCTGAAACTAACGCAACATTATAAATCAACTATACTCCAATATAAAATTAAAAACAAAAAGAGTTGAGTCACTGAGATGGTTGCCACAAAGAGTGGGGCTTAAAGATGTGGTTTGGAGCAATGCCCCAGAACTTCATATGTGAGGGACGCCTTCTTCCTCATCTTTGCCATCCCCACCTCCACCCCCTCTCCTGCATTTGCTTGTCTCCCTACACTGGGGTCATTCCTCTCTCTGTCGGCAGCCTTCCTGCTCTCCATCTGCATCACGGCTGCCTCCATACATACCTCTCAAGGGATTATCTGGCCCACAAAGTGCCCCCTTCTCTAGGAAGACCCTTAAAACTCAGAGGTGAGCCTCCTATAACTTTTTCTGCCCCTGTGATCTTGCCTCTGCCCCACTGATCGTCCCCATAGTAGACCCCTGACCCAAGCTGAGCTGGCCAGTTTATCCTGCAAATTTGAACTTAAGAGAGACACAATGACCGGAGCCACTGGAGCGGAATCACATTGGTGGCCGCCCAGCTATCCTGCTGCTCTAGGTCTGAATCAGTCCCAATTCCTCTCATTGCTGTGTCAACTGGAATTATTATTATTGCTAAATCTCTCTTAAGTGAGCCAGGGCTAGATTCTGTTGGCTTACACCAAAAGAACTCTGAAGCTAACTGAACCATTTTTTCCATGTTTCTATTTCAGATTCCCTGGAGAGAGAATCTGACTCAACCTCGCCTCTGGAATGGCTTTTTCTGGGTCAGCGTCTACCCCGAGGCCAATCAGCTGTGGCTGGGAAAAGCAGGGCCACTTAGAAACATGGCTATAGTGGCCCACCCTTGGATGTATTGTTCAGGGTTGAAGACACCGTTTCAGGTGGCTGGGAAGGCCCCCAGGAAGGGTCTCCTACAATGAGATCAGGCAGGGAAGGGGGAGCCAGGCATAGATGAGGGTAGTAAGCAATCTGGTGTAACTGAGGAAAAGGGCTTGTGATGGAGCGCAGTGTGGGGTTAGCTTGCCTTGAGCCTTATTATGTCTTTCTGAAGCAGGAAGAAATGTTCCTAGAATTACGTCTCCACTGGACTCTGCAAATCTTCTAACTTTGGAGGCTTGGCGCCTGGTGGGCTGCAGAGACGTGCAACTTCAGGTAAAGGATAGCAGTGCTAACTAGCATGCTTCCATACGAAATAACTTATCGGTTACTCGGAGCTCTGTCCAAAGCTGTGAGCCTAATTAGCTTTAATATACTCTTTGCCGAAAAACCTAATGTGAAAACACAGACACATGCAAGGAAAACACATTTGGTTAATTAGCCTTGTGAAAACAACGTTCCTCACTTCTGCGCCAGCTCCCAGGTCTCTTCACTAAGCAGCCAGGGCCACGGCTTCCTGGAGGGATCCAAGGCCCTGTCTCTCTGATAATGAGAGTGGGCTTCGGGGAACCCTGCCTGCCACCTACCAGGTGCCAGAGGATGTGAGCTGGCTGCCCCTCTTCATCATCTCCTAAGTCACCTGGACCAACACCTAGGTCAGAAGTGGAGCGAGTTGTGGAGTTAGAGCTGGAAGGGCCATGGGGAAGCACCTAGAAGAGCTCCCTCATTTTATTTTATCATTTTATTATTTATTTATGGGTGAAATATACACAAACATGAAATCTCCCATTTTAACCATTTTAAGTACACAATTTAGTGGAATTAAGTATTCACATTGTTGTACAACCATCACCTCCATCTATCTCCAAAACTTTTCCATCATCTCAACAGAAACCTTTATACACATTAAACAATAACTCCCCATTCCGTTCTCCCCCAGCCTCTGGCAACCACCATTCTGCTTTCTGTGTCTACATTTTTGATGACTCTAGGTGCCTCATATCAGTGGAACCATACAATATTTGTCCTTTTGTGTCTGGCCTATTTCATTTAGCATAATGTCTTCAAGGATGATCCATGTTGCAGCATGTGTCAGAATTTCACTCCTTTTTCAGGCTGAAGAGTATTCCATTGTATGGATATACCACTTTTTGTTTTCCATTCATCTGTGGTTAGACATTTGAGTTGTTTCCATCTTTTGCTATTGTGAATAATGCTGCTATTAACATTGGTTTACAAGTTTATCAATTTTTAATTTTAATGTCATATTACATAGTAACCATGCTCAGTGTAGAAAAACTTAGAAAATGCAGGTAAATGAAAAAGCAAATCAAAATAATCCTTAACCACAACACTGAGAACTAACCCTATGAAGATTTACTATTTAGCCTTCCAAATGTACTCTCACTCCTTCAATTTCTTTCTCCTTCTATATAACCATGTAGACATACTTATATTTGTAAACAAGATGGAAATATACTATACACATTTGTTTCTATTTTAACTTAATTTTATTTATTTTTTTATGCAGCAGGTTCTTATTAGTTATCCATTTTACACATATTAGTGTATATATGTCAATCCCAATCTCACAATTCATCACACCACCTCCACCCCCCCACTGCCGCTTTCCCCCCTTGGTGTCCATACGTTTGTTCTCTACATCTGTGTCTCAATTTCTGCCCGGAAAACTGGTTCCTCTGTACCATTTTTCTAGGTTCTACATATATGCGTTAATAAACGATATTTGTTTTTCTCTTTCTGACTTAACTTCACTCTGTATGACACCCTCTAGATTCATCCACATCTCTACAAATGATGCAATTTCGTTCCTTTTTATGGCTGAGTAATATTTCATTATATAAATGTACCACATCTTCTTTATCCATTCCTGTCAACGGGCATATGAGTTGCTTCCATGACCTGGCTATTGTAAACAGAGCTGCAGTGAACATTGGGGTGCATGTGTCTTTTTGAATTATGGTTTTCTCTGGGTATATGCCCAGTAGTGGGATTGCTGGGTCATATGGTAATTCTATTTTTAGTTTTTTAAGGAACTTCCATACTGTTCTCCATAGTGGCTGTATCAATTTACATTCCCACCAACAGTGCAAGACGGTACCCTTTTCTCCACACCCTCTCCATCATTCATTGTTTGTAGATGTTCGGATAATGCCCATTCTAATTGGTGTGAGGTGATACCACATTGTAACTTTGATTTGCATTTCTCTAATAATTAGTGATGTTGAGCAGCTTTTCATGTGCTTCTTGGCCATCTGTATGTCTTCTTTGGAGATATGTCGGTTTAGGTTTTCTGCCCATTTTTGGATTGGGTTGTTTGTTTTTTTAATATTAAGCTGCATGAGCTGTTTATATATTTTGGAGATTAATCCTATGTTCATTGATTCGTTTGCAAATATTTTCTCCCATTCTGAGGGTTGTCTTTACATCTTGTTTGCAGTTTCCTTTGCTTTGCAAAAGCTTTTAAGTTTGATTAGGTTCCATTTGTTTATTTTTGTTTTTATTTCCATTACTCTAGGAGGTGGATCAAAAAAGATCTTGCCGTGATTTATGTCAAACAGTGTTCTTCATAAGTTTTCCTCTGAGAGTTTTACAGTGTCTGGTCTTACATTTAGGTCTCTAATCCATTTTGAGCTTATTTTTGTGTATGGTGTTAGGGAGTGTTCTAATTTCATTCTTTTACATGTAGCTGTCCAGTTTTCCCAGCACCACTTATTGAACAGACAGTCTTTTCCCCATTGTATATCCTTGCCTCCTGTGTCATAGATTAGGTGACCATAGGTGCATGGGTTTATCTCTGGGCTTTCTATCCTGTTCCATTGATCTATATTTCTGTTTTCATGCCAGTACCATAATGTCTTGATTACTGTAGCTTTGTAGTATAGTCTGAAGTCAGGGAGCCTGATTCCTCTAGCTCTGTTTTTTTCCCTCAAGACTGCTTTTGCTATTCGGGGTCTTTTGTGTCTTCACACAAATTTTAAGATTTTTTGTTCTCGTTCTGTAAAAAAATATCAATGGTAATTTGATAGGGATTGCATCGAATCTGTAGACTGCTTTCGGTAGTATAGTCATTTTCACGATGTTGATTCTTCCAATCCAAGAACATGGTATATCTCTCCATCTGTTGGTATCATCTTGAATTTCTTTCATCAATGTCTTATACTTTTCTGCATACAAGTCTTTTGTCTCCCTAGGTAGGTTTATTCCTAGGTATTTTATTCTTTTTGTTGCAATGGTAAATGGGAGTGTTTCCTTAATTTTTCTTTCAGATTTTTCATCATTAGTGTATAGGAATGCAAGAGATTTCTGTGCATTAATTTTGTATCCTGCAACTTTACCAAATTCATTGATTAGCTCTAGTAGTTTTCTGGTGGCATCTTTAGGATTTTCTATGTATAGCATCATGTCATCTGCAAACAGTGACAGTTTTACTTCTTCTTTTCCAATTTGTATTCTTTTGATTTCTTTTTCTTCTCTGATTGCCATGGCTAAGACTTCCAAAACTATCTTGAATAATCGTGATGAGAGTGGACATCCTTGTCTTGTTCCTGATCTTAGAGGAAATGCTTTCAGCTTTTCACCATTGAGAATGATGTTTGCTGTGGGTTTGTCATATATGGCCTTTATTATATTGAGGTAGGTTCCCTCTATGCCCACTTTCTGAAGAGTTTTTATCATAAGTGGGTGTTGAATTTTGTCAAATGCTTTCTCTGCATCTATTGAGATGATCATATGGTTTTTATTCTTCAATTTGTTAATATGGTGTATCACATTGATTGATTTGCCTATATTGAAGAATCCTTGCATCCCTGGGATAAATCCCACTTGATCATGGTGTATGATCCTTTTAATGTGTTTTTGGATTCAGTTTGCTAGTATTTTGTTGAGGATTTTTGCATCTATATTCATCAGTGATATTGGTCTGTAATTTTCTCTTTTTGTAGTATCTTTGTCTGGTTTTGGTATCAGGGTGGTGGTGGCCTCATAGAATGAGTTTGGGAGTGTTCCTTCCCCTGCAATTTTTTGGAAGAGTTTGAGAAGGATGGTTGGTAGCAGTTCTCTAAATGTTTGAGAGAATTCATCTGTGAAGCCATCTGGTCCTGGACTTTTGTTTGCTGGAAGATTTCTAATCACAGTTTTAATTTCATTACTTGTGCTTGGTCTCTTCATATTTTCTATTTCTTCCTGGTTCAGTCTTGGAAGGTTATACCTTTCTAAGAATTTTTCCATTTCTTCCAGGTTGTCCATTTTATTGGCATAGAGTTGCTTGTAGTAGTCTCTTAGGATGCTTTTTATTTCTGCAGTGTGTGTTGTAACTTCCCCTTTTTCATTTCTAAGTTTATTGATTTAAGTCCTCTCCCTCTTTTTCTTGATGAGTCTGGCTAATGGTTTATCAATTTTGTTTATCTTCTCAAAGAACCAGCTTTTAGTGTTATTGATCTTTGCTATTGTTTTCTTTGTTTCTATTTCATTTATTTCTGTTCTGTTCTTTATGATTTCTTTCCTTCTGCTAACTATGGATTTTGTTTGTTCTTCTTTTTCTAGTTCCTTTAGGTGTAAGGTTAGATTGTTTATTTGAGATTTTTCTTGTTTCTCGAGGTAGCCTTGTATTGCTATAAACTTCCCTCTTAGAACTGCTTTTGCTGCATCCCATAGGTTTTGGATCATCGTGTTTTCATTGTCATTTGTCTCTAGGTATTTTTTGCTTTCCTCTTTGATTTCTTCAGTGATCTCTTGGTTATTTAGTAATGTATTGTTTAGCCTCCACATGTTTGTGTTTTTTACGTTTTTTTCCCCTGTAATTGATTTCTAATCTCATAGCATTGTGGTCAGCAAAGATGCTTGATATGATTTCAATTTTCTTAAATTTACTGAGGCTTGATTTGTGACCCAAGATGTGATTTATCCTGGAGAATGTTCCGTGCGCACTTGAGAAGAAAGTATAATCTGCTGTTTTGGGATGGAATGTCTTATAAATATCAATTAAATCTATCTGGTCTATTGTGTCATTTAAAGCTGTGTTTCCTTATTAATTTTCTGTTTGGATGATGTGTGCATTGGTGTAACTGAGGTGTTTAAATCCCCCACTATTACTGTGTTACTGTCGCTTTCCTATTTTAGAGCTGTTAGCAGTTGCTTTATGTATTGAGGTGCTCCTATGTTCAGTGCATATATATTTATAATTGTTATATCTTCTTCTTGGATTGATGCCTTGATCATTATGTAGTGTCCTTCCTTGTCTCTTGTAACATTCTTTATTTTAAAGTCTATTTTATCTGATATGAGTATTGCTACTGCAGCTTTCTTTTGATTTCCATTTGCATGGGCTACCTTTTTCCATCCCCTCACTTTTAGTCTGTATGTGTCCCTAAGTCTGAAGTGGGTCTCTTGTAGACAGCATATATATGGGTCTCGTTTCTGTATCCATTCAGCGAGCCTGTGTCTTTTGGTTGGACCATTTAATCCATTCACGTTTAAGGTAATTATCTATACATATGTTCCTCTTACCATTTTCTTAATTGTTTTGGGTTTGTTTTTGAAGGTCCTTTTCTTCTCTTGTGTTTCCCACTTAGAGAAGTTCCTTTAGCATTTGTTGTAGAGCTGGTTTGGTGGTGCTGAATTCTCTTAGCTTTTGCTTGTCTGTAAAGCTTTTGATTTCTCCATCGAATCTGAATGAGATCATTGCCAGGTAGAGTAATCTTGGTTGTAGATTCTTCCCTTTCATCACTTTAAATAAATATGTCATGCTACTCCCTTCTGGCTTGTAGAGTTTCGGCTGAGAAGTCAGCCGTTAACTTTATGGGAGTTCCCTTGTATGTTATTTGTCATTTTTCCCTTGCTGCTTTCAATAATTTTTCTTTGTCTGTAATTTTTGCCAATTTGATTACTATGTGTCTCAGCATATTTCTCCTTGGGTTTATCCTGTTTGGGACTCTCTGCACTTCCTGGACTTGGGTGGTTATTTCCTCTCCCATGTTAGGGAAGTTTTTGACTATAATCTCTTCTAATATTTTCTTGGCTCCTTTCTCTCTCTCTTCTCCTTCTAGGACCCCTATAATGCGAATATTGTTGCATTTAATGTTGTCTCATAGGTCTCTTAGGCTGTCTTCATTTCTTTTCGTTCTTTTTTCTTTATTCTCTTCCACAGCAGTGAATGCCACCAGTCTGTCTTCCAGGTCACTTATCTCTTCTGCCTAAGTTATTCTGCTATTGATTCCTTCTAGTGTATTTTTCATTTCACTTATCGTATTGTTCATCTGTTTGTCTGTTCTTTAATTCTTCTAGGTCTTTGTTAAACGTATCTTGCATCTTCTTGATCTTTGCCTCCATTCATTTCCGAGGTCCTGGATCATCTTCACTATGATTATTCTGAATTCTTTTTCTGGAAGGTTGCCTATCTCCACTTCATTTAGTTGTTTTTCTGGGGTTTTATCTTGTTCCTTCATCTGGTCCATAGCCCTCTGCCTTTTCATCTTGTCTATCTTTCTGTGAATGTGTTTTTTGTTCCACAGGTTGCAGGATTGTAGTTTTTCTTGCTTCTGCTGTCTGCCCTCTGGTGGATGAGGCTATCTAAGAGGCTTGTGGAAGTTTCCTGATGGGAGAGACTGGTGGTGGGTAGAGCTGGCTATTGCTCTGGTGGGCAGAGCTCAGTAAAACTTTAACCCGCTTGTCTGCTGATGGGTGAGGCTGGGTTCCCTTCCTGTTGGTTGTTTGGCCTGAGGTGACCCAACACTGGAGCCTAGCCGGGCTCTTTGGTGGGGCTAATGGGGGGGTGGGGGGTGGGATGAATTGGGAGATTGGGATTGACATGTATACACTGATGTGTATAAAATGGATGACTAATAAGAATCTGCTGTATAAATAAATTAATTAAATTTTAAAAAAACAATATTAAATGGGGAATTCCCTGGCAGTCCAGTGGTTAGGACGCTGTGTTTTCACTGCTGAGAGCCTGGGGTTCAATCCCTTGTCAGGGAACTAATATCTCGCAAGCCTCATGGCTTGGCAAAAAAAAACACACAAAAAAAGTATGCAGTGGAATATTATTTACCTTAAAATGGAATGAAATTCTGATACCTGAATGAACACTGAAGCCATTGTGCTCAGTGAAATAAGCTAGACACAAAGGTACAAATACTGTATGACTCCACTCAGTTGAGGTACCTAGACAGTGAAATTCATAGACACAGACAGTAGAATGGTGGTTACTAGAGGCTAGAGGAGAGGAAAATTGGGAGTTATCATTTAGTAGGCTCAGAGTTTCTATTTGGGATGATGAGAAAGTTCTTGAGATGGATGGTGGTGATGGTTGTACAACAATGTGAACGTACTTAATGCCCCTGAACTGTGCACTTAAAAAATGGTTACAGTGGTAGGTGTTATGTTATGTATAGTTTATCATGGTAAGTAAATAAATGAAGGAGGATTCACATCCACTTGCAGGCTTTTCTCCACAGGCCTCACCAGGTATCATCAAAAACCCAGTTCTCCAGACTGGTGGTTGCCAAGGGGGAGGGGGTTGGAGGAGGGATGGAGTGGAGGCTGGGGTTAGTAGATGTGAGCTTTTATACACAGTATGGATAAACAACAAGGTCCTACTGTATAGCACAGAGAACTATATTCAATAAACCATAATGGAAAAGAATATTTTAAAAAGAATGTATATATATGTATAACTGAATCACTTTGCTGTACAGCAGAAATTAACACAACATTGTAAATCAACTATACTTCAATAAAAAAATATATTGAATAAAAAACAAAGAAAGTTCCCCAGATGATTCCCATGTGCAGCCAAGGCTGGGAACCACTGGTCTTTGGGGTAATTATCTTAATCCCTTATGGGGGAAAAACATTGCTCTTAAACTACCAAAGATGGTCCCTTTGTGGGTTCTAGAAGGACCTGACGAGTGTGAACTAGCTGACCTACAGGCCAGACTGCCCGGGCTAAGTCCTGAGCGCTCCCCTTGCTCAGATGACTGCAGGCTGTTACTTCACTTCTCCAAGACGTCAGCGGGACTAACCAGAGTGCCTGCCCATGAGGCTATGTTGTTTTTTGGTTTGAGGAGTTTTGGGGGTTTTTTGGGGTTTTTTCAATTTACGTGTTTTATTTTAAATTGGAGTAGAGTTGATTTACAATGTTGTGTTAGTTTCAGGTGTCCAGCAAATTGATTCAGTTATACATATACATCCATGAGGCTGCGTTGTGAGGGGACATTAGACAGCCATGCAAAATGCTTGCCACCTGGAAAGAGGTCAATAAATGTGGGTTGATATTATCAGCTTTCAAATCAGCCAAGAGTGAATAATTCCTACTATGTCCCTTGGCTATGGCGGGGGAATACAAAGATGTGTCAGGTCAGTTCCTGCCTCTAGGCGTTCACAGTTATATGACTTTACAGCTACAAGTGCCTTAAGAGAGACAAACCAAATGCTGTGGCAGTTCAAAGACAGAGGTGTGATGACGGCAAGGCTGGAGAAGGAAAAGCCTGAAGGTCAACGATATCTGAGCTGGCCCTGCCTGGACACGAAGCAGAAAGCTAACCCTGTCTGGCAACATCCTTCTCCTTTTCCGATGAGATATCCCAGCCTTAGAGGGGTTAGAGACCCACCCAAAGGTCAGAGTGCTTCATAAAATGCCCCAATCCCCACCCCTACCCCGCATGGGGTAACCCCATGACGCTGATCACTGAAAAGCCCCCAGGAGGCCAACTGACAGGCCTCACTGCCCAAATGTGGTTCATCCCAGGGCGGCTCCAGGCTACACACAGGCTCAGTGCGCTCTGGCCACAGGCAGCTGTCCAAGCCCATGCAGCTGCCCTCCTCCCTGCCCAGGTGGGGGGACCCTCCAGGCCACCTGGGGTAGCGCTCCCTCTTGGGGACCCTAAGAATCCAACAGAACTGGAGGGGACTGTGCTGGGCAACCAGCTGGCTGGAGGGAGGGCGTGGCTGGTGTTCTTTCATGGTCTTCCTTGGCCCTTTGTCCTCCCAGCTCAAAGCTTTCATGATGGAGAAGCCATCCCCATCTTTAGGGGGAGATCTGGTCATTAGAGCCTGGGAGGAGGAAGCCCTTCTCTTCCTGCGGACCTTGCAGCTTTGATGTCACTTAGGTTTCTGTTGAACCTGGACTTGGAGAGAGTCTGGAGGAGGGCACACAGGTAACGAGTGGTGGAACGGGGCTGAGGGCATTTCAAGCAGAAGAAACCGCACTAGCAGAGAGGCTCAGAAAATACAGCCCAGGGCATGTTTGGAAATTCGAGAAGAATCTGTCCGTTCTGATGGGGAGGGCAGCCCATGAAGGCGAGATGGAGATTTAAGACTAGAAGGGTAAGGGTAGGTCTAAGCCAGATTGTGGAGGGTTTGCCCTTCCTTCAGTAGACAATGGGGAGCCATGGAAGGTTCTAGAACAAGGAGTGAGATGTGACTACAGCTGTGACTTATTTGTAGTTTGTTGAGCAAATGAATGAATGAGTGTCTGAGGAAGACGTGATAGTCGTGGGCAGGATGCTATGTGTGACAGAGATTGGCAGGAGGAGAGACTTGGCTGTAACGTGTCCCCATGGCCTTCTGTACGCTTGGGTAACTGGTACAGCTGCTCTGCAAATTCAGCTTGCAAGTAGGCTTGTATCTATTCTATTTTTTACAAATAAACAAAACCAGCTCAAACCCACACACCAGATTAAGGAGAAGTCCAGAATCTCCCTCCTGGTGTTCCCCCATGTTCCTTCCTTGGTTTTGCTCTCGGCTGCCCCAGGTTACAGCCCCCTTTGGTTTCTGAGGGAGGACTATCCCCTGCCTGGTGTCCCTGGGGCTCCCTGTGGTTCCCTGGGCCCTGGTACCAGCTCCTCCAGCCTCACACCCAGCCATCCCCACCAGCAGTCCCAGGAGCCCAGCACAACTGGCTCAGGCCTCCACCCTGGGCAGCTCCCACTCCTGCCCAGCCTGGACACCCACCCACAGGAGGTAGGGCAACCCTCCCCTTCCCAAGCCTTGGGACACAGAGGACATCCCCTTTCCCGGCAATGTGGCCTCCCTAAATATTACCAGGAGCCCAGCAGCCTCCAAATGCAAAAGGTCTAAAACAGCTTCTTCTCCAAAGACAAAGTCATCAGCCTCCTTGGCACAGATGCCCGGACCCCGTCCGGGGGACCCAACAGGCCCACCTTTTTCATGTGTCAGGGAGGCACATTTAGTGCCTCAAAGCTGACTCACTCAACTAAGAAACACCACTAACTCTAGGATCAGAGAAAGAAAAAAGAAAAGGAGAAAGGGAGGAACAGAAGTACAGGGCATGAGATCTCCCACTACATTTGTACTGTAATATTTTTCATACTATATTATTATTATTGTTGTTGTTTTACTTGGGGTTTTCCTTAACATTGTATATCCTGTATATATTACAGTCTGGGCACGTGGCATTTGCTTATGAGATCTCTATGGAGGAGGGAGGAAAATGAATGGGGAAGCTGGAAAATAAAACTGAGATTCACCGAGTGCCTTCTGCTGGCAGGCTCTCCGCTGAACGCTGTGCACACATCATTTCATTGACCTCTCCCCACAGCCTTATAAGGAAAGTATTATTGTTATTCTGATTTTACTGATTTAAAAAAATGAAGAAATAAAGCAGATGAATGCATGCATGAATGACAATGCCATTTTTCTCCGCCTTTCCATCATGCAAAGATGACTGGCGTTCCTGAATTATAAAACATTTTTCAAAAAGTCAGAGAACAAAAAAAAAATATTAAAAAGAGATTAAAGCAGTATGATTTCCAAACCATTCAGTAAAGGATGAAAATAGCTTTGTTATCCAGTGCCTGCCTTCATAAAGTCATTGTTATCATGAGTTAGAAGCTGCATTAACTCTGAAATTAAAATAATAGCCCCACATGCAGCAAATTCTGAAGACACACTCTATGGTTTTCCGAGCGCTTATTAATATTCTCCTGAACTTTAGTTGGATCTGAACGGTTTACCAAAAGAGGATCCAGTTTACGTGTTCTACTTCACAAAGAAAAAGCAATAGAATGGGGTAACTCTGAAAAGCTTCTTTTTTATATTAAGCAGGCCTGAAGTACAAACTCTAAAATGATCAGTATAATGCCTGCATTTAGGAACAGGAGGAAGGGCTTCATGCACACACCTCAGGATGTGTCTCAGTGGACAGTTCTGGAACCACTGAGCAGACTCAGAGCAGTCTCTGTGGAGAACGTTGCTCACAGGCTTGGTTCCAATGACCCCAACAGCAGCAGCTGTGACAATACATTTTTAATCAAATCTAAAGGCAAACTTATAAAGAAATAAACGCTATTCAAATAAACACAATGCATTTTCCTGAAACAGATTATTATGTTTTCTGGAAATTAGCCCAAAAATATAAAATAAAGAGAATTCTACGGGGATTCACTATTGAGTCACAGATCTTGAAGGCATTATCTCTGCACTGACTTCCAGGACAAATGACACTCATAGTTGGCACTTTCTGCATGTTGCTGACCCTCTGTTCTGGGGCAGCTCATGGGTCCTTCAGGGGTGAAGCTTGCCATGTGGTCACAGTCTTTGGCATTGGGCTGAGAACTCTTAGACAGTAGAGCCCATGGTGTCTGATTAGCTCTGCCCAGCCTCACGAGGAGAAGGGCCTGGCCTGCGCCGCCTGATGTTCCAAAGATGGCTTTCCTGAGGACAAAGCAGGACAGGCTGGAGGGCAGATGCCACCGGTAGAAAGAGCTGTGACCAGAAGGGGTTTTTGCATGGTAATCCAGTACTTGGTCCATTTTCATTCTCCTGCCATTCAGAGGCCTGCCCCCCGGGTCTGCTTTCACTGTGCTGTTAGTGTCACAGAAACAATACTTTGAGTAAGGAAGAGAGAGCTACAAAGGCACAAAAATCTTTCATATTTGCTTTACACATGCCCTCCCCTGAGCTACCCGCAGACAGGTTTAATATGGGGATCTCTCACAGCAGGTACAATAGCAGACGAGGATAGATGCGGAAAGAGAGGGAGGGAGGGAGAAGAGGAGGGAGGGAAGGAGAAGAATGAAAAGCCCAACTTCTGAGAAAAGAGTTCTTTACAGCCAGATGAAACACAAAACTAGAGAAGCAGCAAACAGGACGATTTCTATTCTCATTCAACTCTCACAGGAGATAGGAACGCACACGCTAAAACAGCATTTGCCGGTGTAAGAGCTCACAGTTTTCCACAAAGTCTTTACCCAACAGGATTGTGCAGTTGAGTTGATCTACAAGTGGTTCATGAAAAGCTCCCCCCTCACCCCGCCAGACACACGGAAAAGCCAAGTTTCAAAACGCCATGACCCTGGAGGCTGACTGACAGGCCTCCTGCCTGAAGGTGGTTCATCCCAGGGCAGCTCCAGGCTGCACGCAGGCTCACTGTGCTCTGGGCACAGGCAGCTGTCCAAGCCAATGCAGCTGCCCTCCTCCCCGCCCAGGTGGGGGGACCCTCCAGGCCACCTGGGGTAGTGCTCCCTCTTGGGGACCCTAAGCATCCAACAGAACTGGAGGGGACTGTGCTGGGCAACGAGCTGGCTGGAGGGAGGGCATGGCTGGCGTTCTTTCATGGTCTTCCTTGGCCCTTTGTTCTCCCAGCTCAAAGCTTTCGTGATGGAGAAGCCGTCCCCATCTTTAGGGGGAGATCTGGTCATTAGAGCCTGGGAGGAGGAAGCCCTTCTCTTCCTGCGGACCTTGCAGCTTTGATGTCACTTAGGTTTCTGTTGAACACCTGGATTTGGAAGCAGTTGGAGGAGTGCACTTAGGGATTGGAAGCCGTCCAGGAATTTCAAGCAATCAGATACACCCGGAATGTTAGCAGTTTAAATCAAGGTTTGACAAATTACAGCTCATGGGCTAATCCAGCCCTCATCCTGTTTTTATACAGCCAGCAAGCTAAGAGTGGTTTTTATATTTTTTAAAAGTTGTAAAACAAACAAAAAAGAATATGCAACGGAGACATATGTGACGTGCAGCACCTAAAATACTATGTGTCCTTATGTGATTTACAGAATCAGCTTGCCAGCCCCTGGTAAATGAAGGTGCTAGAGATGATAAAATGTCTAAAGTTCACGAGGAAAGGTAAAGACAGTGAATCCCTGGTGGCAAACATTCATCTTCAATTGAGAATGACACTAGCTGAGCAGGCGCATGGCTCCCCTCTCACCTGATGGTGCCCTGCCTGCTTATTATAGGGTGATGAGGGCGAAGTTTCCTAGATGGAAATTGTACAACATGGAGGGATGTGATGGATAGTTTTATGTCGACTTGGCTGGGTCATGGTACCCAGATATTTGCTCATACGTAGTTGGATGTTGCTGTGATGGTATATTTCAGATGAGATTAACATTTAAACCAGGAGACTTCGAGAAAAGCAGATTGCCCACCATAATCTGGGTGCATCTCACCCAATTAGTTGAAGGCCTTCAGAGAGAAAAGATTGACCAGCCCACCGCACCCCCCGGGGAAAAGGGAATTCTGCAGCACACGGCGTTTGGATGGTCTTTCAGCGTCTCCAGCCCACCAAACCCACCCTGCCGATTTTAGGCTGCCCAGCCTCTGCCATCACATAAATCAATTCCTTAAAATAATTCTCTCTCTCTCTCTCTCTCTCTCTGTCTGTCTCACACACACACACACACACACACACACACGCACATACATACACGCACATACCTACTCGTGTGTGTGTGTGTGTGTGTGTGTGTATTCTATTTCTCTGGAGAACCCTGACTACTACCCAGGGGGCTGACCTATATACACATCTTGATAAAAAATGCTCTCTGGTTACAAGTGAGGCCTCGGTGAGACTTGTTCCCATGGTACAAGTCCATCGAGGTCAATAAACAGCCCCAAATGTCTACAAGTCAAACTAGACTCTGCTTTTTCTGTGTTTCCTAAGACTCCGCATGGGGCTGAAGACACACAGAAGTCAGGCTCCTGGCTACCGCAACACTCTCTGTCCAGGGCTCCCCCCGCCCCGTTCTTTGGACACATCGCCAAGGCTCTGGAAGAGTACTCAGGGTAGGGCTCATACATGAGGGTCCCAAGGTTGGCGGCGGCCCTCTGGCTCTGATCACTAACTTTCCTCCCACTTAGGAGGTAGTGCAGTGATGGAGACACAACAGGGCTGGGCTGTCCTAGCTCAGGAGCCCGAAAGGAGACTCTGAGGCCGAGCTTAGCAAGCAGGAGTTTTCCTGGGCAGTGCTCTTGGGGCCAACACCTTTTCTGCGCAAGTGCAGGAAGCAGGGCTGGGCAGAGGAAGCAGGTGAGCATCGATGCCACCCCGCAGGGGCATCCGACAATCCTGCGGGGAGCTCTGCTGCTGGGAAGCCCTTCAGAGCTGTTCCCGTTAGAGAGAGGGGGTCAGGCCTTCCTACGCCTTCAGTGACCACTTATCTCTCTCCCCAGCGAGGCTGCCCAGGAAGAGGATGTCGTCTTGGCTGCAGGCAATTCCCAGAGAGGACTGAGCTGTGAGCCAGAAGGTGTTGGGAGAACGGGAGACTGTCCTGGAGGGGTGTCTGAAGGATGCAGCTGGCATTCACTACAGTGAGCTCAGCAAATAGCTTCCCAGAGGAGCCACCTTCCTTATCTGCAGCTCCACTTTCTCTGGGCTTCACCAACCTATGCAGACAGATGGGGTCCTAGCAGCGGAAACAGCCTGAATTTGCAGCACCTCCCTCAAGTGAACATAACTCAAATGCCTCCAGTCTTACCCACTGGCGTCTGTCAACGTCACATCCGTAGCACTGACCAAACCCACCATTCGTTTGATGAGCAGAGATTCCAGTGTTTGGGGTGGCAGATGAACTCTCCAGTCATTCCCTCTAGAAGCCCCCGGCAGAGTGGGCAGGGGAGAAGATTTCACATACGATGGAACCACCGCCTCTATCTCCGGTCCAACCCTCCTCCTGTTCTGTGCAGTCTCTTACTGAGCTGTCCATGGGCTTCTAGCCATGCCTACTCATGCCCAATGCCTGGGCCACTTCTGACCATCTCACCCCCTTCCACCCCACCTCTGGTCAGCAGGAAATTTCCATCCTTGCCCTTCTCCTGACCAGCTCCTGCAGAAGGGTTGCTGGGTTTCAAGTGACAGCTCTCTCACTGATACCCCAGCCGGTCACCTTCCCGGATCACAGGCTCTTGGTGGTAGTGGCGGGGGTGGGGGGGGGTCAGGCCAGCCTCAGGCCATATCTGGAATGTGTACACACATCTCGGGCCCTGCTGCCAAGGATGATCCACGCTGCTGGACCTTTGCTACGGCCACTGTGACCGAAGGCTCACTCCATCTTCCAAGTCACCCAACTTTGGGGAACCCATTCCATCAGATCGCTCTCTATGTCTGAACCCTGATTATGAGCTGGCTTTAAGTTTTTCCCACTAGACTCTTAGGATGTGTCTGAACATTTATTTTTCTGTCCAGAACTTTCCAAGAGAGTCGAGAAGCTTCCTCTCATTTCTTGACAGTTGAAAAGTACCCACTCATGGCAAGGAGGGGAACTCTGAGGGATTTTGCTACGTAATTCCAGAGCCATACTAAGAGAATCATGACAACACAGCCCAAAATGACAGCACACAAAGCAACTGGTGTCCTTTCAAGGTCTGTTTGACAAAGGGATAGAAGAAATGCTTTTGAGATGAACATTTAAAAGTGTCCCACCTAGGGAATTCCCTGGCGGTCCAATGGTTATGACTCCATGCTTCCACTGCAGGGGGCACAGTTTCTGTCCCTGGTCAGGGAACTAAGATCCCACATCCCATATGCCGCATGGCGTGGCCAAAAAAAAAAAAAAGTGTCCCACCTACACTTGGATGATGGCCCAGCTCCACTGGTCACCCTCAACATGATCTAGACTGGGATGACCACAGCTATGTGGGTCAGAAGAGCTGGATTCTTACTCTGGCTTATCCTTTCTTTGCTGTGTGCACCTGTCCTACCTGGGCCTCAACTTTCTCATTTGTAAAATGGAGATATGGCAGCCTTGACTATCAGAGTGTAACCCTGGATGTCAAGTGAGGCGATGTCTGTGAAGGAATTTGTCAGGTATGAATTACACAAATGTGGAGACCAAGATGGCTGTGAAACTCACTGCCTTCATCAAGAATGCCTGGGCCGGGCTTCCCTGGTGGCTCAGTGGTTGAGGGTCTGCCTGCCGATGCAGGGGACACGGGTTCGTGGCCCGGTCCGGGAAGATCCCACATGCCGCGGAGCAGCTGGGCCTGTGAGCCATGGCCGCTGAGCCTGCGCGTCCGGAGCCTGTGCCCCACAACGGGAGAGGCCACAACAGTGAGAAGCCCGTGTACCGCAAAAAAAAAAAAAAAAAAGAATGCCTGTGCCAAGGAGCTGGAACTATCCCATCCTTCACCATTTGGGCTTCACTATAATTCTGCCCACACTCGGCCCCTACACCATGTACAATGTCTTGGTCAACCAGGCCACACCCTACAGCCGCCTCCGAGATGATGGGAACGTGCCCAGTTACCCCCAGGACACCAAGGCCCAGCTTGGAGTGGAAGGAGGAAGTGTGAGCACCCCATCCTCAGTGGCCCCCTATAAAAATGTGAAAACAGAATAAATAAATAAATTACACATATAAAACAAACTAGTGAATGTAACAAAAAAGAAACAGACTCACAGATACAGAGGAGAAACTAGTGGTTATTGGTGGGGAGAGGGAAGCGGGGAGGGACAAGGTAGGGGTAGGGGATTATGAGGTACAAACTACTATGTATAAAGTAAGTAAGCTACAAGGATATATTGTGCAACACAGGGAATATAGCCGATATTTTACAATAACTATAAATGGACTATAACCTTTAAAAATTGTGAATCACTTTGTTATATACCTGAAACTTACATAATATTGTACATCATACCTCAATTAAAAAAAAGAGAACGTAAGTTCAATGAAGATAAGGACATTTTATGCTTTACATATCTTTGTATTCTTTGAGCCTGGTAACTACCCTGTACATAGCAGAAACTCAAATACATTCATTGAGTGAAAGAAAGAAAGAAATTACACAAAGGTGGGGTCCACTTTCTAGCTACGTGGTCTAACAGCCACACTGGGAGGTCACTACCACATGCTGCTTATTCTCTATTCCTGAGTCCACACGTGTGGTCCTCAGCCAGAGGCAGGATGTGTACGAGCTTTATCAACAAAGCCCCTGCCCGATAGAGTCCCAGATGCCCTGGTGGGGGCTGGGAGAAGACGTAGGTTTTGAAAAATCGCCTCAATAAGTTCCACCATGACCCCCCACCTCCCAAGTTAAGCCCCCCAGGCTCAACTCCTTCAAAGAACCCACTGAGAATCAAAGGCCCTGGAATTCCTGACACCTTTAGCTCATTCAGAGCAAGAAGTTCACCAGACCTTCTTGAACTGTAAGCAGTGTCAGACACAGCATCCTCTGTGTTTTCCTAATGTGGGTCCTCACTCCCCAGCTCATTCGCTGGCTGCCTGGTACATCTGGAGAGGCCTGGGGTGCAGCAAATGGTTTCCAAAGGTCTGAATTTAATGAGATGCATCTTTTCTAAAGCCATTCTAGAAAGAGATAGTGGCTTCCAGTGGGAGGTAAAGAGACCCCCTGGAAGCCATTAATCTTCCCATGTCTTAGGGTATGCTAGGCAGGCAGTTTGGAAGGAGACCAAACCCAACTGCAGACCCAGGGAGGATTACTTTGGGGTGAGCCTGGCAAGTCGACTCTCTAAGAATGTGTACCTCAGCTGTCACCAAGGCCACTGCCGGATCCCAGCTTGGGAGGGGAGAGGAAACAGGGATAAGAGTGGTGACAGTCTCTCAGCATGTTCTGCACTCCAGGCCCAGACCTGTCCACGCTCCACCTCATCCAGTCCTCACAACAACGTGACGAGGTAGGTTCTTTATTTTTCTTTAATTGATTTATTTATTATTTATTTTTGGCTGTGCTGGGTCTTTGCTGCTGCATGCAGGCTTTCTTTAGATGCGGCGAGCAGGGGCTACTCTTCGTTGCAGTGCGCGGGCTTCTCATTGCGGTGTCTTCTCTTGTTGCAGAGCACGGGCTCTAGGCGAATGGGCTCACTAGTTGTGGCTCACAGGCTCAGCAGTTGTGACGCACGGGCTTAGCTGCTCCGCGGCATATGAGATCTTCCCAGACCAGGGCTCAAACCTGTGTCCCCTGCATTGGCAGGCGTATCCTTAACCTCTGCACCACCAGGGAAGTCCCCAATGAGGTAGGTTCTTTTTTTTTTTTTTTTTTTTTTTTGCGGTACGCGGGCCCTCTCACTGTTGTGGCCTCTCCTGTTGCAGAGCACAGGCTCCGGACGCGCAGGCTCAGCGGCCATGGCTCACGGGCCCAGCCGCTCCGTGGCATGTGGGATCTTCCCAGACCAGGGCACGAACCCGTGTCCCCTGCATCGGCAGGCGGACTCTCAACCACTGTGCTACCAGGGAAGCCCTGAGGTAGGCTCTTTATTAGCCCATTTTACAGATTGGGAAGCCAAGGCTCAGGGAAGGTAACTGAAGCCAATAGCCAACAAGTGTCAGGACTAGGGTTTGACCCTTGCTGTCCAACCACTATGTTATGCCCCCAGAGAGAGGTTGAGGCATTGCTTCTCAGAGAAAAAGTGAATCATCCCCCAGTTGGGAACTCAGAAAAGGGCCTTCCTTTAGGCTTAGCAGGCGTGGGGTGAGTGGCATGGGAATGGGTTGGGGATGTGGGGAGGAATGGGAGCCCCCAGACCTGGGACAGCCCTTGGCACCTGCCTGGGCTTTCCATTTGGTGGTAAAGTCTCTCCTGCCATCCCCAGGGCTGCCCAGCCTCCCTTTCCTTGGCCTCCTCCTGTCCATCTTTTTCTCAGCGCGGGGGTGGGGGGGGGGGTGCCCCACAGTTCAGAGCACAGCTGAGCTGGTCCTCTGGCCTCGGCACCCCATCTGTTCTGCTCTCCTCCTTTCTCCAGGAGGAGGAAATGCCCGTTTTACCTGAACACACTTGGGCATTGAGCCTCTTAGGAGCCGTCTGCGGGAGCTGCAGCCTGAAATGTGAAGCATGGGAAAGGCTGGTCCCCCACCCTGCCTCACACAGCTGCAAGTCAGTAGGAGGCCTGCTTGAGACAAGCAGCACTTTGTCATTTATTTTTCCTTTCCTCTTTTTTTTAAACACTTACATTCCATAATAGCTGGTATTCCTCAGTGTTTACTTTCATCATTATAAAGCCCTTATTCCTTAAATGTTTGCTTAACATTTTTTGCAGAGCAAAGGAGAAAGCTCCATGGGCCTCTGCAAACAGCTGCTTCCCAAAGGCAAGGGAGGAAAATACCCAAGGCAATGCTGAGGTGAGAGGGTCCGTGAGCCCTGGGACGTTCTCCTGGCAGTCCGAGGGCTGCAGCTCATTGCCAAGGCCATAATATGGCTGCCTTTAGAGCCCAGTCACTGACCAGTCTCTGGGGCCCATGAAGGCCACGGAGGTTATGAGAAAAAAGTCATCTCGGGACTTCCTTGGAGGTCCAGTAGTTAAGACTCCATGCTTCTGGACTTGCCTGGTGGTGCAGTGGTTAAGAATCCACCTGCGAATGCAGGGGACACGGGTTCGATCCCCGGTCCAGGAAGATCCCACATACTGTGGAGCAGCTAAGCCCATGCACCACAACTACTGAGCCCACGAGCCACAACTAGTGAGCCCGTGCGCCACAACTACTGAAGCCCCTGCACCTAGAGCCCATGCTCCGCAACAAGGGAAGCCACCGCAATGAGAAGCCCGCACACCGCAACGAAGGGTAGCCCCCGCGCACCGCAACTAGAGAAAGCCCACGCGCAGCAACAAAGACCCAATGCAGCCAAATTAATTTATTAATTAATTTTAAAAAAAGACTCCGTGCTTCCACTGCAGGGGCCACGGGTTTGATCCCTGGTCGGGGAACTAAGATCTCGCATGCTATGTTGCATGGCCAAAAGAGAAAAAAGAAAAAGAAAAGGGGAGAAAACAGTTTCCAATTTATTTTTAAAAAAAAAAAGAAAGAAAAAGAAAAAAGGTCATCTCACCTTCCACCCAGAAGCATTCAGTGGGATGTGCCCACAGTGCTGGAACAGTTCAAATGATCCACACCCCAGTGGGGCCTCCGAGTTCAGGCCCCAGCAGGGTAGAAGTTTCTTTGGGGAGCTCTGAGACCAGGATTGACTCCAGAATAGCCAGATAGCACCCCCAGCCAGACATCTCCAGCGACTTCTTGGCAGGTCAACTGCATGGTCTCTCCTGTGGCCCCTTCTCCTTGAATTAACGCCTTAAATTTGCAAAACTCCTTGTGATTTTCAAAACACTTTCACACACATTTTTTATTTGATCCTCACATTACCCTGGAGGAAGGCACCTGGCAGATGAGTAACTGAAGCATTGGAAGCTTAATGGCTTGCCTAAGGTCACTTCGTGTTATGGATTGAATGTCTGTGTCCCCTTCCCTCAAATTCATATGAGGAAGCCCTACCCTCCAATGTTAGGTATTTGGACATGGGTCTTTGGAAGGTATTACATTTAGATGAGCTCATGAGGATGGGTTCCTCATGATGGGATTCGTGCCCTTATAAGAGAAGGTACCAGAGAGCTTGTTTTCGCTCTCTCCCCCCATGTTCATGTTCACACACACAGGGAAGAGGTCATATGAGCACACAGCAGGATGGCGGCCATCTGCAACCCAAGGAGAGAGCTCTCACCAGAAGCTGACCATGCTGGCACCTTGATTTTGGACTTCCAGCCTCCAGACTGTGAGAAATAAACGTCTGCTGTTTAAGCCATCCAGTCCATGGCATTTTGCTACAGCAGCCCGAGCAAGTAATACATACACTTGCCTTCTAAGGTCCTGTTGGAACACCAAGGTCTATGGCCTCAGCACCTCTCAGTGACTGGTCCCATTCTCCAGCTCCTAACCCCAGAAAACTGGATGTCATCCTGATTCCTCCCCTCCAGTCACCTCCAACCCACCATTCTACCCTAAATATCTCTGCAGCCCAACACTGACACTCTGTCCCTATAGCCACTGCCTCCATTCAGGTCTTTATTTCTCACTTGGATGAATGCAATGCCCTCCTCCCCATTCTCCACCTGGCGTGCAGAACACACACACCTGGTTATGATTCTCCTCCAAGTCACCTTTTAGTGATCCCCCATGGCCTTCAGGGTCAAGCCCAAGCCCCTGGCACCTTCAGGACCCTCATGGGTCACCTGATTCTTTCTGAGCAGGCATGCTGCTCCCAGGGCTGGGCATGGCACCCAGCTCCAGCCCACCACCCCTCAAAACCCTGCTGGATGACTCCTAGTCACCCCTCAAGATTAAACTCAGCCTCACCTCTTCTGGGAAGCCTTCCCAGAGTCCCCCAGTCTCAATCAGGGGCTCCCAAAGCCCCAGGTGCCTCCTCTCATCATGAAGCTGCTTCTCCTGGGATATTCCTGTGTGCCGATCCTCTGTCCCTCCCACTGGACTCTGAGTTCCATGGGACACAGGACGGAGGTCTAATCTCCATATTACCTGGCTCTAGCTTAGGATACAGTTTTTGAGGGAGTGAATAGGTCCAAGGACTTCCGTTGGATTCCTGAGATGCAGACTCTGTTTAGGATAGGATTTTAGAATTCCTTCTCCAAGTCTGTTATCTTCACTCTGTCTGGCTCTAAACTTGGCTTCTTTGAAAAAGTGCCCATGCTGATTCCAGCCAGGCTCCCTAGCTCCCAGCTGCGTCATCCTCATGCCTGCCTCCACCCACACCCACCCACCTCCAGGGGTGAAATGGTACACAAAGGCAGAACCAGGTGCCACCTGAGAAACAATCCTGAAGATACGTCCCAGGCATCTGCTAGTTAAAGGACATCCAGCCTCCTGGAGGAGGGGACAGAGACAAGGGATAGAATACAATTGTTTTGCCTGTTTGGGGGTTGGGGGCAGGGGTGGGTGGGTAGTGTATACTTACTTCTGCGGTGACTGTATGTGGGTATATGGACAAGGTCTGTCGTCTGTTTAGGGACCTGTTTTGTATTCTCCCAACCCTACACCCATTTTTCTTCTCTTTTTTGAATGTACTTTTTTTTTTTTTTTAAACCAAGGTTGTAGAATTCCAACTTTTTTTTCAACCTTGGAACCTGAAGTAGAATGCCCTCAAGTGGACAGATTTTGGTCCTTAGAGAGTCAGTGTGTGTGTTGCTGCTTATTTAAATACAGTTCAGTTGAAGCCCCAAGAGTGCCAAGGTCCTCCCTATGCTTTCCAGATGCCCTTCTTCTTCCTAAAACCAGGATAGGTGAGCACCTGAGCAGGGAATCTCAGATGACTTAATGTAGTTCACCGGTGCCTACTCTGAAGAGCTGGGTGTCCGTTCTTGAAGAAACAAACTCACTGGAAGGGCATGTTTTCTTATTATATACTAATAACTTCTTTCACTAATTTGTACCAGAAGTTCCTTGATTGTGACTTATGCCAAGTAATTATGAAGATTTTTTTTTTTCTGAGTATTGCATGAAGGCTACCAAGTGGGAACAGGCAAGTCCTGGATGTGAAAGCTTTAATTTATCTACCTCATTCATGTGTTATTTTTGTAGCTATAGTCTCTGTTTGCTTATTTGATGACGGCTGAAGCTGAAGTGTTCCTGGGCCCTGTCGTAAACCTAAGAGTTAACATATTGGTGGGAGCCGCTGGAAGTTCAAGACGTTGTTGTGATTCTTTTTTTCTTCATCCCCCGTTTGTATATGTGATATTAAGCAGATGACGAGGCGTTAGTCTCGAGGATTTAACAAGGAAGGAGAAAGAAAGACCCACATTTCTGGGTGAAGTCTTTGCCCCTCTATGTGGAAAAGTGGATTGCGACTGTTCTCAAGTCTGTCTCTCAGTAATTGCACCTGACTTTAGGACACCCCCCCACACCCAAAATTGTTTTTCTGTTTTGCCAAGTTGTGCCTTTCCTTCTGGAATTGTAAGTGAACACAATAATAGGACCTGTTTACACTGTGAAGTGGATATTGTTACAGAAAATACGCCAGAGGCTTTCTCACTTGTTAAGCTAATAATGCCTTGTGAATGTATGATCTACGGAGAAACCCTTGTAGTTTTTACCTGCTGATGCTATCTGTCTGCTGGAGAATAAATTCTGGATGGTTCTTTTCTTCACACAAAACAAAAACAAGGCTCAGGCCCCTTGGTCCTAGGGGCCTGAGCTGACCCCTAGGACCAAGGAAGTGGCACAGGTGGCCGTGTCAGAGGCTGTGACCCCTATTGGTGAGTCATAAATACTACTCCACTCTGAGGAGTCGAGGCTGGGAAGCATCTGTGTAGGCGGGTTCTACCTTTCCCAGTCTCCCGAGCATCTTGGAGGGGCCTGTGGCTGGGTTCTGACCTACAGAATGTGGTCGAAGTGGGGTTCACGGCTTCCAGGCCTGGCCCCTACCAGCCTCCTGCAGGATTCTCCACTTCCTTGGGGCTTCCTGGGAGCTGTCCTTGCAGGATGGCAGTGTTACCCTCAGCCCGGGCCCTGAATGGGACTCTACTCCCCCTGCCGCCACTGCCAGCTGCACTTCATGTGAGCAAAACAGAAACTCCTTTTGTGCTGAGTCCCCGAGATCTGGGGCTTATCTACCATTCATGCAGTGGGAAAGCCAGAGCCAGGCGCAGACATAAGTGCTCGTGGGATCAGCCACAGCTCCTGGAAGGAATCGGAGTCTGCATAAGAGCCAGTGGGTGGGTGACTCTGGGGTGGGAATACCTGGTCCAGGTCCTGCCTCTACCATTTACTGAAAGGATGTGCTTGGGCCAGTCACTTGCCCTCTCTGGGCCTCAGTTTTCCTCTGTAACATGGGGATTCATCTTAGTACACACCTCAGAAGGTTGTTCTAGAGGATGCCGTTAGAGACTCACCCTGTCCCTCCTTCCGAAGCTGGGCTGCTAACAGCTCCCAGCTGTACCCTTCTCTGTCCCCCTTCAGCCACCTCCTCACCCAGAGATTCCTTCGAGGTTATACCCCTACTCCCAACCCGGGCTCGGGCTCGGGGAGAGTCAATTTGCACAACAGATTGAGGAGAACAAAGCCCTTGCCTCAAAGCGGCAACTCTGCGATGTCAGAGCTTCTGTGGTATCGGGCTGCGCTCACACTCCATCAAGACCGTCCCCTGGCTTCCCCTCTTCCCCTGCCCCTTCCTTGCTTCCCCCACGTCTACGATAGCGCCCACTCAGTAAACCACCTGCCTAAGAACCCTCATCTCAAATCTGCTTCTGGCCAACCCCATCTAAAACAGTTGCGAGGATTAAATGAGATTATGCGGGTCAAACAGTGCCTGGTATATGGCAGGATCTTACGAGAAGGGAGCAAGCGTGATTACTATTCCCGCCAGAGCCAGTGCTGGTAGGGCCAGTCCAGCCCACAGCCACGGAGCCACGGCCTCAGGCTATGACGGCACTAAAATGCACCGCCTGCCCTGCGCTGAGCTCACCGCACCAGGCCCAGAGGAGGTAATTCAAGCAGAGAAGCTGAGTTTGTACACAGTTCACAGCCCCCAGTGCGAGGGGTCGGTGAAATACTACCCAAGGCAGCTCTCTTGTGAATATAGAGCTCTGATTGTTCCAAGTAACCAGGAACATTCCTTTGTAATAAATAAGCTGTCAGCAAGAAGGAACAGAAAATCTGGAAACCTGGATGACCGGGGACAAAGCTGATCTTATGAACAGGCAACCAAGTATGATTTGAGAGACGCCAAAAATCTCAACTTTCTAAACTCACAGCTTGTCCCAAAGCCCCTGCCCTCCCCAGCCAAGGTTCCTGAAATGCCCCCATTCCAAATGCACTCCTTAGAGTTTTGAGCACAGGTTTAGAGTCAAATGGACTTTGGGGTCTGTGACCCACAAGAGAAGATGTGTCAAATTCAAGCCTACGTCTTAAGCAGAGCACGACTGGGTATCAGAAGTCTCCAGGTGGTGCCAGGCGGTCGGTGCTTTAGTTCCATGAAAACGATCAACTGCCAAGTTCATAGACACAGAAAATAGAATTGTAGCTGCATGGGGCTGGGTGAGGGGAGAGTGAGGCGTCGTTTAATGGGTACAGGGTTTCAGTTTGGGACGTGAAAGAGTTCTGCGGATGGATGGTGGTGATAGTTGTACAACAATGTGAATGCATTTAATGCCACTGAACTGTACCCTTAAAAATGGTTAAGATAGGGCTTCCCTGGTGGCGCAGTGGTTGAGAGTCCGCCTGCCGATGCAGGGGACACGGGTTCGTGCCCCAGTCTGGGAGGATCCCACATGCTGCGGAGCGGCTGGGCCCGTGAGCCATGGCCACTGAGCCTGCGCGTCCGGAGCCTGTGCTCTGCAACGGGAGAGGCCACAACGGTGAGAGGCCCGCGTACCGCAAAAAAAAAAAAAAAATTGGTTAAGATAATAAATTTTAGGTTATGTACATTTTTCCACAATTAAAAAAAAAAAAAACCCACTGCAATCAGCCAAAGACAAAAGTAGCTTTGATGCTCACTGTGCTGAAAAGGTTGAAGGGGCCTGGCCCCAAGCTCGCAAAGGTCTTCAGAGGCAGCACCTGAACCAGGTGCTGGGCCAGGCCTGCCTTCCCAGGGCGTGTGCAGCACAGGGTGGGGGGCCAGGACAGAGCAACAAGTGGGGAGGGGAACACAAGCCCTGCGCTCCCGGAGAGCATCGGGAAACCCTTCCACCCCTCCCACGTTTCAGATGAAACAAGGCAGATGTGCTGCGGGGTGAAAAGGAGAGGCTCTGGGGGCTCGGCTTCCTGATTCTCTGCAAGGACCACTGAGCGTGGCGCCCGTGGGTAGGTCCGGGCCAGGCGGGCTCTGATAGTCAATCAACGAACAAGCATTTCCGGGGCTGCACCAGGGCACTGGGGATGCAAAGATGAGTGAGAGCCTCTGTCCTGCCCTGGATCCCAGCGGGAAGCCTAACAGGTGAATGGGCAGGACAGCCCTGTGTGGTGGGGATTCGGGTGAGGGACCCATTCAGGGTAGGGGTGTGTTGAAGGAGTTGGGGAGAGTATTTGAAGGGAATTGGGGGCCAGAGAGTAGGCTCCCAGGTCAGGGGAATAATCCACGCAGACTTCTCACATTCTCTCCACCCCGCTCCTCATTTGTCTGGGGTCCTGCTGACAGACTACAAGCTAAGAGAAAGACAGACTGAGGCCTTGATGGTCCGCATGGTTGCCCCTTTAAGGATTCACCACGTTATTACTAAGACTGACTTGGCAAGAAAATGAAAGCTCTCTGGGGGCCAGGTGGGCATGGGGGACAAATTCCCACAACGAAGAAGCAGAACGTGTCCTCGGTGCCCTCCACCCTCACACCCCCTCCGCCATGAGACAGGGACTGAGGGTGGCCGTGCATGATGCCCAGCAGTGTGCCTTTGTTTCTGCGGCATGTGGTTTCCAGGGAGACCAGGGTCACTGCCTACAGGAAAACACCCACCCACACAGCTTGAGAACAGGATGTATCCTCTGAGCCCTCCTGCGACGGAGGCCTCAACTACTTATATCCATAATTGTGTCCCCATGGGGATTTCAAGTGATGCTCTGACCCAGACATCCAAAGGATAGCAATGGACGCTTCTGGAGACGAGGAGCCTCCTGCCCTGTGTCATGTCCTAGGCCCTGCTCTGTCTGTCTGTCTCTCTCGACCATCTCTCGGCTGGTTCTGAAGTTAGGCAGGGAAGAGAGAAGGGTTACACCCTGACGCCCTGGAACCTTCCTCAAGGCACCTGTTGTGTATCTTCCTTTCCCGGGGGGTCCTGGTGTGTGACTTTCAGGACCACGGGGGAAGGATGTGATCTCTCCTTCTGAAACTGCTGACTTTAGCCTGACTCCTCTGGCTACGAGTCCAACACTAGGGACAGTGGGGGGAAGGGGAGCGGGGGTGGAGAAATGAGGGGCGAGGCAGTTGTCGTGCATTTATTGCACATCTGTGAGCACTGCACACGCTCCCTCGTCCTCACACCACCCTGGAGGCTGGGGCTGTGCACCCTTGTTGCTGACTGCGAGGAAACCCACACGCAGGGCGTCCCCTGACCACATCCTCACCGCTAGGAAGTCCGGGGCAGGGCCCTGCTCAGGTCTGGCTGAATTCAAAGCTCTTAACTCGCTAAAATATACTGTCCCCTGAGACAGGGATGGACTTTCTGTGAACACCTAGCAGAAACCAAATTCAAATGGTTTTGGGGGTGTTTTGTTTTTCAGTAAACATAACACCCCACTGCCTTGAAGACGTCCCTCCCGGTCTCCCAGTCCAGTAGACACGCTAGTCTGTGTGTCCTCTCTCTGTCTCCCTGTGTCTCTCTCTCTCTGTGCCTCCTTCTCCCTGTATCTCTCCGTCTCTGTCTTTCTCTCTCTCTATTTCTATCCCTCCCTCCCTTCCCTATTCACCCTCATCAAGTTTGATTTCCCCAGTAGAGAGCTTTCCAGCTGTAATAATACAGTCCATCTTCTGGTGCTTAAGGCACTTTTACATATTATCTCATTTGTATATCTCATTTCACAGCATCTCTGTAAGGTGAAGGCTTGACAGAAATAGTGAAACAAGAAACAAGAGCTATTAAAGAACGTACACAGTGTTCTGTACCAAAGCAGGGAGGTGCTGGGGCTCCATGAGAATACCCACTGGGCCTGGCATATGAGGCTTTGTAGCCACCTGCATCTAACTCCTCCAACAAGCCAGGAAGTGGGTCATTTTAAGAACAGAAGATGTGCTATGGAATCAACGTGAAGGAAGGAATTAGCTCTGCCTGGAGCATACTCTCTGAAATGACCATGTGACATTTGTGCTCAGCCTTCAAGGATGGGTAGGATTTTTCTAGGTCAACTACAGGAAGAACAAGAATGATCTGGAACAGAGAGGTGCCAGTGTCCTGGCTCGTTTGGGCTTGTGGGACTGGATAAACAGGTGCCTGACGTGGGCAGTGGAATAAAGATGAGATTCCAGAGACCAACGGTGATTTTTCCTTGGGCCAATGCTGTGAGTGTACCAAGGGGTTTAGGACACAGTCCTGCCCACGTGGAGCTTATAACCTAATTGGGGAAATAAGATCGGTAGGCATTGAACCATTGGAGCCATTGCCTTAGAGGATGTGGCTCTAAGTCCAACTGAAATAACATTCCAAAGAAAGGAAAGATCAAGTGTGGGCGAGATAAGTCCAAGAAGTCATCAGAGAGAGGGAGGAGGTGAACTGGGGGGAAAGGGAAGTATTTAGGGAGGCAAAGAGGAGAGGGACCTGTGGGGAAGCCAAAGGGAAGGTCGGGGTGGGAGCCCGTTAGGCCTCTGTCCTCTCAGCATCACATTTGTCCCCAGACCGCCCCCCTTTCCCATCACCCTGCCCCGCATGATCCTAACTTGATCTGTGGGTTGATACTTCGGGTGGGGGGGGAATATAATGGGTCATTACATCGCTCCCTTTTTTATGTGAAAAGTCTACCACGGCTCCTTTTCTGGTGGAAAGTAAGTAAATCAAGGGGCGTGGGGTATCCAGTTCCCTGAGGGGGTGGATGGAAATGTCAGCCCCTGAACTGGATTTTCTGCCTGCCTAGTCCTTTCCATTGGCAAATTCAGGTTCCAGCTTTGTTTCTCATGCCTGGAACCTCTAGAGAGACACTGGCTGGCCCAAGAGATTGAAGCATATTGGTCCTCAACAATCAGCTTTTGAACGAATGAGTGAGTGAACGAATGAATGAATGAGGACCCGAACTCCCTTTCCTTTCCCTTCCATCACCCACTACAGGCAGCTCACCAGGGTCCTGTGTCTCATATTTGTCACTCCTTGGTACCTGCGGGGGACTGGCTCCAGGAACCCCACAGATACCAAAATCCACGGATGCTCAAGTCCCTTATATAAAATAGTGTGGTACCTGCATAAAACCTACACATCCTCCCGCATACTTTAAATCATCTCTAGATTACTTATAATACCTAATATAACATAAATGCTACATAAATAGATGATCCAAGCAGCAAATTCAAGTTTTGCTTTTTGAACTTTCTGGAATTTTTTTCTCTCCAGGATTTTCGATCTGCCGTTGGTTGAACCTGCCAGTGGAGAACCTGCAGATACAGAGGGTCGGCCGTACTCAATTTTGGCCAAATGCTGTTCTAAGTACCTTATTCATATTCTCTCTCACTCCCTCGACATCCCTGAGTATGTTCACGCACATCTGACGGCTGAGAAAATGGAGGTTCAGGGAAGTTGTGAATAATACCAATGATAATAATAATGTCAATGATTGCTGACTCTCACTGAGCACTGAATATGTGTCAGGCATTGTCTAAATGGTATAAACACATTATCCCATTTAACCCCATACCAACACTATGAGGTAGCCACTTCGAAGATAAGGAAACCAAGAAAGAGCTAAGTGATGCAGCAAGTTCACACAGCAACTGAACAAATGAAGGAGACGAATGGGCACTAAGAAAGCAGGTGGGATCTTAGTTTCCCGACCAGGAATCGAACCCACGGCCCTTGCATAGGAAGCTTGGAGTCTTAACCACTGGACCACCAGGGAAGTCCCATCACTTTTCTTTAAATAAATAAATAATATAAAATAAAAATAAACCACCTTACCTAACATAATAGGATAACATACATAAATTGCCCAATTGTCCAAAACAATCTTACTCAAAAATTACTAGCTTCCTTCCCTATCTATAAAATAGAACTAGTCTTGTCTGCCTCTCCCTACCTTACAGGGGTTGCGTGCCAGTGAGATGAGGTATCAAATATGAAGACATTCTGTGACCTATATCTCTATGGGACACACAGCTTCCCCCCATCATTCTCCTGGGGAAAGTGCGACGTTGATTTCCCAGCACTCGCTGGCCTCCCGTGGCTTGTGTCAGTGACTTAGGACCCAGCGTGATGATTTTGCCAGTTGGCTCCAAAGCAGACAGGTCAGTGAGGCCTCTGACATCTTACACTCCAGTCTGCCTGATGGTAAGTGAGTTACCTCTAGCTCCAAGTAAAGCTCAGGAGAGGGGACGGACCACCTCCGTGCCCTTCGGGGAAGGACTAGGCCCCAGAAAGGCAGCCCAGAAGACCAGATGTCAGAGTTCAGAGTCCATGAACCAGACGGGAGCAGAAGGGAAAGCCTCTCTAAAGACCAGCACCCCTACCAGAGATGGCTGGAGGCTGAGCTTACCGGCAGCCCGCGGTGGAAGGGAGCCTCTGAGCAGAGCATGTGTCTCACCTGGTGCTGCGGCCCCTGGGGAAGCTGGGGTCCAGGGACAGGTCCTGGGAGGCTGATGAACACCTAAGATGGCCCAGGTGTGAAGACAGGGCCACGCTTGGGGGCTGTTGAACAGGATGGTGGACAGGATGGGTGGCTGGATGGGAAGGAGATTGGGCCCAAAGCGCAGAGCAGGAACCAGAAAGCCAGAGGGCGTGAGGCCAGAGGCAGAGCAAGCTCAGAGAACTGCACCCACCTCCTGACCCTCCTGATTTTCTGACCGCCAGCACCACAACTAGACAAAGGCACTCACCCTCCCCTCTTAGCCCCATTTCCACATTAGAAAGCCCGAAAAAGCATCAATTATCTGCTTCCGTTTTGGAAAGTCTTTAAATAATTAACGATTACAGGATGGCTTTGAACTCCTAAGATAGGAGCTGCTGTGGAAATATCATTATTGTTTTGAAAAATAATATGTCTCCAATCACTACCTCTGTTATCTTATCCTTGGGGGTAGCTGTTTGCAAGCTGATTAATTAAAACTCCATTTTTCAGACTTTTTAATTTAGATGTTAATAAATTCAATACTCTTATCCATTCGTTGTCCCAAATAAGATCCTCTGGGAATAACTTCTCATTTACGATAGTGACCTGGGCAAGAAGGCTCATAAAACTGTATTAGGAATGCCTTCGACACGAAACGATGAAAATTGCATTATGAATATACAGTCCTCTTGCAGGCCTCCAAATTACTAGACCCATGACACAGCGCAAACTCCACCATTAAGTTGAATTAATATTCCTGTAAGAACTGTAATGCTTACACAGTCTGATTTTCTGTTTAATTTCTCAACCCAAGCCTATTGACTTTTCCATTTAATTAACTTTGCCTCAATCTTTACCCAAAGGAAAAAAAAAGAGATACAGAAGCAGAGGGAAAATGACTTCAATTGCGTCTCTCTGCCCTTCCGCTCTGAGGCTGCCCCACTCCACGCTCCGGGCTGAAAGGCAGCCCACCTGGAAGGAGAGACACAGCCCTCATCCATCAGGGGAACTGGGGACCTGCACAGGTGGCAGGGAAGAGCCCATGTGACATTGGGCACCCTTTCTCAAGATGAAGGTGCCTGGAGATGGTACCCAGGACGAGGGGTGGTCAGAGATTTGGGGGAAGAGAGGGCTTCTGCCTATCCAGGAGGGCCAGCTCCCAGCCCTGATGGAAACGACAACCAGCAACCTCTCTGGGTCTTGGGGCTGCACAGCAACACAGAACTGCTCTAGATATTTACCGCAGGGTGTAATCTTTCTCAAAAAGCCCCGTTGAAGAGAACCCCACCCGTCCTCTGGGCATCACGGTCCAGCCCCCAAACTCTGCAGGGAGCCACAGCATGGTCCTTGCACTCCCGTCTCTCCCACCCTCCCCTCTTCTCTCCCCTGCTCCTCCTTTCTGTCACCTGGCCTCTGCTTCCCTTTCCTCCCTCACCTGCTCTCACTCACCCTGCGGGCTCTCCTCAAAGTTTTGTTTCACACTCGCAGTAGACTGTAATCGCCGAAACAATAGTAAAGATTCACCCATCACTCCTCAGTTACTTCAGGGTGACCAGAGGCAGTGGAACTACCCCCAAACCACATCTGGAATGTGGAAGGATGGTTTCATAAGCTATAGTCCCAGTCACGCCTCTGTTAGCTGCTATTCAAATGAACCTCGTTCCGTGAGCACGGTCCCTGGCGTGAGGTGGGTGCTCTGTGGGAATGAATAGGGTTGCAGTGACACACGCCAGTCCCCCCATGAAGTGCCACAGCTGCGGGCAGGTCTGGACACGGCTCTGCCTGGCTAAGCCTTTCCTCACGTCTAGCTTTACTGGGGAGGCAAAAATGGCACCAACAGACCCGGGATGGGTGGATGGACACATTTCCCTTCAAAAGGGAGCAGGTTAATCGGACCATATGCTGAGAAGAGAGGTGAGAAAAGAAATCCCCCTGGATGCAAACACAGAACAAGCAGTCGGTGTGCGTGGAACAGACAGCTCTGAATCCCAGTCACGGGGTAGCTTCCCTCCCGCTGTGTGTGCAAGGCCCGCTTCCTTGTGTCTGGTGAACCGGTAACACCTATGTCCCACGGCCATCCCCTTACAGCCCCCATCATGTCACACCGGGGTCCCAGCCTCTGTGCTCTCCTGCCTCCCATCTCCCTTCTGCTACCGACCCAGGTCCTTGGACTCTTCAATAACTAGAAATCGGTAAGAGTCCAGTCGAGAAATCCAGGTAAGGCGGTACTGGGAGCAAAAGCAAGTCAGGTGCCCTTGCCCGCTCCCTGAGGAGGGGGCCAGCTGGCTCCTTAAGCGGAGTTACGACAGATGCAGGTCCCTGGGTTGGGCAGGGGGCAGAGCTTAGGCGGTCTGCCCACCCCCTTGGTGGTGCTGTGTGTAGGGATCATACACAGTCCCCTGCTTTTGCTCCCGGCACTCAGAAGTGACAGTTGGTTTGTGGCCTTTTTGTATCTTATTGCTTACAGTTGCCCCAACTGCGCATACCTGCAGTTATTTTTAGTTTCTTTGTATTTTGTTGCTGGAGGAGACGTTTGTCCAGGTGCAAACGTCTGGTAAAGTGTCCCAGGTCTCAGGGCCCAGGGCCTGTCTCCCTTCCACTCCCACAACGTTCTCAACTGTATCCACAGAATCTGACCCAGGGTAGGAAGAGTTCATTTATGTTTTTCCCCTCGTCACCAAAGCAGAGAGGAGCCTGGCTGCACCACGTTGAGAGGAGGTATAGCAAGGGGTTAAGCCTGAAACCTGGCCCTGCCACCTTTCAGCCATGTGACCATGGGTGAGGTACTTACCTCCTCTATACCTCAGTGTTCCCCTCTATAAAATGGGGCTAAAAACCATGGATTGCTTTTGTACAGATTAAATGACTTAATATGTATAAATTGCTCAGAACATTGCCTGCACACAGCAAGTTCCATGTAGGTGTTTGCAATTATTGTTAATAAGATGTTTAACCCCTTGAGGGTAGGGAGCGTACCCTGCATCCCCAGATCTCCATCCAGTTTGTGGAACATAACAGCAAAATCTTCTGGCCGAAAGGCAGGGGAGAGAAACGAAGTTAGACTCAAGTCCCAGCCGTACGATCTTGGATGAGTTATACGTTACAATGACATTCATTTTCGTGAAAAGCTTGAAAGTCTGCTATGAGGATTGGAACGATGTTCGTAAAACCCTTATTAGCATAGTGCCTGGTGCTTCAGGGCACTGGATGAATTGGTGGCCGTACTCTTTGTCATTACTGCTGAATAAATGAGCACAGAGTGAGCTGCAGTCCCTCCAAGGATGGAATTACATCAGTAAATCTTCAGGAAACCTGCATCCCCATGGGCGGGGC
This sequence comes from Delphinapterus leucas, assembly GCF_059928025.1. Classification (NCBI taxonomy): domain Eukaryota; kingdom Metazoa; phylum Chordata; class Mammalia; order Artiodactyla; family Monodontidae; genus Delphinapterus; species Delphinapterus leucas. The sequence goes on from NC_143129.1 coordinate 27,267,721, forward strand.
CAGCTATATAAATTGCGGGGTCCAGTGCAAAATGAAAAGGTAGGGCCCCTTGTCCAAAAATGATTCAGTATTTCAAGATGGCGACAGCAGAGCATAGCACCAATTATGGACCTTCCTTAGGACACAGGAGTCATGCCCGTGGGACCTGACCAGGACTAGTTTCAGCCGAAGGGACCAAGGCCCTCTTATTTTGTAATCAAGAGTCTCGGCCCAGAGAATTCGGGGGCCTCATGTCACTCCTCTTTTGGATCACTCAGCAGGGCGAGGCCGAGAGCTCAGAGCTCCCAAGGCCAGGCCAACTGTCCTCAATGACTGTCAGTTCCCGGCAGGGGCCCGAGCACTCCCTCCTGCAGCACAAAAAGTGAATGACTCAAGGCCATCCCTTATCTTTGATTAAGTGTGGACAAAAAAATGTACATGGTACCTGCAGCCGATTGAATTACTGGCCCTAATCTCTCACAGCCCCGCCCGCACTCCCTGCCACCACCCCCGCCCCCGCCAGCGTATTGACCTCCGCAGTAACCTGGGTGCACCTCACTGCCCCTTGACTTGCGGCACATCCATGTTACTTGCTTTGGTCAATGGGAACAGCTGGGCTTGCCCTCTGGCACACCTGCCTGTCACCATGGGAAGAACACAGCCTCCGTGGCCCCTGTCTCAAGGAAGAGGAGAGACACATAAAGCAGACCTGGACCCACCTCACAGTCTGTAGTCACGCCCAGCTAAACGTACCCGAGATCAGCTGAACGCATCCAACCTGTAGACCCATAAGCGAGAAATAAATACTCCTTGTTTGGGGCCAGTAAGCTTGGGGTATTTTGTTAAGCAGAGTCACTGTGGCAATAGCTGGTTGATATGGTACCTCGCAACCCAAAGAAACTGTCACTCATCCCCCAGACACTTATTGAATGGCTATAATGTACCAGGCACAACTTCTGGGGGTTTGAAAATGAAACACACACACACACACACACACACACACACACACACACACACATCCTCCACCCACAGTCAAGTAACCATTTAGAGGAGAGAGCAAATCTGGGTAACCATTACATGGAGTGAGCAACTCTATTTTTATCTCCCAGTTTTATGCAAACGTATTCCTGGAAGCCCATTTTCCCATGGCAGGCCCCATGGCTCTCCTGGTCACTCCTGCATAATACAAGAGTTCTCCAGTCCTCACAATCACAAGTCTTGGTTTAATAATTAAAATTCCAGCCCAGAGGAATAGTCAAGACTCCGCTCTTGATCCAAGCTGGAGACCCCTCCCTCCACTCCCAGATCTCACGCCTTGGAGGCAGCGAGGCTGGCTGGGTGGATGTGGTCACGGTCCTCTCTAGCCCCCCTACCATGGGCTTCTACTCCTCCCGTCCAGCTTTAGGCCCACTGGAACTGGACTGAGGTGGGGGAAAGAGAAACAAGGAGTGGAGAGCAGAAAGATCCCCCTTGACGGGCACTGCTGGGTGATCTAGCACCAACTTCCTCTTAAGTGAGGGAAGAGTCTTGTCTCATGTGCATTTATGAGGGCACATCTGGAGACACCCTCAAAACTGGGGCTCTCTTGCCATCAGTTCCCTTGACCTGTGTCAAAGTACCTCTATTCATGGTGGTTCCTTACACTTTCCTCAGTCTCTAAGCTATCAGTGATCCCTCCAGCTCCTTTCAGTTGTGTCTGTCTGACCCTCCAGGTGACCCTCTAGGACAGGTCCTAAGATGGCCCACACTAGCCCTCTCTCACACATGGTCCAAAGTGGTCCATGGGCATCACCCTGCACCCTCTGACCTGACAGATGTCAGGAGAACAGGCCAATCCCGGTGTGGCAGAAACTTCTGCCTTGTGCCTCCCCTCACAAAGCTGCTGGTGAGCCTGTCTCTCGCCCTCTAGATTTTTCAGGGGGACTCAGACCATGGACCGCTCTGTCCCCCAAACTAAAGGAGATCCATATTGACCTTTCTGGGTGATGTATTTAAAACTCTTCCATCTTGACTTGAGGTGAAGGAGGATATAGTTTCCACGCCCTCTGTTGGTCATGGTTTACAGATAAGAAAATAGAAACCACTTGTTATTTTAGTGAAAAAAGGGTGAAAGAGTGAAACTTCCCTTGTTGGCAATACTCTGTGTGTGTTATCACACATGCCAGGAGAGTAATGCATCCTGACTCCATGGGGAGAAGAAAATGAAAAGTCCACACTTGGAAATTTCCTGGGCTCTGCTGCATGCATCTCTTCCCTTGAATGATTTTAATCTATACCCTTTTCCTGTAATAAACCACATTTGTGAATAAAAGAATGTAAGTGAGCTTCTGTGAGTACGTCTAGTCAATTATCAAAATTGAGGGTGGTTTTGGAACCTCCTGAACTTATAATTGGTGTCAGAAGTGGGAGCAGTCTGATAGACTGTCCTCTCTAACTTCCCAGTTGGCTAACTTTTGCAGAAATCAGGTGCAGGTCAAATTCTTGGAAGGGCCAGAGGAGAGAGATTCAGGAGTGCCTCTCTAGCCCACCATAGAATTTCAGATTTATCACCATGGCAGTGATCCCAAAGATCAGGAAGTTGTTGTGCTACCTGGAGTCTGAAAATTATGGAAACCACTGCTGTTGTTCACATCTTCTCAATAGCCCTGAGGCAGGAGACTGGCTGGCAGACAGAGAATCCACTGGGAAAACTCATGTTGTCCAGAGCACACGCACCTGCCGCCATGCTGGAGGAGAAAGAACGGCTCTGCCTGCTACTCTGGCTTCCAAATCTAGCTACAGGGCATCTCATTGGTAGAGTTAAACCACTCTGCAAACAAGCAAGTTTGGGAACCGGCCTCTAGACGCCTAAATAGAAGAGAGCTAGAGCCGGGTGAACGACTCCCCGCCTTGGGCTCAGCAGGAGTTCTCACTTGGAATCCACTTCCTAATTTTCCATCACCAATCTTTGATGCCCTCACTAAGAATGAGGGGTTTGAGGCTCATGTGACTGAATTTTGGAGAGCTCCACGGCAAATCCTGCAAACAGTCTCACCACTCTTTTTTTTTTTTTTTTTTTTTTTTTGCGGTATGCGGGCCTCTCACTGTTGTGGCCTCTCCCGTTGCAGAGCACAGGCTCCGGACGCGCAGGCTCAGCGGCCATTGGCTCACGGGCCCAGCCGCTCCGCGGCATGTGGGATCTTCCCGGACCGGGGCACAAACCCGTGTCCCCTGCATCGGCAGGCGGACTCTCAACCACTGCGCCACCAGGGAAGCCCTCACCACTCCTTTGAATGATGCATGTATGGTCCACGAGCTTCAGCCACAAGCACCCTTTTAACATCTCATTACACATGTATCAATTAGGATACAATAAACACTTGGAATAATGAAGGTATGAACATCATTCCATGTTTTACCCCAGCCTTCTGTTTGGGAATAAGAGATGTGATCATACAGCCTGATATTCAGGTGAAACCCTTCTCTTTAGGACCCTTATTTCCAATATCTGCAATTAAAGGAGATAAATTAAAGAATGAACACGCATTTGGTAAAGGATAACTTGTTTATAAGACACTTCACCTGAATAATAGGGATTTCCAGATAGTTACCACTTGTCAAAACAGAGGAAAGAAACTCTACAGTATTAAGAGCTATTGTGAGTTAAATACCAATTATTAATTAGGTGAAGTATCTCAGAAGCAGTTATGAAATCACTGGAGAATCACAATTTGTGTAACACATTGTTTTTATGAATGCATCTTCTTTATAAAAAAAGACCCAACTATGCATTATGGGTATGGCAAGGGCTGGTAAGTGCTTTCCAGAGGCCTCACGGGTGCATTTCCCATCTCCCTTGGATGCTAATCTCCTAAAGGGAAAGATTCTGTTGTCTGTGTTTATCGGTTAGAATGCTTTCGGCTGCAAGAAACAGAATATCCCAGTCAAAATAACTGAAACAATAAGGACATTGATTATTTCACACATCAGGAAGTCTGGGAATATTCCCAGGTCTAGGGTTGGTTAATTCAGTGTAATGAAGTCATCAAGGACTTATTGACTTCCGCGTTTCCACTCTGCCATCCTCAGTGTTTGCTCGGTCCCCTCAAGGTGGCAAGATGGCTGCCAGCCACCCATCCTAAAGCAATCGCATCAGAAAGAAGGAGGACAACCTCTCTTTCCATTTCTCTTTTTGTCAGAGAGACAATCTTTCCCTAGAAGACTTTTCTTGCTGGCTCCATAATCAAGGCTGTGTCTCATGTGTGGTATGCTTGACCAGAAAGGAAGGAGGAGGTTGGGAAATGTTATTGGTTCAGCAACCAATAGCCAACTCTGCTCTTTCCTGAAGCCATAGCTCAATGCTCTGCACATAGTAGGTGCTCAGTAGACACAAGCTAAGAAATAAAATATCCAAGAGCCAGCTGGGACCGGTGCTCACTCACTCAATCTCAATGTCCAGGCTCAGTAGCCTCCCTCACAGGCACCAAGAACCCCATTTTCCTTCCTCCTGTCCTGGAAGCGGCTGGTAAGGAAACAAGTAAAAGAACCCATTCTGTGTTTTGCCACTATGGTGCTCTCCCATCTCCTGCAAGAGACTATGCGCCCAGGCAGTGGAAGCCCAGAGACCCCGCAGGAGAAGAGCTGCTGACAGGAGCACAATTGTCCCCGTGAAGATGAGAGAGCCAGTCCCGTGCTTGACCTCAGGGAGGCCTGCCTTCAGATCAGGAAATAGAAGGGCCTTGTTCACATTCCCAGGGAAATTGAGGACAGCACTCTTGAGTTAAAATAAATGCGTCACGCAAGGCCCCTTAGAGGAGCTAAAACCAAATGGCTTTCAAGAGAAGAAAACCGTAGTTCAGAGGCAAAAGGTGTCAGACTGCAGAGGTCCCCATCCCTAGCGGGGACCTGTGGGCTGGACGCTCTCTCTTTCCTCAAGATGCAGATGGGGACTAACTGAAATGTCGCAGCCTCTTCCACTTGCCATGGTGACAAAATTGCATTGATCTCAGTAGCTCTGTGGCCTCTTACCGGCGTTCTCTCTGTGTCCACTCAGCTTCCTCCAGGAAACCAGAGGAAAGTGAGACTTCACCAAAGATCGTGGCAAGTGAGGAGCTTGGACATGGACTTAGCCCCAGCTGACCCTGTGGCGAGAGCTGGAGCAGCGCAGAGGGCGCAGACCATCGAGGCAGAAGGAGGGAAAGGCATGCATCTTATACCTAAGGGAACAGAAGCCCCGGAGAGAGGCACACAGGTACTTTGGCTCACTGGAGAGGCTAATGAGCCCACTCTCCGCCCCTAATTAGTTGTACAATCTTGGACAAGCCGCATAACCACTTTGAATATTGGTTTCTTCATCTGTAAAATGAAGTTAATTATGTCGACTGCAAAGAGCTGCCATGAGGACCAAATGAGATGAGCCGGGTCGGGGGCAGATCTTCCTGGACCGGGACATCTCCGTGACCGTCCCCCTTCCTACCCCTCTCCCTACTCCGCCTTGGGGCTCTTGGGGGCAGCCGGAGGCTATACATCATCACAGCACAGATGTTCTTCTCTCCCCAACACAGCTCTGAGCCTGCCAGTTGAGGGGGGATGAGGCAGGCAGGGGACCCCACCCATGAGTCCCCCCACTCGGAGCATTAGCCAAAGTCTGGACGGTTCCTTGGAGGAATCACAGACGCAGCCCTGCTCACCCCAATGGCTGGGAGCCATCTCTTCTTTACCCCCACAAAGAGGCACAGCTGCTGCTGTGAGGTCCCGGCTCCTTCCTCCTGCCCCTTCTTTCCAAACAACCCTCCCCGGGCCTGCCCTCATGGGGGCTGCTGTCCCCACCCCCAGCTTCAACCACCTGGCGGGAGCAGCTTTGGCCTTCAGAGACTAAGGACACCAGCCCCGCCTCCCTCCCACCTTGCCCTGGGAGTACCTGGACAGGACCCGCCCATGTCCCAGTTATGCTGCAGAGTCAGTGCTGATCTAAGTGAGAACAAGAGCCCACGTGGACCGATCCGGAAGAGTGTCCTCAGGGAAGTCACTGTCTATAGAGATGAGCTCTTCTGCTCCAAAGCTCCTGGGCTCCTAGCTGAGTGTCCTTGGCTATCCTGAGCACCATGCCCTGGCCAAACACCAGCTACCCTGCTTTCACCGTCCTCTGATCCCCACAAGTCTCCCATTTGAATTGGAACTATCTCCTCCAGAGGAAACTTCCAGCACAAACAGAGATACCCAGAGCCCCCGGGCAACCCTGGGGTGGCATCCAGGGTCCCTGCTTGTGACTTCTTATAGGACTCAAGCAAGAAGCATTAAGCCTCCGGATCCTCTAAAGCTTGATGTGTAGACATGATCTCCATCACAAGGTAGTTGTAAGGAATAACTGAACAGCAGTTGTATTCTTAAAGCCCTTTGCAAGGTGTCACGTAAATAACTCGCCCTGTAAGTGATTGTCATATATATAAAATGCTAGAGACGGTGGGGACAAAATTATCACCAGAGGCAGAGACACACACATTCGTGTCAGGAAAGCAGGTCTCTGGGAGTAAGGCACCTGCAGTGTCCTGAGAATTAAATGTCAGCAGGGACCCTGTCCCTCGTCTTCATTTCCCGGTTGCCACAGCAGTCAGCAGGAGACGCGTGTATGTGTTTTTAAAATCACCAGCAGTAAAATCCACTTAAAATATTAAAACAGCCCTGATCTGGGAAACTTAGAGTGGCATTGATTCTACCTATGATTGCTTTTAATTCTCTACGAAGAGTGAGATGATCAAATATAACCATTATTTGGATATCCTATCTGTGGTCGCTAATTCTTTATTCTCTGAGCGCCATGGAGCCTGTGAAGGGGAGTTTTCTTTCCCCCAGTAGCATGGTGTTTAGCATTAGTTAGATGTCACGTCCAAGTACAGCTCAAGGCCAAACTTCCCCAGCCCCACATATTCCCTCCATGGTTAATTGGACAGTGTTGAGTCAGCTTCATTCTCAGTGTGAAAAGATTCTCAGAAATAGAATACAATTGCGTAAAAGTCAGCACACAATCCTTTAGTGGGACAACTTTGGTGCCCTAGCTCTGAGCTTGAAACAAACAAAAAGAGTCCCATCCTGGGGCTTCCCTGGTGGCGCAGTGGTTGAGAGTCCGCCTGCCGCTGCAGGGGACACGGGTTTGTGCCCCGGTCCAGGAAGATCCCACATGCCGCGGAGTGGCTGGGCCCGTGAGCTGATGGAGTGACTGATCGGGGCCCACTCCTGAACCCAGAGCTGAACATACATTAACCCGTCTAACCCTCAGAGCAACCCAGGCCAGTCGGAGCCACTATGGCCCCATTTTACAGATGAAGAAACTGAGGCTCCGTGAGGTTAAGTAGTGAGGACTAAAATACTGCCTGCCATATCAAGTAAACAAAGGATGTTGCAGCCATCAAGCCATTACATTACAGTTGCCCAGACGGTGAGCCCTGAGGGAACTCAGGATGAGAAAACACAGGATCCTGGCCCCAGAGAGCTGAGGTGCATATCAAAGGAATAAATTCAGTGAGCCCAGACTGTTGCATCTTCCCATACATAGAAAAGCACTAAATTCCTTAACTTGTGATATCTGGTTTTCTTTAATTAACAATAATCTTTTCACATTCCGACTACCTGCCTTTGTTGCAAAAACTCCTATATACCCCGGCTACCCACCTCATCTCCTCACAGCAGTCTCTCAGAGTTATTTGAGATGCTGGCTCCTGGGCTTGAAGTCCTAAAAATGTCCATCGAATAAAACATACTCTCAACTTTTAGGTTACGCATTTTTTTTTTTTTCAGTCGACAGTAACTCATCCAGGGTCACACGGCTAGGAAATGGGGATTCTGAGTTTATCTGACTCAGAGCCTGAGTTTTGAGTCAACACATATCCTGACTTTTTTCTGCAATCTTGTCTAAACCTTCTCTATTTCTACTGCTTCTAATACTTAATTTTTGTCAGGCTTTAAGAAAACTAAACTTCTGCCCAGAGAAAGAATGTTCTATCCATTTAGATGCTCACTTATTTCTTGGTGCGGAGGGCAAATTCCAGAAGACAGTTTCTCTACCAAGGTGAGTCAGAGCCCGGCATGCTGATGCTGCTGGACCGTTTGAGATTGAAGGCCTGGTAGCACCCAGTCCTCCAGGTATGCTCCCCTGAGATGCCTACTTCAACAGTTTTGTTTGGCCATTGGGGCTGTTGAGAAGAGCTGGCTGCACCTCGATTAGGCTGGTCCCCTAGATTTTGCCCACTGGCCTACAGCACTTGCACTGTCCCTCCGGGGTCAATCAGTCCCCCCTGCCCCACCCCCAGAATACCCCTCTCTCATCCCTCCTGGACACACAGAACCCTCCCAGATTATCTGTGCCCCATAGTTACCAAATGGGCTCCCAACTGGCTCCCCTACTCTGACTCCTTGAAAGTACCCTACCCACCCCATAAACACCTGCCGCCATTGTAACTACCTCAGCTCAAGAACCCACACCACCCACTTGGACCCTCCTCGTCAGCAGCAACCCCTAAACTCACTGGCACCTCACTTCATTCCCTGGCTCGGCCTTTTGTATCTGACTCTGTGGTGACCTAGTTCTGGACCATCCATTCAGCTCAGACCTCGGCCCCCTCAGACTCTGCTTCCCGTGTTGGCTCCTTGCCTCTCCCTGCCCACACCCCACCCCCCACTCAGCGTCCATGTCCCCCCACCCCTACCCTGCCCCAGTGAGAAGCAGACAACAGAATCCCATCAGGGAGAGAGGGAGGGAAAGACGTAAAGTGCTAGACACTTTACAGTTGTCACTTAATGCTCATGCCTTTGCCCGCTACTTGTAATTTATCCTCCACTTTGTTCCAGAAATGGGGTAAGAAGCCTTATGAGACTACATAAAAGGCCAACTAGCATGGATTAACAGCAGAAGCAAAAGAAGAAAGAGTAGTAACAGGGCACATAAACCAAGATTAAAGAGCCAAGTGTGTCCATAAAGTCTGCGCTCGGCGTGGGCCATAGCTTCGCCTCAAATATCCCCTGCAGCCAATAAGAGGACATGAGCAATAGCTGAGGCAGGTATTGCCATTTCCCATTGACAGGTGAGGAAACTGACCAACAGGTTAAGTGACTCAGCCAAGGTCACATGGCCTGCTGGTCGAAAGGTGGCGATGAGATTTAAATCTAGGCCTGCCCGAACAGAAGACGCTTCCCAAGTCTATAAGACCCCCGGACTTCCTCCTGAACAAGAAGCATCCATCAGCCTCTCTCAGCCACAGTGGTATCACCTGGACGATTAGAGAAAAGGCCACCTGGCTGCAGTGGGCTTGTCCCCAGGGGCCATGGCATTGAGGGAAGTGGCCTCCTACCACTGCTCTGTAGGAGAAGCAGAAGCAATCAAGCTGCAGCCCTGAAGGACGGCCTCTACTTCTGTGTGACAGCCCTGCTTCCCTGCTTCACCCCGAAGCAGCATACAACTAATAGGCTCGTCATCTGGGGAGATAACATTAGCCTCGTCATTACCATTTCACTAAATAAGTCATTTTAAAGTAATTACATTGAACCCTAGAAAGAATTAGCTCTAGGGCTTCCCTGGTGGCGCAGTGGTTGAGAGTTCGCCTGCCGATGCAGGGGACACGGGTGCGTGCCCTGGTCCGGGAAGATCCCACATGCCGCAGAGCGGCTGGGCCCGTGAGCCATGGCCGCTGAGCCTGTGCGTCCGGAGCCTGTGCTCCGCAATGGGAGAGGCCACAACAGTGAGAGGCCCACACACCGCAAAAAAAAAAAAAAAAAAGAATTAGCTCTAGTTGACTCTTCCATTCCTGCTGATTATGGCATTGGCAGAATTCATTAGTCCTGTAGATAAACCAGAGTGTTTGTGGGTGCACTGGGTAGAGACAAGCTCACATGGGCTGGTGCCAGGAGCCTGGGTGCATTAGGAAAGCTCAAGTCTGTGGCTGGCAACATGGCTTTGGGTCTGCCCGTGACGGCTCCTGGGCCGCAGCCATTAGCCCTGAGAGCTGCATCAGGCTGGGAAACGCCTCCTCACTGGTTGCTTTGCCCTTTGCCTCTCCTTTTGGTTCCAGGAGAAAATCTGTGAATTGACTTAACCACTTTCCTCTCAATTTGAGAGTCTCAAAGAGCAGCTGGAGACAGTGCCCTGAGGGAAGGGGAGCCTGGACCCTGTGCTGAGGAGCAAGCTAGGGAGGACCAGTCCAGGAGCACTGGGTGCTGTGCAGTGGATGCATGTGGACAGTCACGGGCTGGAGTTCCTCCTTGGCCACTGCAATGGATGGATCTTCATGTCCCCCCAACATTTATGTGAAACCTCATCCTCAATGTGACGGTGTTCAGAGGTGGGGCCTCTGGAGATAATTAGGTCATGAGGGTGCAGCCCTCATGAATGGGATTAGTGCCCTTATAGAAGGGACCCCCCCAGAGAGCTCCCTCACCCTCTTTCCATCACGTGAAGACACAACAAGAAGATGGCAGTCTGCAACCTGGAAGAGGGACCTCCCCAGCACCGCCCATGCTGACACTCTGGTCTCAGACTCCCAGCCTCCAAAACTGTAAGATGTAAATGTTTGTTGTTTCACCCAGTCTATGGTACTTTGTTACAGCAGCTCAAATGGACCAAGGCTGCCACCTACCCTTAGCCTGTCTAAGCCTCAATTTCCTCAGCAGTCAGCGGGAATAACAGTACCCTCTGGCAGGAGTGTTGGGAAGGCTGTCATTTGTAGTGTTAATAGCTAGATTTTAATGCAGTATTTACCACATGCTGGATACTGTTCTGAACACATAGACAAATTCATTTAACCATGATCACAAACTTATGAGGTAGGTACCATAATTATTTCCACTGTCAGATGAGAAAATTAGGATCAGAAAGGTAAATAATGACCAGGTGGCCCAAGGCCACACAGCCAGCGAGTGGCAGAGCTGGGCTCTCGAGCTAGATGGTCACCTCCACGTCCCTTGCTCTTAGCCACTATACCTCGTCAATTAAATGAGATAAAGCATAAAACATTTCATAGAAATTCTGGCATATAGAAAAACTCAACTACTGTTAGCTGTTATTGCTGTTAATTTTGCACATTAGTGGGATGGAGAGGAAAGGCCAAATGGGAAATTCCACTGGAAGGGACCCTATGACCCTGGGTTCCCAGCTTCCCACTGTAGCTCACCTCCCAGCAGACCAGAGTCCATTTCAGAAGCTGTTCCCTCCGTAGACACTGCAGTAATCTTTCCGAACACAGAATGTTGGGTTTGGGGAGCTGGGAAGGAACTGAGTGACCCTCTAGCCCAGCTCCCCCACATTACAGATGAGGAAACTGAGGCCTGGAAAAGTCACAGAGTGGAGGCGGCAGCGGCCTGGCTCCCCTGACAGTTCCTCTACCGACAGACTTGATATCCTATGCTCTTATTTGCATATTGTTTTCCATAAATTTGCATATTGGCCTCCAGAGATTCAGCACGTGAAACAAAATAAAAGAATTTATGGATGCTGAATTCAAACGTAATAATCAACTCGACATACGTGAAATGCAGAACAGAGCGCTTCACCTAGTGCCCAGGACAACCCAGGAGCTGCTCCAAGGAGCCATGAGACATCTCCATGACAGCCCACCACAACTGGGACACAGATTCAGGACACAAGTCTCTCCATACAGCCTTCATGAGGCCCCAAGAGGCGAAGCAACGTCCCTAAGATCAATGGACAGCTTATGACAGAGCCAAGACAAGGACTCCAAGCCCCATAATGACGTCCACCTTCCGGGTGAAGCTGCCAGGAGGCCTTTCTGAAGTGCAATCTCTTCCTTCTCTGGCTGACGACGGGGAGCCTCTAATCCCCTGTTGGCTCAGAGCTGTCCCCCTAAGGAATTGTCCCCTTGGAAAAATCCAGAGGCCACGAGCAGATGAGCCCAAGGACAAGTAAGTGCTGGGCTGTATGGACACGCCCTGGGTCGTCCCCGGGGGCACATCCCTGGAGCAGGCGGGCCCCAATGCTGGTCTGCTTGGCCTGAGGGTGTGGTCGGGAGGTAGGCCAAGGGAAGGAGAGAAATAAAAGCACCCACCGGAGCCCACGTGGGAAAAAAGAGAAGCCAAGGAAGCAGTCACCACCCTGCTGGAAAAGAACAAGCAGGACTGACCCAGGAATGCCCAGCTCTCTCCTCTAGAGCCCAGGGGTGAGAGATTAGCAAGAGGCTGGGTGGAGGACAGCTCCAGATGCTGGACGGGTCTCAGGAAGGAAGTCCTGAGAGATCCAGTTAAAGAGAGACTGGTCTGAGGACTCTGGGGCGCCAGGAACTCAGTGAGAGTAAAAGGCCAGAGACAGCCGGGAAGACACCTCTTCAGTCTGCAGTGGTTTTCCTTGCAGACACTTGGCTAAATACAGGGAATTTGCTGATTAATTCATGCAAGGCCCTGCCCATCACAGACTGCAGGGAAGCACCTTCTTCTCCAGAGACGGTGAGAGACATCGTGGAAAACCATCTTCTGGACTGAACTGAAATTGTGCCTGGGGTGGGCAGATGGGCCTTCAGGGGCTCAAGTTCAGGTTTCTGCAGACCCTTCCTCTCTGGTCCATGGCTCTGGACTTCTCTCTCTGCCTGGCTGGGAGGCTAGAACTGAATGGGCTCTAATTTGAGTTTGGGCATGTTGGAAAAAAGTAAAGAAACTGTCCTCTTCTTCACCTTCATGGGGGGTGGAAGGAAGTGGGCAGGGTGGGTGAGGCATTTGTAGCCCGGGGAGGGACAAAAGGAAAGCACAGGTGGAAGGAAGAGCCCCAGCAAAGGTAGCATGCTTGGTGACTGTAGTTAATATCAAGCCATCCTGCATGACTAAAACACAGTGATGGGGCTTCCCTGGTGGCGCAGTGGTTGAGAATCTGCCTGCTGGCGCAGGGGACACGGGTTCGAGCCCTGGTCTGGGAAGATCCCACATGCCATGGAACAACTAGGCCCATGAGCCACAACTGCTGAGCCTGCGTGTCTGGAGCCTGTGCTCCACAACAAGAGAGGCCGCGACGGTGAGAGGCCCGCGCACCGCGATGCAGAGTGGCCCCCGCTTGCCACAACTAGAGAAAGCCCTTGCATAGAAGCGAAGACCCAACACAGCCAAAAATAAAAATAAAAATAAATTAAAAGAAGGCTCAACATTTAAAAAAAAAAAAAAGAGTGATGAAACTGGGGTGAAGTCTGGAAAGATGGCTTGGGACCCATCCAAGCAGGCTCTTGGACACCGAGCTAAGAGTTTGACTATCATTCTGCTGGCAACAGGACACCACTGAGAGCTTTGAGAAGGAGACAGAGTGATGCACTGATGCTTTAGGAAGCAATTCCCGATGCAGGGGACAGAGAGGTAAGAGCTTGAAAGGAGAAGAATTAATTAGGAGGCCTCTGCACCGGGACAGGCCAGGTGAGACAAGGGAACAGCCTGAATTCAAGCAGTGGGAAGGAAAGGGGGAAACAAGGAGGGAGTGAAAAGAGAACTGACAGGAATCAGTGATGGATCAGCTATGAGGATGAGTGAGAGGAAGGCGTCAAAGATGACTGGGCTTGGAGCCAGAATGGCTAGGCGATGACATTAAGTGACATCAAGGATTTGGGAGGAGCGGGTGCGAATTAGGTATAAAGGGAGAAGAATGAGTTCATTTGGCAACGTGGAGAACCTCAGGTGTCTTCAGGAAAACCTTGTGGAGATCCCCAGAAGGCAGTTGGAAACTCAAGACCAAATCAGAGGTAGTTGGGCTGGAGAAAGGATGGAGATCTGGAGGTTGACCTCATTAAAGGAGCCAGAGAAGGAGACTGAGAAGGAAAACAGGAGAAATTGAGAAGGAAACCCTGAAGAATTCTGAGCAGGTAAAGGTGAGGACAGACACATCCTCAGTAGCTAGCAATGGGGAGGAGTGGGGCGGGACCTATGGGTAGGTAGCAGGAGTCAAAAAGGCAAAAACAAAAGAACTCTAGAAGATTTTTTGTGAGAAAGTAAAGCCCCAGAGTGTACAAGGCCACTTCCACTCCCAGGGCCTGTCTGGGAAAATAATAATTTCATAAAGAGTAGTGAACAGGAAACACGCAAATATCCTGGATTATTCAAAATGGTTTATACATCTCAGGTTATTAAGACTGCATTCTTCAGATTAATTCACTCAGTGAATTCAAATGCAATCTTTTCATAACTTTATAATCATCGACGGCGTAAATATTTTTTAAAACCCGCAGTTACCGTCAGCTCCATCCTTCAGAGGCTCCAGCCAAAAATATTGTAATCATTCTCGACTCTTCCCTCCCAGTCATGCCCCATACCTAACACGACAGCAGATCCTATAAGCTCTCCTCACCACCTCCACGGCTGCAAGGCTGGTCCAAGCCACAAAATGCCTGATATTCTGCAGGTACTCAAAAATCTAGGCGGAATGAATGAATCTCCAGCTTACAGGGCCACCCACCCCACCTTCTGAATCTCTGTCCACTGGCTCTATATTCAGCTCTGCCAACAGGGGGCACCCCCAGCAGGGTGAACCCGCTCCACAATTACTCCTACAATGGTAAAACCTGCCCCCTTGTGGTACAGCCTCCCCTTCCAGAGACACCAGCTTCTCAGAGGTCTGAGTTTCAGCTTGATGGGGTCTCTCTAAACTTCTGTGTTTTAATAATTCCAACCTCTTCCCTTTGTTCACTCAGCCCGACGCAGTTGCTTCCCACAGCTGCTACCTCCACGGTACCTTTAAGTACTCTTTTTATCCATTCAATTACTAGTTATAACTTTTTACCTAGATAACAATTTGCTGCGTTTAATTCTTTCTGTTCAAATAACTGTTATGGTTTCTGTCCCCCGATGGACTGTGGCAGATACAACTCACCCCTCAGGAGAACCACCCATAGCCTACAGCCTTCATACCTGGCCTTCGACCTGTAAATCAGGTGCTGAGGGTTGGGAAGGGCTCCAGCCCTCATGATCTAGGTAAGAGCGGAGGAAAGTCCTTGTTCACACGCTCTTCCGTTCCACAGACTTGCCTGAACTCCAAGATGCAGCTAGTGCCCTCATGGCTCCCTGTGCCTGTCTCCACCACATGCTGAAGCCACTTGTTCGTACACATGTCTCTCTCCTCAGAGACACACCCACAGGAGGGATCCTACCTTATTCATGTAGCCCACTGGCCAGCATACCTCCCTGCACACAGTAGGAGCTCAATAAGTCTGATGAGCCTAATCAACATTTGATAATTCGATATTCCAACATGATGTGAAAGCCACTTACTTGTTTTAATGTGCTATCCAATCTACTATAAATACACACACAAAAAAAAATTCTATGTGGCAGTAAAAACAAAATAGAAAAGAGGGAGAGAAAAAAAAATTAGTCTGCTTTAATCACCACAATGCAAAATGGGACTTACAGACAGGAAAACATGGCCAGTCTCCAATGAGTCTCTCTCCTCATAATGTTCGGCTATAATTATGTTTGCATCATGTCTGCGTGTTATTATTTACATTTCCGAGTTGGTTGGTGTTTGTACAGTTGGCAGGGTTCCCGAGGAAGCTTTCCTTCTGAGGCCAGAGACGGCTGCATGTCTCCTGGAAGGGTTGCTGAGGTCCCCAAACATCTGAGCTCCTCCAGACACCAGCCTCTGAGACCTGGAGGACCTGCCAGACAGGCTTATCTTCTGTCTCAATCGATCCAAAATCTCCCTCTCTCTCCCTCTCTCTCTCCTTCCTCCTCCCCCTGCCCCTCTGTCCCTCTCATTTCTGGGAGAGCAGCTATTAAAATCACTTGTGTGGGCTTCCCTGGTGGCGCAGTGGTTGAGAGTCTGCCTGCCAATGCAGGGGACGCGGGTTCGTGCCCCGGTCCGGGTGGATCCCACATGCCGCGGAGCAGCTGGGCCCGTGAGCCATGGCCGCTGAGTCTGCGCGTCCGGAGCCTGTGCTCCACAACGGGAGAGGCCACAGCAGTGAGAGGCCTGCGTACCGCAAAAAAGAAAAAAAAAAAAGAATCACTTGTGAAATACGTAAGGCCCCCTTTATAGCTGCTAGTGTCTCGCCTGTGTAATTAGGAAGTGCATTGTTGTGTAATTCAGAAATTAATTAGTAGTCAAGGTTTCAAGAATGCAGGTGGAAGGGGGAGGCCAGCTGCACTTCCTCTGCCAATCATCTGGATTGCTTTCAGCTCCAGGGGAATGTTTCTGGCCTCTCCCAGGGGCTTTCTGAGAGTTGGCCTTTTCTTCTTCACCCTGGGTGGTGAGGACACAGCTGCAGAAGCTACAGCTGGCTGTACATCAAGGTGCTTTGACCCAGTGCTGGGCAACAGCCCCAGAAGGTGGCTCTCAGCTGCCCAAAGAGCTCTGGGGGTGCTTCCAGCCCAGGGAGTGGAGGAAGTGGACGTTACCCAGCAACCTGAACCTCAGGAGGCCAAGGATACTGCCCTCTCTGGGGAATAGCCTGAAATTCTTTCCCTCTGATATAGAAAGGCAAAGCACCCCAGGCAGGATCATGGCACAGCAGACAGGAAGAAGCAAGGAAGGAAGGTGGCTGCTTCGTGGTCCAGCAGGTCCTGGGGGGATGCAGCGACGGTCTCAAAGTCACAGCCCAGGCTTTTCCAAACAGGCTCTGTCTTTTCCTATGCTCTTCCCTCCTCTCATGCTGTTCCCTCCATCTGGAACACCTTTCCCTCTCATTTACTGGTGCCCGCACAATACCTAGAATATAGCTGATGTGTAATTAATATTTACCAAATGACTGAATGAAGTCCCAGCTGCCCAATTCCTACCCATCTTGCAGGAAACCTGCTCCCTTCCCTGAGACAGCATTAACCTCTCTCTCTTCTTGTGACCTGTCTTTCCTGTACCTCTCTTCCAGCACTGATGTTACACTGTTTCAAATGGTGTTACTTGTGTAGGAGTCTGTCTCCCCCATTCCCCTGGAAGGTTCTGGGAGGCAGAGAACTCAGTTATTCATCCTTGCGCCACCCACCATCCCACCATCCCACCTCACCCCCGCTACAACTCCCAGGGCAAGCACTGAGCCTGGCTTGTAGTTGGTGCTTAAGAGGTTTACTGATCCAATTACTGAGTAGAATTGAAGAGTGTGGCTCCACGCCCTGAGAACCCACCCCACTGCCCTCAGGAGGCTGAGGGGATTCCACTCCAGGTCTCCAGGAGTAGCCTAGGGGCCAGACAGAAGCCCCTCATGCCCACTGGGTAAGCCCAGTGTGCAAATCCACACATGAGTGTCTGTGAGGTTCTGGAATGGGCTCCCTGCCAATCCCTCCCAGAGCATAAGTAGAATAACTGTGACTACAGGAACATTTGGGCTTGAATTTCATCACCAGATAATATCTCTCATCTCCTAATCTTCTCTTCCTCGCTGAATTCAATCCAATGCAACAAGCCGAAATTGAAGGCTTACACTATGCACAGAACCACAATACCTTCTAAATCCCAGAGAATTCCCATGTGCTTTCCTCTGTTTTTACTAACTGAGCCGTTCCCCTCAGTGAATATTCAGAGGCAGATCGCTGGTCTGCAGGCCTCCCAGGGGGCCTGGCGTCCTCAGGGTTAGGATGAGTACTGCCCCGCCCCACTGGCTGAAAGGAGCCATGAACCTCAGGGTCAGAGAACAAGGTGACCTGAACAAAAACCAGGTGTGGCCCAGAAGGGGAGGCTCTAGCTCAGACGGTTCTGGAGCCAGCGGGCCACCAGCAGGCGATGCCACCGGCAAGGACGGGCGGGCTTGGATGGAAACCACAGTGGAGGGAAAACTAGACACCCTTTCCCAGATTCCAGTCCCTACAGACCATCCTGCCTGGTCCTGGGGAGAGGGAGGAAACCGGAGGGGATGGGCACTCTGCATGAGATTTAATTAGACTGAGAAGCAGACAGAGCAGATTCATATCACCAATATTCTTTCTTAAAGCTGCAATTATGCATCAATCATTCAATACCCCCCAAAAATGGATTGCTGTAGATTAAAACCAGAAAAATGAGGACCCTGGTTGAATCCTCAGTCAAATAAACCAACTGTAAAAGTATATTTTTAAGTCCATCAAGGAGATTTGAATATAGACTGGTTATTAGATGTGATTAAAGAATTATTGCTAATTTTGTTAAGTTGGATAATAGTTTTGCTGTGTAATAAAATGCCCTTTGCTGGAGATGCACAATATAGGGTAAAATGTCATGATATCTGCAATTTACTTTCACAAAAACTTCTTCAGCAAAATTCTTCAGCAAAAATGATAAAACAGATATGGTAAAATATTAAAAATCATTCCCTGTAATGGATAATACATCGGACTTCAGTATACAGTCCTTTTATTTATATGTTGTTGATATTTATTGATATATATAATTATTTTATATACTATTATTATATATCTTGATATTTATATATCGATACAGTATAAATATGTAAATGTGTACATAAACATATAAATTTATAACAATAAATACATACAATCATTTTAATAGAAATAAATGTATAAAGTATAAGAATGTAAATATAGCAAATATTACAAAAGAAAAAGCAAGTTTCAGCAGATGGCAGTAAATTGCTGGGTCTCCACACGCCTGCACCCCTGGCTCTGCTCCAGAGCACAGCAGGGAGCTGGGAGAGGCACCATCAGCCTTCACAAGACCTTCATAACTCGGTGGCTGGGACAAAACCCCCTGCCTCATCTCCATCCCCCATAAAGCCCTATGTTAATCAACGGGTGAAGCAAACACAGGCCTCCCAAAACTGTAAGGAGTCAACGTGTGTATTTACAGCTTGCAAACTCCAAATCATCACCCTTTCCCCCACGAGCTGCCACTAGTAAGTGACCACTGCTATCCTTCCCAAAGACTGCAGCTCAGGTATGACAGGTACGCATCAGATAGGATTGAAGGCAGATGGGATTCAGGATGCTTCTCTCTATCCTTGTCTGTATCACACAGATGGGCTCCACAGTCACCCTATCTATAACATGGAGCCGCGGAGCAGAGCAAAGGTGGCAGGTAGGTGTCCCCGCACTAGGTCCTTCCTGACACCGTTCTGAAGTGCAGAGAGAGGTTGGGGGTGTGGGGGTGTCTTGGTTGTCCACTGTCCAATTATGTGAACTCTCGAGGTCAACCCAGCCCATCAATCAAAGGGAAGGGTTCAAAAAAAAAAAAAAAGGGAAGGGTTCATGTATAAGGGAGATGTCGACCGGCGGGATGGGATCCCCCATGGAAGGAGAGCACAGAAGCGTGGGGTGGGGAGATGGGGTTTGGCCGTGTCCTGGAGCCACAGCGGAAGCAATGACAGGATCAGGGCTTGTGGGAAACTGGAACATCTAAAGGTGAAAAGATGCTGGGCATCTGGGGCTTCCCTGGTGGCGCAGTGGTTGACAGTCCGCCTGCCGATGCAGGGGACACGGGTTCATGCCCCGGTTCGGGAAGATCCCACATGCCGCGAAGCGGCTGGGCCTGTGAGCCATGGCCGCTGAGCCTGTGCGTCAGGAGCCTGTGCTCCGCAAAGGGAGAGGCCACAGCAGTGAGAGGCCTGCGTACCGCAAAAAAAAAAAAAAGAAAAAGAAAAAAAAGATGCTGGGCATCTGAGAGGCTGCGCACCGTGAGGCTTGGAGCGAGAGGCAAGAAGTCAGCCTAGGTGGCAGAGCGAGAACAGCTGATGCAGGACTTTGCTGTGTGCCCCGCTGCCCCAGCCCGGAGGAGCGGCTGGCTTTAGGGAGGCGGTGAGGAACGGAGGGGAGCCCCGAGCAGAGCGGGGGCCTCCGCCAGCTGCGCCCCGGGCAGAACGCACAGGATGCCGTCGGGACCTTGGCGGGAAGAGCCCCCTGCTGCGCGTGGCAGGGCCACCGGCTTCTCCCAGCCCTGCTCAACGCGGCTTCTGCGGCTGTGCATAATTACCGAAAGCCCTGCTTAGGCCGGCGACGTGAGCAGAAAGCTAATACTGCGTGACTCGAAGCTCTCACGGGAAAGGGGACTGGCTAGAGGTGGCCTTGCTGGTGTGGAATTACCCGGCATCGTCCATACACCCTGACCGCCTCCCACCAGTGTCAGGTTCCATGCTCCCGGAGGCCTCAGTTGCGTCTGGGGGCGGCATGGTGGCGTGTGTGTCCTCACGTTTACTAATGAGGAAACAAGCTCGGCCTTTAAGAGAAGTGACCGGGCTCTGCAGGCGAGGGAGGATGGAGAGGAAGAGAAGGAGGCTCACCCTGACCCCCATAGCTGCCTCAAGCCTCCTGCCGAGCTGCTTACCTCTCCTTCCAGAAAGTGGGGAAGCCGAGAGCCTCCACGGATTCTCTGCACAAATCAAAGACCCGCCAACGCGGGAGGCAATGGCTGCCTCGGCTCCTGGCATGGGGTGGGAAGGAGCCTGGGGACGGGGCAGCTCAGCAGGGGACCCTGCAGGGGACACATCTTCTTCTCGCCATCCCCCCCTCCAGCCCTTCACCCGCCCATGGAGGCTGGCTGTAACGCATCCAAACATCAGCAGTTCCCCTCTGGGGCTGCAGGAAATTGCTGTGAGGGACCAGTGCAAACCCATCCTCTCTACTAGGAAAACAAAGTGGGGCCCAAGTGCTGCAGAACTTCCTCATGTGCAAAGGAAAGGACACGGGTTTCACTCACTGAGTGCCTACTCTGTGCCAGGCACTGTTCTAGGCTCTGGAGGAATTAGGAACTCTGCATTCACAGGCTGTCCACAGGAACAGAGAAGACGTGAAACACGTTAACGCAATAACGTGGGGGAGGGCTCGGCCGGGGAAGCGCAGGAGCCTCCCTGGGGAATCCACGCTGAGGAGCCACCATCCAGCAGGGGCTGATCTTTCCTGAGATGCAGCCACATAGAGGGGCGACGAAGAGGCCACACCAAAAAGCAGCACCTCTGCTGCCTTAATTCAGGGGGCAGAAAGGAGCATACAGCAAACTCTCAGGTGTTTAAGAGGAAAGCTATGCAGTGTTAAGATCCTTAGCTGGCCTCACAGGCTGTACTGATAAGAAGTCCCCAGCACAACACTTCCCTGGGACTGGGACCCCCAAAGCAAATCTATTTTGTAACTAAACTGTTGTTTGGGTTTTTTTGTTTGGTTTGGTTTTTTTGCTTACCAGACTATTCCCTGAAGTAGCTTGTAGGCCTGAAAAATAAACCTACCTGCTGCCAGCCGATTATAACACAGTCCTTTCAACTTAGGCAGCCATGCTATATTCGAAATGTAAAGGAGAACTGCTTTGTAGTACTTTAGTTTTAAACAACGGGGTGGGTCAGGGACTTGTACCTAACACCACCTGGGCCGACAGGGGCAGGCTGGGTGGTATCCCCAGGCAGCCTGAGGGCAGCTGGACATACACCTGCTGGGTCCTGCAGATGACCCAGGTGACGAAAGCTCCCTCATACTTCTGACTACACGTGGAAGGACCTCTTTTCTTCTGGGACCCACAGACTGCCAAACAAATACAGCTCCTTCTCCACCCTCCGATGAGTGAGCTTTCCCTGCAGGGGCGCCGTCCCAGAGCCTCTCCCTGAGGGGTGGGATCCCAGAGCTCCCACAGCCCCCTTCAGTTAAGGGCCTACCCCTTCTCCCCGCTGGGCCTTGGGAGAGTTGAAGACAGCATTAAAGCGAACTGGTGTTCAGTCAGAATGGCCATCAACAAAAAGTCTACAAATAATAAATGCTAGAGAGGGTGTGGAGAAAAGGGAATCTTCTTACACTGGGAATGTAAATTAGTGCAGCCACTATGGAAAGATCCTTAAAAAACTAAAAATAGAGCTACCATATGATCCAGCAACCCCACTCCTGGATATATATCCAGGAAAAAAAAGAAAACCCTAATTCAAAAAGATACATGCACCCCAATGTTCATAGCAGCGCTATTTACAATAGCCAAGATATGGAAACAAACTAAGTGTCCATCAACAGATGAATGGATAAAGAAGATGTGGTTTATATACATATATATATATGTATATACACACACACACACACACACAATGGAATACTACTCAGCCATAAAAAGAACAAAATAATGCCATTTGCAGCCACATGGATGCAATCAGAGATTATCATTCTGAGTGAAGTAAGTCAGAAAGAGAAAGACAAATACCATATGATATCACTTACATTTGGAATCTAAAATATGACCCAAATGAACCTATTTACAAAACAGACTCCCAGACATAGAGAACAAACTTGAGGTTGCCAAGGGGGAGAAGGGGGGAGGGATGGATTGGGAGATTGAAGTTAGCAGATGCAAACTATTATATATAGAATGGATAAACAACAAAGTCCTACTGTTTAGCACAGGGAACTATATTCAACATCTTGTAATAACCTATAATGGAAAATAATCTGAAAAATATATATATATATATAACTAAATCACTTTGCTCTACACATGAAACTAACACAATATTGTAAATCAACTATACTTCAAAAAAAAAAACAAGCTGACGGGTGTTATACCATACATATAAATCATGTCCCTATAAGGAACGTTCATCCAGCTCTACTTCTGGAGGTCAAAAATTAATCTTTAATCAGACTAATACAGAGGCCAAGGCATAAATGTGTGTTTTCTCTCCAGTAGGTCACAGCTATGGGCTGAATGGTTGTATCCCCCTCGAATTCATACGTTGAAACCACACCCCCCAATGTGGTGGTATCAGGAGGTGGGACCTGGGGTCTAATTAGGGTTGGATAAGGTCATGAGGGTGGGGCCCTCATGAATGGGATTAGTGTTCTTCCAAGAATCATGAGAGATCTTGCTTCCCCTCTGCTCTCCACCCTGTGAGGACACAATGAGAAGTCTATAGTCTGAGAGAGATCTCCAGAACCCAACTATGCTGCTCTGATCTCGGACTTCTAGCCTCCACAACTGTAAAAAAATGTGTCTGTTTTTTATAAGCCACCTGGTGTCTGGTATTTGCTCAGACAGCCCAAACTGACTAAGACACTCATCTTCCTGTACACTTCATTTCCAACATCTGCGTATGAGAGTCAGCTCTGTCCCCAACTACCCATTAGGACACTAAGCTATGGCACCTATTTTCTTACCAACAACAAAGATCATTGTGTTCCGCCATGAGCAAAACTAACCTGAACTGCATTTCCCCTCAAGCTATTTGTCAGGTAAGAATTCCCCTCAGCAAGAATTTTCCTATCCTTTCCTTTCCTTTAGCCCATGCTGACCTGCAGTATAGCAATTTCTCCCATCTGCAAGTGAGGAAGAAAGGCCTCTCCCCCCAGCAGCCCCTCCCTGCACCCTCCTCGGAAAGGCAGGGGCAGCTCCTTTCCTGAAGGCAGTCCCCAGAGGCAGTTTAATCTATAGCAGGCCTTTCCTCCAAGAAATTCACCCACATTTCACATCTTTCAGCAGCTTTGGGCTGCGTCATTGCTCAAGAACGTCTTTTCTAAAGCAGGAACACCCCAGGGCACCCCCCAGATTACATATCACTAGAGGAAGGCAGAAACCATTTTGACCCACAACTTTAATTAATTTCTGTCTCTCCATTGTGCTCTGGGATCAGCTTAAATGCTGCTGAAAGAGATCTCGGGCTCCCCGGACTGCTCCAGTGGGACAGGCCATGATCTCAGGGAACAACAAACGGCAAGGAAGAGATGAATAACCAGTGAATGCCCCCTTGAGGATAAATGTGCACAAAACTGTAAAGAAAGGGAGAAAAGAGGCAGGCAGGCTGGCAGGGAGCAACACCAATGTCCAGAACCCTGGGTCAGACCAACATACAGCACAGCCACTGCAAAATAAGGAGATCGGGGTGAGCTCAGGGGTCCTCAGGAGCTGGTGTGACTGCGCCAGAGGCGCTCTCCTGCCTCAAGTGGTATGACTTGTTCTAGCTGTGTCCTCCAGTAAGTGCCTTGCTCAACAGGAGGGAGCAAGGAAGCCCTTAACTAGGTCACTACCCCCTGAGCCAGAGCCCCATGGAAAAGTGACTTAGGAAAAGCTTAGCCCCAAAGGGACTTCCAAAAGTTTCAGGTTCAACACTATTGAGCGGGTGTTTGTAGACATCCACAGACATGCTTCCAGGAGGGCCTTCCCTAGATCACTGAAAGGGGTCAATGACATTCCCATTCTAGAGAAGAAAAGAAGTGGTTGTACCCAGACAACTAGGCAGGGCCAGGAATAACCTGGTGCTCTAGTTCCTCTGCCTGAGAAACAGATCTAGGGCAATGCCTCCTGGCCTGGCCCCTCAGCACATGCCCACACCTGCATCCCCACAGGCCAATAAAGGCCCTGCTGCATAGGCTGCAGCCCTCCACAGGGGAAGGGCACGACATTGTCAGCGTGAGATATTATGGGCTTTGTACACAGTAATTTACATCCATCTATTTTGCATCTGCACTCTACCTTGTTGCAATTTAATTCTTTGTTTCTGATATCCTTCTAAACGTCAATCAAAGATGCCTGGTCCTAAAGGTTAGGCACTTTAAATTGTACCTACCACCCACCATTCCATCCAAATTAATAAGAGCTTGCATCCTTGAAATGATCTGATCTGTAACTGTAGCTTTATCTTTAAAACAATAATAATAATAATAAATAAAAATATTTGAAAGATTGATGACAATCTCACTCCTCCCGGCAATGCCTGCCATAGAACATGCGTTGTATCCACACGGAAATAAGACAGGTCAGTGTGAATTAACAGCACTCGGCAGCAATACCATCCAAGAATGTTCAAGTACCATCAGCAAGCAGTTTATCAAAACCACTTACCTCTGCCAGAGAGAGCCGGACAACGCCATTCCGGTCCTTGTCCAGAAGGCTGAACAGTTCTAGAATGACAGAGAACGAATGAAATCAGATGGGGATGTTCCTGGACTTTGGAACAGCCAAAGAGAGCTGTCTCTGTCCACCCCACCTGGTACCTTCCCCCGGCCCCTGCACCCTTCCCAGCTCCCACTCAGCTTCAGGGACCCCGAAAAGCTAGATCTGGATCCAGTGCCCAGGGTGAGGGTTTTAGACAGCAGACGTCCCCTTGCCCAATTAGACAAACCTCCAGATGTGAGCAGAGAAGGTCCTTTTGCCATCTCCACCCTCACAAGCTCTAGAAACTTGCAATTCTTTCAACAGGGGTTGGCGATGGGGTCGTGGAACAGAGGTGGTTGCCCCATTTGTGAGTAATCCAGTCACTGACCTTTCCCCATTAGAATTTACCACTTCCCAGCCCTCACTGGAAGGAAAACTCCCTCCCTTAATATGATACCTTAGCATGAGCCCAAGGGGGCACTAGACCATCTAAAGGCTTCCAGAAGGAGACCCCTATTCCCTCCCTGGGAAGGGACACACGCTCTCAGTATGATCCCCATGGAGGCACAGATGTTAAAAGTCACTTAAGGACCGTTGCTGGGACTCATTCATTTGGCCCAGTGACTGCATGTAGTAGGTGCACAACAGTCTTTCCCGTTGCGGAGCCCGTGCTCCGGACGCGCAGGCTCAGCGGCCATGGCTCACGGGCCCAGCCGCTCCGCGGCATATGGGATCTTCCCAGACTGGGGCACGAACCCGTGTCCCCTGCATTGACAGGCGGACTCTCAACCACTGCGCCACCAGGGAAGCCCACAACAATCTTTTTAAATCTCCCAGAGAAGGCAGCACTTTGGGCGTGGCCAGCTTGGGCTTCCTTGGCCGCTTTAGTTTCTGCTTCCCCTCCCCCAAGGATGCCACAGTTTCTGAAGCCTGTCTGGTTCTGCTTGCTGGCCCTGCCCCCTGCCCCTCTCCGCACCTCAGGAGAAATGAGATAGGGTTAAAGGAGAGAGTGACTCACTGAAGAGGGTCTCCAGGCAGATCATACAAGCAAGGAAGCTGTCAAAGTCGATGCCAAGTTTGCTGCATGCATACCGCATGGAAATGGTCTGCTGTACCTGGTTGCTAAGGGTGAAACCTACGGGCAGAAGGGGGCCAAGGTTATAGGTGGAGTGGGGGGCTCGGCCCTGTCTACAGCAGAAATCAGGGCTGACTCAGGCCTGACGCTGCCCCCCTCAGAAGATACCAGAAGGGTCTAGTCATCCAATCAGTCTCCTTTTAGATAATCCTCAACAGGATAAGCCTCCTCCCTGATCCAAGAATAAGGCCTGTAGCTCCAGTACTAACTCAGCTGTGCATCACATTGGCTACAGCAAGAAAAAACAGGGAAGGTGAGGGGATGGTCTCTCCTGACCATCCCCTTCACAGCCCCGTCCCCTGTGATTGCTGTCACCTTCCCAGTAACAGGCAAAGTCCTTAGAAAAAGTCTAAAGAATCCAGCAACATTCCCTCCTCCCCAGATAAGGAAGGTGCTCAACAAATATTTGTTGTCACATTGACATCCAACATAAGGTAACTGCCACTGATGGTCATTAGCAATCATCATATTAAGAGTTTAAAATGAGCACATCTTGGGACTTCCCTGGTGGTCCAGTGGTTGGGACTCCGTGCTCCCAAAGCAGGGGGCCCGGATTCAATCTGTGGTCGGGGAACTAGTTTCCCCATGCTGCAACTAAGGATCCTTCATGCTGCAACTAAGACCCGGTCCAGCCTAATAAATAAAGAAATATTTTTAAAATAATTAAAATAAAATGAGCACATCTAGCGGACTTCCCTGGTGGTCCATTGGTTAAGAATCCACCTTCCAATGCAGAGGACGCAGGTTCGATCCCTGGTTGGGGAACTAAGATCCCACATGCCATGGGGCAACTAAGCCCATGTGCTGCAACTGCTAAGCTCTCACACCACAACTACAGAGCCCGCGTGCTGCAACTACAGAGCCCACACACCACAGCAAAAGATCCCGCATGCCGCAACCAAGACCCGACACGGTCAAAAATAAATAAAGGAGGAGCTTCAAGATGGCGGAAGAGTAAGACTCGGAGATCACCTTCCTCCCCACAAATACATCAGAAATACATCTACATGTGGCACAACTCCTACAGAACACCTACAGAACGCTGGCAGAAGACCTCAGACCTCCCAAAAGGCAAGGAACTCCCCACGTACCTGGGTAGGGCAAACGAAAACAGAAAAAACAGAGATAAAAGGACAGGCACGGGACCTGCACCAGTGGGAGGGAGCCGTGAAGGAGGAAACGTTTCCACACACTAGGAGCCCCTTCTCGGACGGAGACTGTGGGTGGCGGAGGGGGGAAGCTTCGGAGCCGCTGGAGGAGAGCACAGCAACAGGGGTGCGGAGGGCAAAGCGGAGAGATTCCCGCACAGAGGATCAGGCCCGACCGGCACTCACCAGGCCAAGAGGCTTGTCTGGTCCCCCGCCCGCGTGGGCGGCGCTGGGAGCTGAGGCTCGGGCTTCGGTCGGAGCTCACGGAGAGGGCTGGGGTTGGCGGTGTGAACACAGCCTGAAGGGCCTAGTGCACCACGGCTAGCCGGGAGGGAGTCCGGGAAAAGTCTGGAGCTGCCGAAGAGACAAGAGACTTTTTCTTCCTGCTTTGTTTCCTGGTGCGCGAGGAGAGGGGATTAAAGAGCTGCTTAAAGGAACTCCAGAGACGTGCGTGAGCCGCGGCTAAAAGAGCGGACCCCAGAGACGAGCATGAGATGTTAAGGCTGCTGCTGCCGCCACCAAGAGGCCTGTGTTTGAGCACAGGTCACTGTCCACACCCCCCTTCCGGGGAGACTGTGCAGCCCGCCACTGCCAGGGTCCCGGGATCCAGGGACAACTTTGCCGGGAGAACGCACGGCGAGCCTCAGGCTGGTGCAACGTCACGCCGGCCTCTGCCGCGCAGGCTCGCCCCGCACTCCGTGCCCCTCCCTCCCCCCGGCCTGAGTGAGCCAGAGTCCTCGAATCAGCGGCTCCTTTAACCCCGTCCTGTCTGAGCGAAGAACAGACGCCCTCCGGCGACCTACACGCAGAGGCGGGGCCAAATTCAAGGCTGAGCCCCTGGGAGCTGTGCGAACAAAGAAGAGAAAGAGAAATCTCTCCCAGCAGCCTCAGGAGCAGCGGATTAAATCTCCACAATCAACTTGATGTACCCTGCATCTGTGGAATACCTGAATCGACAATGAATCATCCCAAACTGAGGAGGTGGACTTTGGGAGCAACGATTTTTTTTTCCCCCTTTTATTTCTTTTTGTGAGTGTGTATGCATATGCTTCTGTGTGTGATCTTGTCTGTATAGTTTTGCTTTTACCATTTGTCCCAGGGTTCTGTCTGTCCGGGTTTGTTTTTTTTGAAATCATCATTTTTATTCCTAATTGTATTACATAGCTGAATATGTGAAAATATGTTATTATTAACATTTTCTTAGACATTTGGATTGTTTCTCTTTTGGAGGTGTTAAAAAACAAATTTCAGTAAAAATTCTTTATAATCTGGTGTTGATTTGATTGATGAATTTTTTTAAAGATTAATTCATAAAATTGGAATAGCTCAGTCACAAATTGGTACTAGGTTTTCTTTTTTTTTTTTTTTGTCCCATACAGGATAAATCCAAGGAGAAATACGCCAAGACATATGTTAATCAAACTGTCAAAAATTAAATACAAAGAAAGCATATTAAAAGCAGCAAGGGAAAAGCAACAAATAACACACAAGGGAATCCCCATAAGGTTAACAGCTGATCTCTCAGCAGAAACTCTGCAAGCCAGAAGCGAGTGGCAGGACATACTGAAAGTGATGAAGGAGAAAAACCTGCAACCAAGATTACTCTACCCAGCAAGGATCTCATTCAGATTTGATGGAGAAATTAAAACCTTTACAGACAAGCAAAAGCTGAGAGAGTTCAGCACCACCAAACCAGCTTTACAACAAATGCTAAAGGAACTTCTCTAGGCAAGAAACACAAGAGAAGGAAAAGACCTACAATAACGAACCCAAAACAATTTAGAAAATGGGAATAGGAACATACATATTGATAATTACCTTAAATGTAAATGGACTAAATGCTCCCACGAAAAGACACAGATTGGCTGAATGGATACAAAAACAAGACCCATATATATGCTGTCTACAAGAGACCCACTTCAGACCTAGAGACACATACACACTGAAAGTAAGGGGATGGAAAAAGATATTCCATGCAAATGGAAACCAAAAGAAAGCTGGAGTAGCAATTCTCATATCAGACAAAATAGACTTTAAAACAAAACCTATTAGAAGAGACAAAGAAGGACACTACATAATGATCAAGGGATCGATCCAAGAAGAAGATATAACAATTGTAAATATTTATGCACCCAACATAGGAGCACCTCAATACATAAGGCAAATACTAACAGCCATAAAAGGGGAAATCGACAGTAACACATTCATATTAGGGGACGTTAACACCCCACTTTCACCAATGGACAGATCATCCAAAATGAAAATAAATAAGGAAACACAGCTTTAAATGATACATTAAACAAGATGGACTTAATTGATATTTATAGGACATTCCATCCAAAAACAACAGAATACACATTTTTCTCAAGTGCTCATGGAACATTCTCCAGGATAGATCATATCTTGGGTCACAAATCAAGCCTTGGTAAATTTAAGAAAATTGAAATCGTATCAAGTATCTTTTCTGACCACAATGCTATGAGACTAGATATCAATTACAGCAAATGATCTGTAAAAAATACAAACACATGGAGGCTAAACAATACACTACTTAATAACGAAGTGATCACTGAAGAAATCAAAGAGGAAATCAAAAAATACCTAGAAACAAATGACAATGGAGACACGACGACCCAAAAACGTGGGATGCAGCAAAAGCAGTTCTAAGAGGAAAGTTTATAGCAATACAATCTTACCTTAAGAAACAGGAAACATCTCGAATAAACAACCTAACCTTGAACCTAAAGCAATTAGAGAAAGAAGAACAAAAATACCCCAACGTTAGCAGAAAGAAAGAAATCATAAAGATCACATCAGAAATAAATGAAAAAGAAATGAAGGAAACGATAGCAAAGATTAATAAAACTAAAAGCTGGTTCTTTGAGAAGATAAACAAAATTGATAAACCATTAGCTAGACTCATCAAGAAAAAAAGGGAGAAGACTCAAATCAATAGAATTGGAAATGAAAAAAGAGAACAACTGACACTACAGAAATACAAAAGATCATGAGAGATTACTACAAGCAACTCTATGCCAATAAAATGGACAACCTGGAAGAAATGGACAAATTCTTAGAAATGCACAACCTGCCAAGACTGAATCAGGAAGAAATAGAAAATATGAACAGACCAATCACAAGCACTGAAATTGAAACTGTGATTAAAAATTTTCCAACACACAAAAGCCCAGGACCAGATGGCTTCACAGGCGAATTCTATCAAACATTTAGAGAAGAGCTAACACCTATCCTTCTCAAATGCTTCCAAAATATAGCAGAGGGAGGAACACACCCAAACTCATTCTACAAAGCCACCATCACCTTGATACCAAAACCAGACAAGGATGTCACAAAGAAAGAAAACTACAGGCCAATATCACTGATGAACATAGATGCAAAAATCCTCAACAAAATACTACCAAACAGAATCCAACAGCATATTAAATGGATCATACACCACGATCAAGTGGGGTTTGTTCCAGGAATGCAAGGATTCTTCAATATATGCAAATCAGTCTGTGTGATACACCATATTAAAAAATTGAAGGAGAAAAACCATATGGTCATCTCAATAGACGCAGAGAAAGCTTTCGACAAAATTCAACACTCATTTATGATAAAAACCCTCCAGAAAGTAGGCATAGAGGGAACTTTCCTCAACATAATAAAGGCCATATATGACAAACCCACAGCCAATATCGTCCTCAATGGTGAAAAACTGAAAGCATTTCCACTAAGATCAGGAACAAGACAAGGTTGCCTACTCACACCACTCTTATTCAACATAGTTTTGGAAGTTTTAGCCACAGCAATCAGAGAAGAAAAGGAAATAAAAGAATCCAAATCGGAAAAGAAGAAGTAAAGCTGTCACTGTTTGCAGTTGACATGATACTATACATAGAGAATCCTAAAGATGCTACCAGAAAACTACTTGAGCTAATCAATGAATTTGGTAAAGTAGCAGGATACAAAATTAATGCACAGAAATCTCTGGCATTCCTATACTCTAATGATGAAAAATCTGAAAGTGAAATCAAGAAAACACTCCCATTTACCATTGCAACAAAAAGAATAAAATATCTAGGAATAAACCTACCTAAGGAGACAAAAGACCTGTATGCAGAAAATTATAAGACACTGATGAAAGAAATTAAAGATGATACAAATAGATGGAGAGATGTACCATGTTCTTGGATTGGAAGAATCAACACTGTGAAAATGACTCTACTACCCAAAGCAATCTACAGATTCAATGCAATCCCTATCAAACTACCACTGGCATTTTTCACAGAACTAGAACAAAAAATTTCACAATTTGTATGGAAACACAAAAGACCCCAAATAGCCAAAGCAATCTTGAGAACGAAAAACGGAGCTGGAGGAATCAGGCTCCTTGACTTCAGACTATACTACAAAGCTACAGTAATCAAGACAGTATGGTACTGGCACAGAAACAGGAAGATAGATCAATGGAACAGGATAGAAAGCCCAGAGATAAACCCACGCACATATGGTCACCTTATCTTTGATAAAGGAGGCAGGAATGTACGGCTGGAGAAAGGACAGCCTCTACAATAGATGGTGCTGGGAAAACTGGACAGGTACATGTAAAAGTATGAGATTAGAACACTCCCTAACACCATACACAAAAACACACCATCCTCAAAATGGATTAAAGACCTAACTGTAAGGCCAGAAACTATCAAACGCTTAGAGGAAAACAGGCAGAGCACTCTATGACATAAATCACAGCAAGATCCTTTTTGACCCACCTCCTAGAGAAAGGGAAATAAAAACAAAAATAAACAAATGGGACCTAATGAAACTTCAAAGCTTTTGCACAGCAAGGGAAACCATAAACAAGACCAAAAGACAACCCTCAGAATGGGAGAAAATATTTGCAAATGAGGCAACTGACAGGGTTTAATTTGCAAAATTTACAAGCAGCTCATGCAGCTCAATAACAAAAAAACAGCCAACCCAATCCAAACATGGGCAGAAGACCTAAATAGACATTTCTCCAAAGAAGATATACAGACTGCCAACAAACACATGAAAGAATGCTCAACATCATTAATCATTAGAGAAATGCAAATCAAAACTACAATGAGATATCATCTCACACCAGTCAGAATGACCATCGTCAAAAAATCTAGAAACAATAAATGCTGGAGAGGGTGTGGAGAAAAGGGAACACTCTTGCACTGCTGGTGGGAATGTGAATTGATACAGCCACTATGGAGAACAGTACGGAGGTTCCTTAAAAAACTACAAATAGAACTACCATATGACCCAGCAATCCCACTACTGGGCATATACCCTGAGAAAACCATAATTCAAAAATAGTCATGTACCAAAATGTTCATTGCAGCTCTATTTACAATAGCCAGGAGATGGAAACAACCTAAGTGTCCATCATCGGATGAATGGATAAAGAAGATGTGGCACATGTATACAATGGAATATTACTCAGCCATAAAAAGAAGTGAAATTGAGTTATTTGTAGTGAGGTGGATTGACATAGAGTCTGTCATACAGAGTGAAGTATGTCAGAAAGAGAAAACAAATACTGTATGCTAACATATATATATATGGAATGTAAAAAAAAAAAAGGCATGAAGAACCTAGGAGCAAGATGGTAATAAAGATGCAGACCTACTAGAGAATGGACTTGAGGACACGGAGATGGGGAAGGGTAAGTTGGGACAAAGTGAGAGAGTGGTAGTGTATATATGGACATATATAAACTACCAAATGTAAAATAGATAGCTAGTGGGAA
Source organism: Delphinapterus leucas (assembly GCF_059928025.1). Classification (NCBI taxonomy): domain Eukaryota; kingdom Metazoa; phylum Chordata; class Mammalia; order Artiodactyla; family Monodontidae; genus Delphinapterus; species Delphinapterus leucas. Next base: position 27,300,459 of record NC_143129.1, read on the forward strand.
GCAGCTGCATAGCACAGGGAGATCAGCTCAGTGTTTTGTGACCACCTAGAGGGGTGGGATAGGGAGACTGGGAGGGAGACGCAAGAGGGAGGATATATGGTGATATATGTATATGTATAACTGATTCACTTTGTTATAAAGCAGAAGCTAACCCACCATTGTAAAGCAATTATACTTCAATTAAAATGTTAAAAATAAATAAATAAATAAAAGTTTTTAAAAATTAAAATAAAATAAAGTGAGCACATCTGGCTCTCAAGACCTTGTCTACAGGACGTGTCCTCACCTGCCTTCTTCAGGGCTGTCCTCATCTCGTGGGCATCAATGGTCCCCGAGTGGTTATAATCAGTTTCCCGATAGATCTCGTAAAGTAGAAGAAAATTTCCAGGTAGAAAACAGCTTTTTGTGGCCCCTGCAGAACCATCTCCCTCCACCCCACCACTTCCTCAGAAGGCCAGGGACACCCTCAGAGAAGGCTTCACTGATTCCTCCCAAGAAGTTTCCAGAACAAAATTAAGAGCTTGGGCTGAGGGCCGGTGCTAGTCCTTTTGCCCTGTGAACAGGGGAACTTCCTGTGACAGCACTGGCACATTGACAGCACTTCCGTTGACAGAACTGGCAATCTCTCATTGACTCCTTAGTCCTTCCTGAACAGTATGTCCAGGTTTGGTGTTGCCTTTGACCATGATGAAGGATCTGGTCAGACCAGGGCAGCAAATAGATCAGGAATGGGTGTCAAAGAAGGCAAGGGTCTAGAAACAGAACAGAGGACGGTGACAAGAGCCCAGAGTATGCACAACAGGGAGAGGGGGGTTACCAGCTACTTCTGAGTCTTCAACCAGAGCGTCTTGAATTCCACCAGCCCCAAGGTGCCCGTCCCATTGCTCTAAGCAGGTTAAAGGCCAACATGATCAAGCCCAGATTCCACATGCTCTATGGATTTCATTCTCTTGTGACCTTGCACAGTGAGTGTCTTAAGACCTCAGTGAACATCCGTGTCTGTAGTAAGCAGGGCCCTGGGGTCACGGTGGGAAATGTTGGTGGGAGACAAATTCAAATAAAGATTAAAGAGTCAAACACTCACCAAGGCCCTCCTTTGAGGTCAGGTACAGAGCTAGGAGCAAAGGGCAAGTCAGGAGCCTAACGCCCTCCGTTCATTAGCATCCAGCACCCTCGTCATCCTGGGTCATTGAGGGGTTGAGCTCTATGGTCTGTTGTAAATTCCCTTCCAGATTTAAATGTCTGGTTGATATTGATGTCATTGATAGTTGATGTCAAAATGTTATCAGAGGGACTTCCCTCGTGGTCCAGTGGCTAAGACTCTGCGCTCCTAATGCAGGGAGCCTGGGTTCGATCCCTTGTCAGGGAACTAGATCCCACATGCCACAACTAAGAGCTCACATGCCGCAACTAAAGATCCCGCATGCCGCAACTAAAGATTCTGCATGCCGCAACGAAGATCTCACACACGGCAATGAAGATGCTGCGTGCCACAACTAAGACCCGGCGCAGCCAAATAAATAAATATATTTTTTTAAATGTTATCAGAAGAGTCCTCAGGAGCACGGGATTGGGATTCTCTGCCACATGGTCTACACATGTTTGTCTGGTGTCCTGAAGGAGCTCTGAGCTTCTCAACACTGATTCCTGGGACCCTGGGACATGGTCCCAGGAGCACAGCTGGCTCATAGGCCACTGCTCAACCCAAACAGGCCAGGGGTTGTGTGCAACTCTCTGTGTCCAGCAATATTGATTAAGCACTGGGCTCGACCTGGGGGGCTGGTTTTGAACTGTCCCCACCCTCATGAAGTTCAGTCTCTTTGAAACTCTACCCTTTTCTCAGCCATCCCAACTAATCACTAGACACCAGTGTGTTACAGCTCAGATGTTAAAATTCTGAAACAGAACATCATTCCCACCTCCTTCAACCAGCTAAACAAAAAGTCACGTTTACACCCAAGGGTATAAACCTCACCCTTTAAGAAAGTCTGTGTCCTTATTTCCACGATCCACGCTGAGTGTTGGATGCACCACAGCCTTCAAATCCTAATACTTCAACCAACATACCTGAGAAGAGTAGTCTACAAGGAGGGCTAACGCTCTGGTCTAGCTAGTCCCATGTATACTTGTATCTCATTTCATCCTCACAAGCTACATATTGTTATTCCATTTTCCAGGAGAAGAAACTGAGGTTCAGAGCATTCAATAACTGTGGTGGAGCCAGAACTTGGACTCCTGTCTGTTCCAAAGCCCTTGTCCCAGAGCACCAATGTATCCTCAATCCCAGATGGAATTGCCTACAGACTCCCGGGCCCCATCCCAGACTTAATGAATCAGCATCTCCAGGAGTGAGACTCAGGCAACTGGATTGTTAAAACCTCATGGTTTTTAAGTGCTGATACATGCTATAGTGGACCACATGTTATATGATTCCATTTACATGAAAATATCCAGAACAGGCAAATCTATAGACAAAGTTGTTGTAGGGCAGAGGGTTTCAGGTTGTTGAGAGGAAAAGGGGAGTGACTGCTAATATGGGTGCAGGGTCTCTTTTGGGGGTGATAAAAATGCTCTAAAATGGGTGGTTGATGTTTATACAACTCTGTGAATATACTAAAAACCATCGAACTGTACCCTATAAATGGGTACATTGGATGGTATGTGAATTATATCTCAATAAAGCTGTTATATTTACACAAGGCTCCATGGGCAGCTCTGCTGCATATCCGGGTTCAGAACCACTGCCCTAAAGCATCCAAACCGTGCAACAGACCCTCTTGAAGAATGACTGAGTCACAGTCCTCCTGGAGCCATGAAAATGCAAATACCCCGGGAACAATGAGTGAGTGACTACAAGGTCACCCTCAAATCTAAGTTAAAGTCGATAGGCAAGTTTGAGAAGAATGATTCAGAAATCAAGGAACTATTTGTAGAAAAATGAATCGATGCTTAACAGTTCTTTGTGGCTCATGAATTAAACTGTGGACCATGCCGACCTCATAGAAGGACACAGAGCTGGAGAGTCCCAGCGTCTGAAGCTCTGGGACCACAAGGATAGCACCCGCTCTCCGTGGCTGACACCCCCAACAGAGGGCAGCACACGCGTGCTGGCTAACCAGGACTCCTCTGCATGACTGCTGTGTAAGTACAGTTCATTCCCACCGCCCCAAATGTCATCAGATCTTATCACGGATGAAGCCCTCAGAACTGAGGGGCACCCTCCTAGGCTCCAGTTTTCAAAGAAATCACCTTCACCAGCACCACCATGGAGAACGGTAACCTGGACCCACCTGAGGCCAAGTTTCAAGTAAGTGATGTTCCACTGTTCCCCACTCTGCGGTTCATTTAAGCCGTTCCTTCCACCTAGGATGCCCTAACCTTCCCCATTCCTCCCCAGGTCTCTTACTCATTCTTCAATACACAGCGAGGGTTAAACTGGGTCAGAGTGACAAACAGGTTTTATCCTGTGTGATATTTCTCAACTACTGGTGGTGGCCGTGTCAATACTGGGAGACAAAGACAGCCGGGGATAGAAACAGCCGGGGAGAAGGAGGAGGGAGGGGCCTCGTGGGAGGGGCCTCGTGGGAGGAGCCTCGTGGGAGGAATACTGTGATGAACAGGAGGAGGGTCACAAATGCCACATAGTTGCTGTCTTTGAATTAAAGGATTTTAAACAAGTCACTTCAACAGGGCACATCTCAGTTTCTTCACCTGTAAAATGGATCATCTCGCACTTACTGAGGAGCAAAAATGAGATGACATTTTCCTTTACAGCTCAAGCAAGTACCTGCCATATGCTCAGAAAATGCTGGTTCCCTTCTCCCTCTTTCCCTTGCCTCCGTCTCACTGGGAGAGGTGGAGGAGTCCTGAAAATCAGGATCAGAGTAAAAATAATGTGACATTTAAAGGATGCATCCATCAGGCTGATCATCTCCCTGCAAGTGTTGATGTTGAATCCATCGAATTTGATGTCTGTTCCTAAATATTTAAATAGAAAAGAGGGGAGGGAATCAGGATCATTTGAAGGCAGGGGAAATAATCTCCCTGGTAGGAAGCCACCAAGGACGCCAGCCAGAGTACGGAGCCAGATGTGAGCACCACAAAAAGGAGAGAGCATGGCGGCGGGCTCCTGGGCAGGGCCCCCTGGGGGTGGCACAGGTGGGCACTGGCATTGGGGTTCAGTGTCTGAACCTCAGCTTTGCTACTCACAAGCCACCGGGACTTCAGCAAACTAATATCTCTGAGCTTTGGTTTCTTTCTCCATCGATAAGAACAGTACTTGCCCCCAAAGCTAATTGGGGCTAAAATGAGATAATGGAAGTGAACTTCCTAGCATAGTGCTTGGTATATGGCAAGTTCTTAATAAATCAGCTAACTTTTTATTGGCTAGGTATTGTTCTAAGCACTGTGCTTCTACTCCTCCAAATAACCCCATGTGGTAGATACTTTCATCCCTATTTTATAGATAAGGAAACTGAGGCCCAGAGAGGTTAAATAATTTGCTCAAGATCACACGACCCAGGCAGAGCTGGGATTTAAACGCAGGCCACCCGTCTCCATAGCCCAAGCTTTCAACCATGACACACAGCCTCTCAAACGGCAGCTGTTATCCTTACTGCTAAATTGCAGGTATCTCCTGAGAGCTACAGCCATCCCTGGCTCCATACTCACCTTGCCCACACCTGAGAGCCAAGGCAGGAAGGAACCAAAGGCCCTGCAAATCCTCCCTTCTTCCCTGGGCTCTTTCTCTGCAAGGCAGGAGGGAGAGCTGGAGCAGGGCGGGGTGTCTCTGAGCCTGCGCCTGGGCTCTGAGCCCTGGGGAGCTGCTCGGCCCCAGGTGGGCACACACCCGGCCTTGCCCCTCCATCCTGCATGCTCACCCCCTGTCCTGTTGCCATGGGTGAACATGCCCATCACTCAACCAGGCGGAAGCCTGACCCTGGCCCATCCCTGGGCCCAACAAGAAGCCAGTTCCGTGCCAGCTTACATGGGGCTGCGGTTCAGAGGGAAGGAGCAAGGCTTTCCTCAACCTGGGTGCAGCTTGATCCTCTGACAGCCCCCGGGGCTTGCTAAAGTCTAAAGACGGAGAACTGTCACGACCTAGGACAGTCAGAATCCTCCCCTCCACACGCTTTCCCCAGGGATGCACTACAGAACAAGATCTTCAAGCTGCGCAGTTTCCCACTGTAGCAAAGTTATTAATTTGGCGGGAAAATTTCACTTACTCTCAGCCCAACTTCTTTCCTCCCAAGACTCCGGACTCTTTCCTGCAGGGCCGGTTGGCCCCAGCACCAGCCCCGCCTTCATCCTGCCCAGCACCCCTCCTGCTCCAGCCTCTCCCACCTGCTGGATGCTCCATCAGCCCAGAGGGAATCAGGGCCCCGGGCCAGAGGCCAAAGGCCGCTTGTCCCCATCTGCAGTGCCCCTGGCCCAGTGCCTGCACCCATCCTTACCCCACCCCCACCCCAGCAACTGTCTTAGGCTCCCATACTTCCTGAAAAGCCCCAAGGAAGAACTTACGTTTGGAAAACACCTCATTCAGAGCCGTCTTGAGCTCATTGACACTGATCTCAGAATCCTAGAAAGAGGAACCCAAATGCAAATCACGTCAGGCCCTGACAAGCGTTTCAAGACATTAAATTCATGTAGAGTCAGACACCAGGTCCACTGACTCTATGATTTTAAAAGGCTGCGACATCTTTAAAAAACTCCAATTCACAGTTTCTCTGGGGCCCCCATAGCCGGGTGGGAAGTGTATATTAATGGCGTGAGCGGGGTACACCTTCTGCAGAAGGCTGCACACGGTGCCTGCTGCCTTTCTCTGGGCTTGTCTAACCCAAGACCAAGACATGGCAAGAAGCAATAATAGGAGGCAGTGCTGACAGGTCACACGCCTGATATGGGACATCCTCAAACCCTCACAACAGCCCTGCACCCATGTTAGAGTTAAGGAAACTGTGATTGCTAAACACCACACACATTCACCATGTAATTGTCATTTCCATGTGATGTAACTGCTGGGGGTTCACAGCCACCAGTGGCAGAAACCTAAGACTGTCTCACCCCAAAGTGCCCGCTTTCCTCACTGCACCTATGGGAGTTGCTATTTCACACATAGCCCATCTCAAACTGGAAGTAGAAATTTAGGGGAGTAGGATTTCCCACGTGCATTTGGGATAAACACTGAGCCAGTAGGACGGTTCGTCCCTTAACTCTGAGCTGGAGGGCAGACCTCGGGCAGGACGATGAATGAGGCTCAGAGAAGGGATGCTGGACCGAGATCTGGGTTCCAGTCGTGACTCCGTCCCTTACTCTCCATGCGACCTTAGCCAAGTCACTTCCTCTGGTGAGGTGTGGTCTTATCACTTGTCCCCATGGGGCCCCACTTCTCCCCGCCTCCACCAGCCAGGCCCAGGCTATTCTACCAGAAACCAGGGAGGTGGGAGCTGCACAGGGGAGCCTTGCCTGTGAGCACAGCTGGCCTCATTCAAGCACGGCACGGTCAGTCCCAATAATAAGACCTGGGGACCCTCTGAAAAGCCTCCAGGCCAAGAATGAGATGTTGAGATCTTGGCCTGTCCCTCACCAGGCCTTGTGCCCCAGCAAGCTCCTTAACTCTCTGTGCCTGACCCTTCACCCGCAGAGCAGGGACAGTGACTGATACTGTCCCACCAGGCCGGAGAGAAAAGATAAGGTACGTGAAAAACTATACAAATAGGAACTTTTACTTTGTTATCAGTCTTGATGTTCTAAATAAAATATGGTCCCTTGGCAGCTAAGGCAACAAGGTTTTGTTAGCAAAAACACTGGTCTGAGCGCCCATCTAAAACACAGATTGACTCATTTTTGCAAAGCTTTTTTTAATGGCTATATAAAGGAATTTTGTTCCCAGGTTTTATCTTCTGCAAGGATTCTGATGTATTTTCTTCTACGCTATCCTTAAGTCTAGAAAGTGGCTCTGAGCTTCCCTGCAGGGTGGAGAGCATTGTTTTTACCTTCTGTTATGGACTGAATGTTTGTGTCCCCAAAAATTCATATGTTGAAATCCAATCCCCAATATCATAGTATTAGGAGGAGAGACTTTTGGGAGGTGATTAGGTCATGAGGGTGAAGCTCTCTTTTTTTTTTTTTTTTTTTTTTTGTGGTATGCGAGCCTCTCACTGTTGTGGCCTCTCCCGTTGTGGCCATGGCTTACGGGCCCAGCCGCTCCACGGCATGTGGGATCTTCCCAGACCGGGGCACGAACCCGTGTCCCCTGCATCGGCAGGCGGACTCTCAACCACTGCGTCACCAGGGAAGCCCAAGGGTGAAGCCCTTTTGAGTGGGATTAATGCCCTCATAAAAGGAACCCCAGACAGATCCCTCACCCTCTTTCCAACTTGTGAGGACACAGTGAGACTTCAACAGTCTGCAAGCTAGAGGAAGGCCCTCCCCAGAATCCAACCATGCCCAATCTCAGACTTCCAGCCTCCAGAACTGTGAGAAATAAATTTCTGTTTATTCTGTTTCATATGCTTCCCAGTCTGCAGTACATTGTTATGGCCGCCCAAGATGACGGATGCCTTCCAAGGCCCTTTGGCAAACCTTATTATCCTTCAAAGAGCAGTGCATTCACTGTATCTATGGGGCCAGTTGTGACACTTGCAGTCCTGAGTCTGCTCTGACTTATGGCCTCACAGGACTGGAATCACAATAAACTAAGTCAGCAGGACAGGGAGGGAAGAAGCAGGGGGCACACCAGCATCTTCCCCTGGCTCCATGTGCCCCTGAGCGGTGCCGGCACCTGGGCCAACTTGAATTCCACAGCCCAAGCTCCGCTGGTGTCCCTGAGGGCAGGCAGGGCGGCGGGCCGGTGAACAGTAATCCCAGGCCAGGTTAACTGAGCCGCCTGCCACCTGGGCTGAGCGATTCCTCTCATCTCTGAAGGATATTGATATAGGGAAGTTTTGCCTCCCCGCTTTTTATAAAGTCAGGGCTCTGATCCAACAGGGCCAGTTTACACACAGAAAGGATTTTGGTAAGATCTGGAGATTCGGATTTTCTGTTTTCTCAAAAAGCAGTCAACACAGCAAGAAAAATGGCCTTGGTCCCAAGATTCCTCTCCCCAGCAGTGCAGGAAAGGCCTCTCAGGTTTAAGACAGGAAAGTGGCAACAGACAGAGTTGGGGGACCGGAGACCTGCGGCCTCATCATTTATACTCACGGAGATGCAAGGGGAAAGACTCAGGTGAGCTGAGCTTTCCAGAACACTCTCCTGCCTGTCTGGGAGCTTGTCTATGCCCTGTATTCACCTTCCCTGCAAGCTTCTCAAACAGGCTCCAGAGCTGGCCGTCTTCTTGTCCACCTCATTGGGGTGTGGCTAAAAGGCTGGGCAATTTCAAAGTTAAGATGGGACTCGTTGAGGAGAATGAAAGACAAAGATTTAAAATTCATTCGCTCGTCATTCACTACATCTGTCGCATATCTGTCGTGTGTCGGACAGTGGGTGGATGGGGGCACATGACAGTAAACAGGAGGGGTCCAAGGTCCTGGCCCCAGGAGCTCTCCATCCAGCAAGGTCCAGGGGTCTAGGGGCTTCCTCTATCAGCGATGTGAGGAAGTGATCCCCACCAACCCTGAATTTCTGATTTCAACCCTGAATTGCTTTCAGAGATCGGTGGCAACACTGACAGCAGAGAATCTCAGTCTGGGTCTGTGGGCTCCTAAAAGAGATTCACTGATGACCTTCAAGGGGTCTGTGAACTTCAGGTATTGCATGAAAATTGGGAGTAACGTTAACATGTGTTTTCTTAGCTTTCACCAGATTCTGAAATAGCAACGTGATTAAAAAGGAGTTAAAATCACAGCCTAGTAGAAACAGCAGAACTGGAAGCCAGAAGACAGGAGTTCAAACACCGCGCTGACCAATTACGAAACTCCATCTCAGGGCTCTGACATCCATTTCCTCAAGTCCAGCATTAAATTAACTAGGCTTGTTACATGGGGTCATTTGAGAATCAAATGAGAACTAATGTGTGTCAAAGTCCTTCGAAAATTGCTAATCATTATATGAATGACTGTCCAGAGACTTTCTGATATGACCATGGGCTCTTTGCAAAATGGAATGAAACTCCTCAACTGTCATCACCAGACAGAAAAGTCACAAGTTTCCCAGATGTCTTGAAGAGTTTCAGAAAACCAAGTCAATTTCTTCCAAAAGCATCACTCAGGAAAGTACAAAAGGCCTGATCTGGCCCAATGATACTGTACAATTAAGAGTAGCAGCGGTAGTAGTAGTACTTACGTTTGTTGAGCACTTACTACCTGTCAGGTACTATACATAGATTGGCTCATTTAATACTCATGAGTAGTCTATGAGATTGGTCTCATTGCTATCCACATTTCACAGATGGAGAAACTGAGGTTTAAAAGTGTTAAGTAGCAGGCCAAGATTACACAGCTGGTACATGGTGGAGGCAGGATTCAAAGTCAAGCTTGTGCGCTGTTTCACCAGCCACCAGTCTGACCCCCAGAGCAGCTGCTCTCAGCATTCCTACTGCAACTCAACCTCGCCAGGGCTCTGCTTCCTCGTCGATAACACAGGGGTTTTAATGCCTATCATACTGTTTACATTTACGAGGAGTAAATCCAAAAATACATCTAAAGTTTTTAGAAGAAATGATAAATACTTCTCATCACACATGTATGATTTTAAAGTGGTCTTGTAGAATAAAAGCTTTTTATCATCCATGTAATAAAATATACGATAACCCGAATCTGGTGTGAAGTCTACAGATTCTGAACATAGAGTAATATTCTATTATTCTGGGGGAAAATAAGTATGAACTGGAAAGAAAGGAAGGAAGGAAGGGAAGGAGGGAGGGAGGGGGGAAGAAAGAGAGAGGAAGAGGGACTTCCCTGGCAGTCCAGTGATTAAGGCTTCACCTTCCAATGCAGGGGGTGGAGGTTTGATCCCTGGTCAGGGAGCTAAGATCCCACATGCCTCGTGGCCAAAAAACCGAAACATAAAACAGAAGCAGTATTGTAACAAATTCAATAAAGACTTTAAAAATGGTCCACATCAAAAAAAAATCTCTAAAAAAAGGAAGAAATAGACTAGAGCTATACATTTCAATAAGGATAAATCTCAGGGCTGCGGATTGGGCTGGCTGCTCAGACCCACCTTCTCCAGCTCTACAGCACCGGCCTTAATATTCCTGCCTTCCAGTTCTACTGTTCTCCCTCAGGGACTGGGAAGGTCCTGGCTATAGAAGTCAACTGCAGTAATAGGGAGGATTCTATTAAAGCAACTGTATGGCCTTCTTACCTAGGAATCATGCAGACATTCAAATACTGTACTTATAAAAATGACACAAGTTATACATGAAAACGTGCAATATCAAAGCATATTAAAAGTTCAAGTCCCCCTTGGAAGGGGGGGCGGCGGGATGAATTGGGAGATTGCTATTGACATTTGTACACTACTATGTATAAAATAGATAACTAATGAGAACCTACTGTATAGCACAGGGAACTTTACTCAGTGCTCTGTGGTGACCTAAATGGAAGGAAATACAAAAAAGAGGGGTTATATGTATATGTATTGCTGATTCTCTTTGCTGTACAGCAGAAACTAACACAACATTGTAAAGCAGCTATACTCCAATAAAAATTTATTTTAAAAAAGTGAAAGAAAAAATGGACACGGGCACAAACGGGTGCATAGCAGGTACTTCACCACTAGGGGATGTCATTGCACATGGGAGTTTCTGGATACCAGGGAGAAAGATGCTTTTAAATGATGGCATACATGGTCTGGCAAACGGTACTTCAGTTTGTTCACTCCTTCAAAAAAATATTTACTGGACACCCGGCACATGTTGGGAACTGTTCTGTATCTGTGTCTGAGATGTAGTGGTGAACAAGACATGGTCCTTGCTCTCAAGGACCTTAACGTAGTGGAATTATCTATTGCTCTGAGAAAATATACATGAAAACACTTTGGAAATGGTAAGGCAGCCTGGCAAAAACAGGTATTATTTTACTGTTGTCATATTACATGTTGACAGCATCTTTGCAACCCTTCTCTAGTGTGTTTGTTCAATTGCTTTCTCTTTTCCCTCCCCCATTCCAAGCAGGCCCTTTAAATGTCCAGCTGTCCAAGTCTTGGAGATTTCTGGAGGGAGGAAAACAGAAGTTCTTGAAGGCAAGGGCAATGGCTCTTCCTGTCTCCTGTAAAGTCTTAAGTCCCCTGAATATATTATCCCTGTGGCGTGTGTGTGTGTGTGTGTGTGTGTGTGTGTCAGGGGAGGGGTACCTTAAAGAGAAAAGGCCAAGTTTCCCTGAGACAAAGAAGAAGTTGGCAGTTCCCAGGGCCCTGAAATATGGGAACCCTTGTATGGCTCCATACATGATGCTCTGGGGACCTCAAGGGACGGCTGTCCCCTAGGCCTGGCGACTCCTAGTTTACCAAAGATTCTAAGCCGCAGACCTAGTACAGAAGCCCAAGAGCTGCCAGACATGAAGGAACCTATGAGCTGAGACAGTGGGCATCTCAAGGGAGAACAGTGAGGACCCGTGACTGGTACAGACTTCCTGGTGTTTCAGAAAACCCCAAGACCATGGGAGGTGGAGACGGTGCACCCCAACAATGACTGAGATTGAACTCCTGAAATGGGGGGTTAGTAAGTTTTTGGGGTTTTTTTTTTGCTGTTGTTGTTGTTGTTGTTTTTGCTGTACGCGGGCCTCTCACTGCTGTGGCCTCTCCCGTTGCGGAGCACAGCCTCCAGACGCGCAGGTTCAGCGGCCACGGCTCACGGGCCCAGCCGCTCCACGGCATGTGGGATCTTCCCGGACCGGGGCACGAACCCGTGTCCCCTGCATTGGCAGGTGGACTCTCAACCACTGCGCACCAGGGAAGCCCAGTAAGTTTTTTTTATTAAAGTGTAGTTGATTTACAATATTGTGTTAGTTTCTGGTGTACAGAAAAGTGATTCAAATATATATATTCAGAGTATGAGAAAGAATATATGTATATATTTTCTTTCTCATATTCTTTTCCATTATGGTTTATTACAAGATATTGAGTATAGTTATACTAGGTCTTTGTTGTTTACCTATTTTATATATTGTGGTGTGTATCTGTTAATCCCAAACTCCTAATTTATCCTTCCCCCTCCTTTCTCCTTTGGTAACCATATATTTGTTTTCTATGTCTGTGAGCCTGTTTCTATTTTGTAAATAAGTTCATTTGTATCATTTTTTTAGATTCTACATATAAGTGATGTCATATTATATTTATCTTTGTCTGACTTACTTCACTTAGTATGATCATCTCTAGGTCCATCCATGTTTCTGCAAATGGCATGATTTCATTCTTTTTTATGGTTGAGTAATATTTCATCATCATATATACCACATCTTCTTTATCCATTCATCTGTTGATGGAGACTTGAGTTGCTTCCATGTCTGGGCTATTGTAAATAGTGCTGCTATGAACATTGTGGTTGCACGTGTCTTTTCGAATTAAGGTTTTCTCTGGATATGTGGCCAGGAGTGGGATTGCAGGATCACATGGTAGCTCTATTTTTAGTTTTTTTAAGGAACCTCCATACTGTTCTTCATAGTAGCTGTACCAATTTACATTCCCACCAACAGTGTAGGAGGGTTCTCTTTTCTCCACGCCCTCTCCAGCATTTATTATTTGTAGAATTTCTGATGATGGTAGAGTCAGTTTTAAGTTGATTTAGCAGGGGAAAAAAAGGGGGAGTGGGGAAGGATAGTACTTCCCACCTGAATTGTGGACTCAGATCCACACCCTCCACACTGGCACACTGGCCTTTCTAACACACTTGGGACCGCTAGGAGGAGCAGCTACTGTGAGAGACAAGGCCTGGGGGGCAGGGAAGAGGCTGAGCTGTCATCTACCTGCAATGGGGAAGGGGAAGGGGGCAGGAGGGAGAGCTCTGACCATCTGGGACCACCCAGCGGCAGAAGCACAGAAAGGGCCTCTGGTGCCAGGAACTGCAGCTGACTCAAGGCAGGGGCCGCTACTGACCATTAGCTTAACTACTGGGCACCAAGTCCAGTTCAGAGACTAATGGGAATGAGAAGGAACAGACAATGGGGCACATGTTTTCTATCTAATAGACTCACGGCATAACTGCCCCGCCCCCAGGGCAAGATGGGTCCATCTTTGGCACCTCCTCATGCATCTGCAGAAATAAGAGCTTAAAGATTTGATATATGCCAAATAATACCACTACCCCTCACAAAACAGCCACACTCAACGTGCTGCCTCCGTGCACCGCATCTGAGAAACAGGGCAGGGAGGGAGGGGTAGAGGGAGTGAGGCAGGTGAACCCACAAACTCTGTGCATTTCTTCCTCCAAAGTCTGCTCTGAAATGACCTCCCCCATGGAGCCTCCCAAAGGAGGTGCTCACTCCAGCACCCTCAGACTACATTCACACAGGCTTAGATCCATTGCTGGCATGAGCTGCCCTTCATCTTTTTCCTTATGCTTCTGTCATTTGTCTAAAAGACTGGATGGAAGTCTGTCTAAGAGCAGGGACTAGATCTCTTTCTCCCATCGCCTTCTCCATCCTACCCAGAAGTGCTCAAGCTCACAGCAAGTGCTCTGAGGATCCACCTGTCCGAATGTGGGGGACACTCAGACTCCCCCTACGGGGTAGGAATGTGTTACAAAGCCTGGGTTCCGGGTGCTGTGTCTATCTATCTTCATCAGGAAGAGCCAGGACCTAGAAAATGTTGTGGCCCTGATGAATAAAGTTATCATCCTCAATATATAAAGAGCAGTTATGAATCAATAAGAAATCCCAAATGACTGCTATGCATCAGTGTCAGAGCTTGACATACTAAAATGCGGCATACCTCATGTGGGTTTCCAGCTACTACATCCCCAATTTCCCTAAAACACAAAGAAAGAAAAAAACAACTATGAGTAAGTCAAACATACAGCTAATGGCTAGGTTCTTTTAGGAAGTTTTTAACTCTGCTGAGGGATTGGATTCCTACGCAAGACCTTCAGTTCCTACTAGCACCAAACTGCATAAACTGAACCAGGACCCCTCCCTTCACCTCCCCAACCGCCCCCCAACCCTGAGTTTTTCACCAGAGACAAGAACTGCCAAGTTCAGTGGGCACACCATGGAATCTAGAATGTTCCCACTGGTGGATCACTCTTCTGGGGAATTCTTTCCCCACCTTGCCCCAGTTACTATTCTCATCTTCCCCTAGGAACCCAGCTATGTGAATCCCTGTTGAAATGGTGTCTGAGGAATGAGCCACCAAGCCCACAGCCCACGTGTCCATGCACACACGTACATGGTTTACGTGGTGCAGTGTGGTGTGTGTGTGTGGTATATGTGGTGTGTGTGTGTATGTATGGTATGTGTGTGTGTGATGTATATGTATTGTGTGTGTGTGGTGTGTGTGGTGGATGGGGGGGTTTATACAATGTGTGGGGTCTGTGTATGTGGTATTTGTGTGTGCGTGTGTGTGTGGTATGTGGAATGTGTGTGGTGTATATGTGTGTGCTATATATGTGTTATGTATGTGTGGTGTGTGTGATGTGTGTGTATGGTATGTGTAATGTATATCAGGTGTGTGTGGTCTGTTTGTGGTGTGTGTGTGGTAATATGTGGTCTGTGTGTATGTACGGCATGTGTGTTGTGTGTATGTGTAGTATGTGTGGTGTGTGGTGTGTGAATGTCTGTGGTGTGTGTGGTGTGTGTGGTGTGTATATGTATGTGGTGTGTGTGGTGTGTGTGTGGTGTGTATGTCTGTGCTCTGTGTATGTCTGGTGTGTGTGTTGTGTGTGCAGTGTGTATGTCTGTGGTGTGTGTGTGTGTGGTGTGTGTAAGGGAAGAGGCGGTGCTCTCATCTAGATCCTCCTCTATGCAGTGCCCATCCCCGCTGCGAGGAAAATGCTCTAACCAGGCTGTTACTGGTGCCCTTTCTCTCTAGCCTTGACCTTTTTTAAGGAAAACTCCCCCATGTCCTACAGACCAACGTGTAGGGGCAGTAGCGGGACACCTAGTGAAGGACCTTGAGATCTATGGTGTTCTACAAATTTCTTCTGGGAGTCGGGGGTAGGTCCCGCACAGTGACAGGGCCTGCACCTGCACGGAGCCAGGTCCCTCTGTCACCCCCGCCACCCCAGAGGGAAAGAACACGCCCAGAGCCTTGGCCTTCTTCTCCGAGAACACCCTCAGGCAGAAGTCGCCGTCCTTGAAGGGCCCGAAGGTGGACGGCACCACCGCGTACTCCCCGGGGGGCAGCTGCACATGTGCCGAAACCTCGTGCAGGTTGACGTAGGTGCTGGAGCAGGCGGAAGGCTGGCGGCCCAGGAAGAAGACCCTGCCCAGGTGCTCATCCGTGTGGCTCTCCAGCTGTGCAAAGCAACAGTCAGGGTCAATGTCTTGTGAAATCCTGGAAGATGAAGGCCCCAGAGTTGGGTTTTATCACACTAATTTAGGGACGGTTGATTTTTAACCCTGGGCTGAGAATCAGGAAGCCTTGGATTCTGTCGTGAGCTCACCGTGTGCCCATCATCAAATGTGTTCAGAGCACCTGTGGGTGCCCGGCCCAGGTTGAGGCACTGACCTTGGCCAGACCCCTTGCCCTCTTCCCGCGTAAATGAAGGATTGGACAGCAGGTGTGCTCAGCTTCTCTCTGGATACTTGTCCTCATGAATCATCCCTCATTGAATCCAACAGACTCTCACTCTGCAGCTGTACCTGGGGGTGTGGCACTGAGCTCCCCAATACAGGCCTGTGGCTTAAATCCTGGTTCCCAAGCAACAGCAGCCAGGAGGGCCTGCTCACCTTGGCCTGGCTTGGAAAATTGCTCTGCAAGGTAACCAGGGTGATCAGATTTGGGGGAGGGGGCGGGGCAGGGAGGCAGACAGAGGGGGTGGCCACCCCGAGAGAGGCCTGGCCCTCCTGGGAGGGGGAAGATGCTCCCCAAGACCCATCTGTTTGTTGGAGGGAGAGGGAGGTTGTGGTCATATGCCACGGGCTAATTAGTGGCTACAGAGTGCTTTGGAAACACTGTTGCCGGTGTTATTACTGCTGTGATCAAGCCTCCCCATTGCACTGTATCTTCATGACCAGTCTTCATCAAGATCCTTGTGACAGAGCGCAGGTGCTGGTAAGCTGCGAGGGCTGTGACTTCTGTGTGACCCAGAGCTGGACTGCCCACCCCAGGGTCGACAGTGTCTATTCATGGTCACCCGACCCTCTTTGCATCACAGCGGGACCCCCCAGCCTGCCCCTGCTGACCTGGGCACTAGAGCAGCCACAGCCTTGGGATCCCCCCCCACCAGAAGTTTTCTACTCTGGGCAGAATGCTGGGGGCATGGCCAGCAAGGCCTTGGCTGAGTGCAAGTGTTAAGGGGCTAAATGTCATTCTTGCCCTCCCTGATGACTGCGAGGGGAGGAAACAGGCAACCAGCAGGGGAAAAGGAGAAGTGTGGGGTGGTAGGTGGGAAAGGAATGGGGCAAACTGAGTTCTAGCAGGAACCAAGGGGCAGGACACATTGCAGAAGCCTCACCTGGGAGGCCAGAGTGGGAGGTGGAGAGCACGGAGGCAGGAGCTGGGGCCCCTCTGTCCTACTGGGGACTCCACACAGGCATGTGCCACCAGGGCCCTGGCCCTCGCACCTCCCCGTGGCCTGGCCCAGCCACGAGTGTGTGGGCCCAGGGTCAGCGTGAGCACCCCTGGGGTGCTTGTTGAAAGTGCAGGTCCTTGGGCCCCAAGCCAGACCTGCGGAATCAGAGACTCTGGGGCTGGGGCCCAGCAGCCTGTGCTTTCACAAGGCCCCAGGCCTTGGAACCAAAGAGCCACCGGCACTTGCAGAGCACAGGCTCCACAGCGATGCACGGAGAGCACCGGGAGATGCCCCTGGAGGCTCCACTGTGTGTGCAGAGGACCTCGCTCTCATAGACGGGCCACTTCTGATGGGAGCCACCATCCATCAGACTTAATGCACGTTTGAATTTAAATACTTTTGAGTAGTGAAGAGGGGCATGCTCTAAATCATCCATTCGCTCTTGTCTGTTGCCTCCATAACCAATAATATGCATCTGGGAGCCATCAGGCAGGGTAGACCAGTGATCGGCAGCCTTGGAAGAAGGCATAGGCTGGAACCAGTGAACTTGGGCCTCACTGGCACATGCTACCAGGTGGCCAAGGCTGAGAACCCCGGGGGAGCAGGGATTAGCACAGCAGGGCAAACGTACCCCTACATCATTCGAGTAATAGACTCCGGCTGGGGTAGCCCCAGACAGAACAAGTGGTTCCTAACCTTGGCTGTACATTGGAATCACCCCAGAGATTCTGCCATAATTGGTCTGGGCATGGAGATGTCTAAGAGCTTCCAGGTGTCCCTAGCGTGCAGCCAAGGAGAGACTCACTGGGCTGGGACGAGCTGGGGCCTGACTGTGTGCCAGCTGCATGGATGAGGCAGTCTCACAGCACCCCACCAGCCCCTGCCCACGAGGTCACCGGGATAGCTGGGTGAGGCCTGGGACCGTAGCGGGAAACCCCAGATGTAAGTACGACCCTGATGACATGCCTCTCTAACCCAGCTGTAAATCACCGAGGAGATGCAGGAAAATCTGGGAGCCAAAAAGATAAAGTTGGTGCTTCCTTCTCTGGGCCCTTATTTCTGTCGGCTAGATAAACAGGAGCCTAAGTGAGCTACAGTCATCTTGTTTGTATCAGAGCACCAGGCACACAAGGGGCACAGGTCACCACTGTCCCCTTCCTGGCGGGTGGGACCCAAGTGTCTTTACCAGCTCTCTCAGGGTTAGCAGCTCACCGGATCCTGTGGGAGTCGGTTTGTGGGAGAACCGGCTTCCATCAGAGGAAGCACATGCCACTGGGTGCCCATCACGAAGGCAGCCCAGCTGTTCCTTACCAAGGAGGACATCTCCGTCAGTGTTCACATATCTCTTTGGGGACCTACAGGGCAGGAGACAAGAGCATGTCACCTGAGGGTGCCGTGGGCCTCCCTTTGTGCCTTTGTGTCCCTCCCCACATCTGGCCCACAGACTGTGCAGTCCTGGGCCACTGGGAGGAATTCTGTGCTAAAGTGAGAGTCATTAGCATTTCTGAAACTGGAAAGTCATTGGTGAATTTTCAAGGCCATCTGTGGACTACAGAGCCCTAGAAATCCGAAAGGAAAAAAAAGGTTCTTATTTTCACATTGTATAATCTACCAGGACCCCAAATGTTTGAGGAGGACTAACCTTGGGGGTTAAAGGAGAACTAACATCTTACAGACCTAGAGACCTGGCCTCCAGATCAAGGGCTTGGCCAGAAAGGGGTCTCACTCAACTCGAGACATAATTTAATCACCACTGGCTACAGGGATTGGTCCAGGAATAGGCACGTGACCCAAGCTGAGTCCATCACAGACTCCTCTCGGATTTTCAAATTGGAACTAAGGGAAGGGGCCCCCTTGTTTTATGTGGGTGATATTAGAGAGACTGTGCAGAAAGCCAGACCAGGAAGATGGCATTGACACCAGAGGGGAGATGTGAAGAGAAAGGGTCCTGAGAGCAGGCACGTCCCCTGTCCTAAGCATCCCTGTCCTTCCCTGGGTTTGGTGACATGAGCTGGTAAATTCCTTTTTCACTAGTCTAGGTAGAGTTAGGTCCTATTATTTGCAAATGAAAATGGTGATGCCCACAGGAGATCTCAGATGCAGAGTGGGAGTCCTCCCATGCCAGAGAAGGCTCTGAAGAGGGTTCAATCCCCCCTTGTCCTTTTCCCACCTTTGCCCCTCCCAAGCAGGCTCTTTTGACCAGAAGAGTAGCAAGGGCATTGTTTGTGGCTTAGGTCTGTGGGCAGCTGCCAACTCTGAGGGAAAAAAATTAGGGAAAATTTGGATGAGCTGGCATCCTCACTCTGGAGCCCCCGTTTATAATTGGCAGCAGAGGTAGAAAAGTCTGCAGTCACTGTCACTCCTCTAAGTTTGCATCTAAAGCTAAAATCCCGCATGTAGAGGCCCCGGCTGTCTGGGAGAGCAGAGGTCCTCGGGGGATCTGCCTCCCAACAGCCTTCACCCCCTGGGCAGGGACTCTCAACCACCCCGGCTGTCTTTGCATTCACCCCGCCCACCGCCGCAGGCGATATGCTCTGAATCCACTGCCAAGAGGCCCCAGGCAGGAACTGAGCCAGCCAGCCAGGTCTCAGGTGGCACAAGTCCCCAGCCGCAGCATCCAGACAGGAGCGCAGGCCAGCCTTGCCCACTGATGGATGGAAAGGGACAGTCACCTTTGAAATGCAAGATATCCTGAATGCAAATAACAGGTCTGCGTGGCAGGAGCCTGTTGTCACAGCAGGAAAGATTACAGGGGAGACAGCGGGGGCCGGAGGATCAGGGCTTTTTAGCCTTTGGGGGTTTCTGGCTGTTCCTCAGTCACTGTCAGTTTTCCCACCTCAAACAAGACTCCAGTTTGCAGACAGTTAAAGCCAGAAGAGGCAGTTCCAGGGGTCAGAGAATGGTACCCCCTGCAATCCCTACATGCCCTCTCTCCAACACCAGGTACTTTCTACAAGCCCAGGCACAGACACTCCCTACAGGGCTGTACACCTTCCTCACCCTAACGTTAAAGTGGCTGTGTTCACAGATGTCATGCTCTAATTTATATGCCTCTGGCTGTAAGAGGAAGGTCCACGGATCACATACATGGGGTTATTTTATAAGCAGCTGTAAACTAATGTCTGAAAACTTGACATGCCGTATATATTATTTACGAGAGCAAATGCCATGCCCACAAAGCTATTTCCGTGTGTTAGCTCACGTACCTTTGAGAGAACGCTTTGTTGATCCGGTTATAGAAGGTAGAGCTGGTGGATGAAGAGCTGGTGGCCACAGTCCCCATACAGCCCACCCTTTGGCCATGCCCGCCTCCTGCCTGCTCTCCCAAACTGTCACTTCCTCTCCAGCTGTCAAGAAGCACATGATGTCCTCTATGGCTGGAATGTTCTCCCTTGTCCACCTTTGAAATCCAGCTCTTTTTTTTTTTTTTTTTTCCAGTACACTGGCCTCTTACTGTTGTGGCCTCTCCCGTTGCGGAGCACAGGCTCTGGACACGCAGTCTCAGCGGCCATGGCTCACGGGCCCAGCCGCTCCGCGGCATGTAGGATCTTCCCGGACCGGGGCACAAACCCGCGTCCCCTGCATCGGCAGGCGGACTCTCAACGACTGCACCACCAGGGAAGCCCTCCAGCTCATTTTTTGACACCCTGATCAAATTCTTCTCCTCCACAAAGCTATCCCTCTCTGAGGAGCCCTCAGCTCACCGTGCTGGTCCCCGTCATTGCAGATCTGACCTGCCCTGTAGTTAGTGGAGTGTGTGTGTGGTTTTCCCCTCTAGATTGTGAAAACCCTGAGGTCGATAACCTTCTGCTCTTCCTCTGGATCTCAGCTTTCAGCACGGCACCTGGCACGTGGCAGATGCGCACTAAAGAAGTGTTGAATTGATATGCATAGGGTAAGTACTTTCTTGGTTTTTTATCCCTATGAGCAAAAAATCTGTTTTGGTCCTACTTACATTCTAGGTGGGGATGGAAGGGATACGCTGGAGTAGAATTAGAGCTTATTTATTTGAAATACTTTTCTCCAGCCATCAAGTAGCAATTATTTTCCAACTCCCATTCCTCCAACACAAAATACACACACATACACACACACACACACACACACACACACTAAACTCTAAAGCTCTAAGTTCCAAAATAAGAGAAAGAAAGGGGCTGGAGGTCACGTGAGCTCGACAATTGCACTTTTCCTTACTGGTTTCTTATTACAGTACTCTTTCCCATGCACTTATGTATACTGAGATGTTGGGCTTCCAGCCAGCTCTTGGTGTTTCTCATTAGAATTGTATTTTTCCCAAGAAATTCACTTTTAACAAAATTCTATAAAAACAACCACCATGAATCCCGCCGGAATTCGTTATAAAAAGTCTTTGCCTACGTAAAATAAGTGGATTCCAATTTGATCCTGGCTAGACTTGTCAAGACCCAGAGGTCTTGCTTTAACCTACTTGTTAGGCTGTGAAATCTATAGAGGGGTGGTTACAGGGCAAACTGGGGTATTGAGACACGCACTGCAGCCTGAGCCCAGAGCCAGCTGTGACCTTCAATCCAGAGACACTAGAACTGAAAATGACCTGGGGCTCCTTTCACCCCAGCCCACGCCTTGTGTGTCCCAACAAGTGTTTCAAGGTTGCCCAGGGAGAAAGAGGATTTGTCTTTGGCTCCCTTCCCCCACTCTGTGATGTCCTCATACTCCTTGTGTCACCTTCTTGGCTCCTGTCCCCTGAGAAGCCTATACCTGGAGAGAGTCTAATAAGTGTAGTTACACTGAACCCTCAATGACAGACAAAGCTTAATGAATTACACGTCTCAGTGTTAACAGTAGAGATTTAAGCCAGAGGAATGAATCTCTAATTGTGGAATTCGGGAGGCATTTTGGGGAGCAAGGAAAATGCTTGATTAGGGACACCCAAACAATAAGAAAGATTCGCTTCAATTGCTGGGCAAAATATTCTGACCAAAGACATCAGGCGTGCCGTGACGGCTGACCCCAGCTCCAGAGTACCTCGTAGACAGCATAGCCGAGGCTGAGCATGCCCTGTCCCATCCTCTTCTGTCGCCTGCGATTCTTCTGCAGCAGCCCCAGCAGCACCGTGCAGCCGGGTTCACCAATGCTCTCCTCCTGGTGGTCGCCCACCTCGTCCAAACAGATTTTGAACTGGGGATTGGTCCAGTAAGTGGCTAGAAGTCACCCAGGAGATGGTGGTTCCCCCCAGGGGGTGTGAGGAGATCTGGGAAGAATAGAATGAAATAGAGGAAGGAATTTTGATCATCCCAAGGGAAGCGTAACTCTGGCCAAACTGTGCCGGGTAAGCAGGCCTTGGCAAGTTTGCTTTACAAGGTGGTCAGCATTTCCTCCTATCTCCCTACCCCACCCACATACCAGCACACACACCCCCACAGCATGTGGAAACTTTACACTTGTCCATTTGATCAACCAGGGCGCAGATATACTTGACGGGATATTCAAGGTCCCGTGGTCCCAGGGCTACACTGGGTCCCCCTGGGAAGGAAACTCCAAGTCTTCTGGGGAAATGATTAACATCTCCTTGTTCTCAGACTGTGAAGAACTGACCTGTGAAGATGAACCCATCTCCTGGAGGAAGGAGGTCTCTGGGGGGAAAAGCAGGTCCCTGAAACAGATGAGGACAATTCTAGCAAAATCTAGCTACCAAGGAGGCCTCTCCTGACAGACTATAAGAAGATGACCAACCACTCTTGCCCCCTGGGAAGCCTGTCTGATGGGCCCCCGCTTCAGATCACAGCCCAAAACAGCCATGATTGCTGATCCTCTGTCCATTGATCCAGGGGCCCCACTAGATGGCTCAGCGTGGCAGCCAGCGATGAGGGACACTCCCTCAAGAGTACGTCATTTAATAATGCCCAAGGAATAATAATTGGCAATTAAGAAGCATGCCTGCCGTACCACCTATGGATATTTTAAAACACTGCTTCATTTCAAATATGACCTTAAAAAAAAAAATCTCTCCAAATAGCGACTGTACAAGCCAAGGCACAGAGAGGGCAAATGGGTCATCCAGGGACACACAGCAATTCTATGACTGACTCAAGTGACAGAGTATGATTGAGGAAGATAGGCTTGGCAGCCATCTCCATGCCAGGGCCTCAGTGATTTCAATAACGATGTGCCCTGGGGGAAGAAAGGGGTGGGGGATGGAGAGAGTGCTTAGATCTTCTAGGTAAGGGTCCAACCTGATACAATAACAGGGCATTCACAGGTGACCAAGAGACACTGGTTATTATATTTTCTTAACAATAAAATTACTTATTCAATTCCACCCTCCCAGAACTTCCACTTCCAGATTTTTTTTTTAATCTAAGGCACAAGTGTGTAGAATTTTTTTTTTTTTTTTGCGGTACGCGGACCTCTCACTGTTGTGACCTCTCCCGTTGTGCAGCACAGGCTCCGGACGCACAGGCTCAGGGGCCATGGCTCACGGGCCCAGCCGCTTCAC
Organism: Delphinapterus leucas; assembly: GCF_059928025.1. NCBI lineage: Eukaryota > Metazoa > Chordata > Mammalia > Artiodactyla > Monodontidae > Delphinapterus > Delphinapterus leucas. The sequence goes on from NC_143129.1 coordinate 27,323,546, forward strand.
GGCATGTCGGATCTTCCCGGACTGGGGCACGAACCCGCATCCCCTGCATCGGCAGGCGGACTCTCAACCACTGCGCCACCAGGGATGCCCCTACAAGTGTGTAGATTTTAAAACAAATATCTGTCGATTCCAGAGGAGCCAGAGACAATTCTGTAATCTTCTAAACTTACATCATCACCAAAGGGCAGGAACAGTCCATCTGTCCCAACAGCTAGCTGGCGGCACAGATGGGGTAGCGATTTCGTGCAGACAGATACCTTAGGCACCCCTACAATTCCGAGCTCCCAAAATGATCCATGCAAATTTCCTACACATTTTCTAAGAGCTTGCTAATGGTGAGCATATTTTAATTTCTCCCAAATGCAACATCACTGCAATCCCTACACTTTTTGTTTACTCCTTAACAGAGCTGGAAGAAGAAAACAGGTCATAAAGATAACACATCCCATTTGTATAACACTACACCATTTACAAAGCACTTCCAAAGGTGGGTATTATCCCTCCACTTTGACGATTGGGAAATTGAAGCTCAGACCAGGGAGACGACCCTCCCAGGGTCCCGGAGCTGTTGCACCGGGCATCTGAGCGACGGTGGCAGGAAAGGACCACCCTCCTTCCATCTCTGCCGTCAGAAATGGGAGCTCGGGTTGGATGGGGATAATGAACAAGAGACCCGGTCAAGACCCAGGACTGCACCCACACGGGATTTTATTCTAATGCTGCTTCCACGCCCTGAGCACAGGTCTGCGATGAGCTCTGTCATGAGAACAAGGCCCAATGCTTACGAGTCGAAGTCGGTTAACAATGTCAACGTCAGACCAGGAGAGACATGGGGCCTGGGGAGGTGGGGAGTGGAGAGGGTGGGTTTTGCTTTCTTTCATTTCTCCTTAGAGATGTGGGGTTGTTTTTCGGAGTTTCTTCCTCTGGTGCTGCCTCAGCTGATTCAACCTAGGAGGAGCCTATATGTGTAGATACTAGTGGTCTCCCGCAAACAGGGAAGGCTTCCCACCTTTAATAAGATGAGGGCCCGGGTTAGTGCAGAGGCAGCAGTTTGCGCCAGACTATCCCCACCAGGGATGGAGTTCTGATGACGACCAGGGGAGTGGACAGTGGCCATTCGCACACCCTGTGTGTGACTCAGGTGCAAACAAAGCAGAATGGCCGCTCGGATGGATGCGGTCTGCTGGTACAGTGATGCCGAACCCGTGTCCCTCTAGCGCACCATTAGCCTCTGTCCCAGGGCGCAGTGGGCCAGTTGCCAGCCAGCCGGGCCACATGGGGATGGAGGAAGCCCCAGAGAAAAACAAGAGGCCTTGGTGCAGGGTGACAAGTGCATGGTTAGTACAAGGAAGAACGGCCTTGTGGGGCAGGGGGCAGGTGGAAGAAGCAGAGATAGTCTGAACACACAGACGCTGAAGAATGATGTTACCTGAGATCAGGTCCCAGGTGAATGGCTGCAGAGCCACCATCCACCACTGCTGACCTGGCCTCCAAGCCCCAGAAAGAAGCTGGGCCACGAAGAGGTGCCAGGAGCCAGAGAACAGAGTGCAAAGGCACTGTCCCAAGATTAACATATAAGGATGCCCAGCCCTGGGAGGACAAGCCAGAAGAAGGTGAGCACGGCAGCTCCCGCCTCACCTGGGTAGTGCTGGCAGCCGCCGGCAGTGGAGCCCCGTATCCAGTACCCATTGAATAGAATCAGGTTCCACTTGTGCACCTCCTCGCTGCTCAGGGAGTCCAGGGACAGGTTGCAGATCTCTAGCCGAGAGAACAGCCTCAAGAAATCCGAAAAAGACATCCTGGGGGCAGAGGGACAGATGGGCTCTCAGTCGAGAGAGCTGGTCTGGAAAAGTGATGGAAGGCGTGCCCCCTGGGCACAGGACGGACCAAAGGCCGTGGGCTAGCTCGAGTCTTTTCTGCAGCCCACTGTACAAATATGCAGGGGTCATTGACCACATTCCTCACTATTGTTAGCATCTCCATTTTTCTTAGAGAACCCCCTCTCATATCTAACCAACCCCGCAAAGAGACGAAACCATCAACTGGAGAGACCCTGGCAGGTAAATTGAACCAAACCACCATCTCCAAGTTCCCTCCTGTTTACATCTAACTGGTGTTCAAGTTGGAGCCTAGAGATGGCCCCTAAACCACGTCATATTCTTAGCGGTGTCCCTATTATCTTCCTTAGCCCATGAGTGAAGGAAGTTCTCTCTTTTTTTTTTTTTTTTGCGGTACACAGGCCTCTCACAGTCGTGGCCTCTCCCGTTGCGGAGCACAGGCTCCAGACGCTCAGGCTCAGCAGGCATGGCTCACGGACCTAGCCGCTCTGTGGCATGTGGGATCTTCCCGGACTGGGGCACGAACCCGTGTCCCCTGCATCGGCAGGCGGACTCTCAACCACTGTGCCACCAGGGAAGCCCAAGTTATCTTATTTTGATGCTATGCTAAATCTTGGACTTAAAGAGATAGGAACAGTGCTCCTATTTCAGTGGAAAGATATGGAAACGAAGGAAGACAAGCTGATAGCTAATCCGTGTTGAGGCCCAGATATCTTGGTTTCAATGCTTTAGACGTACTAGTACGGAGGTAGAACTACTCTGGGGTAAAAGGGGGAGGAGAAACAAGCCCTCCTGGCTGGGAACCATGTGGAATTCCTGGAACACCTAGAGAGAGCTGCCCACCTGTGAACCAGGAATGGACCCACAACTAAGGGGACAGCACTCCCGCAGGTGACTCTCACCAGAACTCTCCATCCTCAGCTTTCTTGTCCAGCTCTTCTTTCTGCCTGGGATCTATGTAATTCCACTCTGGTGCACTGGGAAAGAAAGAATAGCATTTAAAGGTTTTTTTAAAGGAAGCAGAGGTGATCATCCCTGAAGGGTTTGCTGCAGTGCAAGCAGTTTACTGCAGCTCAACTTCCCCCTGAGAAATGGGGAATACCGAAATGATAGCCAGGGGTGGGAGGGGGGTGTAGCCTGGGGAAGGGACGGGGTTCCACGGGCCCTAACAGGGTGACCCCAGGCATGCAGCAGGAACACTGCGCCATGGCTTTGCTCTAAGTTCACTCTCCAGGCAAGTTTTACATTCATGTCTGATTCAGCCCCCCAGGCCCTGATCACAGGCCTGGGCAAGTCCAAGGCAGGAGCTGCGAGAATGGCCGCCACAGGCCACTCCACCGCTTCTCAGTTGGTGAGACGTCCTTCTGGCTTATCTAACAGTCTGAAGTGAAGATACTGTGAGAGGGTCTGAGCATCTCTGGGCACATGAACATGGTCCCCTTCCTGAGCCTGCAAAATGACAATCAGGCCCAGTTTTGTGACAATTTCCATGAAGTAATGTCACCCTGTGAGGCCTCCTGCTGGTGGCCTTTCCATAGCAATACCCACATAATTTGTTGAAATGCCATTTCCAGCTCCCTGACCTTTAAGGAGTTAGGTTTTCCTGAAATATGTATGCAACGCTAAATAACTGAGCAGTATCCAGATCCATCTTTAAAAAATCCCTTCCCTGATTGCTTTCAGCAAAACGTGAAGACCTCCCCGTCGCTGCATAAAAGCTGGGGTATACCCAAGCCCAGCCTCTTCCTCCAGGGGGGCTCTCAGGACCCCTAGGCATCAGGGATGGGAGCACCCAGGGCCTATTTAGTTCATGGAAATAGTCATTGGATCAGACCAAACCTCAGGGGCTTCCCTGGGCTTCCCTGGGCTTCCCTGGTGGCGCAGTGGTTGAGAATCCACCTGTCAATGCAGCGGACACGGGGTCGGTCCCTGGTCCGGGAAGATCCCACATGCTGCAGAGCAACTAAGCCCATGTGCCACAACTACTGAGCCTGTGCTCTAGAGCCTACGAGCCACAACTACTGAGCCCACATGCCGCAACTACTGAAGCCCACGCGCCTAGAGCCCGTGCTCCACAACGAGAGAAGCCACCACAGTGAGAAGCCCACACAGCTCCACAACGAGAGAAGCCACCGCAATGAGAAGCCCGCGCACTGCAATGAAGAGTAGCCCCCACTCGCCACAACTAGAGAAAGCCCGCGTGCAGCACCGAAGACCCAACACAGCTGAAAATAAATAAATAAAATAAATAAATGTATTTTTTTTAAAAAAGAGCCAAACCTCAGAATATGCTTGTTAGAAACAAAGATTAGGGGACTAGCTGGAGAATAAGAGATCTGACCTAAATCTCCCAGTTAGTTTTTTGAAACTTAAAAAAAAAAAGTTATAATTTAAAGACATTGAGCGGAGACTAGGGATGTTACCTCAGAGATGCAGCACCCTCCTCCCCCCCGGCAGCCACATATCAATACCCCTGGCTGCGTCTCCAGATGTAGCCTGCGGGGCTTGCCTGCCATCACCTCACACCCTTGGACCTGTCCCAGCCTGTTAGGGACTGAGCATCTTTGGGGAAAGGAGATAAAGTCACATGAGCCCCGTAAGCAGCTTGGGAAACTGGGGTTTCCGTTTCATTCAGCCGTGACATCCTTTTGGGGCAGTTGGCAGAACTAAGGCTTTGGGTTTTGCTCCATCATAGACGGGAGAATGAAAAACCTTTAATATAAGAGGTGATCCGTGGCCCTGGGGATGTGTTTCTTCATGACACAAACCTCAAGGGAAGTACCAGTTACGAGCACTAATGATGTGTGATTAGTTCATAAATGTAATAAAGTTCCCTTCCAAAGCCCTGATGGCATCATGCAGTGTGGACAGCACGTATGAGGTACATACGAGGCTTAAGGATGTGCTAGGGGGTGAGTTGTTATTATAACCATTCCCACTTCTGGTGGCTCTTCATCAGTGACACTGGCCAATTCTCCATCCTTCCCCAGCGCCAACCTGCCTCCCCCGTGCCAGCGGCGCTAACTAGGATGGAAACTGGGCCATGCTCTCTCCATCCTCTGGTACCACAGTGGCATCGATTCCAGGGCACAGCTGTCCCAGGACACCACAGGAGGCCTCTGTGTCCAGGCACCACCTCTGACTGGCTGCCACTCTCCACTGTGAGAGGTCTGGGCCCCTCCGTTCATTAATGGCTTTGTCGGGAGAGATGAATACCCGCCCGTAATGAGCTCTGGGGGAGCGGGCGCCACTCCCACTCATCCTTACTGCCTCTGGAGGCCAGTGGCTCCTAGGATCCAGTTCCTATTTCTAGGCACGTTTCTTCTTGATGCTGAGGGGTTTGGCCTTTGTCCGAGTGACCAGGCTTTGTGGAGTGGAAAGAATCTGATGGAGAGTGATGGGTCTCACCTTTGGAAGACCGCGGTGGTAGGTAGAAAACAAGCCAACCCTCCGGCGCTCAGCAAAATTCCACTGAGCTGCCAAACTTGCAAATGCCAAAGCAGAGCAAGGAATCAAAGACTACAGCTGAGTGGTTTTTGTTTGGCTTTTCCCCACCTGGAACCACCTAACACTCTTTTCTGAACAGGCTGTGTGCTTTGTGGACGGAAAGCACTGCCGAGCGTACTCCACTGTGGGTCTCACGATCACTGCGTGTTTTGCGTGATGCCTTCCTGCAGAGGGAGGTGAGCACGGCTGGAGGGAGGAAAGAACCTGCTCATCGCTCCGGGCCCCCATCCATTTCACTTCGCCCCACGGGTTCCGGAGTCTCATCAGTTTCTCTGGATGGCCCCGGAAATCCACCTGCAAGGGCCGCAGACAAAGGCAACTGAATCACCGCGCATACCCCTGCTGCCCTGCGTTCATGTCCTCGCCTGAGCGGACCTGCATTCAGTTCCTCAAATGCCCCTAAACAACCACTTATATTTGCTTTTAACACATGTTTTCAAGCCTTAGCTAACTACTCTATCTTCCACAATCTGGTTGAATGTAGTAAGTCCAGCATAAAAACAAGTGTCTATCTGCTTTAACTTGGATTAAAATTTGATAGTTGACTGACTCAGTTCTTAATATATGAGACCTATTGACAATCAATGCCCTCCAACAAATACTAAGAACAGAGCAGTTAGCATTTTTGGAGCAGGTAGTATGAGCTAGGCATGGAGCTGGGCAGCTCAGATGCATTATCACCTCATTTAAACCTCACCACAATCTTATAAACTGGGTGCTGTTATTATCTTCATTTTCATCTCTCTCAAAACTCTGAGACCCAGAGAGAGTAGATATATGTATGTGTATAACTGATTCACTTTGGTGTACACCTGAAACTAACACAACATTGTAAATCAACTATACTCCAATAAAAATTTAAAAAAACAAACAAGCAAACAAAAAAACCTCTGAGACTCAGCCAGAGGGGTTGAGTTATCCAAGATTACCTAGTTAGTAAGTAGTAGATGGAGGACAGGCACCCAGGCAGTCTGTCTCAAAGCCCATAGTGGGAGATCCATACATCCACCTTCCCCTATTGTCTACGGAACACTCACCAGGAGCCCCCACGTGTGCCTTTGCATACACGTGCAAACATGATGGACCGTTCTGTCTTCAGTGTCTGACCCGTCATGCCCTCGCCCAGTGTTTACATATATGTGCTCAATTCATATTTGGGAATTGACATCATTAAAGAGCGTATTTGTGAAACACAAACACACGTAATGAACATTCATGCCTTTTTAATAAATAACAAAAACTGAGACAACCACTGTGTTTCCTTTTTTGCTTTGGCCATCAGAAAACCCAAAACAAAATTAATTTCTCAACTGGAGCACTGTCTTTAGCCTAGATTGTCTGGTGTATTTTACCTTTGTTGTGGTTTATTGTGTCCATGCTTTTCATTGTAAACCAATGCACATCCTTTTTGGAGGTAAGCAGACTATGGTAAATAGAAATAATGAAAAGTTCAGCCCATCCTTTCTCCTTGGGTTGAAATGTAAGGAATACTTGCTTTCCTTCCCACCATCACACCCCACCTTGAAAGTTGGGGCAGGTTTTACTGCCTTTTTCTCTTTGGAGATCCTATGGGTTTCCACTACTTTACCTGTACAAACATACTTTTTTTTTTTCCATATGACATACAGTAAGATATACTTTTTTAATGCTTTTTTTTTTCAATTTATTTATTTTATTTATTTATTTTTGGCTGCATTGGGTCTTCGAAGCTGTGCACGGGCTTTCTCTAGTGGCAGAGTGCAGGGGCTACTTTTCATTGTTGTGCGTGGGCTTCTCATTGCAGTGGCTTCCCTTTTTGTGGAGCACGGCCTCTAGAGCTCAGCCTCAGTAGTCGTGGCACATGGGCTCAGTAGTTGTGGCTCATGGGCTCTAGAGCGCAGGCTCAGTAGTTGTAGCGCATGCGCTTAGTTGCTCCTCAGCATGTGGGATCTTCCCGGACTAGGGCTCGAACCCGTGTCCCCTGCATTGGCAGGCGGATTCTTAACCACTGCGCCACCAGGGAAGCCCAGACACCCTTCTTAGAATGAGTGTAGATCTAACTGACAATGTCTACAACTTTCCTCCAAAACTTCGTCCCTCTTCCTGGCCACATCTCAGAGGATAGCCTGCCTTTAGTTAGAACCCATAGAGCTGAAGCTCAGAGAGGTTACGTTATTCATCTCTGAGTGGGTAAGAGGTAGGACGGCCCTTGTAATAAGCAAGAGCTGAGTGTGGGTCGGTGCCAGGGGCTCTGTGCCACCAGAGATGCTGCTCCTCAGCAGGGCAGGGAAGGGCTAGGTGGTGATTCCCTCTCTTTCTCTCAAGGATGTCAGGGATTTATGGTAGTATCATTACACATTGCCCTTCCATCTCCCCATGCCCAATTTTACCTCTTCGACTCCAGAGACAGAGGATGCGTGACTCTTAACCAGCTTCAGGCTGGTGATGGCTTCTGCTGCAGCTGCACTGGAGACCTGAGTTGAGAGTAAAGTCCACTCAGAGTGGCTGCCCCTGACCTTGTCGGGGCCAGTCCTACAATGCTTTCCAAGGACATGCTACACAGCCATAGGGCCCCAGTGCAAGGCTGGTGGGGGTGGGGGCAGGGACAGAAATTAACCTCAGGTAAATAGAGCTCTCTCCATCCAAACCCTCTTTGATCAGGCCTGCCTGCCGGTCCTGGAGTATGACTTACCAGCCTTTGAAATGACACAGGAAGCGGGAAGCCGTTTATTCTCCAAGAAGGACCCCACACTACCTGCAGAAGACTAATTATCCATGACTGTTGGCCCTGTTTCACCAGTGGCGGTGGGTGTCCCCAGGGTCCCTCCTCAACAGCCCCTCCCTCTCCCCAGACCCCACGTCACTTCTTCACCAAAAATACACATATCCTGCTGGGGTTTTTATAGAGAGGAGAAAGGGGGACTGCTCTTGCTTTGCCATTCACGTGTGTGAGGTCACCAGGTAAGGGTCGAGAGAAGGAGAAAGAGCAGGTGGAGGGGCAGGTGACAGCAGACCACATGGCTGGTGGCCTCCAGGCTCTGGTCTACACACTACCTTGGAACCACATACAGCCAGCCCCCAGACAGGGCACCACCCCTGGTTCAGAACCTCTCCCATTTTCTTCAGTGTTCTCAAAGCCCATCATGTATTGTCAATCACCATATTTGTTTTCCAAAATCCCAAGATTACTTAGCAAGAGGGGGTAGCAAAGGTAGGGCCCAGGATCCAGAGATCAAGGCTGCATTCTTAGGGCAATTCCTGCAGTACTAATGGGGCTTAACACTTAGAACTCCTATGGTTTCTGAGTTTATGAGACCAACTCCAGTTCCTACCCATTAATTAGGTCTTCCCACCGGCTCCCACGTGCTAGGAACAAATATGTCACGGGACTTGCCCTGTAAGTCCTAGACTCTGCTCTGGCCCAAAGCCTTCCCAGCCTCTAGCCCCTGTCCGGTTCCTTCCCTACCACACATGGGGAGGGGCAGCAAAGAGAAACCTTCCCGGCTCACATCAATGGAGCAGGCCAGTAAAGACCCTGCTCGGAGGGCCTTCCGGATGATCTGAGACAGACTGACTGGTGGATTCTTCAGCTCATAAAGCTCAGAGATGCCACCTGTGAAATCCTCAAAACCCTCCAGCGAGAGCCTCATAAGAACTGTTGAGCCTGTTGGAAAAAAAAAAGAATACGTGCATCATTCAGAGCCATTAGCAACCCCAGCGAGGGGACCACATGGGATGGGGTAGGTAGGACATGGTGTGGTCTGGAAGGGACAGGAGGGCCTTTGCCAATTTTGTCTGTGGGCCAGGGAGGGGCTTAGGCCCAGTTTCACGTGGCCAGCTCAGCACTTTTCCAGGAGCAAATCTCAGATCACCTCTCACCAAACCATGTGCTCTTTTAAAAACCAAAATACAATCCTTCCAGAGCTGACCTTGGCTTCTTGGGTTTCTGGGGGTTGGGGGCATGGGTAGGGATGATGGGAACCCTCCCTCAAAGCTGAGAGGCATCCCTTGGGGTTTGCTTTGGGAATAGGGCTGGGAAGGAACAGGGGTTGCACAAAAGGGTACCAGTCAATGAAACTAATTCAAAGAACCCCAAAGAAGACTTTGAACATTGAACGCCAGTGAGAAGGAGTATGACTTCCAAGCAAAGGGTAGAGATTTTGATGAGTTTGGGATCTAAGTACATTTGCTTTATTCTTCTTCTTTGTCATTCTTTTAAAAATTCACATTGGGGCTTCCCTGGTGGCGCAGTGGTTGAGAGTCCGCCTGCCGATGCAGGGGACACGGGTTCGTGCCCTGGTCCGGGAAGATCCCACATGCCGCGGAGCGGCTGGGCCCGTGAGCCATGGCTGCTGAGCCTGCGCGTCTGGAGCCTGTGCTCTGCAACGGGAGAGGCCACAACAGTGAGAGGCCCGCGTACCACAAAAAATAATAATTAATAAATAAATAAATAAATAAATAAATAAATAAAATAAAAATTCACGTTGACCTAAGAACTGACCTGGGGGTTTGAAAGAGGACAAAGCTGAGACACCAAGAAGCTAAGTGATGGTCCCAATTCACTCATTCATGTGGGACAGAGCTGAGCTTTTAACTCGTAGCCCAAATTTCTGTTTCTCTTAGTTACGGAGGGGTACTTTAAATGGGGTGCAGGGGCTGGGAACGATGGGCATGGCACCCAGAGTTTGGGGAGGGGTTAGGTAAAATCCTCCAAGGAGACTGCAGAGCCTCCCAGCTCCTCCCTGACCCACTTACTTGGTGTAGGCCTTCTCCAGCAGCGTGCTCCAGAGCTCACTGCCTTCCTCGGCGCACAGGAAGAGCAGCTCCCCGTCCTTGGTGGGCAGCCTGTTGTCCACCACCACCTCCACCCACCCTCCATACTGCCAGAACTGTGGGAGGGAAACACAGCACCCGTTCACAGGGATGAGCTGAGAGGCAGAGTCAGCGTTCTCAGTGGGCCTCAGAAGGAGCGTCTGTGCTGATCAAGGTTCCAGCCTTGGACCTTTAATGAACTCCTTAAGAGCAGGATCTGTGTCTTACTTATCCGTGCCCATAGGAGACGCCAGCAAAAGCAGGAAACATCGAGTCCAGTGGCTGAGTTTGTGGATAAGAAAACTTGCATCACGCAGTGGCAACTGTGATGCTGCGTGATGCCACTCGGGCTCACATCTCCTGACCCTCACTCCAAGGTGCCTTCCTCGGGCTTCCCTGGTGGCGCAGTGGTTGAGAGTCCACCTGCCAATGCAGGGGACACGGGTTCGTGCCCCGGTCTGGGAAGATCCCACATGCCGTGGAGCGACTGGGCCCGTGAGCCATGGCCGCTGAGCCTGCGCGTCCGGAGCCTGTGGGGAGAGGCCACAACAGTGTGAGGCCCGCGTACCGCAAAAACAAAAACAAAAACAAGGTGCCTTCCTCAAGGCCACATGGCCTGGGGGAGACAGGAGGGGATGGATGTGTGGATGCTTGGATAGACATGTTAAAGCAAAGTTTCTCAAACTCAAGCACGCATCAGAATCCCCTGGAGAGATTATTAAAACCTAGGCTACTGGGCCCCAAACCCAGATTTCTGATTCTCAGCATGGGTCCCAAGACTATGGAAAGTAGTGTCAAGGGCTGTGAGCAAGCCAGGATACCTGAAAATGAAAGATTCCCCCGTAGTTCTCCTGGAAGTTCTGGTCCCTGGGGACCACGCGGTAAAGCAGCTCTTCATTCAAGGTGAGGGAGGCAACAGCCGCCAGAAGCCAGCAGTCACCTGCACCACGTCATGGGGGACACGCACTAGTCAGGCCAGGCCTGCAGGGTCCCTGCTTTCTGTGACCCTCACTGGCCCATTCAATCCAGAGTCACACGACTCCCTTCTGGGTCAGATAGTCTGGGACTCTTTGCCTCCAGTGTCTGAAGGTCCTGCTGCCTCCTTGGAAGTTCTGAGCTTCTCCCTTCCCCCCACCTGCCACAGGCTGACCATTCCACATGTCCTAAGCTCTCAATCAGCGGAGTAGAAAGTGCAAAGAAAGAAAGGAAGAAGCAAAAATCATCCTCTTTGATATGGGGAGGGAGAAGGGTGAGCTGTGACAGAGCGAGAGAGAGGCATGGACATATATACACTACCAAACGTAAGGTAGCTAGCTAGTGGGAAGCAGCCACATAGCACAGGGAGATCAGCTCGGTGCTTTGTGACCGCCTGGAGGGGTGGGATAGGGAGGGTGGGAGGGAGGGAGACGCAAGAGGGAAGAGATATGGGAACATATGTATATGTATAACTGATTCACTTTGTTATAAAGCAGAAACTAACACACCATTGTAAAGCAATTATACCCCAATAAAGATGTTAAAAAATAAATCATCCTCTTTGATTCCTTAATAACAACTTTAAGAAGACATTTGGTTGGAGGAAACACTGAAGCTATTTGGCCGGCTCAGGATGTGTGTGTGTGTGTGTGTGTGTTCCTTGCTCCGCTTGACCTTGGATAACGGAGAGCTGTCTCTTCGTGTCTGTTGGAGGACTGCCCTTTTACGTTTCAGAGCTCACCATGACAGCTGATCACACTCCTGAGATATTGATTAGCATGAAAAGATCATACTCTTAGTCAGAAGAAATAAAAATCAAGAGAGGTTAAAAATGTTAGGGCTCAGTGTTGGTCACTTTGGAGATCCAAGTAAGTGCAGAAGAAAACAGAAAACTGCTTTCTGTACAAGTCGGGACCCCCCAGACCCGTGCCCCTGAGCAGTACCTCCACGGAAGGCACCGTTATCCCCTGTGGTGTCGACTTCAAAAGATTAAGCGCAGCCCCAGACACCCTTTACTGACCTTAGCATCCTGTGGTGGATCTGTCATCCTGGAATTGATGTAAATTTGTCTCACATCTCATTTATAGGCTTCTTCTCCAACAATCTCTGAGATCTCAATGTCCTTACGTGTGCTGCTCGTCGTGTGAAGGAATATTTCATCTTACTGCCCCGACAGCTGCCTCTTCCCAGTTTCACTCCAGAGCCCTACCTCTAGGAGTTTAGGATTTGGAGACAAGTTTCTCCCATTCCTATCCCAATCAAATGGCTCCAAAATCTAGCCTGTGTGTCTCAGCCTTCACTTTGTCCACAAAAAAAATCTGAAGCTCTTCACTATATCTTCAGATAAAAGCCCCTTCAACCATTCAGAGACCCTCTGAGGACCTCGTCTAACTCTCTGTGTTCTTTCCACGCTGTGGCCCAAGCTGCACACATAGTCCAGGGTGAACACACCACGGTTCTCTCAGACGTGGGCTGCCTGAGCAAGTAGTCAGTAAACTGTGACACCGGAACCCACCTCTGAGGACCCATCATCTTCTCAGTACGGCTCCGCCACCAGGTTATCCTAGAAAACCCTTTGCTCTATCTGCCCTCATCTCTCTCAACAGGGAGGTTCATGATTTGGTCCCAAATGAATTCCTTTCCCTCTTCCTTTCCCCGACCAGCCTCATATATTCTCTCTCTCTCTCCGTCTCTCACACACAGTTACTTTTTGAAGAGCTTTTCTGACCCAGGAGCCAGCCCCGCTCCTGACAAACGCCCTCGGCCCGATGGCAGTGGGCCCCCAGGTGGGACCAGAGCCGGTAGCCGGAGGAGATAAGAATTGGTACAGCAGGCACGGGACTGTGGCTTCTCACTAAAGAAGACCCAAGGGGGGCAGTACCTCATTCAAAGGCAACTTCCAAAGAGTGGATAAAATAACAGGTTTTCTCCTCTCACTCCAGCCTTCTTCCTGTCAACACCTGTGATCACCTCTTTCCTCGGCTCAGAAATCCTCAACTTCCTCCATTGCTTAAGAACAAGATAAAAACTAACAGGGCATCAAGGCCCTTCACAATATGCCTCCACCCTACTTCCCCAGCCTGCTTCCCACTGTCCTCCCACCATGAGTCTGATCTCCAGTCGAACTCAGATCTGCACACACCATGCCCTGGTCTTTTCCGGCACACGCTTTCACTCATCCTTCCCCTCGGCTTGTAGAGTCCTTGCTGCAGCACCACCCCCTTTCCCCTCCTCCACGAAGCCTTCCCTGATGCTTCTCATCCTCCAGCCGCAGGTCACCTCTTTTTCTTTGTGTTTCCTAAAGACCTTGTTTATACTTCTCTGTGCACAAGCTGCTTCCCAGTCCAATCCCTGACCCACTTCGGCGTCCCGTGTGCTCCCTCCTCAGAGTCCCCAGCACCTTCTTGGGCCACTTGAACAAGACTGTCTCTGCAATCTCTTCCTGCAGGACAGGGATGTGGATTCCCCATCCTGGCATCCACAGCAGGTGGCTGACACAGAGTAGGGGCTCAATGACCATCTGATGAATAAAAATAAATATGTGCAGAGAAGGACAAAGATCATATGATATATATCACTTATATGTGGAATCTAAAATATCACACAAATGAACTTATTTACAAAACAGAAACAGACTCCCAGACACAGAAAACAAACTTATGGTCACCAAAGGGGGAAGGGGGGAGGGATAAATTAGGAGTTTGGGGTTAGCAGATACAAACTACTCTGTATCAAACAGATAAACAATAAGGTCCTACCATATAGCACAGGTAGGACAAGATATTCGATATCTTGTAATAAACCATAATAGAAAAGAACATGAGAAAGAATATATATATATATATATAACTGAATCACTTTGCTGTACACAAATATTGTAAATCAACTATACTTTAATGAAAAATGAAAAAGACTTTAAAAATTATTTTTTTTCATCATCTTTTTAAAAAATTATTCATTTATTTATTTATTTTTGGCTGCATTGGGTCTTCATTGCTGCACACAGGCTTCCTCTAGTCATGTCAAGCGGGGGCTACTCTTCATTGCGGTGCGCGGGCTTCTCATTGCGGTGGCTTCTCTTGTTGCGGAGCACGGGCTCTAGGCGCACAGGCTTCAGTAGTCGTGGCTTGCGGGCTCTAGAGCGCAGGCTCAGTAGTTGTGGATCGCAGGCTTAGTTGCTCCGCGGCATGTGGGATCTTCCCGGACCAGGGCTTGAACCTGTGTTCCCTGCATTGGCAGGTGGATTCTTAACACTGAGCCACTAGGGAAGTCCCTTAAAATTTTTTTAAGTAAACATGTGACCAAATGAATCAATGACTCATATTTTGTTCTTGTGCAAATTCCCAACAGCACCTACATGTTTGCACCTGAATCTCCCTGGTGTCTGGAGAGGTGGAGCCCAATGAGGACATGCGTTGAATCTGACAGGGGTCACCTAAGCCAGCATCAGGGCCCCCTGCCTCTAGAGCTCAGGGGTAGAGGGAGACAAGGGAAGACCATGACGGAGGCGCAGGCCTCTGGGGAGGGGCAGATGACTGGGCTGCAGCCCTCCCTGTGCCAGGTGGCCTCTCACAGAGGTCAGAGCAGCACCTGCCCTCATGACGAGGTGCAATCCTGGCTCTCTTCTGATACTGACATTATTGCTCCCACACAGCTGCTTCCAACAGCCCACCTGGAATATCCCGTAGACGTTACAATTCACGGCACGGACACAAAGTGCCCCTCAGTTGCTGACATCAAAAGGGGCTGCCCAGCTGGAAGAGAGTTTAACTTTCTCTTCATCTGCCTCACTGTTGCCATTTCCCGGGGTCCACCTGGCTCTCAGGGCCAACACAGAGCTGCAAGGAGATGCAGTGCATACACGGGCTTTGGGATGCCTGTCAGGGGCTCCGTAAGGTGTGCATGCACTGTCATCACAAAGATGCTTTCTCTAAGGCACAGATCCAGTGAGCGTGTTCCTCTTCTGAGAGCTCTCTTGGGAAGACATTTATGCCGTCACTCAAAACATTTCAGAAACGTGTTTGAGGATCTGCCTGGATGCTTGTACACATTCATCACGTTCTCCTCCGTGGACACATGGCTTGGACCTTGAGCATAAGTTTAATTTCCAAAGGCAACTGAGAGGCTTTTTGATCTAAAGTTGGTGGTGAATAAGGTGGACAGAAAAAGCTGGGAAAGAGTCTTGATGGACAATGCCCGCCTCTCCAGCCACTTTCCAGCAAGGGCGGGTCCTGGTTAGAGTGTTGGCTGACCAGGGAGCTGGAGGGGGAGGGTTTTGCGTCACTGACCTTACCGGGGGTCTGCGACCAGCTGAGTTTTCTTCTTCCTACTCCTTCTTCAGGTTATATACGTAATGGGTTTAACATTTATTAAAGTAATAAGCGGATTTATTTTTTTACTCCACTGAAATAATGCTCCCCTCGATCTCCCCACCCACTGCATCAGCAGGCTTCAGGGCTTCTAGTAAACAGCAGGCAGACCCCAGCGACTACAATGAAGTCTTTGCTCTGCTCTGTCAAAAACGCGTTTTAAGCCAATCAAGAAATAATAATCCTGGGGCTTCCCTGGTGGCGCAGTGCTTGAGAGTCCGCCTGCCGATGCAGGGGACACGGGTTCGTGCCCCGGTCCGGGAAGATCCCACATGCCGCAGAGCGGCTGGGCCCGTGAGCCATGGCCGCTGAGCCTGCGCGTCCGGAGCCTGTGCTCCGCAACGGGAGAGGCCACACCAGTGAGAGGCCCACGTACCGCAAAAAAAAAAAGAAAAGAAAAGAAAGAAAGAAATAATAATCCTGAGTCAGGTTTTCTTAAAAAAAAAAACAAAAAACTCTAAATTCAAAAATTCCATTTACATGTTATCAAAGCTTGATGATCTAAACACCTAGTGTTATGACAAACCCTAGGTAGCAAGAACTTGGGCTATGACTTAAGAGAATTTTCCAGACATCAGGGGGGAAGTGGAGATGCTTCTGGACTACAAGCAGGAGAGAGGACGGGAAAAAGGAGAAGAGGTCAGACATTGGAACTGCTTGCATCGCCCCTCTTCCACCTTGAGGTTGAACAATGGCCGGAGCAGGTACAATAGAAAAACCACAGAGAGATTAAAGAGAAGCCGAAGCAGAGAGGATTTACGCCCTGCTTCCCACGGGGCACGTGGGAGCAGAATAAAAATGGCAACACGGAGTGCTCAGGTGGAGAGAAGGTGAGAGAAGGTGGTAAAGGGCGCCCCCAAGTCTCCCTCTGCCGTCAGATAGTGACTGAGCTGAGCGCAGGGAGAAGGCACGTCAATCCCACCACAGAGGCCATGGCGACCGCGTGGCTCAGGGCCAGGCCCGAGGCGTGACAGCGCACTGAGTCGGGCCTCGGTCAGCCAGGGAAGGTCCACTGGACCCCGACAGCACCAGCAGAACAGACCATACCACATGCTAGTCCCAGGAGACCAGCGGGACCCAGAGGACAGCAGAGGGCACCCAAGGGCCAGCCACTCTTCTCCCATAGGCTGGGGGACGTTCAGCCTTTCCTTCCATGCAGGCACTGTCCTGGGGAGGCCGGAGAGGGGCCAGCCTTGAAGAAGCAAGAAAGCCCCCAAACAGAGTGGCTGAAGGAGGAATATTTATCCAAAAGAGACAAGAGCCCGAAACAGGCAGAGGCAGAAAATACCTTTTATTGGCTAGTTGACGTTTCCCCCCAACTCACGGTCAGTGCAAACTAGAGCTCCCCAGCAAGCCGAGGGCAGTCGAGGAAGGTAAAGAATGCCATGATGATTGCACATCTGAATGTAACGCAAAGATTCTGACCTGCTAATGTGTGCTTGTGTTCCAAAAATCCATCTTTAATGTTCTGCCACAGCTGAGGCCTCCTTTGTCCCCTCTTCGCAGTAAGGCAGCTGCAGTGTTTCACACTCAGGCTGCTGTTTTCGCTCTGCACATCAGTGCCAAGCAATCACCAAAGCCTCCCTCCTCCCCTCCCTCCCGTGGGTGAACCTGCCTTTTCCAGTCCTCGGCATTCAGTTCCTGCCATTTTGGCGACATTAAAACACATACACACACACTTGCGGCCGTGCTGGCTTTGTTGACAATTCCCATCTCTCAGGCTAGATCGAGAGCTGACTGGAGGCCCCAGCACAAAATGCTTCCTTGAACGAAGTCATGTAGGTAGCAAAGTGTCAGATGGGATCTGACAATTCATATCCTAATTACCAGCAAGAAAGTCTCATGGCTTAGCCCATTTTGCAGTTGATATCTCAAACAGGGAGAGATAAAACAGCATACATTAATACTGTATAAGACTACAACCAGGGGCTTCCCTGGTGGCACAGTGGTTAAGAATCCACCTGCCAATGCAAGGGACATGGGTTTGAGCCCTGGTCCACGAAGATCCCACATGCCACGGAGCAACTAAGTCCATGTGCCACAACTACTGAGCCCACGTGCTACAACTACTGAAGCCTGTGTGCCTAGAGCCCGTGCTCCACAACAAGAGAAGCCACCACAGTGAGAAGCCTGCGCACCACAGCGAAGAGTAGCCCCTGCTCGAGAAAGCCCTCGCACAGCAACGAAAACCCAAAGCAGCCATAAATTAATTAATTTTTTAAAAAAGAAATGTGACAGTAAAAATTTTTTAAAGGCTAGAACCAGACTGAGAATTTAGAGCTACTATCTTAGTTAATAAAGTTCCTGTAAGTTTGGGATTAGCAGATACACACTACTATTTATAAAATAGTTAGACAACAAGGACCTACCGTATAGCACAGGGAACTCTATTCAATATCTTGTAATAACCCATAATGGAAAAGAATCTGAAAAAGAGTATATATGTATATATATATATATATATATATATATATATAACTGACTCACTTTGCTGGACAGCCAAAAACAACACAACATTGTAAATCAACTATACTTCAATTAAAAGAGGAAAAAATATTAAAACTGAACAAGAAATTAAATTACAAAGCTCCTATAACATTAGCGTATCCAGCTGGAGCAGGTTTCTCTAACTGAGCACTGCTGACACTTTGGTCTGGATAATTCTGTGCTGTGGGCTCTCCTGTGCACTACAGATGTTCAAAAGCATCCCTGGCCTCTACCCACTAGATGCCAGCAGCACCTGCCTCCCAGTGTGACAGCGTAAAATGATTGCAGACATTGCCAAACATCCCCGGGGTTGGGGGATGGAGGATCGTTCCCCCGCAGGAGCCAGAACAACCACAGTAAAATCAGGGGTCGAGGAAAGTCTGCACTGGAGGGAGGTTGGACAAAACGGCTTTGCGTAAGTCTCCGGTTTTCAACAACCACGCAGGATGAAAACGTCAGTGACAAGAATGATAATGATGTTTCTTTAGTCTATTACTCCTAGAGTCTTCTGGGAACCACTTTCTGCTTCCCCCTTCCTTCTCTCACTCCTGTCTGCTCTGGTTAAAGAAAATTATAACAGCCAAAGGAAGGCTCTGGCTCGCTCATCAAGGTCAGCACCCAAGCCAGAGTAGGGTGTCATCTTACCCAGCTTCCAACATGTGCTCATCTCAAGACCTCGGGTGTAGCATGATTAGACTCAGGCCCACCCACCTGGATTTGGAAGAGTGACCATTTGACCCCCTGTGCACCCCTCTGAGCTATGTCATTCTGCCATTCCTCTTTCCCTGCAAATCATAGAGATGCCAGCCCTCACCTCCACAAGCAGAGGCAAAGCTAGACATTTCTGAAACTGGACGACATCATTTCCACTGGATCCCCCCAGCCCCCTTCCTGCAGCCAGCCTCCATCCCAGACACCCCTCTGCCCTCTCCCCAGGCTTAGCCCTGGAGCACAGATAGACATCTGGCTCCAGCTCTGCAGTGGCCTTTTGACATCCTCAGGGCTCCTGTTCACTCTGAGATTATTGTTACCTGCTCCCCCAAGCCACATCACTCCCTGGAGCAGTGCCTACCCAGGCTGGCCGGGCTGTGCACAGGGCGAGGGGAGTGAGTGAATCAGCCATGTTCACATCCCCTACATCCTAGCAGAACACTCCATTTACATTCCTGTCCTCTTTGAATCATTTGTAAATCTCCCCTATCTCGTACCAGCCTCCAACCCTCCTTGGAAAACATATGTTTGAGAGGTTCCCTTCCTTCAGGATTGGGAAGTAGTTCTTATATGTCATCACCACTCACCAGCATTTAGCAATCATTGCTCATGTAGGACACTGGGACAAGAGAGACGTAAAAGGCGTGGTCCCTGCCCTCGGGGAGCCAACAAGCTTAGAAAAGTCAAAATAACATGGCCTTTGCCCTGAGAAAGCCCGGGTTTAAATCCTCAGGCCCTGACTTGTCTGCTGAGTGACCTGTAGCCAACCCTTAACTCTTACGATCCTGTTTTCTAATCTGTAAAATGGGTTTGTACCTCACAGTTTATTGTATAGGATCATTTAAGCACAAAGGACTTATTTGCAACAAGAGAGATGTTTAAGAATATACATAAATATCAACCTCCAGTTGGAAGAGAGGACATCAGGACATAAAAAATATAAAAGATGCACATGGATGTACATGTAGCAGCAGACATATTTTTAGGGGGCCTCTTGAGTATCTTGATTAATGGTCCCCTGTGGGTAAGCCAGCTTCCCTCTACCCTGACCCCACTTGCCAATACAGCTTCAGGGAGGGCAGAGAGAGATGGGCAGGAAGAGGTGGGCTTCAAAAGTCCAGAGCAAGGAGGAGGGGCCCAAATGGGGTGAGGTGAGCCCAGAGGACAGGGCCTCCTGGACCCTCCCCAGGTGGGACTCAGAGAGAAAACCATTGTGGGGAGAAGCTCTGCACCAGAGAAGGCGTGGGCATCCCCCACAGAATTAAGAGCGTGGTGAGCCGTGAGGGACAGAGGTGCTTGGCTGACACTCAGGAAACCCCCTGAGTTCCCCTGTGGCCTCAGCAACTAAAGGACAGAGGCCACCAGTCTGATGCCACCAGAAGGCAGGGCAGGAAGCAGACCAACCACCCCTTCAGCAGACATGGCCAGTGCACAGGAGGCCCCATATGGCCATCTTGGGGAGGAGAGGACAGAGGAGAAGAATCTGGAGGACTAAAGAGTCTTCCCTTCCCAAAAGGGACCGAGTTACGCCAGAAAAGACTGTTTCAACTACTGGGTTGGACAAAGTTTTAAGTTGAACTGGACTAAATTTAGTTAGTTCCCCACTTCCCTAGGCAGGGCTCCTGGGGAAGGTGAAAGCAGTTTTAGATCACGGGGACTCCAGAGGCGCTGTCTGAGACGAGCTTTCGGAAAGTCTCCCACGATAAGCGACACTTCTGCTCAGAAGGGACAACGCCAGTGGCCTTCCCGTATCCAGGGCTAAACAGGAGCCTCAGTGTCTCCTGGGCTAGTAGGTGGTGGCTCTCGGGCTCTGTCTGCAGTGGTCTCTTTCCCTCAGACAGACTCGGAGTCAAAGGAAACGCGTCTGGGAACCAGTCACACTCACAAGTCACAATGGACCCTGCTCTGCCCGGGTCCATTCAGCATTACCACCTCCCGCTCTGAGTTACGTGTAAAGTGCCTGTTCTCTGCACCTTCTTGGAGCCTGCAGATGTACTCTGGGCTAATGGACCGTGCATGCCTGGCCCCTGATAAATCCTGCCAAATCCCGAAGTAGGTTAATGCAACAGTTTTTGGGCCGGGTGCGTTCTTTCAAAATGGAGATGAAAATAAAAAGGCACCCGAAGCTCAGCCCTTCACCCTCCAAGAATTCCCCTGAAATCACATAAGGCCCCCCCTTCGTCAGCATCCCCCCAAAAAGGAGAGTGTCTTCCTACATTTGAGCCTCTCAGGCTCTGCACCGGGTGAAGGGGGCATTTAATCCCCACTTCCCAGATCCGTACAGCTGAGGCCCTGAGCAGCTGCGTGACGTCTCAAGGTCAGTCAGTGTCCGAGCCAGGTCTAGTGCAGCAGGACGATTAGCTTCCTGCCTCTCCACACCCTGCAGAGCCCTCGGAAGCCGAAGCAAATGGGATTATCCCCCTATATGAAATACTGCGCCCTAGACTCCTGGGCAAGACCATCATGAAGTTTCAGGAGCCTTCTCTCCTCCCCTGAGACCACACACAGCTTCTCCTTAGCCTCTCCTCATATCCCCACTTTCCATCTGCCTTCACTACTCCTCCCCCACCCCTCGTTAACGTTTGGTTCACCTTCTGACCTACCTCATCTAGTAGCAGCTACTTACAGGGCAATAGCATAAAACAGTTGCTACTTCTTGGGGTTGTTATAAAGATAAAGAGGAGATAATCTATGAAAGTGCTTAGCTTGGTGCCAGGCTGCAGAGAAAAGCCTTCAATAAGGCTCCTATTATTAGCAATTACCACCCAACACAAAACAATAAAAAATACAGGGGAGGGCTTCCCTGGTAGCGCAGTGGTTGAGAGTCCGCCTGCCGATGCAGGGGACACGGGTTCGTGCCCCGGTCCGGGAAGATCCCACATGCCGCGGAGCGGCTGGGCCCGTGAGCCATGGCCGCTGGGCCTGCGCGTCTGGAGCCTGTGCTCTGCAACGGGAGAGGCCGCAACAGTGAGAGGCCCGCGTGCTGCAAAAATAAATAAATAAAAAATAATAAAGACATGTAGTCACCTTCAGGATGGGAATTTTTTTTCTTTTTTTTCCTTTGGCGGTGCCTCCTGGCTTGCGGGATCTTAGTTCCCCAACCGGGGATTGAACCCGTGCCCCCTGCTGTGAAAGTGCCGAGTCCTAACCACTGGACCACCAGGGGAGTCCCCAGGATGGGATTTTTTTTTTTTATTTGAAATACCTGATCCAGCCTGATGGCCAAGAGTGATATTGGCAAAGAAGGAAGAAAAAAACACAAGTAGGCTCTGATTTAAGATACCCCTGTTTTCATGATTTAATAGTGATACAAGGCAAAGGGTTTAGGTAACAGATCAGAAGTCCAGTAAACATTCACGGAGCCCTGCTACACCCCAGGCATGGTGGACTGTAGAGATGCAGAAGAGAGTCAGTCCCATGGAGCACACAGGCAGGGCTCCCAGGGTTATTACAACCCCTTCTGCCCGTCGCAGTGCCCACTTCCGGGCGGACGAGGAGCCGTGTCAATTCTCTACTCATCACAACCACCCGGCAGGCTGGGTTTGATTACAAGCCCACTGTACAGCTGTGCAAACTGAGGTGGTGAAGCCACAGGCAGACCATGAAGACCCAGGTCTCCCTGGGGGGCTCTTTGCACCCGGGGTGCTGAATTAGGCACGGCTGGTAGCACAGAACCAGAGAAAGAGAGCAGCCTTCAGGGAGGGACATGTCCCGGAGCACTGCAGGGTGATGGATTCAGGGGCAGGGAGAAGATGGCAGGACCAAGGTGACCTGGGGCGGGGAGAGCACAGTCTGGCCAGGCCTGGTCCCCGCCACCCCACTGGCATATTGAGATACACTTTCTCCGTTCTGTCAGCCCACTGCACACTGCCCCCTTCTTTTGGAGAACCCCCCTGTGGTTTGGGGGGAGCCTGGCAGTCAGAAGAGCAAAGCCCATGACCCAAGCTGAGCCAATCAAATGGTACCTCACCCCTCTGGCTGAAATAACTGAACCCAAGGAGTGGGCAAAGATCCCAACCACCAGATCAGAGACTTTTTCTGAGATTTGTAAAATCAAAGGTGGTTTGCAATACTACCAAGTTGAAGTCTGGAACCCTAGTGGTCATCTCTCCTTCTGCGTGAAGCCTGCCTGGCATGGAAGACGGTGGAGTGGAGACAGAACAGACAGAGAGAGCTCCAGGAACACCTAGATCCCTAGATCCAGGCTTCTCGAGGCCAGCACTGCCCTTCCCTTTCCATGGTCTCGTGGGATGAGCCAATAACTTCTCCTTTTTCTTTAAGCTGGTTGGGTTGAACTTCTGAAGCCAATGACTAAAGGAGTCCTGGCCAGTCCAGAGTCATGACTTACCGCGTCGGGTGAAAGAAGCCAGAAGCATGTACTTCGTGGTGGGACAGAATCTATTTCTGTGGACACAGAGGCCTCAGAGGGACACGCATGGGCCAACATGCAAAGGAGAGACAGACGGTGCTGGGACAGGCAGCAGAGGGACAAGCGAGGTGCCTGCAGTTCCCTGTGTGATGCGCCAACCATGAGCCTTCGCTGGAAGTGGGCACCGCAGACGTGCCCGACAGGGAATAATCCCACACTTAACAACTTATTCCCTCTCACTATGGTGTGGCCCTGAGATCTCCTCACACTGGAGGGATGCTGTGTGTGTGGCCCTTGCTAGATCTGGTGAGCGTGGGCTCTGCCAGGAAGACCAAGCGTGGTAAGGCTGCAGCTGCAGGGAACCCCTCCTCAGTGTGTCCGGGTGAAGAACTCCAGGCCTGGGGATCCAGGGAAGGATTTTATCTGGGGGCTGTTTCATCAACAGATACCCATTTGATTACTTCTGTGGAGGCAAACCACACCGCCCTCAGGCAGAGACTGAGTCACCCAACAGAAAGTCATATTACACAGTAAGAATTACCTGGAGCAATTGAAACTTTAGCATTGCAGGCTTCCCAGTCTTTCTTCCTATAATAATGTCTCCAAAGAAAGTTAGCTCCTGGACTCTACATGAGCACAGGCTCTGGTGGGAGGCAAGGGGCTCACATGGCAAGGATGAAGCCTGGCTTGGCGAGAAATACATTGTATATATATAATATAATTACGTTGAAATAGTTATCAAAATATGTTTTTAACATTAGAATATGGTAAGGTTCGTACTTCTTTATTAACATTCTATATAAAAGTTTTGGAGTGGCGACTAATAAGCACCATAATTATGAGGTAATGATGAATATGTGGTATTTTGAATTATTTGCAACAATTGTAATGTAATATGAATATAATCCATGATTTCTATTACTGTGCTTCATTGTCTGCATTCATACCAAAAGGAAATAAGTTAGTGGGAGTTGGTGTAACTAAAGATGTAACGGTACAATTCTTTCATGCTCTGGAGATAATGTTCAATATACAAATCCTCTGGTAGCCCACTGACTCAAATTCACACTAAAGTGTAAATGATTGTCCCGGGCCCTTTCCTCAGAGTAGATAAGACAGTGGTGATAGTGGGACTGAATATGAGGTCACTAAGCACTGGGAATCAAATAGAACGGAAAGATATTCCATGGTGACTGAAGCAGCCACACTTGAAACCTGCTGACAAAAACCCTCACACACACACTACCGCGGAGAAGGACATTCACTGCACCATTCTGTATAATAGCTGAAGAGAGAAAATAATACGTGTCCATCAGTAGGAGACAGGCTAAATCAACTGGTACTTCGCACTGCAATGGACTGCAATATTCTGAGTGGTTACAAAGGAATGAAGCCCTTCGTACGCTGACATGGAAAGAGCTCCAAGACAGTTTATTTAATAAAATAATAACAAATAATGGAAAGGTGCTAAACAATGTTTACAGTGTGCTGCCTTCAAGGCAAGAAGGGGATACAAATTAGAATACGTATTTAGACTTGCTTGAATTTGCATGAAGAAACACTGAAAGGATAAGGAAAAAAAAAAGGTTCCAGGACAGCAAGCGGTGGAATAGATGGAGACAGACAGGAAGCTGAACCTTCACGGTGGACCTTTCAGTTGTTTTCATTTTTGAACAGTGTGTATTCAAAATAATAATAAAATCACGGTAACACAAATCTGTGTAAAGGACATCATTTTCATTATATAGATCAACTGTTAAAAAATAATAACAGGACTTCCCTGGTGGCGCACTGGTTAAGAATCCGTCTGCCGGTGCAGGGGACACGGGTTCGAGCCCTGGTCCGGGAAGATCCCACATGCCGCGGAGCAGCTAAGCCCATGCGCCACAACTACTGAACCTGCGCTCTAAAGCCCGCGAGCCACAACTACTGAAGCCCACATGCCACAGCTACTGAAGCCCGCGCACCTAGAGCCCGTGCTCCGCAACAAGAGAAGCCACAGCAATGAGAAGCCCGCGCACCGCAACGAAGACCCAATGCAGCCAAAAATAAATAAATAAAATAAATAAATTTTTAAAATAATAATAAATAAAAAATCATAACAAAGATGTTTTAAACCTGGAACAGACCCCACTGCACTGTGCTGGACTGTGTCAAGCCTGAAAGGCACTGAAAAACATGAATCCCTGTCACACCCTGATTCAACAGGTGCAGCATGACACCCCCTGGTTCTCTGATCAGGAAGTTTTCTTCTTAATCTCGCCATGATCCACCCATCGTTAACGTCACCGAGCTCAAGACTCACAAGCCACACAGGTTGTTGTCACTTAGCTCCTGGCAACCACCCTGGTGCTGAGTTGCAGGCCTGGTGTGCAGGCACCCACTTCGATACATGTTGAGGCTCCGTCTGGTCCACAGGCCCTCCGGCCCCGTACCCAGCATCCTTCAGGAAATTGGACTCAACAACCCCTTTCCGCTCTGCTCATTAAAAACCACCACTGCAGCAGGGCTAACCCGGAGCAGCCTCCACGGCGTGGCCCCCTCACTTTGATGTGAGTTGGATTCGGAGAATCAGGTTCATTTACTGCTCCTCTAGCTGCAGGCTCCATCAGCAGCGCACGCTCACCATGGTAACGCTCAGGCCTCTTTTGGGAACCCTTCTTTTCTCTGAGCTTAAAACTATTCAAAGGAAGATCTATCCAAGTTGATCAATTAAAAGACACTTATTAAATACCTTTGCCAAAGTCAAAACATCTACAACAAGAAGCTGTTAAAAGCATAGATTAGAAGCTGTGTTTCCCTGAGACATGTGCTAAATTAGGTTAAATATTTAGCTGGAAGTAAAAAGGTACAGCACAGTCATCCAGAGCAATAAAAGGTCAGAACGCTACCCCTGTGTGAGCCCTCACACAAAGGCTTAGGAGACTGTGGCTTTCAGGGAACAGGGCTCGCGTCTGTGTGGTACCCGAATCGTTCTCACTGCTTTGTGCTCACGCACCATGAGCTCTGGCTAAGGGGATATCGGCTATACTCGTCAAAGAGAGAACATTGGAAGCATTTAAAATAAATGCCGGTGATTCAAAATCATAAAAGTTTCCCACAGGCTCAAGAGAACAGGAGGAACAAGGAGAAAAAGGATGGAGGGGAAATCTCCTGAAGGATAAAGGGTGATTGGTGCCGCATGGATGCTGAGATTTTGTTTGTTTGGCTAATTTTCAGCCAATAGGATTTGTCTCCTCCTGCCTTCGTTTCCAGGTCTATTTCCTGCAGCTGTCACTGGCTGGCCGTTTGGAAGCCCAGCGAATTCAATTCAGAGCCGTGTTGTCCCCAAAACGTCAGTGTTGTCCCACTCAATGAAGAAACTGTGATGCCCTGGGATCAGGAGGGCTTATGAGATCAACGGTGCTGATCTGCTATCAAGGAGAACCTCGGTTTCCAAAACTTAAGGCTAGAACGTACAAAATAAATTATTTCCTCAACTTAACTAAGCCTGATTTGGAGGGAATATGAAAGGTTGGGAAGTGAAGGTTCTTAATCCCAGGATTCCGGGCTGGAAAGAAGCTTGGCTGGAAAGCTGGGATTCTTCTTTTCTTACTCATGCTAAGAGCATGTATTATGACAGCCCATAATTATATAGACATGGCCATTCCACAGGGCAAATTACATCCACTTAAAGGTCACTACTATCAAAACACAGCACAGCATGGTTATCTACTGCGTGCCTATAATTCTGGCTCGTGACTCTAGCACTAAAAGGGGTTAAATGAGCCTATGGAAAATCTCCTGTTAGGAGGAACCAAATATAGTTCCAGCATTCCAGACCCAGAATGGAGAGTACGGTCTCAAAACACAAACCCATACGGATAAGTCACAGACATAATGTAGTCGGTCAACTCTAACAGCGTAATCTGACGTTACTCATTACACATACACGCCTGCCCTCTCCCAAATCAAACAGGACTCTCCCCAGTTACTCACCTAGCATACCCTGACAAACGTCTGTACGCGTGGCTCCACCAACGATAAACTGAGGGCTGGGACACAATTCCTGAAACCAATCGGGAAAGCAATTGCAAAACACAAGTCACAAGATGGTGGCAGCAAGAGTGAAAGAACGTGATAGTCCCAAAATTCAGGAAAGCAATTGCAAAACACAAGTCACAAGATGGTGGCAGCAAGAGTGAAAGAACGTGATAGTCCCAAAATTCATGGAAGAGACCTAGGAGAACATCTACTGCACCTACCGCCTTTTATCGCTGAGGATGCTGAAGCCCAGAGAAGGCAGGAGAGCGACCCACAGTCACACAGCCAGGGGTGGCAGAGCAGGAGGTGGTGCCCACGGCCAGCTCTTTATCGCTATATATACTGTGTGGGTGTGTGGGTGTGAAAGCGGGTATGGGGGAGGGTAGGAGAAAGGCAAAGGCTGAGATAATGACATGAGGAACTGTGATCTCACCCATTCAGACAACACCCCTATTTACAGGGAGAGGATGAGGCCAATGTATAACACTCTAACAAAATGCCCTGCGCCCTGTAGACGCTCATTAAATACTTGACTCAACGATGACCCCGTGAGCTGATGGAAACAATGAGGCGTCAGGAAGTGTCCTATACAGAGGGGAGAACTCAGCTCCATTCCCACATCTGACCTACACTTTCCCTGCTCACCCACCTCAAAGTGGCAGCCCTACAGCCTTGTATAAAGCTGCTAGCTCCTACCTAAATGGG
Source organism: Delphinapterus leucas (assembly GCF_059928025.1). Taxonomy (NCBI): domain Eukaryota; kingdom Metazoa; phylum Chordata; class Mammalia; order Artiodactyla; family Monodontidae; genus Delphinapterus; species Delphinapterus leucas. Next base: position 27,351,322 of record NC_143129.1, read on the forward strand.
CCAAGACAGTGCCTTTGGACTGGCTTTTTTTTTTTTCTTCCAAATATTAAAAAAAATCATTAACTTGTTTTCTATTAAAAAAAAATATGTGCATATGGGTAAAAAAAATCTAACAGGGCTTCCCTGGTGGCGCAGTGGTTGAGAGTCCACCTGCCGATACAGGGGACATGGGTCCGTGTCCCGGTCCGGGAAGATCCCACATGCCGCGGAGCGGCTGGGCCCGTGAGCCATGGCCGCTGAGCCTGCGCGTCCGGAGCCTGTGCTCCGCAACGGGAGAGGCCACAACGGTGAGAGGCCCGCGTACTGCAAAAAAAAAAAAAAAATGGTTAAGATAGTAAATTATATGTTGTGTGTATTTTACCACAATTTAAGAAGAAAAGAAGAAAGAGAGGGAGGAAGGAAGGAATGAAGGAAGGGAGGGAGGGAGGATGGAAGGAAGGGAGGGAGGGGGGAAGGGGGAGGGAGGGAGGAAGTGGGAAGGGAGGGGGAGGGGGAGGGGAGGGAAGGGGAGGAAAGAAGAGCAAATGAACTCATTGGTGCACCTCATTTCTGGACACCCCAACCTTCCTACAGGCCCCTGAGAGACTTCAAGGAAAGAAAGAAATGAAGCATTTAGGAACAGGCTAAGTTTTCCCAGATTCCAAGGCACATCCCCGATAGAGATAGAATCAGGGTCATTACAAACTCAGGAGTCTATTCAATAATCTGTAAGATCTTAGAGGATAAAACTGGGTCCTATAATGTATCGTGTGATGTGTGAGCACAGCCTGGCCAAAAGCAGCTGAGTGAGAATCCTTCACTGATGACTGGGGATGGAGAGGGTACATTCTGACAAGCTTTTATTTATTCATCTGAAAACTCCCAATAATGGGAGTACTTCAGTTCCACATTAATCAGGTTCTACTACCTCATGGTCTGGCTTTTATAGCATTTTGTTGACAGGCACAAATCAGCATTCCAGTCTGAAATTACCATATTTACGTGGACAGTGAGATTAGGTAAAGACACAGTTTAGGGGAGAACGTGAAATGTGGTTGAGGAGGTGAGGGCTTTAAGAATTTCAAATGAAAGAGAAAAACTAGGCAAAGGCTAAAGATACCTGACTTTGGTCACAGAGTGAAATCTTCTCCCCTCCCCCGATATCCATCTCCCCTCCCCCAAGCTCCTTGGGGTCCTTCAGTTCCACTCGAATGTATTCTGCTCCCCTAAGTCTTTCCATCATTCAGTCCTGACATCCCGCATTGCCATGCCCGTGGTTGATGCCTCTGTTAGCACTTCCTACATTCTGCCCAGGATGTCGATCCTTTATTCATGTATCTGCCTCCCCACAATCTCCCTCAGAGCCGAGATCCCAGCTCATTCCTCAGTTTCTCCCCGACCACCTTTCTAAACAGGGCATAGCCAATGCCTGGCCCAAAACAGAGGCCTAAAAAAACTGTCTGTTGAAATGAAATGTGGCTGCCAACTCTTGACACTAGAATATAAAACCATGGTTCCCAACCTTGATTTTGCCAACATCCCAGAGCACCCACATAGGTTCCAGAGGGGCATGGAAGATGGCTATGGGGGGCTGGAGGGAAGAAGGGCAAAGGAGTTATGCTCAGAGGTGGTAACTGTTGTGTAAAATTGATAGGATGAAAACAGAAGGGGTAGAGATAGCTGGAGTTAAAGGGTGATTTTGACCACATCCAAGGAGTTATTCTCTCCTTATCCTCCCTCTTCAACCATTGCCAAGAAAATAAGGACCATGGCTTGATTTTCCCATCATGGTCTAAAAGACAAACGGCCCCCTGGCCAAGGGTCGCAAAGCGTGTTCTCTTATGAGACTTGTGAGCCAGGCACTGAGCAGAGCGCTTCAAAGGATTATCTCAATTCTCACAACCACTCTGTGTGTGGGGGGCTCCTATCCTTGAGGGTAAATCACTGACAAGGGTCACAGAGCAGTAGGTCATGGGCCCAGGTTTTGGGGGGATGGTTCTACATCCCTTGCCCTTGAGATCTGGCGGGGGGGTGGGTAATCAGTGACAGCATCCCAGAGTCCCTGACTCCCATCTGTATTCACAGACCCCCAGCCCCACCTCTCCACTCCCTAGCCTCAATAGAACAATGACAATTCGCAACCCTGCACACTTCAGCAACGACGTCACAGTGTACCCCAGGACTGATTACTTCTAGCATTGGTTTTTTCCATCTTGCACTGGCCCAGGGGTCCTATGTAATAGCTACCATGCCTTCTGCGCCTATTATGTGCCAAGCACTGTGCTCTGACCTTTATCTCCAGTCCTTGTACCAACACTGAAAAATAAGATGCCAGTAGCACCATTTTACAGATGAAAAAACTGAGGATCCCAGCAATTATCTGTCCAAGACCACACAGGCAGAGGCAGGATTCAAATCTAACTTGTCTGGTTCCAAAGCCAGTGCATGCTCTTCCCTCTATACCTTATCACCTCTGAAAAGATGTTTTTTAAAGTGGAGGGGTGGGGGTAGGCTGAAATACGGGTTACAAGAACATAGGGCCAAGAACCATAACTTCTCCCTCAGCTACTTTTGACCAGAAGCGAGGGCCCTCCATCCTGACACTCAACAGCAAACCCATCTCCTTACCACAGGCCGCTTCCAAACAATGCCTTGAGTTTGGGGGGAGCATGGTCCAAGATCCTCGTAGTCCAAGGCTGGTGGGCACGCTGGGAACTCTGGATCCTTAACTAGGACCCCTGAGTCCAAGTACTTCTGCCTCAGGGTCTCAAAGTCCTGGCCCAAGTACTTCACGGCTTTCTGGTTGGAGCCAAGACCTTCAGCTGCCGCCTGCTGCTTGGATGCTCTAGCCACCGGTGCTGCCATGGTCGAGGGCTCCGTGGGGTAGACAGAAGGGCAGAGCTGCTCTGTGCTGTCAGAGATCCGCCCCACGGGGAGGGGAGCTGTAAGGCAGTGCGAACGGGAGGTGGAACAGGTAAACATCTCACCTGAGGCCCTGCTCCAGAGGGAAGTGAGTCACAGCCAGGAACAGATATGTACCCAAGGTGCAAATGAATCTGCCCCACCCTCCCCTTCTGCTTTCAGCAGACAATTTGGAGGCTGGGAAACTTCCAGGGCCCCTCCCAGGCCATTAGCCTGAGAAATCCATTAGGATCACAGACATCCATCCCCATCTCATTGCAAGACCCTGCTTACTTCCCATTGGTCCCATCAGCTGAGATGAGAGGTCTTATTGGGCAGCTTGAAGCCAGTATTTTCCAAGGAATTGGTTCTCAGCAGGAGGGCAAGGGGTTAGAGGGGTCTCCTTTCCTTCCAGAAAAGTTTAGTTCCATATTCGCTAGAAGGACAAAAATATCAGAGAAGGGTGATTCATGGAGTGGATCAGAGTAACCCCAAGTAAAGGTGTCCCTCCTACAAGTGAAGGGTTTGGCCTTTGCCTGGGTATCTAGCCCAACAGCACCAGTAATTAGCTCTGTCACCTTGGGCAAGTTAGTTAACCTCTCATCCCCTTAATTTTCTCACCTGTAAAACGAAAGGTAATAGTAGGCTCTACCTTATAGGGTTGTTTGGAAGGGTGATGAGATAGTACATGGAATTTGCTTTGAATAGTACATAAGAAACACTCAGGAAGTGCCAGTCATGGTTATTCCTAGGAACCAGGACCAGAAAGAGAAGGCCTGGGGAATAAGAGTTGTGGGTTCTAATCTCAGAAGGGAAATGGGCTCTGGGATCTTGCATTAATCGCTTTTCTCAGGGTTCCAATTTCCGAGGCCTGGTTTACCCTAAGGATCTGGAACATCAGTGATTTTTGAAACTGGGAGGGGGAGTGGCTGAGAAATGGTCCTCCAAAGTTACTGAGTCCCAAACTCTGGAACCTGTGAACAGTACATACCGTATTTGGAAAAACAATCTTGGCAGTGGTGATTAAGGATCTTGAAATGGGGAGATTATTGTAGCCCTAAATGCAATCACAAGGGTCCTCATGAGACAGAGGCAGAGGGAGATTTGACAACAGACAAAAAAGGAGAAGGCAGTGAATGAATAAACACCCACAGGTATAAGATGCCCAGTGGTTGGATAGATACATGCCGGGTATAGTGGATCCAGCATCTTCAGGCAGGGGTCTCATGAGATTGTTTTCCCTGCTTTGGTTTCTCCCCGAGCCTCCCGGGAACACGCCCTTTAGGCTGACTGAAATGAACAAGCCCTTCTCCATCTAATCACAGAGTAAACACAGCTGGTAATTTCCCTGCTCCATAAGGGTCTCCTTTGGGGTTAGCAATCTCTTCCCCACCCCACCTGCCTAAATCACCTCCCTTGTCACGTCCAGATGCTGCATGAACAAATTCATCCTCATCTAGGCAGACAGGTCTGAGCTGCTCGGAAGAGAACCCTCATTTTCCGAGCCAGGAGCCGTCTCTGCTCACCAGCCCCACCTGAGCTGACAGCCAACGTCTCCCCGTTACCCAGCCGGGCTCCCGCTGGCCCTGTCAACCTGAACAGACATCTCCCCAGCCTCACACCTCAGACACCCCACAAGAGTCACTGCCAGCTCCACCCAGGAAGCCCAGGATCCACAACAGAGGCCGATGAGGCCGGGCAGAAACACACCTGCCGGCACCGACTAGTAAGAACTCTTCTTGGCAAACAGCGTTGGTGAATGCAGCTCAGAGCACTCAGCTTATCCACAGCGGCTCCTCTCGGCCAGAAGGACAAGGCTGCATTGTGCCCTCAGCAAGGAAGACAAATCACCCCAAAGCCCAAGTGTGCTTTTCAGACAAAGTCTGCAAAGCTCTTTGTCATGCAGAACCTTAACTTCAGTCCCTCCCCTGGGCCTTCCCATTTCAGAATTCTAAGGCAAGCATGGGGTGAATCCAGTGTCAAGAGGATTACAGAGTTCTCGTACATTGCTGGTGGGAATGGAAAATATACAGACACTTTGGAAAAGAGTTTGGCTGTTCCTCAAAATGCTAAACGCAGAGTGACAGAGTAACTTCTAGTAACATTCCACTCCAGGGAATTGAAACAGACTTGAAAACTTAAGTCCACACAAAAACTTCTACTCCGATGCTCATAAGACATTATTCACAGTAGCCAAAGAGTGGAAACAGCCCAATGTCCGTCAACGCACGAATAGACCAACAAAATGTAGTACAGCCATGCAACTGAATATCATTCAGCCATAAAAAAGAATGAAATACTGACATATGCTACAACATGGATGACCCTTGAAAATATTATGCTAAGTGAAAGAAGCTAGTCACGAAAGGCCACAAGTTGTGTGCTTCTAGTTATATGAAACATTCAGAATCGGCAAGTCCACAGAAACAGAGTAGAGTACTGGTTGCCGGAAACCGAGCAGAGAGGGGAACGGGGACTGACTACAAATAGGTATGAGGTTTCTTATCGGGGGTGATGGAAATTTTCTGGAATTAGATAAGCAGTGATGGTTGCACAACATAGTGAATATAATGAAAAAAATCACAGAATTGTATATTTTTAAATGGTGAGTTTTGATTATGTGAATTATATCTCAATTAAAAATTTTAAATAAAAGAAAATAGTATTAGAGAGAAGATGGCCTGCTGTGATCCACGCGTTCATTCGTCGTCTCTAAGTAAAAGATGGGTTCCCCGTCTGCCCAGGACAGGAAGTATCCCATCACTCCAAAGAGTGCCAGAGCTGTAAGACTGAACCCTATCTAACCAGCCCTGAGAAAACAGAAGGCTGGGAAGGCCAGATGTGTGGGCTCATCCCTCTCCAGGTCTGTGGGATCGCACATCACCCCAGTCTCTCATCCCTGGCAGGAAAGGGTGGATCCGCTCAAGCCCAGCTAGGAGGCTAGCTGAGACTGCCCCCCAGTGGCCAACCCTGACTAATGTAAAAACTTACGTTTGAATAGAGGTAGCACTTTCAAGTCCATGACCCATTAGAGAGTCACAGCAAGTCTATGGGTAGATTGTACTGTCAGGCTAACCCAAAGTTACTCACATGGCAAACTTGACCCTAAGTCTTCTGATTTTATTTATTTATTTTGTTGTTGTTTTTGTTTTACAGTATTTTTTTAATTAATTCTTTTATTTATTTTTATTTTTGGCTGCCTTGGGTCTTCGTTGCTGTGAATGGGCTTTCTCTAGTTGCAGCAAGCAAGGGCTACTCTTCGTTGCGGTGCATGGGCTTCTCATTGCAGTGGCTTCTCTTGTGGAGCACAGGCTCTAGGCACACAGGCTTCAGTAGTTGTGGCACACAGGCTTGGTTGCTCTGCGGCATGTGGGATCTTCCCGGACCAGGGCTCAAACCCGTGTCCCCTGCATTGGCAGGTGGATTCTTAACCACTGCGCCACCAGGGAAGCCCAGTCCAGCCCACTCGTAAAAGGAGGGAATTAGCCTCCACCTCTTCAAGGGAGGAGTATCAAAGAATTTGTGAGCATATTTTTAAACCACGACAGTTTGATTGTATTCTTTATTCCAGTCGTGTTGGGCTGTGCAGGTACAGGTGCAGGTGCAGGCACAGAATAGGTGGGAAGTTGGATTAAACAGGGTTATGGACACCTGAGAACAGGAAATCTAAGAACCAGAGTCTTGATGGTACCAGGCTTTCTGAGATCAGAAGTTGAATTCTGCTGAATGTTGGATACTCATAGCTCCCCCAGCCTCAGTATCAGGACTTGTGGCTCCTTCCACCACTGCCCTCCTGTTAGCAAGCCTCTGTTCTGGTCAACCATCTAATTCTGTCTGGCTATCAGCTGGCCTCCTTGGACTGCTCATCATTTTTGCTCCAGTACAACTCTGAGTTTCCCATGGCCCATTGTGTCCTCTCCAGCTCCAGCTCTCTCTCTTGACTTGTCAAGTAAGTGAAACTCCCACCACTAACTAGCAAATCATTCCTTCTGCATTTCTCAGTCCAGTTTCCCAAGAGAGAATCTAACTGGACCAGCTCCCCTTTTGGAGCCAGGCCACATGGGTCCTATGTCACTGACCAGTTTAAGGGATAAGCTGCTGCACCCATGAAGTCCACGCTCTGTCCATACCACTTGGAGCCCGTCACCATTCTGTGCACCTGGGCTCTGATGAGCATCACCTGCTGGCAGCCCCCTCTCCCCCCGTGTCCCTCTGTTGGAAGGAGGCACTGCTCTCAGGCTGTCAGAGCCCACTTTGCCAGCAGTCACGGAAGTCTGAATTGCCTCTCTAACCGGGGCCGTCTGCCCTCCAGGGTGCTTGGTGACATACTAGAGCACAAACATATCTTTTTTTGGACTCTCAATTTCACTCAAAGATTTTTTTTTGTAAGGCAAATTAGGGGGATTTTGGGGGGGGAATTTATGGGGGGTTGTGGGGGTTTTTTTTGAGGTACGCAGGCCTCTCACTGCTGTGGCCTCTCCCGTTGCGGAGCACAGGCTCCGGACGCGCAGGCTCAGCGGCCATGGCTCATGGGCCCAGCCGCTCCACAGCATGTGGGATCTTCCCGGACCGGGGCACGAACCCATGTCCCCTGCATCGGCAGGTGGACTCTCAACCACTGCGCCACCAGGGAAGCCCGCAAATTAGGTTTTTAATAAGAAACATATTTAAGGGCTTCCCTGGTGGCGCAGTGGTTAAGAATCCATCTGCCAATGCAGGAGATGCAGGTTTGAGCCCTGGTCTGGAAAGATCCTACATGCTGCGGAGCAACTAAGCCCGTGTGCCACAACTACTGAAGCCCACGCACCTAGGGAATGTGTTCCACAACAAGAGAAGCCACCGCAATGAGAAGCCCACGCACCGCAACGAAGAGTAGCCCCCTCTCGCCACAACTAGAGAAAGCCCGCGGGCAGCAACAAAGACCCAACGCAGCCAAAAATAAAAATAAACAAATAACTAAATCTATTTTTAAAAAAGAAATATATTTACGAAGATGTCAGACTCTTCCGAAGGATTTTGTATTTGCTCTTCTCCAAGTTCAAACGTCCTCATTTTAGTGGGTCAATTTTTGAATGTGGGGGAGAAAAACCCATGCATAAAAATATACAAAATAAAACACACCAAAAAAGGAAAGATAAACACAAAGATCAGAAGGGTTTTTCCTTCCATCTTGAAGAGGAGGGAGATGGGGTGGGAGAGGAGCAGAAGAGAGGTATACATTTCAGGTAATGTTTTCATTCTCAGGTGGGTGGTGGATGCATAGGAGTTCATTATACTATGAGCAAGAAATGAAAGAAAGCCATGCATGGACTAATGATGAGCTTGTGTCCTACATCAAGGATTATAATTAATCTAATTTTGGACATTAACAGAAAAAATGTTCCCATAGCAGGCAGAAGGGGAGATACTTATGGGCTGGGAATTTTGTGCAAGGAGCCTCAAATCTTATAACCCTGGTGCTACAGCAAAGCTTGGCATGAAATTGGATGGAAGGAAGGTACTCATAGCCCATCAATCATTTTTCCCTTGCAGGCCATAGGCTGCACTGGAAATAGCCACGTTTCTCATCTCTCCCCATCCCCATCACTAGGACAAAGAAAACACTGAATTTTCCACTGGGTTTTTCAAAGGGGAGGCAAAGGAAGAAAAAAAAATCTTCATAGGTGTTTATCAGACTTCCAACTTCCAGCAGACTTTAGAGGAGTGCCCCAAGCTGAACCTGTGAAAAACCAGGTGGGAACTTGGGCACATCATAGCAATTTCTCAAGGTTGATTCCAAAACGTCGAGGTAGATCCTTCCCATGGTTACTGTTTGAACATATGTCCTATCCAGTCTTTCTCCTAAATGTCCCTTGAGTTACTTCCTTCTTCTCCATGCCCACAGCCACAGCTTAAGTACAATTCTTTTTTTTTAAATTAATTAATTAATTTGTTTGTTTGTTTATTTTTGCTGCACTGGGTCTTCGCTGCAGCTCGTGGGCCCTTAGTTGCAGCATGCGGGCTCTAGGGTCTGCGGGCTCAGTGGTTGCGGTCCGTGGGCTTAGTTGCAGTATGTGTGATCTTAGTTCCCCGACCAGGGATCGAACCCAGGGGGGCTCCCTGCATTAGGAGAACAGAGTCTTAACCACTGGACCACCAGGAAAGCCCCTAAAGTACAATCCTTTTTCCCTTGTAGCCTGGATCATGACGATAGTCTTCCAAATTTCTCAAATCTCTCCAATCTCCAGTCTGATTGTTACTTTAAGTATTTCAATGCCCCTCATCTTGCCTTAAAGATGACGTCCCAACTCCTTGCCATGGCATCGTGGCTCTCACCACCTGGCTTCTACCCCAGCCCCATTACCACAGCAACCCTATCTGCCCATGCTTCCTCCATACAGAGTTATGGGAAACTCCCCCAAAACTACCATGCCTTTTTACAACCCCCCATGCTCCCTCTAACTGAAATGACAGTCACTCTGTTCTCTCCCTGCTTTGCCATGACCCATCTTTCTAGATTACATTCAAATATCAATTTTCCAGAAAGGCTCCCAAGGTAAAGGCCATCCTGTGCATTACACTGAATTGTAATCAGCGGTTTGCTTCTTGGTCCTGAATTTCCTCCACTCCTCCCATTAGAGTTAAAATTCTTTGCATGCAGGGACTGCATTTTTCATCCCTATGTCTCCATTCACCCTTCCCCCACCCCATTATCTCAAACCCCTTTCCTGTGGCCCAGTACCTAGCACATATCAGATATTCAATACATGTTTGATGAATGAATAACTAGCTAAACATACAAGTTATATTCAGGCTTTGTATCTTGCATCCTTGGATTAGCAAAAGACAGAGTATAATTAAGCCCAGGATGGGTAAAATTATAGGAATTTCAGTATACATGTATCCTGAGGGCTCTTATTTTATGTGTAATTCTCTGAAAAGGTTTGCAAGTATGACTTAAACTAAGACAACATAAGAAGGGGTTAGGGAAGGGCTAGGGGGATCTAGACAAAATAGTAATATAAATGCAGCCAATAAGAGCCCTAGACCAAGAGTCTGTAGTGGATTCCATCCTCCACCCTGTCCCATCCTCATGGTGACCTGAAGAAGTCACTTTTCTCCCAGGTCTTCCTTTGCTCACCAGACACAGAGGACATGGGGGGCACAGAGCACAGCTCACTATGTGCTCAACCAAGCTACACTTGTCCGGAGGTGACCGGCTCCTGGGCAAGCTGAATGCAGCCATCAGCCCTGGAGCTGGGACAAGCTGTGCCAGGGGAAGGTGAGGGGCGCTCCTTTGCGGTTACCGCGCACTCACGCGTGCACACTGCACAGCACTGCCCTGCACGTCGGGGCCCTGACTGAGCCCTTTACTTCCAGCATCCTCTGTTTCAGCAGCAACAACCCTGGGCAGTAGCAACTCTCATCCACCACGTTTTACAGATGTGGAAGCTGAGTTTCATCACACAGTTCATAAATAGCAAAACCAGGACTTGGCAACAGGTTTGTCTTACCTAGAAGCCCACGCTCTTCTCCAGGATAGCATATTGACACCGTTTAAAGAGACAAATAAATGATCGCTTGGAAACACGCAGAATGAACGCTGGAGTTGAACTCGGTGGAGGCTGCTTTCTTGTCACAGACAGACCCCACCCACAGGGACTGACAGGTTCCCGTTGCTAGTGGGAGGTGAGACTCTTTACGCAGCAGGTAGCAAGGGCCAGGAGGTCCAGAGAGAGCCCAGCTCCTCCCTGCAGCCATGGCGGGGATGTGGTTTCTCAGATCAGCTGAGATTCTATCTAGCTGAAATTAGAGCTGCAAGCAGCAACCGTCAGTGGCAAGGAATTTTTAAAGATTATCAAAACAAAGGTGTTCTGACTCCAGCAGCTGGTGGCCTCTGCTGCCCCCTAGATCCCTGTCTCATCCCAACCCACCTTGTGGATTCATTTAAAACCAAGTGCCTGGTGTAACAGTGTCTGTGTAGTAACACTCTTTTCCTGTTTCGCTCCTCAGAGGGTGGTAGCAAGCTGGGTTTTCCGAAAACACTTATAAAGACTATTTTAAACATATTTATAAGCAACTATGGCATTCTGAGAATTGAGAGAGGGAAAGAATCATGCGTTCATCCTGTCTTTCCAGTATGGACTGTATTTCAGGGTAAATAGTTGATAACGCAATGCTTTTCTGTATAGAAGAATTGCAGCTAATAATCGAACAAATAACAGAATTAGAAGAGTCACCATTTTGCAACCTTTGAAGAAATAATGGGCTTAAGCAGCCACCAATGCATGATAAAACTATTAGATGAAAAGTTAATTAGAAACTTTATAATGGATGGATCAGGCTGACAATACCTAAACGCGTTTATCAATCTGCACATCACTAAAAATGTGAGATTATTGATTTCTTACATGATATCCTAGGATATACAACACAAGTCCACCCGTGAAGAATTCTATCCTCTCCCTAAAACTGAACTTAAATCTGATAAAATCTCTAGATCTAATTGCCATTTTAGAGAAAATCAAAGATTAGGCACTTTCTCAATGTCCGTACTATTGACATTTTGGACCACATAATCCTTTGTTGGATAGAGCTATTCTGTACATTATAGGATATTTAGTAACATCCCTGGCCTCAACTTACTAGATATCAGTAGCATCCCTGCAGTCATGACAACCAAAAATGTCCAGACATTGCCAAATATTCCCTAGGTGGCAAAATCACCCCCAGGTAAGCACCACTGAGTTAGAGATACATGTTAAATGACAGCATGAGGATACAATCAGCCTGCTCCCAAATGTGAGAAAGTCTACAGGACAAATGATCCACTTTCTTCCAAAAATAAATGCCATGGGGGAAAAAAAAGGAGTGAAGGCATGTTATAGATCTAAATGTAGTTAAATTCATCAATCAAATGCAATGCTTGAGCCTTCTTTAGACCCCAATTTGAACAATCTGTAAAAAAACATTTTGGAGACAACTGAGGAAAACTGAACATGAGATTGGTACTATATGATGGTAAGAAATTATCGTTAATTTTGTTGGGTATGATAAGATATTGTAGATGTATTTTTATTGTACATATATATTTTAAAATATATATATTTAACTCCTTAACAGATAAACACTCACACCAAAGTATTTTCAATTAAAATTATATTTTTCTGTCTTTTGACTTAAAATATTCAACAAAGAAAGAAGGAGCCAGCAGAGATGAGTAAATAAAACAAGAAATTAAGAAAATTGATCATTGTTGAAGCTGATTGATGAGTACAAGAGAGTTCATCTGCTTCTCTATTTACTTTTGTGTAGGTTTTACATGTTCCATAACAAGATGGTAAAAATAGAATAAAATAAAAGCAAAAGGTCTTTTGCTTCTAGTAATAGTAGGTCAGGTTATTCAAACGATCCTCCCACTAAGGACAAAAAAATAAAATCTGGATGAAGGCGTTTAAATTTAAGAGCATTAATAGCTAATGAGGGGGGAATTCCCTGTTGGCGCAGTGGTTAAGAATCTGCCTGCCATTGCAGGGGACACGGGTTTGAGCCCCAGTCCGGGAAGATCCCACATGCCGCGGAGCAACTAAGCCTGTGCGCCACAACTACTGAGCCTGAGCTCTAGAGCCCACAAGCCACAACTACTGAGCTCATATGCCACAACTACTGAAGCCTGTGCACCTAGAGCCCATGCTCCACAACAAGAGAAGTCACCACAATGAGAAACTCGCACACCGCAACAAAGAGCATCCCCTGCTCACTGCAACTAGAGAAAGCCTGTGCACAGCAATGAAGACCCAACACAGCCAAAATTTTAAATAATTAATTAATTAATTTTAAAAATAGCTAATGAGGGACTTCCCTAACCGTCTTGCACTATTGGTGGGAATGTAAATTGATACAGCCACTATGGAGAACAGTATGGAGGTTCCTTAAAAAACTAAAGAAAGAATTACCATATGACCCAGCAATCCCATTATGGGACATATATCCAGAGAAAAACCATAATTCAAAAAGACACATGCACCCCAATATTCATTGCAGTACTATTTACAATAGCCAGGTCATGGAAGCAACCTAAATGCCCATCAACAGATGAATGGATAAAGAAGATGTGTTACATATATACAATGGAATATTACTCAGCCATAAAATCGAATGAAATTAGGTCATTTGTAGAGATGTGGATGGTTCTAGAGACTGTCATACAGAGTGAAGTAAGTCAGAAAGGGAAAAACAAATATCGTATATTAAAGCATATACATAGAACCTAGAAAAATGTTATAGATGAACTGGTTTGCAGGGCAGAAATAGAGACACAGCTGTAGAGACCAAATGTATGGACACCAAGGGGGGAAAGTGGTGGGGGGGGTGGTGGTGGGATGAATTGGGAGATTGGGATTGACATATATACACTGATGTGTATAAAATGGTTAACTAATAAGAGCCTGCTGTATAAATAAATAAATAAAATAAAATTCAAAACAAAAAAGCTAATGAGGGACTCCCCTGGCCGTCCAGTGGTTAAGACTCCACGCTTCCACTGCAGGGGCATGGGTTCAATCTCTGGTCAGGGAACTAAGATCCCTCATGCTGCAGTGCAGCCAAAAAAAAAAGCTAATGAGGATGAACCAGATAAATTCTAGGAAGGAGCTAGAAAGATAAGTCATTTATACAAACCTGCTTTTGCACTGAGGGTGTTTGTTTGTTTTTGCTGCTCCTGTAGGAACAGCTGAATAATAGCTTTAAAAATTAAGCTGAACTTTCAGCAGCCCTGTGGGAAGAAGGGAACAAGAGTCCGGCACAGAACCCAACCAAGGTGAGAAATCCAATACCCTCCTGCACTTTAAATGAGACACTGAAGTTTCTCTTCTTAAAGATAAAGGCAAACCAGAAGTAAACTCTCACCTAGAATTGCAGGTTGAATCTGAGTGACCCTTCCAGGGAACCTCAATCCTTAAAAGGGGACAAAAGTGGTCCTGACTAGACCCAGGAGCCTGGCTGAAACAAATGAAAATCCTCTCTGGAGGAAGGTGATGCTATCCTATGTCTATTAATATTCCTATAAATAATTTTTCAAAAACAATATTTATTGAGAGCCATAAGTAATAACAGAAAACAGAAAGACTCACAAAGACTTAAGCTTTAAGAATTTTCATTCATGAAATACCTAAGATTACTATGATTAAACTGATAAAATTCAAACTTTAAAACATTTGCATGACCAGGAAACTATAAAAAGCTACATCATGGATTTGAAAAAGTCAAAAGGAACTTCTAGAACTGAAAAATTCAGTAACCCAAATTAAGAACTCACTGGATATATTTAACAGTGGATTGGATACAACAGAAGGGAAAATTAGTGAACTGGAAGTTAGATCAGAAGACTGAAGCACAGAGAGATAAAAATATGTAAAGTAGAAAAAGATAGGGTTAGAGACATAAAGAGTACAATAAGGTATAATAACATAAAATTGAATTCCCAAAGGAGAGGAGAGAAAGAAAGGGGTAGAGAATATTTGAAGATACAATGGCTGAGAATTTTCCAGAACTGAGTAAAATCATCAAACCACAGATTCAAGAAGCTCAATAAAGCCCAGGCAGAATAAATGAAAAGAAATCAATATCAAGACACATGATGGAAAACCCAGAAAACCAGATAAATGATTCCATAAAACCAGCAATGATTCCATTGCTGACTAGTGAGATTGCTTCTGTATATGCAGGCCTGCATACATATTTGGGATTCAGTTTACTGTACAGAAAGCTAAGAGAAGATGGGGTTGGAGAAAGAAAATGGGTGGAGAGACAAACTAGATGAGGATTTCGTACTGGGCATCCTAGCTCCTGGCCTCAGCAGCCCTGCCACGAGTCTGCCCCATTCTTTGTCTTCAAGAAGTTGATTTTGTAGGCCATTTCCACATTGTCGGGCTGCCATGAGATCTCACAGCTTCCCTGCTGTCACCAGCAGCGTCTTCTCAGAATACCGCCATCACATCCATGTCCTCTGTGAGCCTCACCATGGTGAGGATTCAGTTCGGGGTCCTATCCACGCCTTCCACGTTTCCTTTCTGTACCATCACAGCCCTGCTAAGAACTTCAGATGCTTTGTTATGACCTTGGATTTAACTCTTAACTCAACCGGCCCCCACACCCTCATGCATGTACTTTTGTTTATGGCTTAGTTTGAGTTGGTTTCTGTTACTTGCACCAAAAGAATCTCTCCTAGCAATATTACATTCTCCTAGTAATATTATTTTTCATAGGAGACTTTATTTTTTAGACAAGTTTTAGGTTAACAGAAAAATTGAGCAGAGAGTACAAAGAGTTCCCATATACCCTTCACTTCCGGCCCCCGTCCCCACAACACACAGAGTTTCCTCTGTTATTTTTGTTTTGTTTTGTTTTAAATGCTTTTTATTTATTTATTTTTAATAGCTCTTTATTGGAGTGTAATTGCCTCACAATACCGTGTTAGTTTCGGTTGCATAACAAAGCGAATCAGCCATATGCATACACATGTCCCCATATCCTCTCCCTATTGAGCCTCCCTCCCACCCTCCCTACCCCACCCTTCTAGGTCATCACAAAGCACCGAGCCGATCTCCCTGTCCTATGCTGCTGCTTCCCACCAGCCAACTATTTTACATTCCGTAGTGTATATATGTCGATGCTACTCTCACTTTGCCCCAGCTTCGCCCTCCCACCCCATGTCCTCAAATCCATTCCCTATGTCTACCTCTTTATTCCTGCCCTGCAACTAGGTTCATCAGTACCATTTTTTTTTAGACTCCCTATATATGCGTTACCATAAGGTATTTGTTTTTCTCTTTCTGACTTACTTCACTCTGTATGACAGACTCTGGGTCCATCCACTTCACTACAAATAACTCAGTTTTGTTGCTTTTTATGACAGAGTAATATTCCATTGTATATATGTGCCACATCTTCTGTATCCATTCATCCGATGATGGACACTTAGGTTGCTTCCATGTCCTGGCTATTGTAAATAGTGCTGCAGTGAATATTGTGGTACATGACTCTTTTCGAATTATGGTTTTCTCAGGGTATATGCCCAGTAGTGGGATTGCTGGTTCATATGGTAGCTCTATTTTTAGTTTTTAAAGAAACCTCCATACTGTTTTCCATAGTGGTTGTATCAATTTACATTCCCACCAACAGTGCAAGAGTGTTCCCTTTTCACCACACCCTCTCCAGCATTTATTGTTTCTGGATTTTTTGATAATGGCCGTTCTGACTGGAGTGAGGTGATATCTCATTGTAATTTTGATTTGCATTTCTCTAGTAATTAACAATGTTGAGCATCTTTTCATGTGCCTCTTGGCCATCTGTATGTCTTCCTTGGTGAAATGTCTATGGAGGTCTTCTGCCCATTTTTTAACCTCATTGTTTGTTTTTTTGATATTGAGCTCCACGAGCTGTTTGTAAATTTTGGAGATTAATCCTTTGTCTGTTGTTTCATTTGCAAATATTTTCTCCCATTCTGAGGGATGTCTTTTTGTCTTGTTTATGGTTTCCTTTGCTGTGCAAAAGCTTTTAAGTTTAATTAAGTCCCATTTTTTTAATTTTTGTTTTTATTTCCGTTACTCTAGGAGGTGGGTCAAAAAAGATCTTGCTGTGGTTTATGTCAAAGAGTGTTTTTCCTCAGTTTTCCTCTAAGAGTTTTATAGTGTCTGGTCTTACATTTAAGTCTTTAATCCATTTGGAGTTTATTTTTGTGTATGGAGCTACGGAGTGTTCTAATTTCATTCTTTTACATGTAGCTGTCCAGTTTTCCCAGCACCACTTACTGAAGAGGCTGTCTTTTCTCCATTGTATATTCTTGCCTCCTTTGTCATAAATTAGGTGCCCATATGTGCGTGGGTTTATCTCTGGGCATTCTATCCTGTGCCATTGATCTATCTTTCTGTTTTTGTGCCAGTACCATACTGTCTTGATTACTGTAGCTTTGTGGTATAGTTTGAAGTTGGGGAGCCTGATTCCTCCAACTCCATTTTTCTTTCCCAAGATCACTTTGGCTATTTGGGGTCTTTTGTGTTTCCACACGAATTGTAAAATTTTTTGTTCTAATTCTGTGAAGAATGCCATTGGTAGCTTGACAAGGATTGCGTTGAATTTGTAGATTGCTTTGGGTAGTATTGTCATTTTCACAGTATTGATTCTTCCCATCCAAGAACATGGTATATTTCTCCATCTGTTTATATCATCTTTGATTTCTTTCATCAGTGTTTTATAGTTTTCTGAGTACACGTCTTTTGCCTCCTTAGGCAGGTTTATTCCTAGGTATTTTATTCTTTTTGTTGCAATGGTAAATGGGAGTGTTTCCTTAATTTCTCTTTCAGATTTTTTGTTGTTGGTATATAGGAAAGCCAGAGATTTCTGTGCATTAATTTTGTATCCTGCAACCTTACCAAATTTATTGATTAGTTCTAGTAGTTTTCTGGTGGCATCTTTAGGATTTTCTATGTATAGTATCATGTCATCAGCAAACAGTGACAGTTTTACTTTTTCTTTTCCAATTTGGATTCTTTTTCTTCTCTGATTGCTGTAACTAGGACTTCCAAAACTATGTTGAATAAGAGTGACCACAGTGGACATCCTTGTCTTTTTCCTGATCTTAGTGGAAATGCTTTCAGTTTTTCACCATTGAGTATGATGCTTGCTGTGGGTTTGTCATATATGGCCTTTATTATGTTGATGTAGGTTCCCTCTATGTCCACTTTCTGGAGAGTTTTTATCATAAATGGGTGTTGAATTTTGTCAAAAGCTTTGTCTGCATCTATTGAGATGATCACATGGTTTTTATTCCTTAATTTGTTAATGTGGTGTATCACATTGATTGATTCGCATACATTGAAGAACCCTCGCATCCCTGGGATAAATCCCACTTGATCATGGTGTGCTGTTGGATTCTGTTTGCTACTATTTTGTTGAGGATTTTTGCCTCTATGTTCATCAGTGATATTAGTCTATAATTTTCTTTTTTGGGGATATCTTTTTCTGGTTTTGGTATCAAGGTGATGGTAGCTTTGTAGAATGAATTTGGGAGTGTTTCTCCCTCTGCAATTTTTTGGAAGAGTTTGAGACGGATTGGTGTTAGCTCTTCTCTAAATGCTTGATAGAATTCACCTGTGAAGCCATCTGGTCCCAGACTTTTGTTTGTTGGAAGATTTTTAATTACAGTTTCAATTTCATTACTTGTGATAGGTCTGTTTATATTTCCTAATTCTTCCTGGTTCAGTCTTGGAAAATTGTACCTTTCCACGAATTTGTCCGTTTCTTCGTGGTTATCCCTTTTATTGGCAGATAGTTGTTTGTAGTGGTCTTTTATAGTCCTTTGTATTTCTGCAGTATCTGTTGTGATTTCTCCTTTTTCATTTCTAATTTTATTGATTTGTGTCCTCTCCCTTTTTTTTCTTGATGAGTCTGGCTAAGGGTTTATCAATTTTGTTTATCTTCTCAAAGACCCAGCTTTTCGTTTTATTGATCTTTGCTATTGTTTTCTTCATTTCTATTTCATTTATTTCTGCTCTGATTTTTATGATTTCTTTCCTTCTACTGACTTTGGATTTTCTTTGTTCTTCTTTCTCTGGTTGTTTCAAGTGTAGGTTAGATTGTTTATTTGATATTTTTCTTGTTTCTTGAGGTGAGATTGAATTGCTATAAACTTCCCTCTTAGAACTGCTTTTGCTGCATCCCACAGGTTTTGGGTTATTGTGTTTTCATGGTCATTTGTTTCCATGCATTTTTTTATTTCTTCTTTGATTTCTCCAGTGATCTCTTGTTTATTTAGTAGCACACTGTTTAGCCTCCATGTATTTGTGTTTTTTACAGTTTCTTCCCTGTAATTGATTTCTAATCTCATAGCATTGTGGTCAGAAAAGATGCTTGATACAATTTGAATTTTCTTAAATTTTCTGAGTCTTGATTTGTGACCCAAGATGTGATCTATCCTGAAGACTGTCCCTTGTGCCCTTGAGAAGAAAGTGTATTCTGCCACTTTGGGGTGGAATGTTCTATAAACATCAGTTAGATCTGTCTGGTCTATTGTTGTCACCTGGCAACCATATTTTTACTGTCTCCATATTTTTGCCCTTCCCAGAATGTCATGAAGCTGGAACCATACAGTATGCAGTTTTTTCAGATTGAGTTCTTTAGCAAAACATGTTTAAATTTCCTCCATGTCTTTTTGTACCTTGATAACTTGTATCTGGATTTTGCATCCACCAAACCTGCCCCACCGGTAGAAATACCTGCTCAGCCATAAAGAACAACATTCTCCTAGCATCAACAAGACAACTCCTTAAAAGATAACATTCCTGGGCTTCCCTTGTGGCGCAGTGGTTGAGAGTCCGCCTGCCAATGCAGGGGACGTGGGTTCGTGCCCTGGTCTGGGAAGATCCCACATGCCGCGGAGCGGCTGGGCCCGTGAGCCATGGCTGCTGAGCCTGCACGTCCAGAGCCTGTGCTCCGCAACGGGAGAGGCCACGACAGTGAGAGGCCCGTGTACCACCACAAAGAAAAAAAGATAACATTCCTTCTTGATCTTGAAAGGGGCCATAATGACACTTAGATCTGGATTGTGTAAACTGTCAATAATACATCATTTAATACACAGCCTTCTGTCTCAAGAAACTTATATAACTGTGCATTGACTTCTAATGGATGAAACAGTTCTTGGAGCTTTTTGAGTTGCTGTTCCCAGGTTACAGTCTTCTTTTGGCTTCAATAAAATTTTCCATTCCTTTCTTAGACCAACTGATTAATTTATCATTGACACATGATATATCTTTTCCCATCATTTTATTTTCACCCTTTCTTATCTGTAAGCTTATATATCATTCTGTTAATGCAGATCAGTCAATCAGTGATTGATTCACTGATTCCCCAATGTTAAACCAACCTTCTATTCTTGGAACAGATCCAAGCTGTTGGTTGTGATTATTACCATATGTATATGGCTGGATTTCGTTTGTTAACATTCTCTTCAGAAGACAAAGCAGGATGTGGGTCCAGGTGGGAAGGGTGCGTCCTTGGGTGAGGTGGCCTCCTGCAACTAAAACACACCCTAAAGGAACTGAGAGTTGGAAACTTTCTGCTAATCACACTCCCTGCCGTTGGAGCAGCCCACATCCAGGGATTGACAGAGACAAAGGTCTAAAGACATTTTGGCCCAACCTAGCATTTCTTATGGGCCATGGATGGTCCAGAACATTCCATGGGATTGGCCAAAATTTTGTCTCAGCTCTATCACATTTTGACTTCACCCTCTGACCAAGACTGCCTACCAAGCTTTATATATATGTTATATATATTATATATATATTACTTTTTTTTTTTTTTGGCTCCACTGCATGGCATGCAGAACTCCCCCAACTAGAGATTGAACCCATGCCCCCTACAGTGGAAGCACGAAGTCTTAACCGCTGGACCACCAGGGAAACCCCAAAGCTTTATATTTTAACAGCATTTTTTTCCTGGGTTTTGAGAATGTGGTCACATTTTCTTTTCGTGCTGAGCCCTGTAAATTATGTAGCAGGCCCTGAGGGTGAGATCCTGTGCCACTAATTTGGTTGTCCCACGGGAGTTTGGAAAAGAGGAGTAATACTTTAAGCTATTATCTGTCATTTACCCCTTAATGTAAATGAATTTCAGATCCTTTTATGAAAGATCTTAAAACATGTAAAAAACGAGCTTAGGGGCACTACATACCTGGAAAATAGAAAGAATACCATTAAGGTGGGAAAAGGTGATGAAATGGGGGCTGGGGGTTAAAGATAAACTCCATATTTTGTACCCAGTTAGGCTTTGTTAGACTCTTATTCCTGATGCTAATGTGAATAAAACGTACAGCCCAGTTATTAAAAACTAAAAATTAAGACATCGTTTATATGAGTCATAAAATAATTCCCTAACCCCCAGGAGTACACTAACACCACATATAAGAGTGAACAATCAGAAACGTCATTCAACCTCTTGTTTAAAACTGGCTTTGAATGGCCCAACTCTGGAGAATTGAAGATGCTTTTTATTACCTGGGGTTCTCTGAAGGGATATCAACTTATCAGAGTTCTAAATAGAGAAAAATATCTGGAGTTAATTAAAATGTGCCGATACTGTCATTTTCCATGTGGGACAGAAAGAACTAATGTGTAGTTAGGATATCAGCAAAAGGCTAGTAAAAATATGTCACTGGTAAATTGAATGTACAACTCCTGGGAAGTGATCACAACTTTTTTTTTTTTTTTTTTACATTCTGTTCCATGTACATTTGATATTTCTATTTACATGGCTACTTTGTACAAAAAGTAAGAATCTGTTTTCATGTGAAAGGAACTTGTACAGTTAACAACACTCTGGCTACAGGTGTGGAATAAACTGTTCCAGTCCTTTTATAAACAGATTTCAGACTCAGAAAGGATCGGTCAGACAGAAGAAAAACTAATCCAAGAGACTTTATCCACAGCATTTTGACCATATATCCTGAGCAAAGACAACTGTAAACAAATATTGAATACTGGTTGGTAGTTTTGATTTTCACAGTAGAATGGGTTAGCAATTTAAAACTACTTTCTGTATATTCTTGGATTAAGTAAATGAAAAAATATATCAAGAATGATGGAAGCCATGTTTTTCATTGTTGGTGAAGGGAATTACAAGTATGGAGAGAGGGAACTTTAAAACAAATTCATGTGGTGTTTGTTTGGAAATTGAAGGTCAATGGGAACTCGTGTGCAAGGTATAACATTTAATAAGTTAAAATGTTATTTCATTTATTCACTTTCATAAATATAAAGTGAAGATGAATTTATTTACCCAATGTTTAAAAATAATTTATTTACTTAATTAAAAGAAAACCAGCAGGGTAGCAAAGGTGGTTCAAAGAGAATTTGAAAGATTAAATATTTTAGGCACTTGGGAATGTAAGTTGGTACAGCCACTATGGAAAACAGTATGGAGGTTCCTCAGAAAACTAAAAATAGAATTACCATATGATCCAGCAATCCTACTCCTGGGAATATACGCGGACAAAACTATAATTCAAAAAGACAGGGACTCCTCTGGTGGTTCAGTGATAAAGAATCCTCCTTGCAATGCAGGGGACACGGGTTCAATCCCTGGTCAGGGCACTAAGATCCTACAGGCCACGGGGCAACTAAGCCCACATGCCACAACCACTGAGCTTGCACGCTCCTCAACTAAAGCCTGCATGCCACAAACTACAGAGCCCACGAGATCGGGAGCCCAGACACCACAACTAGAGAAGAGAAAACCCGCATGCCACAACTAGAAAGAAGCCTGCGCCCCACAACGAAAACCCCCGTATGCCTCCACAAAGATCCCGCGTGCTGCAACTAAGACCTGAGGCAGCCAAAAATAAATTAAATAAATAAATAATAAATCTTGTTTTTAAAATCCTAAAACTTATTTTAAAAAACCAAAAAAGACACGTGCACCCCTATGTTCGTAGCAGCACTGCTCACAATAGCCAAAACACGGAAACAACCTAAATGTCCATCGACAGATGAACAGATAAAGAAGATGTGGTGCATATAGACAATGGAATACCAGCCAACCATAAAAAAAGAATGAAATAATGCCATTTGCAGCAACATGGATGCAAATAGAGATTATCATTCTAAGTGCAGTGAGTCAGAAAGAGAAAGACAAATACCATATGATATCACTTATATGTGGAATCTAAAATATAGCACAGATGAACCCATCTACAAAACGGAAACAGACTCATAGACACAGAGAACAGACGTGTGGCTGCCAAAGAGGAGGGAGAGGAAGAGGGATGGACTGGGAGTTTGGGGTTGGTAGATGCAAACTCCTACATTTAGAATAGATAAACAACAAGGTCCTATGTATGGCACAGGGAACTATATTCAATATCCTGGGATAAACCATAATGGAAAAGAATATAAAAAAAAAGAATGCAGGGCTTCCCTGGTGGTGCAGTGGTTGAGAATCTGCCTGCTAATGCAGGGGACACGGGTTCGAGACCTGGTCTGGGAGGATCCCACATGCCGTGGAGCAACCAGGCCCGTGAGCCACAACTACTGAGCCTGCACTTCTGGAGCCTGTGTCCGCAACAAGAGAGGCCGTGATAGTGAGAGGTCCGCGCACTGTGATGAAGAGTGGCCCTCGCTTGCCACAACTAGAGAAAGCCCTCGCACAGAAACGAAGACCCAACACAGCCAAAATTTAATTAATTAATTAATTAATTTAAAAAACAAAAGAAAACAACAAAAAAAAGAATGCATATACATGTATGAGTCACTTTGCTGTACAGCAGAGATTGGCACAATATTGTAAATCAACTGTACTTCAATAAAAATTATTTTTTTAATATTATAGGCACTGAATAAAGAATAGGATTTCTGGGTTAGATACAAAACTGGTTAATGTCATACAGGGCAAGGAAGCTGTAACCTTTGGGATCTGGGGATATTTTTTCTTTTTTTTTCTTTTTTTTTTTTTGCGATACATGGGCCTCTCACTGTTGTGGCCTCTCCCATTGTGGAGCACAGGCTCCGGACGCACAGGCTCAGCGGCCATGGCTCACGGGCCCAGTCACTCCGTGGCATGTGGGATCTTTCCGGACCGGGGCACAAACCCGTGTCCCCTGCATCGGCAGGCGGACTCTCAACCACTGTGCCACCAAGGAAGCCCTCTTTTTTTTTTTAATTAATTTATTTATTTTTGGCTGCATTGGGTCTTCACTGCTGTGCACGGGCTTTCTCTGGTTGCGTCGAGTGGGGACAACTCTTCATTGTGGTGCGCGGGCTTCTCATTGCAGTGGCTTCTCTTGTTGCGGAGCACAGGCTCTAGAGCTCAGGCTCAGTAGTTGTGGCACATGGGCTCAGTAGTTGTGGCTCACGGGCTCTAGAGTGCAGGCTCAGTAGTTGTGGCGCACGGGCTTAGTTGCTCCACGCCATGTGGGATCTTTCTGGACCAGGGATCAAACCCGTGTCCCCTGCATTGGCAGACAAACTCTCAACCACTGTGCCACAAGGGAAGTCCCGGGGATTTTGTTTCTGATTTCTTTGGTTTTTGTTGTTTTATTTTTTACCTGAAAGAAATGATTTATATCAGTACCAGAAAAAATCTGCATGTTAACATGTAACCTTATACAGTCTGGGCTCTATTCAATGGTGAATAACCATTCAAACAAAAGTACATTTCCCTAAAAAATAAAAAAACCTTTGAGTGGGCCTTTAGCTGCAAAATGGGCAGTGTCCTTTATAGAGTGGACAAAATATGTCTGCCATGAGGGCCAGGAAACATTGCTACTTCAGTAGCAATAAGCAAGCACCAGGATCTTGGTTTCTAAACACCATTCTCCATTAATCCATGTAATAATGGTTAATTACAGAGCTAGGGCAGAAAACATATAAGAGAGATCTGGAATGTAGTTATGTGCCAGAAAGTAAGGGAGTGCTCAAAGAATGGTGGGGCCATGTTAAAAGGACACAGGAGCCTGCTTGAAGGGACTCCAACTGGCCAAATCTGGGGCAATTTAAGCATAGAAATAAATAATGATAGTAAAGGATTAGAATCCATTGAGTAAAATAAGAATTTGTGTGTCTTTATATAAATAACTGGAGGAGAAGGGAAAGTGCTTCCTAACCGTGGAATGCCAGCCAATAAAGGTAGAAGAAATAATAAAACGAGAAAAAACACTATTTTGTAATACTCAGAGTAATGGTTGATTCAGGCAAAACATATCAATGAATGCTACAACGAGTGCATGAAAGTTTGGTAAGGAACAGGATATTTATACAGTTTCAAAATATTTCCTATCAAATGATTGATAGAGGAAAAAATAGTAACTTTACAATGGAGACACTGACAGACACCACCTTCACTAAGTAATCAAAGTGAACATCACCAGTCATGGGACAAATCAGTATCATGTGTCTCCTGATATAATGTCCTAAGAAGGACACAACATCATTTCTGTAATATTATTGCCAAAATGCATGACCTGAATCTGATCACGAAGAAACATCAGACAAACCCAAACTGAAGGACATTCATTGGATAATTAGATAATAGCAATGTATCAAAGTTAGATATTCTGACTTTGTTACTCCTTAAACTATTTAGGGGCAAATAGACACAATGTCTGCAACTGATTCCCAAGTGGTTCAGAAAAAATACATTCATGTATTTTATATATATATGTATATATGTATGCACACATAATGGTATATGCATATATTCTTTTATATGCATTTTATATGCATATAAAAGAAATGAAGGAGTTTGGTGCTTACAAGGTGATAAGGTTTGGAAATGGCTGCTAAAGACAGAGGGAATGTGATTTGCTGAGAGAATAGGGAGGACCTGAACCTTCTGGCCTCCAATTCTACCACTTCAATGAAGCAGCAGTGACCAAGTCCAGCGACCACTCACCGGTCATCTTCCTTGTTGATCTCTGATCTGCTGTTGACTTTGTCTCCTTGAAAACATCTCTTCTCTCCACTTCCACTGGCATGGCTCTCCTGGTTTCTCCTTCTGCCTTTCCATCTCTTCCCAGCTTTTCTTTCTCTGCCTATTTCTTTCACGCATGTGACATTCAGGGTTCTGGTCTCGCCACTCTTCACAATCTCCCACCTCAGGTTCATCTATGCTCACAGCTTCCATGACCACCTCTTGCTGAAGAATCTCCCACCCTCATCTCCCGCTCAGGCGCTGCTCTTCTAAGTCGTATCTACATTTCCACCTGTCCTTTGGGTACCTGCACCCAGCGGCATCTCAAACTCAACATGTCCCAAACAGAGCTCACTGTCTTCCTGTTCACTCTGCCACACTGTTGCTCCAGTCTTCTCTACCTCAGAAAATATCCTGTTCTCAAGACGGAACCCTGAGCATCATTCTGCACTGAGCACCTTCAGTCAGTCACTGAGTCCTGTCTTTTCTGCCTCCTAATTTTCCCTCAAACCCGTCCACTTCTATCACTACAGTCACCCCCCGCCAATCTGCTGACCCCAGCTCTCCTTGGATCATTGCAACAGCCTCCTAGCTGTCCTCTCCCCCTCTAGGCCACGTGTCACACTGAGGTTAAACGCCGTGGGTGAGCACTTTAACCTGAGTCTGAACTCCTCCAGATAACTCACGAAGCCCTTTGTGTTCTGCCCCTGCTCTCCTCTCTGGCCTCATCTCCTACTGCCTCTCCCCTCTTGCACCCTACATGCCAGCCCCTCAAACTTCCCTCACTTCCTCCAACCCAATATCCCTCCATCAATTTGGAAACTCTCCCGTTCCTACCCTTCCTCACTCCACTTGCTTCTCCCACCCACTCACTCACCCTTACATAAATTGCATTCAGCTGTCACGCGTCGCTTGTTTACTACAAGACTCACCAAGTCTGGTTGAGGATCTCCTATAATGCACCTCCCACCATAGTATTTGCCATGGTGAACTGTAATTTCCTGTTTATTTGTCTTTATCCTCGTGAGGACAGTACTGTCTTGTCCACGGTTGAAGCCTCAGTGCTCGTCGTTATACCTGGCACATTATACCTGGCCACATATAATGATAGAGAGATGGATAGATGGATCAATAGATAAATGATTGATTGATAATAGGTGATAGATGATAGAAAGATAGATGATAGGTAGATAGACAGATGATAGAGAATAGGTAAACGAACAAACAACTCAGTATAAATTCCAGAGGGTTTTGGAATCTGGACTCATGACTTCCTGAGATCCATAGCAATACACTTTGTCAGTTTTACTCATTATGGCCGAAAAGTATCAAAGGCCTTTGAGGTAGAGATTTCCTTTTCCACAGCTAGGTTGGGAGTTCTACGGCTTTGAAGTAACAGTACTATGTTTTGCCACGTGGTGGCGCCAGCACAACACCAAAGAGGCCTTCAGAGGCGCCATTTCGCCCCCATCATCAGACTGGGGGTGATACCACCCACCCTTGTTGACAGTGGACAGCATTATTGTGGTGTAAAGACTTTACTAGGGGCTTGTATTCGTTGTTCGGGAAATCTTGGCAATATTTACAACTCTCTGAGACTCAGAGAAATCATCCCAGCCCCACAAAAGGGTGGAGAGGCTTATTTCCTCTCCCACAAAAGTGTGTCAGCCTATTGTGCTAATAAGTGAGAAGGCTGCTCCACTGTGAACGAGGAGAAACCTTGGGGAATTGCTGTCTTCAGAAAAGCCGAGTACTCTTCCCTCAGAGCCTGCCTCTGAGGGCTGAGCAGGCCCTGGGGACTGAGAGGTGGGGCTCTGCAATCCTGGCCAGAGTCCTGCTTCTGGAAGGAGCCTTCAGTGCTCCTGGCATTTCCTGTGATGGGGCTCAGGGGCCCCCTCCACCCAGATCCCTCCCCCGCCCCCTCCCAGCCTTACTCATCCTCACCTCCTTAACCCTTTGATGACTCCCTCAAGGCCCTTACAAGGCCCTGCAGAGGCGGGCTCCTGGTTTGCAGTACTTTGTAATCAGCCCTGAATGCCCCAGGGTATTTGCACACCCCAGTGGGTGGAAATGGGGTGGAGAGACTGGGCTGTGTAATGGCCAGTCTGGTCCCAGGCAGACTCCCTGAAGACTCTCAGGGCTCCCCAACCCCATAGGCCAGCATCAGCACCCACATCTGAAGGATAGACCAGTCCAGCCAAGGAGAGTGAGGGGAGGAGGGAGTCAGCAGGAAACAGACCTTGACCAAGAACCTTTTCATGTTTCTCCTAGAGTAGACATCACAGCCGCCCCACCCTGGGGCAGAGATCTTCTGGCTCTCTTGTAGAGAGGAAAGTTACACCCCACCCCACGATAGACACAAGACACAACCCTCATGGCTGTTAAGCCTGGGCTCCTAAAAACTCTCAATTCAGGGACCCCTTTAGCAGGACACAGGGCCCTAAGCAGCATTTCCCCCACCCTACATAGGTGACACAGCCATGGGAGATACCAGCAAGCTTTGCCTAGGGTAAGCTTTGTGTCTATGTTCCTTCAGTCAACAGACCTTCACCAGGGACCCACCAGGTGCCAGGCACTGTGCCAGTATCACAGGGTGAATAAGAAAGACAGTTCTCCAGTTCAGGAACTTACAGGCTAGCAGGGAATCAGACCCATTAGTATTTGTCACACCTGGTTATAAGCACTGTAAAAGAAGTGGCACAAAAAGTGCTAAGGTAATAGCTCTGATTATTCATTATTGTGTTTTTTGATTTGCATTCAAAGCCACATCACAGAATACACATTAGAGAGCACTTACGTCTTCACGTGACTTGCATTTTTGATCAGTGCCTATGTTGCAGGAAGGGGGACCCCTTCCAGGGCCTGACAGTGGGCTCTTGTCTAATGCTTGGAAATGAATTGTCCAAGGAGACACTCGTGCTGACAAAGCAAGAGACTTTGTTGGGAAGGGGCGCCCGGGCAGAGAGCGGCAGGGTAAGGGACCGCAGGAGAAGTGCTCGGCCACGTGGCTCACAGCCTTGGGTTTCATGGTGATGGTATTAGTTTCTGGTTGTCTCTGGCCAATCACTCTGACTCAGGGTCCTTTCTGGTGGTGCGCACAACGGCTCAGCCAAGATGGATTCCAGCGAGGAGGATTCTGGGAGGCTGGTAAGACATGTGGACAGGTGTCTCCTCTCTCCTTTTGACCTTTCCCGATTCTTCTGGTTGGCGGTGGCGTGTTAGTTCCGTGTTCCTAACCAGGACCTCGTGTTGTAAAATAACTCATGCAAATTGTTGCTGTCTTTGCCTGGCCGGGGCGGGCGGTTTCAGTCAGTGTTTCCCCTAACACCTAGACTGCTTGGGTGGAAAGAAATTCCTCCAAGACACTCCCTTCTGAGTATGAGTCAGGAAGCCTAGGCCTCCCAGGCATAACCGGGTCAGAGGCAGGGTAACTGGGCTCCACTACATGTTCCAACCAGAGGCTGGACACAGCCTGGGGAGCGGGCAGCAAGATGGGAAACCCACCCCCCACATGAGGCAGAGGCCCCACTGCTGGCTCCAGCCCTCCCCTATGACTGCTGGCCCTTCAGCTGTCACAGCCCTTCTCTGGCCTCAGCTTCACATATGCAGCGATTAGATGAGAAGAAATGGTCCTGCCCTCTTCTCCACCTCTAAGCCTGTCGCCTTTGTGATTCTCATCCTTGCCATTAGGAGCTGAAGAATCTCCATGCTCTGAGCCAGATGCTGTGTGGCCACATCACTAAGGGGTGACTCAGACCCAGACAGGGCTCTGAGGCTCCTTTTGTAATTCCCTTGTTTGGCCCCGGGCAGGGTCTCTCTTTGGAGGTGCTGGGCAGAGCCTCTCTCTGGGCCAAGGAAGAACCTGGGCACCCAACACCCAGGCAGTGACAGCCTCGCATGGGCTCTGTAGCTGACCACCTCATCCTCAGAAGAGACTGATGCTAAGGAATGTCTTTCCGGGGACTTCCCTGGCGGTCCAGTGGTTAAGACTCCACGCTTCCACTGAAGGGGGCGCTGGTTCGATCCCTGGTCGAAAAAAAGAAAAAAAAAAAAGGAATGTCTTTCCAAGCTTTAAATCATGTGGAAATTTAAGTTATAAATTGTATGGAGAATGCCTTGGGCACCATTATGCTTCATTGTGCCTGGAAGCCCAAATTAATGTTCTAAAAAGTAAGTATCTTGGCCTTCCCTGGTGGCGCAGTGGTTGAGAGTCCGCCTGCCGATGCAGGGGACACAGGTTCGTGCCCCGGTCCGGGAAGATCCCACGTGCCGCAGAGCGGCTGGCCCGTGAGCCATGGCCGCCGAGCCTGCGCATCCAGAGCCTGTGCTCCACAACGGGAGAGGCCACAACAACAACAAAAAAAAAGTAAGTATCTCTAAGTCTGTAGAAAAGTCGTGTGTGTGTGTGTGTGTGTGTGTGTAAAAGAAAACAAACAAACAACCTCTTAGAGGAGGAAGAAGCCTCAGGCAGTGGAAATATCCTGGTTATTCTACCCCCAGCGCTGGCTGCATTTACAAGTGGCCCCTGTGATTGGAAGTTGAAAGCAGAGGAGATGATGGACCAGGCAGGTTCTGGGGCAGGAAAAGCCAGAACAATGTACACAAAAGGCACAGGCAGAGAAAGAGGAGCTGGAGAAGGAGGTTGAGGAAGAACAGGCAGAGAGCTGGGAGAAAAGCCAGGAGAGGGAGTCATCCTCGGAAGCAGAGGGAAGAAGGGTTTCCAGAAGGAAGAAGGAAGGACTGCAGTGCCAGAGGCAGCGCACAATACCTCAGGTGAAAACAGGGAAGCCTTGGTATCTGCAAAACAGCTCAAAGGGTGTGGCTCAAACTATTATCTCTAGCCCTTGAGGAGGAGCTAGATCCTTGACTGAAGATCTGGAAGCCATCAGTGACTGTGGCCATTGCAGTTTGCGGCGTGCTGATAAATAAGGGTCAGAATGTTCATTTTTCTCCCCATTCGCTCCGCAAACCACACTGCCTCGTGTCTAGGGCAGGGCTTCCCAAATGCAGCTTTGCGTTCAAATTCCGACTCCACTATACTCACTAGCTGGATGACCCCAGGGAAGTCATTGAAACTCATGGTGCCTCGGTTTCCTCATCTGTAAATGTGGAAAAAATGACAAGACCCATCCATGAAATGATGTCTAGACGAAGACAAGCTTGTCTAGACGAAGACAAGCTCTCCCCAGGCTGCTCCAGCCACTGACAATACAGCAGAGGCACTGGACTGGTCATTTCTGCCCACTGCTGACTTCTGAGAGGCCTGCTTTGCTCAGGAGTCCCCAGTGGGCTGGCTAGGGCGTTCTCAGGCGACACTGCTGGCCCCCAACCCCACTGTTTTTCCTTCTCTCTCTCTTTCCACAGGTGTCAGGCTTGCACTGTGGTCCGAAGGCTCCCATACCTCCTCTGCTCCCTCCCCGCTTTCTCTTTCACAGGTATCACCCCCAATCAATCTCTTGCACGTCTAACTTTGTGTTGGCATTTTGCCTCCTGGAGGACCCAAATCGACAAACTAGGTAAAACAGAATTCTTTGCTACAGGACTTGCCTGAGCCTTTAATGTAAGAATATACATTATGGTTCTCAGGAGGGGAACATAATTTGAAGTGTTTCCCAAATTTATTTGATCACTAAAAGCTAACATCCACACACTCACAGCCACAATACCATAGAACATCCATTAACATCTCATGGAATTTATGATCTGCTAAGTAAAGTTTTGGTTTTTTTTGTTTTGTTTTGTTTTGTTTGCTTTTCTTTTTTTTGTGTGCTAGAACCATTTTAATATAATTATACATATCTTCCAAATCCAGGAAGAAAGGTTTATGCATATATAACTTTTCCATTTAACATGTGCAAACATAAATAACAAGGATCTCAGTTTATAAATTCATCAGGGTCAGAGCAATTGACCAACGTCTCTTTACTGCTAGGCTTACCAACAGCAAATTACAGATGAATTAGTGTCCTTTTGTTTCTCTTCTCTCACCTTGTCCAGAGACATTTTGTTGTAAAGTTTCAGTGCAGCTCACCTCCAGCCAAAGGTAATCTTTCTAGATAAGTACGCAGTTGCTCTGAATTTACTTATAATTATAACCTCTTTAATCATAGAAGAACCCCTGCAGAGGTGGAGTTCAAGGTTGCATACAATAACAGAAGATCACTGTTTTGAAGTCTAGCACAGATTAAAAACCACAGATGTACCATTTATATAAGACGCATACTGATTGTCTCTTAAACTACATATTGACTCCTTGTGAACATTATATGTATATATATATATTTTTTTTTTTTTTTTTTTTTTTTTTTTGCGGTATGCAGGCCTCTCACTGTTGCGGCCTCTCCCGTTGAGGAGCACAGGCTCCGGACGCACAGGCTCAGCGGCCATGGCTCACGGGCCCAGCCGCTCCGCGGCATGTGGGATCTTCCCAGACCGGGGCACGAACCCACGTCCCCTGCATCGGCAGGCGGACTCTCAACCACTGCGCCACCAGGGAAGCCCTCTTGCAGAACTTTTTATTTTCCCTGAGGTTAAGCATCCGGGCTATGGATTTGGTATGACCTAGATGCTTTATTTTCTCTTCTTTTCACTTGGAGAAAATAATCTAAAGAAAAATTCTACAAAAAGAAGTTTCTACTATATAGCACAGAGAACTATTTTCAGTATCCTATGATAAACCATAATGGAAAAGAATATTTTAAAAAAGAATGTATATATAAGTATAACTGAATCACTTTGCTGTACAGCAGAAATTAACACAACATTGTAAATCAACTATACTCCAATAAAAACACAATATTGACCAAGAAAAAAGAAAAAGAAACAAAAAGAAGAATTCTACAAAAAGAGATTCCTTTGCTCTGGCCCTCTGAGACACACACACTTTCTCTCTCTCTCCCTCTCTTCTTCTCTCCCTCCCTCTCTCTCTCTCTCTCTCTCTCTCTCACTCACACACACACAAACACACACCCCTAGTGGCACACAGGCCTGTGGCCCGCCCCCAGGCAGCTGTGGGTAATCCCAGCTGCTCTGACTCACCCCTGCTCTCAGGGCTGGGTGACTCACTGCATCAGTGAGGCTGATGGGATGTCTGTCTGTCTGTCTGCACTGGTGAGCTCCTGTGGAAGGGATTATGCCATCAGAAAGAGATTTTGCTGGATCCAGAGAGATAGAATCATGTAAGAGGCTTTGAAAAGTACAGAGCAGTGTTTATTCAGGTTTTAAAAACTGGACCTTGTCCAGTGGCGGGTGTAGTCATCATCATGGGTAACTACAAGTAAACATGAGTAGCTCAGGACCACAAAGTTCCTTCGTGAGCGGAGCCCTGGCTGCAGAGGCCCTGAAGGCTGATAAATCATCTACCAGGACTGCAGAGAAGAGGGTGTGGCCTGGGCCAGAGGATGGTACTCCCGGGTGACGAGGGGGTTCCTCTGTGAAGGGCTGCAGGAAGCTTCTGTTACGGCTGGTTTGCCTTTGTCGCCGAAAGGCCTGGGAAGGGGAACCTCAGCCACCCGCCTGGGAGGAGGTGCTTTCCCAGGATGGGCTGTCCTCCAGCAGACCGGCTGGAGGAGAAATCTGCCCAGTCTGCTGCTGGACGGGTGGACAAGCCTTCTCCCAAGAGCCCCAAGGGGCTCAGTGGCTCAGCAGTGAAGGAAATTAACAGCTTCCAGGAAGGGTTGTCTCTTTCCTCTGCTCTCAACTGGGATGGTTTCGTAAAACACTTGCACCAGAAACCTGTGACTTAGGAATGAGTGCCTATGTCCCCCATTTCATCCAAGGGTACAGAAAGCAGAGCCTGGTGGTGGCAGTGGTACCCGTCCATCGGGCAGTGCCAACTGGAGATGGAGGATGTCAGGTAAAAACACATCCAGACTTAGATGGGGAAGACTTCTATCAGAAAGAAAGACTGTTGCAACAGGGGGAACTCTCAGGTCTCAGAAAGCTACAAGGATCTCAAAATCAAAAAAAAAACAACAATTTGTTTTTTAATAGGGTAAAGGAGGGGTGACAGAAATAAGCAGACTCTTTGGAGGGGAAGCTGGACAAACAAGGGGAAACGAATGGGGTCTGATGGGAAAAGGTCATGCTGGGGGTCAGGAGATTTCTCAGGAGAAGCTGATAAGCGGGACCTGGTCCACTTTTTCTGTGTTTGCTCAGACATGGAGGAAAGAGAGAAACCTGACTAAAGTTTGGTCAAGCAGAGTGTAAGAAATGGACACGTGAACACCTGGCCAAGGACAAGATAGATTGAGGGAGGAGGAATAAAATTGGTGAATACAAAACCAAACACAAATGGAGGCTGATTCCATGGAAATGGGGTGCCTGGGAATTCCACTCCTGGAGCTCTTGGTGCAAAGGGCTCAGTTCTTAAATGTGAATAAATACTCATGGCAGCCAATGCAATTCGAAAATCCTATGAAATCCGGGAAATTTAGAAAGTGGGGAGTAATAGGCAATCCCCCAAAGATTCTGAGGGACAGAGTAGTTCCTTCATATGCAAACCACTCCCCCCCCCACACTTATAGAATGGGTGTGTGGCCCTCATGAACAAGGCCAGCGCTGACTTTAAAGCTAGGAGGAAGCTGGCATCCTGATGGTGATGGTAAGGCCAACTGGCCCGAGGCAGGGGAACACAATCAGATTCACAGGTTGCATCAGACCGAATTCTCCGGACCACCCAGTTCCAGAAACTGCTCTGGAGACATTCCGGACCACCCAGTTCCAGAAAATGACCTGGGGACTTTGAACCCGGCCCAGCCTTCCCGCCTTTCGAGGGGCGGGACCAACGGTCCCCCAGGACACCCGAAAAGACCACCAAATAAGGAATACCCTGCGCCCTCCCAGATTCACCACACCCCTTTCCCTTCTTCCCCTATAAAATCTTGACCAACCCTCGCCCAGCTGTGACTTCTCTGGCCCCCTTTCTCTCGGAGCAGTGAACCTCGCCCGGGAGCGCTCCCTAATAAAGCTCACTTGAAGCTTTCCTCTGTTTCGTGGTGCCGTTTGTTAAGATCCGACCTTACAATGATGGAAAAGTACCTGCAGGGCTGGCTCATACCATCTGCCTGCAAACCTTGAGGCCATGGAATCTCTGGCTATGAAAGAATCCCATAGGTCACCAGCCCCTATCTCTGCAGGCCCCTCCAGCAGAAGGACCCCCATCTGGCTGGCCCTCAATCATTAAAGACCAAACACTTCGTGACCCCAAGTGATTCTGATACTCAACCAAGTTGGGGAACCCCTGACCCCTTGAACACAGCCAGTGCTGCTGGAATCTCTGCGTCACAAGCCACTATTTAATTAGTTTTTATGTTGAATTAGAATCTGTGCCCCTTTACGTCGATCACTAGTTCCACTTCTCCCTCTGGAGCAACACAGAATGAACACATGTTAGCGCATCGAGGGCCCAATATCCATCTCTTATCCAAGAAAAATGCCTCTATTTCACTTGAATATTTCTCACCCATTTTATTTCTCCATCATTTATTAAGAGGCGATAATGTGCACATGACATAACAGAGTCTGTCCACAAAGTGTCTGTTAAAAGAGTAAATAATGGCGGCTTCCCTGGTGGCGCAGTGGTTGAGAGTCCGCCTGCCGATGCAGGGGACACGGGTTCGTGCCCCGGTCCGGGAAGATCCCACATGCCGCGGAGCGGCTGGGCCCGTGAGCTGTGGCCGCTGAGCCTGCGCATCCGGAGCCTGTGCTCTGCAACGGGAGAGGCCACAACAGTGAGAGGCCCGCGTACCGCAAAAAAAAAAAAAAAAAGAGTAAATAATGACTCTCATACAAATATAAAATAACTACATGTCAAAGATTTGATTTCACTCATGAATAAATGAGGGAACCAGTAGATATTTAAAAAAAAATAGTTTAAAGGAGAATCCAAAAGAAAAATTAGGAATGCTGAATGGAATTTGTTAATAGATGCAAAACTGAGGGAGGGAATCCGTTTGATTGCGCTTCTACCCAAAGAAGTTCATTTGCATATACATGGACAATAATTATTTGCATTACTATCGATTTCTACAATGCACAGAGTAGTAAAATACCCTGAAGACTGTGAGAGGCACAGACCGCTGCAGATCTGACCCCTGGCAGGGTGATTAGGCTTCACCTAATTCCATAGAACACCAGGAATACTTTGTAATTCCAAAGACTTTTCAGTTTTTCCTGACAGATCATTGTTTCACTAAAAAATCCCGAATACTCAAATCTCAAACTGTCCTTCAAGATTGACTAAAATGCCACTTTATCTGGTCTTCCTCAGACTAAAGGATAATTTAAAAAAAAAAAAAAGGTAAAATCATGACTCACATACGGATATAAAATGAACAAGTTTTAAAGATTTTATTTAACTTATTAATTAAATGAGGCAACTAAGCATACGTTGTGACTGATTCAAAGGAAAAGTCAAAGAGGCACAGATTTATATGAAGTAAAGAATATTGAAATGAATGTGCAAATGGACTCAACTGGCTTCTCCACGGTGGGGAGGGAGATCCCCCGCCCCACACTGAACAGAATTAATTTGCATGTAGAGAAAAATTATTTTGCACTGCTACTGTTATCTACAACTTTGGGTTGTAAAATGACCCAAAAACAGTGAAAGGCTGGAATCAGATAACTTGGGAGGAGCTGCTCTAAACCAGACTTTCTCGGCCTCGGCATTACTGACATCTTGGATGCCAACTAACAATTGTCACTTCCCGTCTGGTTCTCAAAGTTGCTGACCTTCAACACCTGCTGAAAGGAGTTCAGGGTGGAGATCAGGAATGAGACGCTCTGTGCTCTGGGGAAAACTGGCAGAACAGGCCTTCAGACAGTTAGATATTTTCAGGAGAAGATTTTATGAGCCCAATTTCTTGCACCTTCTCACATCTAGGAAAGCACTAAAACCATTCATGGAGACGTCTCCTTGTGACGAGCTGCAACCTTCTGCCAAGATGTGAGCTTGACTGTATGTATCCCCCGTCACCAAAATCACATGTGTACTGTCCTCCTCCCACCTCTTCGGAGCAGTTCCTCAGAGCTGAGAGGCTGTCTCCCCAGGCTATAATTCTCATTTTGCCCCCAAAAAACTTAACTCACAGCTCTCACGTTGTGTTTTTTTCTTTCTTTTTTCCAGTCAACATGGACCACGTAATTCTTTGTTTTGTGGGGAGCTGTCCTAGACATCCAAGATGTTTAGCAGCATCCCTGGCTTCTACCCAATAGAGGCCAGTAGCACCCCATCATAACAAAAATTATCTCCAGACATTGCCAAGTGTCACCCAAGGCCGGGAGGAGGGGGCAAATTCACCCTCAGTTAAGAAATACTGCTCTAGGGCTTCCCTAGTGGCACAGTGGTTAAGAGTCCGCCCGCCAATGCAGGGGACATGGGTTTGAGCCCTGGTCCGGGAAGATCCCACATGCCATGGACCAACCAAGCCCATGTGCCACAACTACTGAGCCTGCACTCTAGAGCCCGCGAGCCACAACTACTAAGCCCACGCACCACAACTACTAAGCCCACGCACCACAACTACTGAAACCCGCACGCCTAGAGCCCGTGCTCCACAACAAGAGAAGCCCACACACCGCAATGAAGAGTAGCCCCCACTCGCCACAACTAGAGAAATGCCACACGCAGCAACGAGGACACAACGCAGCCAAAAATAAATAAATAAATATTTTAAAAAATTAAAAAAAAGAAATACTACTCTAAACAATGCATAGCTTTCCACTGAAACACGAATTCTTCCATATTAGCACAGAGATGGAGAGGAAGGGACGACCGCACTCCTTGGCACACACCCATTCCTGTGTATGAGCCAAGAATCTCACGCTACCTCTTCAACGAGCAGAACCGTCACAGTGGCCCCTAACACAGGCAGTGTTCTA
Source organism: Delphinapterus leucas (assembly GCF_059928025.1). Taxonomy (NCBI): domain Eukaryota; kingdom Metazoa; phylum Chordata; class Mammalia; order Artiodactyla; family Monodontidae; genus Delphinapterus; species Delphinapterus leucas. The sequence goes on from NC_143129.1 coordinate 27,388,528, forward strand.
AAGGCTTTACCAATATGGACTCCGTCCTCCCAGTTAAAAGTGAGTTTCAGATAAATAGCAATTAGAGAAGAAGAAATGTTCTTCTATGTTCTTCCGGCTGGTCTAAAAATTAAATTGACATGAGGCAGGTTAACAAAAGAAAATCAAATAAAAGTTTAATACCACGTATACATGGGAGAGGTCCAGAAAAGCTGAGTAACTCGCCAAACTGGCTGAAGCCCTCTCCTTAAACACCATCTTCAGCTAAAGACAAATGAGGATGTTGGTGGTAGGGGTTTGGGACTTCAAAGGGGCGAAGACAATTGACTTGGAGATGGAAAAGCAAATATTTGGTAAATAGATGTTTGCTGGGCCAGGTGGAGACAATGGGACACAGGGAGGAATCTGGTCTCTAGGCCAGTCTTCCCCACCACAGTGAGCCCATATTCTTTGCACACATCTCTGGTGATGGCTCTCTTCTGGAAAGAGGCCCTTTATCTAAATTCTTTAGGCAGTTACCGGGAAGGTCAAAGCTTCTTCTTGAGTCTTTTGGGCCTTGACTGTTTTCAGCTCAAAATAATCCACATGCCAGAGAGATATTTTGGGGTGGCAAATTTTGCTCCCCTACATAGGAAATAATTTTTTAGTTTAAGTATGCCCCCGTGCAATATTTGGGATATACTTATACTAAAAATCATTAGTGTTTACCTGAAAATCAAATTTAACTGGGTGTGTTATCAAACGCAAGTTCATGTGCCTGACACACAGCGAGCCCAAACAAACCGAAACAGAGTTTGGAGCAGAGAAAGGTTTATTGCAGGGCTATGCAAGAAGGCTGTCTCATGCTTAAAATGCCCCGAACTTCTCCAAGAAGTTCAGCAAAGCACTTTTAAAGGCAAGATGAGGGAGGGGCGTGGTTAGTTGTTGCAAACTTCTTGGTGTTGGAATCCTTCCTTCTTGTAGCTGTTCATGTTGGTCAGGTGAAGATGTTCCTGTAAACCTCCAATGAAACAAAAGTTATTCTCTGTTTTGCAACTTTTTATCTCTATATGAATGTACTCTTAAAGGTCAGAGCCCTGAGAATAGGCTATCCTGTATATTTCAGGCTGTAGATAACATTCTTTTACAAAAGGTTCAGAGCCAGCATGACTAAACACAGGCAACGAAACAGATCTAATATGGAGTCAGACTTGTTCTTTCCTATTACAGGTGGATGTATTTTTATTTGCCAAATCTGGCCACCCGATCTGTGATCATATAGCTAACCAGTAGCAGTGTGTAGCTACTGGTCATGATTGTAACACGCCTCTGGTGACTTAGAATCCCTGTTCTGCCTCTAATTAGTTGTGCAACATTGGATGATGTCATTGAACCTCTCTGATGCTCAGTTTTCCCATCTGCCAATTGGGACTATAGCGGAGGGACAACCTTCTCACAGAGCTAATTTAGTCCCGTGGAGCTCTCTCCCCGATCTTCTGACTCACAGGGTGTGTCCTGGAGAGTCAGGACAGCCCCAGCCTCGCGTTTCGCCCAGGGTTGGGTTTGAGTCCCCACTTTTCCACCAGGACGCCCAGGTGCACGGCGCGAGCCGGCTCGGCCATCCCAGGCGCCGGCCGCCTTCCTCCCGCCGGCGCTGTGCAGGCCGCCGGCCGGCAGGGTCTAGCGCCGCGCGCCGAGCTGGCGGGGAGCGGCCAGGCCACGCCCCGACGCGCAGAGTGCGCTGCCCTGCCGGGTGAATCATCAGCCGCGGCGGCCGCTCCCAGTCCCGCTGCCGCGCACCGAACCTTGGCCGCGCCCCTGCGGAGCGCCGCGCAGAGCAGCCGCTGAGACCCTCGCTCGCGCAGCGCGGACACCGGGCCGACCATGGCGGGCATCGCGGTCAAGCTGGCGAAGGACCGGGAGGCGGCCGAGGGGCTGGGCTCGCACGAGAGGGCCGTCAAGTACCTCAACCAGGACTACGCGGCGCTGCGGGACGAGTGCCTGGAGGCCGGGGCGCTCTTCCAGGACCCGTCCTTCCCGGCCCTCCCGTCTTCCCTGGGCTTCAAGGAGTTGGGACCCTACTCCAGCAAGACCCGGGGCATCGAGTGGAAGCGGCCCACGGTAGGCAGCGGGCCCGCGGCGGGATGCGGGGCGCGGAGACCGGAGGCGCAGCGACCGGGCCTCGCGGCAGCCGAGAACCAGGCCCAGCGCGCGGGGAGCCCGGGGAGCGCGCAGAGCCGAGCCCCGCAGCCGGGAGCCCCGTCCCCGCGCTGCCTAGCCGGGGACTCTGCAGGCGCGGGGTCGGGGGAAGCTCCGCGGTCGCCCGTGTCCCCTCTGCCACCCACGGCGCCCGCAGGACGGGCCGAAATGCACGCTGCCCGTAAATCCCAGTAGCAGTCCCGCCAGCAAAAACTCACAAAAACTGGGTTGATATAGGGGGAACCTGGAGAAAACTTGTTGGACTCCGGTGGGGAGAGAGTCTGCGGAGAAGGGAGGCAGGGTGCCGGGGGTGGGGTGGGTGTGGGGTGAGTGGGACACTATCTAACCGGGAAAAGTCGGTCTCTAACTCGGTTAGGCTGCTTCAGGAAGGGAGAAACTCCACGCCTGGCCTGGTGCTTTGTGACTAAGGATTGCCTCATGCAGCCACGGTTAGATTTATCCAGTCGGAGTTTCCTGTTTATTTTTCCAAATGGGGGCCGACCTCCCTGTAACATTTACCCTGGGGATTATCAAAAGGACAGGGGAGATGCAGCCAGGAGCCAGTTCCTGCACCCTACTCACCCTCCCAGAATCCTCACCCCTGCATCTCAAGGGCCCCTCCGTGTTCCCTTATCCTGCCCCGCTGGGTCTCTGTCCTCCTTGCCCTGGCAGGCCTTGGAACAGTTTCCTTCCTGATTAGTTTGTCCATCCTATTTCCCCTGGAACCCCTCCTGGCCCCATGTCCTATGGGACACCTCACAGATCTTCCCCCACCAAACCTCAAGGAGGCTTCCTGGGAAATACAGCCTCCAGACTCCTGTTAGGGAAATAAACATTGCCGCCCTGCTCCCACTTCTCTGAGCCCCTCACCCCCACCCGCTAGTCACCTTCTGTTACTCCAAACCCAGCCCGTAGGCAGCAAGTTCAGTAGGAAGTGTCCTTGGCCTGGAGCACTTGAGTTCATTTCTTGCTAACCTGCGTGAGCCGTTTAACCTCCCTGCCTCCGTTTCTTCGTCTAAAAGAAGAGGTGATGCCTACATAGTTTCCTCTCCCCACTGGCGCACCAGGCCCAGCACCTTTTAGTTTCTCAAGGGCACCCATCTCTTTCCTGCCTCACCTGCCAGGGATGCTCTTTCCTGGTTTTCTGGGGTCTGGCTCACTTACTCTTTGGGACTTAGTTAGATGTCACCTCCCCAAAGAGATGTTTCCTGACCATTCTTAGCAGCCCCCTTCTCATCTTGTTATTCTTTATCACTGAACCCTGCTAATTTCCTTCATAGCATTTTCACAACTTATAAATGTAATTACATATATTTGTTTGTCCTTCCTAGTGAACTGCAGGGACCATGTGTGTATTGTGCACCAATCTATCCCCAGTGCATTCAGAATATGCATTCATTCGTTCATTCATTCATTTAACAATACTTATCGAGTGCCTGTTATATGTCAGGCAGTGTCTTAAATGCTTGGGATACATCTGTGAACAGACTGTGACTATTTGTGGAATGAGTGAATGCAAGACTAATTAGCCTCAAACAGAATTACAGCTGTGAAAGTGATAAACGAGAATGTATTCGCCTTACATTTGTATAGCACTTTACAGTTTACAAAGTGAATTTACATACTTCTTTGCTTATTCTTTCATTCACTCAATAAGCGTATCTTGAACACCTACTGAATGCCAGGCACAGTGCATATGGTTTCTGCCCCTGAAGGCTTTAGGGGCTAGTGAGGGGACACAGACAGGTCACCCAACAGTTGGAAATGCCTGTAGGACTTCCAGATGGGGAAATAGAGATCTGAGACCATTTTAGGGCCCCAGATTAGGGCGGGACAGGGTGTGCACTGCACATCCAAGGGGGAGGGTAGCTGTTATTGTCCCATTCAGCAGTTGAAGAAATTGAGGCCAGGGGAGGTTAGCTATTCGCTCATACAGGTGTCTGGGGTGGAGCCAGGACTGCGTCCAGCCTATGGCTGTCGAGAGCCACAGCTCACAGCCGCCCTCCTCTGCCTTCTCCAACACCACTGGGGTTCGGGTCAGGCAAGGCGAACAGACACGCGTCCACTGGATCTAGATGGAAGCAAGTCATTGGTAACTGTAACAGAGCAATTGCAGTGGCATAGAATTGCAATGGGGTAGAAGCCGGATGGCTGTAGACCCCAAAGTAAGGAACCGGAAATGAAGAGCGTGCCCAGCTAATTCCAGAAGGGGGCCTGTGAAAGGAGAGGAGGAAAAGTGTCAGGGAGAGTGGGACTTGGGGCTTGAGAGGCTGGTTTTCAGATGAGAGCAATTGGAATGTGTTATATGTCAGGTCCCAGAGAGAAAAGCAGCGGGGAGACGGTGAAACGGAGCCACCAGGAAGTGAGAGTAGGGTTGCAGGAGGGAGGCAGGGGAGCAGGCCAGCCCTGGAGCAGGGCCTGCTCCTCTGGCCACAGAGGGCTGGGGGCTGGGAAGGAGGCTGAAGAGCACATGGCTGCAGTCCCTGTGGCTGACGCAGAGGCACAGTGAGGAAAAAGCCGGCACCCTCCGAGGGTGCCACCAGTCATGTGGGAGCAAGGGCAGGTGTGTGAGTCCCCACCTTACCCTGAAACATCTAAGGCCTCTGAGTGGTTTATGATTTGTTTACACTCAGCTGGCTGAACTTAGCCTCAAACCTGCATCTCCTGCCTCAAGTTCAGTGATTATGATCAACTCCTCCAGTAATAATTAATAGTAGGTGACTTTTATAGAGCTCTTACCAAGGCATGTGTACATAGTCATCTCATTTAACCCTCAGAACAACCTGATGTGGTAGGTACACTTGTCAGCGCCATCCCCATTATACAGATGAGGAAACTGAGGCTTAAAGAGGTGAAGTAACTTGTCAGGGTCATAGAACCCATATAAGAAGTGACAGAGCCAGAATTCAAACCCAGGTTGTCTGACTCCAAGGCCCAAGCCCTCAACCCCTTTCCTGGGACTGTTAAGTTCCGTATTTAATTCCGTGCCCTTCATGTTGTGTACAAGTTTCAATTTCCTGAAGCATCTCTAAGGGCCACTCTAAACTTTTCCTTCTTTGGAGAGGGTGCCAAAGGTGTGAGGAAGTTTCTCAAATATAGTGGAAAAATCCTTCTAGGGTAAGTGCCTGGCACACTGAAGATTGTCTGTATGATTTTTGGGCTCCCAGCACCAGACCCAGTCTCTTCCATCAGCAGGATAAGCGTTTGGCTGGCAGGCCTTGGGCCAAGCTGGCTTCATTTGCCTCCGCAGAAAAGCATTCTCACTGTCCCTTGTCATTCCCCCAAACAGCCCAACCTTAACAGGGAAGGGACAATGCAGAGGCATGAAAGGAGTGTGTTCTGCTACGGATTCCGAAAGAGCCTCTACAGCCTAAGCCGGGATGGCCAGGGTCTAGATCCAGGCCTCACCCAAGAAAAGCTTCTGCTTGACAGGGAGGGGGGTGGGGGGATGGGTACAGGGGGCTGGGCGCTATGGGGTGGAGCTCTTACGAACCAAGGGGTCCCGGCCGAGGGAAGCCCAGATTCATGCCCTGACTTCCTCTGTGGTTTTGGGGTGGGGCTCTTCAGAATCAGGAAGCATACTCAGAGGGGGCTGCAGAAGGGCCAGCACTGTTCAAGGTTGGGTTCCAGCAGGCGACTTGTGGGACAGCCCTTGGAGACTTGTTAGTAATCCATTAGGGGCAGGGCAGGAGGGAAAGAATATATGGTTTACACCGGTGAGTTCAAATCCCAGTGCCATCTACAGCTTACGAGCAGTGTATCTTGGGATATGTGGCTTTATCTCTTAGCCTGTCTCCCCACCTGTGAAACGGTGTGGGTGTCCATCTGTGTTCCCGGAAGGGCTGCCTGAGATAAAGTACCACACACAGTATTGACACACAGCAGGCTCACGGTATGTGGACCCCCAAGTATCATGGCCTGTGGACGAATCCAGAAGGCTAGGTGCCTTCCCCTGCCCTCAAGAAGCGTGTGAGTGTTAGGAAGACAGACTGGTACCCAGCACCACCGCATAGCACACAACTTGCTGCTAAATTGCGGAGCACACATGCTCTGGGATTCAGGGTCAAAAGGATGGGTGAGGGCTGGACTGTGAAGGAGGGCTTCATGGAGTTGGTGGCAGTGGGTCTTGAGATACGGTAAGATGTGGAAAAGGAGAGAAGAGCGTGGGAGAGGGAGGAATTCCATGCAGGAACAGAGGAGAGGGACCGGCATAGTGGGCAGGGCAGCTCCAGAGCGTGGACCGTCTCAAGGCCCCCAGAGGAGGCTGAACTTGGCACTGCCCTGGCCCTAGGAAGGTAGCATGATGAAGTGGGCTGTAGGCAGTGTGGAGCGTTGGGGTCCCGTGGCAGTCTAACTGTAACTGCATAGCTTTCCCTAGAGGGGAGGGGAAGGGGCGGAGGGGGTCCGATGCACCTTCTGGGAACCGAGGTGTCCTGACTACAGAAGCACATGGCAGGTGGGTTGACAGCACTTTGTGGGTTTCGTTTCCAGGAGATCTGCGATGATCCACAATTTATTACTGGAGGAGCCACTCGCACAGACATCTGCCAAGGAGCCCTGGGTAAGTGATGGCATCTCAAACAGGCTACGGGGGCTTGTCTGAAAGGCTGTGGATAGAAGGCGTGAGGGATGATCTATGGCTCCACTCCCTTGCCAGAGAGTTTGGCAATTTCCAGTTCTAGAAGCTTCCTGGAATGTCTTGTCCCCTGAGGACCCCGTGCTGCGGCAGACAAATGCACAGATGGGCAGTGAGGCCTCCTGGGTCCCCTGCCCTGGGCTAGTTGTTGAAGTTACAAAGACACTCCCACTAGAAGACGGAGGAGCTTCTGGATCTCAGCCACCCTTGGTGTCTGTATGTCCTGGGGCCCGTGTTGCTAGTGGCCCACGGAACAGTCAGGCTGTGGGCTGAGGGCCAGGTGGGAGGCCTAGCCCAGGCCCGGTTGCAGCACTGAGACATCAGTTCTCTGGGGTTCAGGGGTGGGATGGTGATTCAGTGTGTGGAGGAAGAGGAAACCCTAACACTCACTGCTGGGAGGAAGTTAACGTATCAGGGCGTTCTCAGTGTTTGCAGGACGAGCTCACCATGGTATCACAACAGTGGATGTGGGTGCTTATTGTCACAGAGGCAATTGAAATGTTCATTTAAGTAAGTTCAACTGGAGTAGCTGAATCGTGAGGGTCTGAAACTTTGCTCTCTGTAGCTGAGCTCTGATTTTCTGGACATAGTGCCTGCTGAGATTGGAACCTGCTCCAGCTTTGGCATGAAAGCCCCCAAGTTTTCTTTTTTTTTTTCTTTAATTTATTTTATTGAAGTAAAGTTGATTTACAATGTTGTGTTAATTTCTGCTGTACAGCAGAGTGATTCAGTTATACATACATTCCTTTTCATATTCTTTTCCATCATGGTTTATCATAAGATATTGAATATAGTTCCCTGTGCTATACAGTAGGACCTTGTTGTTTATTGCTATACAGGACCCGAGGGTTCTGCAGAGAAGTCTTAACGATGGGGCCTGGGACCACTATTTAAGATTCTCATAGAATCCACGCTCATTTTTTTTTACTCATAATAGATATGGGCCTATGATCGCTGGAGGAGATTATTTGCTGCGAATAACCAAAAACTTGTTTCGAGCCATCAGCTCCAACTTGCTTTCCAGACCAGTCTATCAGTAACAAAATTAATCATCTTGAATTGTACCTTCTTTCCTGGCCCACCTAGCAGAGGTTCTGTCCTGGGAGGGACTTGTTTGAGGTCATCCAACAGCTGAAGTGAGGGCCTGGAATGCAAATGCAGAGCGTCTGTGTGTTTAACCCCTGAGCTAGGCTGGGAGTGACTTGTTTGAGGTCATCCAACAGCTGAAGTGAGGGCCTGGAATGCAAATGCAGAGCGTCTGTGTGTTTAACCCCTGAGCTAGGCTCCCCAGAAGGGGCATGGAAAGTTTTCAGTCTCTGAGGGATGTCAGGGCATTTGTGTGAATCGTTAGGACAGGCAACTGGGAGCCCCTTGTGAAATGGGTCTCCGAGAGCATGACCCAGGCTGGGCGTGCAAACACCGCTCTCTGAGCTCAGCCTCTGTGTGCAAATTCCTGAGATGCCAGAGCACATTCTTACCCACAGAAAACATACCTCCCATTTCCCACCTTCTCTCCCCAACAAAAGAGAGATGCCCAGGGGGCCTAGGGCACCTAGGTGGGTGCTCCAGGAAAATCCATTGGTTAGAGAAAATGGAAGTTAACAGGGCTAGAAGTTGATGGAGACTTTGACCAACCATGGGGGCTTTAGGAAATCTGGAAAAAAAATGACAACTGTCATACCTGGGCTAAATTCCACACCTAGACTAAACATCTACTTTAAAGTTTAATGACATCTTAAGGGCCAAATTGCAAGATTTAAGTCCTGGTTAAATACTGTCAGGCCATTTGGAGAGGAGACTCTCACAAAGCTTACACTCCCTGGGGTAAAAATCCCCATGCTATGCACCAAATCAAATAGAAACAAGATTAAGTGTAAGTCCTTTAAAACATTTCTCAGTAATCAGGTCTGTAATTTCTAAGGTTTTTTTTACACCACATTGTCCGTTTTGTCCTCTTGGCCTTTTATTTTGGAGGATCTGGGTTTGATTACTATCTGTGAAGTGTGGTGGACTGAACTCTCACTCTGATTCTGGCATCCGGACACAGGGTGGGCATGGGGTGGTGACTGTCACCAGGTCCCAGCAGGTTCAGAAGCATCAGGAACAGGGGGGCCGTGGCAGTGACACCTGGCCACACAACCAGAGATGCGAGTCAAGGCTCAGCTCTTAGTTGGCAGACCGTGGGCACGTCATCACTTGGAACCTCAGTCTCTTCTGAAAATGGGAGGGAGGGGGAGAGTCAACGGGGTGACCTCAGAGATCCCCTACGATGGGGCAGTCAGCTATTCTAGAGTCGTTCCTCATGCCTGACACTGAGTGTAAATCTTGTGCTGGAGAATCAAAGCACCGAAGGCAGATCTCTTATCTCAGAGCAGGAATGATAACAGCCCCTATCACTGTATAACAGTATGCAACTCTTGGAGCATTTTCATTGCATTGTCTCATGTAATCATCCAAGTAAATATTTTCATCCCCACTCTGCAGATAAGAAAACTTATCTTATCTGGAGGCAGGGGGTGGGGAGCCCATGCAAGGCCACAAAGCTAAAAATTGCCAAAGGAAAGAACCCTGATCTGATTTTAAAGCTTTCCACACTCTTCTCACTCCCATCCCAAGTGGCCATGAGGCTATGTTGAGGGATTTTGGAGGTAAAATTCTCAAAGCAAAATTTATTTTCCTACCTGTACTTTCTACCCTGAGACTCACTCAGTTCACCAGTGAACCTGGGCGGGGCCCATCCTGGGACTTGTACATTTCTCAGCCTCCTGCCTCACTTCGCAGGGCTGCCCAGCAATGGTTAATCCACCAGCTCCCACCCACTTTCCCAGAGGGTAAGCTGGAAGCCTCACCAAAGTAATTCCAACCATGTTTGCAGAACTGCTCTGACGTGAGCCATCTGCCTTGCAGACCTTGGTTGGGCTCGACGCTGAGCCAGTGAAGAAAAATCTGCCCATCTGGAAGGGCTGGAGACCCAGGCTGAACCTCGGCCAGGCTGGCGCTACAGCTAAATATGGCTCTGGAGTTGCTGTTTTCAGCCTCTTTTTACAGGTGATGGCCATGGAGTGGCCCCAGGAGCCCAGGAGGTCCCAGAGCTGAGCTCCTCCTACCTTTGGTTTTCACTGGGCCACTGCTGGGCTTTAACCACTGCCCCCTTATAGCCCCCCATGGGCCCCACAGCCTTCAAAGCTCTCAGAGGAAGGTAGCTGCCCTGGCCAGGTGCCCCCATAGGCCCTCGGCTTCCTGGGGGAAGGCTCGAGGCTGCCAGCGCTGTCAGAGCTGTTGAAACCACACAGCCCCGTGTCTTTGTAACCTGGCCCCTCAGAGGTGGATCACCCTGCTTCTACCCCTAAAAGTCACGTGGGCCCCCAAACACTAGGAGATGTTTGGCTACAGGGTGCCCCTCCCCACAGCCCGGCTCAGCAGAGAGTGGGGAAGGGCAGGGCCAGTGGGAAAAGCGTGCAGGAAGGAGGTTTCCAGTTCCTGCTTCCTCCCCTGCTTACTAGCCTGGGTGACTCTGGGCAGGTTACCCAAGCTCTCTGAGCCTCAGTTTCCTCTTCTATAAAATGGGAATAATGATAATACTCCTTTCCCAGGGCTGTGATGAAAAATGCGATTAATATAGGCAAACACATTGGCAAATTGTAGAATCCTGAACAAATTCAACCTCTCCCTATTTTCCCATTTTTTAAGTACTGTAAATAACTTTTAAAATGATTCTTAAATTATATATTTTTCTCAGTGTCTACAATCCATTTTATTTTAATATAATCTAAACACATACCATTTAGAAAATACCAAGAAAAATTTATGTACAAGAGTTGATGCTGTTGCATTCGGATAAAGCTGGCACGTTCTTGCTACCAGCATAGCCCAGGAAACACCACCGAGGAAACCTAATATATTGGAATAGATGTTGTGGTGTTTGGCCCACAGTTTGATAGCTCTCAGGGTTAACCTGAAGTTGTCAATGTTTGGTACTAGATGTACAATTTCATCCATTACCCTGCAACCATGAAGACTTCTTACGCATCTTATATTTAAATTTTTAAGCAGACTGTCATCTCTTAAGCCCAAGTCTCCTGGAATAGTCTGCAGTGCTAATCCTGCAAACAAAATATCAATCTCTATCCCATCAGAACACAGTTTGATAACTGCTACAAATGCTTCTTCAACAGCTCTTCAATCTTCTACTTCTTCCTGTAATTTCAACTTATCATAGAATGAGGTGAAAAAATCACTTCGATCAACGTGTCTTGGTGCAACACACAACGCATTAATATCGGCACCTTTTGTATGTACTCCTAATCTCTAAGATCCAAATGTAAAACTTTTTCCACCACCATTTTCAATTACAGATTGTGGAAGATTCTTGCTTTCACTGATTTCTCGCATCCACTCTTACCAGGTTATTTAATTTTCCCCAAATTAAAATCCTGCACTGCAGTTCCCCTTCCTCTTCAAAAACGCCAAAGGGCTTCAGAGTCTCAATTAGTTTCTGTGTAAGTAGGCAGTCAGTCTCCTTGGGGGCTGCTAAGCTGATGGGAGAGGTAATGCCATAGTGCTTCTGCGGCAGCTGTGTTTGCTGTGATCCCTGTGTTGTAACTGGAAACCGCATGGTCTCCTGCGCGGACACTGCCCAGTCATCCGCCTCCCCCGCTGCCGCCCTGGGCATGACCCACTGAGACGGGGGTGAGGGGTGCCTGCCTCAGCCCTGGATCCAACCCCCTTAAATTATAATTTTTAAAAGCCATTTTAATAGGTGCCTTTTAAACATTTTAATAGACTTTGTTAGAACAGTTTTAGGTTTACAGAAAAATTGAGATGATAGTACAGAGAATTCCAAACACACCAGCCCAGTTTCCCCTACTGGTAACTTCTTACATTATTAAGTGTGGGACATCTGCTACAGTTAATGAACCAGTATTGATACATTATCATTAACTAAAGTCCATACTTTAGCTTTCTTTAGTTTTTACTTAAGGTCCTTTTTCTGTCCCAGGATCCCATCCAGGACACCACATTACATTTAGTTGTCATGTCTCCTAAGGCTCTTCTTGGCTGTGACAGTTTCTCAGCCTGTTTTGGTTGACCTTGTCACTTTTCAGGAGTACTGGTCCGGGATTTTGTAGGATGATGCCCCTCTATTGGAATTTGTAGGTGCCTTTTTAAAAAAAGAGTGCTTGTAGTTTAAAAAAAAAAAAAAAAAGAACTAGAAAATAAGTGTTGGCTGGTTTGGTGGGGAAAATAAATATATTTTTTCCTGTTTCTTAAAACAATGGCTTCACCGCCAGCCCCAGCACTGCCCTCACCGTCCCCGACCCCAGTGGCTTCTCCCAGCTCCTGGGGCAGATGTGTGTGGTCCGTGAGTCCTCCTGTCCTCCCCCGGCAGCTCTTCTGGTTCTAAATGCTTTTTCACAGCCTTTCTCCCCTGTGGCTACTGCCTGGGCTCCCAGCTTCCTTTCCTGCTGCACCTGAGACAGGCCCATAAACGCGCCAGGGATGAATCTGCCGGCGGCCCCGTCCAGCCCTGGCTGCCCCAGCCTTGGCAATCACACAGCGGGGTTCCTGCCTCATCCGAGGCCTAAAGTTGGGCACATCTCTCCTTGGCTGTCCCTGACCTCCTCTCCCCAGGGAGGAGAGGCAGTGGGAATCCTCTCCAAAGAATTCCCCCACCATTGTCATGTACATGTTCCTCTGAAGCCAGAGGAAACTTGCAAAGAGTTTACACGGTTCCTTGGCTCCCCGTGGGCCTGTGGATCAGAGTGTGACTTTGCCCTTGTTCGGGCGCTGAGCCAGGAGCCAGGCCACATCCCTGTGTGGACTCTGCTCTGCTTCTGAGTTGAGGGGATTGGATCCTAGTTCCGTAAGGTCTCACTACTTCTGGCGTTCTGTGACTTCCACCGGCAGCCCGCGCTCTCCACCACACCCCGCCGGCACCAGGCTGCAGATCATGAGCAGTAACATCTCCACCCCAGGGTCTGAGACCCTTGCTCAGATCATCCCCCACAGGATCAGCCACAGAGAGGCCCCCAGCCAGGGGATTTCAGAAATGAAGGGCCATGTGTTCTGTGAGGTCTAGTGGGGTCCTGGGCAGCAACTGTGGGGCGAGGAAGCCCCAGGAGGAGGGTAGTCTGCTCTGGCTGGGCCAACGTTGGGTGGCCTGTGTGCAGTGGGGCAGACTCTAGACCAGCACTGTCCACCAGCACTTTGAGCCGTGATGCGAATGTTCTACACTATCAATATGGTAGCTGCAAGCCACATGTGGAGCATTTGAAGTGTGACTAATGCAACCAAGGGACTGAATTTTTAATTTTCTTCAGTTTGAACATGAAAAGCCACATGTGCGTTATGGCCACTGCAGCGTTGGGATCCGGCCTCCCATCCTTGACTTTCTGGGGTGGGATGGTCTCCACACAGAGACAAGCAAGCCACGTACATCAGTAAGCATCTGTAAATGGCAAGGTCCAGAGTGAGGACTTGGGTGTCCATCAGTTAGAGGTTGGCCTCTTGGTTCTGCCACTTCCTGGCTCTATCACATGGGGTAAATCACCGTCCTCGTTAAGCCTCAATTTCTTCATCCATAACATGGGGATGATAGTAGTATCTACCTCAGAGGGCTGTGAGGATGAAATTAAATAATGCGTGGAAAGCTCAGAGTGCCAGAGGCTGACACTTAGTAAGGGTTTAATAACTGCAAATTGCAAGTTACGTTTGGGGAGAGTGTGGCTTGAGGGGAGTAGGGAAATGAGGCTGGGGAGGGGAGATGGAGCATGCCCTGCTGTGTCTTGAACAACCAATGGGGTCCGTCTCTAGCACTTGGCATTAGGAGGTGACCAAGGTGCTGATGTTTGGGGAAAAGTTCAAGAGACTCGATGAAGTCTCCTGCTCCAACTTTCAGGGCTCATGCAATGGCTGTTGCTCCCTGACGTTTCCTAAAAGGCCAGGAGGCTCCTCACTGCCACCACACTTGGGCTCTCTCCTCTCCCAGCACTCGCTTTGCCTGTAGCGCGCCTGCTATTTTCAGTCTCAAGCCTCTACTTACCCACCTGTGAAATGGGAACAAGGTGACATGTCTGTCCTTTCCTTTTCCCATGAGGCGGAGAACCTTAAGGCTGTATGACTGATGGTTTCTCTCTCTCTGGGGATCAGGACCAGAGTGAGAAAACCTCTAGCGTTCACTCTTATCGCAATCCCTGACGTGATCTCTCCCCTGTGTTTTGCCGCCCCAGCTGCATTGAGACTTTACCTTTCGTTCAACACTGTGAAGGCCTCCAGGAAACCAGGAAAGTAGATCCTCACCCTCTGGTTCCTCCGGGAGGTGAGGAAGGAATTCTGAGGAGTAGGAATCTAAGATGGGGTTGGCTCCACCTCCTTGCCTGCTGGGGCCTCTGGGCACGGAGGGGTTGGGGAGGAAGGCGAGGTTGTGGATGTGGATGGCAGGAAGACACAGGGCTACGGTGAGCTGGCTGGTAACTCTGCCATCTGGTAGTGACCGCAGCGTCCACGGTCGCGGGGAGCTGGGGGGCAGAGTCGACACCTACAACCGGGAGGCTGTGTCCTCCCGGTCCAGGGCAGCCGAGGGCGGCACGGGGCAGGGCCTCCCTTCCGAGAGTCTGGTTCGTCCATGCAAGTTCGGTGTGCGACCGTGTGACCCTGAGGCCTCGGCGTCCTCGTCCGCCTGCATCCTCCCTTCTCCTTCTCCCTTTCAGGGCCCCGCTCCTCAGGAGCGGCAGGGGGAAGGGAGGGAGAGGGCACACATGTGGTTCGGATCATTTGTTCTGGCTGCAGTCGTGCTTGCAGCTCACGGAAGGAGGCTGAAGCCCCGTGTTTACCAGGGTTGGGATGTGAGCAGAACGGAGCACCTCCACCTCCCCCCGACAGTGCCGACATAATGACACGTGATTGTGTGTAGGGGGTCATTCCGCTTCGGGGGTTCCCTTCTCTGGGCTGCTCCAGACAAGTGAAGCAGTCACGGAAGGGATGGTCCCGTGGGACTCATCGGCCGCCATCGCGCAGGGCCGGGCACTGGCAGGGTGTGCACTTCCTCTGGGGAGCGCCAGCAGCCCCGGGATTGGGGGAGCTCCTGTTGGCTCCCAAGGACTTCCTTCCAAAGCTGAGACGCCCCAGGCTGCCTAGGCCAGGAGACAGTTATTCTGTCAGCAGGGTCTCAGGTCTGCTGGAGACTGCTAAATACCAGTGTCTCGGGAAGGGTCAAATTTAGCCAGAAGTAGCCTCAGTATCTTGGTCCCTTTATCATTTATCTAGCTGTCACCATGGAAAAGCAAAGGCACAGAGCCCTGCAGGGATGAAACACAGGACAAGCAGGACTTGAGAGGGAGAAGGGTTTCCCCGACCTCGGCCCTGCTGGTGGTTGCGGCCGGCTCATTCTCCATCATGGGGGTGTCCCGAGTGCTGCGGCACGCGTGGCAGCGTTCCCAGCCTCTGCCCATTAGATGCACTGGCAGCCCTCCCCAAGCATGACAACCCAAGATGTCTCCACACAGAGCCAAAAATCCCTTGGAGGTAAGGGGAGCAAAAACGGTCCTGGGGGGGAACCAGTGGTAGATCCGGGGAGAGAAGGAGGCTATGGACACAGTAAGCACCACGGGGCAGGCGGAGGGCAGTCATTGGGCATCCAGGGTGTGATGCCTGTTCTAGCAGCTGGTGAAGACCAGCCCCACACACGTCCAGAATCACCTCCCCTAAGCCAGCCACAGTTGGGAGTAAGCGTCCTCCTGGGGAAGGAGGAAACATGGAGCTGCAGTCAGGGCGGCATGGCTGGGATGTTTGACCCCATGGAGAGGAGCTGCTGCAGCAAAGGAGGAGATCGGCCCTCTCTACGTCTCAGGACGCTCCCCTTGGCGGACCGTCTGTCTCATCAGCTTCCCGGAGCAGGCATGTGCGGTGCATTTCAGGTCCTGGGGTGCCCCGGGGACCGCAGAGTGAGTGGGTGTCTGGGCACGGCGTCCTGGCGCTGGCATCTCTCCGTGTTGACTCCTCTCTTGCTGGCACGTCCCCCCCCCCCCCCCCCGCCAGGGGCAGACTCTGTCAGCTGCCCCTGGCCAGGCACAGATTTCAGGAAGGTCCTGGTCTCCTTGCACCTGTATCTACTGCGTGGCAATCTGCCCCACCATCAAAGGCTTGAAACAACAGCAATCATTTTCTCATTCTCTCCTGTGGTTCTGAAGGATAGATAGCTGGGCTTAGCAGGGGGGACTCTCTCAGGGTCCCTCATGGGGTTGCAGTCAGATGGGGACAGGCTCAGGTCACCCGAAGGCCCCCCACTCATGTGTTTGGTGCCTGGGCTGGAGGCTCGTCAGCTGAATCTCTGGGGTCTTCCTATATCCTGTGTGGTCTCTTCCATGGAGGCTTTAAGGGAGCTCCACTTCTTACACAGAAGTTACAGAGAGAGAGCCTCAGAAATCACAGAGCATCACTTCTGCCATATCTATTCACTGAGACAGACAGAGGCCCCACCAGGTTCAAGGGGAGGGATGCAGATTCCACCCCCTGGTGGGGAAGGGCAAGGTCCTAGAAGAACCGGTGAAACCGGAAATATCGTGGCTTCCGTTTTGGGAAGATGCCACAGTTCCTCCCCTTTGAATAATGGTCACCAGTGGTGACCCAAGGCTGCTCGGACACTAGCCCATCGTGGTTGGGGCAGGTGTGTCCTCTGTTCTCTGGGACTTCCCAGTACGCAGGGCGGAGGGGCACTCAGTGGGCTGGGCTGGTGGTGCCAGCTTCAGGACTCCCTTCACCGGCCGAGCTTTCCTGAGACACCCTGCCGGGCCCCGAGGCCCTTTCTGCTTCCACTCCTTTTCCCAAGCAAATTAAAAGGGGAGGGGAAGGTCTGAACTACCAGGGGGGGGGGTTCCCTGAGGTCCCTTGAGAAAAGTGGCTTAAGTGATCTCAGCAGGTGCCCAAGGGTGGGCCAGAGAGAACGACACTAAAAAGGCGTTGAACAAGCGAATAAATTCAGGATTAATGCATGCGCACTCTTCTGCTGCAGGCACAAAGTACAGTAAGATTTTGTGTGAAAACCCACAGGAAAGGCAAGCGGGGAGAGAAAGTATCAAACTGCAGAGACGGGGGAGGCAGTTTGCTTGTTAAAGGAACCCCTTGCCTTGTCTTCTGTGAGGGGACAGAGCAGAGTCCGCGAAGCCATCCTCAGCCCAGGGGGCGGGTATCGGGGCCCCCGGTCCTGCGCTGGGGTGGGGGTGGGCGTAGGGGGCAAAGGCCACAGTCCCGGGTGAGGCACGGGCAGGGGTGAAGGTGAGGGGCTCCATCACTGCAGGGGCCATTCTTGGGTTTTGAGTAAATGCGTTCGTGTCTGCATCCTCATCAGTGCGTCCCCCCTACCCCCTGCTTGCTTCTGAAGATTCGGCAGGGGTTCAAGATGATGAGACAGGCCCCAAAAGCGCTCAGCAGGTCACAGTCCTCCCGGGTCTCACTCCCTCCTCCTTCCCACCTACCCGCACCGCCGTCCTGAGCTGTCACCCTTTCCGAAACAGGGCGTAACTCATCCCCAGTCGTGACTTCACCTCTTCCGGGCCTCAGTTTTCTCCCTTATAAACGTAGAAGATAAAAAGAGCAAACCCTCAGAGACGGTGTTCTAAATGCTTGACTTTTTTCCTCCCATTTAATTCTCAACTCTGTGAGGCCATTCCCTATCATGAAACCCGTTGTAGGTATGAGGAAATGAGCACAAAGAGAGTAGTTTGCCCTGAGTCAGAGCCGGAATTTGAACTCCATGTTCTGGCTCTGTTGTTTCTTAATTTTGGGGCTGTGAGGGGGAAGGAAACCTGACTCCTCCCTAGAAAATGCATATATTTGCATACATACAAAATGTGCACACAGTGTTTTCGGGTTCCAGATCTCTGAAGCCCATCCAGGACCCCCAGTTTCCCTTTTTCATCTGATCCTAACAACCCTTTGAGGATATGTGTGTTATTATCCCCCTTCCACAGCTGAGAGAACATGGGCTCAGAGAAATTAAGAAATGTGTCCAAGATTACACAATCTTAAGTGGCGGGGTCAGGATTCAAATCCAGGTCAGTCCTCCTAGCTCTATCCAGGGGATCTTTCCTTTCTGGTTGGGGGGATCACCTGGAGGCCCCGCAGGGCTGTGGGTGCCCGTGCAGCCCCTGCCCTGTGCCTGGGATCCGGGAAGGCCAGCCAAGGCGTACCTCCCCCTCTCACCTCCGTGGTGGGTCAGCACATCAGCCCAGCCGCAGCCTTCCTTGGGACCCATCGGCACCCAGGCTGACGGCACCCAGGTTCTCATCCAGCGGGCCAGCGCTCCCAGTGGGCAGGCACCCTGCAGCGGGCTTGTGGACCCCTCTAGCTGAGTGCTGGCAGCAAGAGCCCCAGGACAACATGGACTGGACTCGTAGAGGGGGTTGTGCAGGAAGGGTGATCCCTAGGGCCTGGGCTGGAAGGACAAACCCGGCCAAAGGGGACTGACAGGGCGGCCAAGAGCCAGCATTTGAGGAACCCAGAGAGAGTGGAGTTGGTGCAGGGGCCTCCTGGTGCCAGGAGGCAGCAAGGTGCATGGAAAGGTGAGAGAATGGGTGCGAAGCAAGATGAGAAGGGCAGTTCTTTAAGGGAACGGGCAGGAACACAGCCTCCAGCGAGATACGTCTTTTATAGGGATCCAGAGGTCCCCACTGGGGAGGGCAGGGAACCTCTGCGCCCACCTAAGTCCAAGTTCAAGGGGCAGGTCTGGCATGAGGTCCTGGACAGCCCCCGCCCCGGCCTCGGCTGGTTTCCTTTCTCTCGTGCTTTTTATTTGCTCCACCCCTACCCCGGCTCCAGACTCCCAGAACCCTACCTCTACCTTTTCCCCACTAACCTGCTCTCGGTCATTTTCATGTTAGGGCATGTAAATGCACGGGTCCCTTTCCCTCCGTACTTGCGTTTGAGGTCCCACCTCAGTGCAGGGTGAGGACTGTTCTGTCCGGGGAGTTTTGTCTGCACGTGGTGCAGATGTGCAGAGGAAGGGGGCTGCGGGCTCCAGTGGGGAGGGGCACCCAGGTGGGCTTCTAGGGTAGGCAGCAGGGCAGAAGATCCCCAGCCTCACAGGCCTGTACTGGCCGAGTGTCTCCCAGGACAGAAAGGAGGGGCAGAAGCTTAGCTGGGTGTCGGGGGAGCCCAGATGTGGGAGCGGTCAGCCTGTCGAGCCTGCTGGCAGGCCTTCAGGGTGGTTCAGGAACCTCTGGGCAGGGCCCTGTGTGCTGCCTCAGTGATGGACGGGGCCAGCAGCCACCTGCTGAAAGGAAATGTTGCAGGGAGCCAGGGTGGTCAAGGACCTCTAGTGACCCAGCTCTGATACTTGTCCCTGTTTGTGTGCAGGGCTCTGGACAGACCGAGGCAGGTATCAGGCTCCCAGAATGAGAAAGGCAGGTGACAGGTGGTGAGTCAGAAGGTGTTAAGTGTTTAGATACGCCTCGCCTCATTCCTCAGAAATTGTTTTGGCCTAAACGCCCCCCCAAGAAAAGGCATAAATGAAACCATATATTACAAAGAAAAATAATCAGTTCTATAGACAGGACTTCCCTGGTGGCACAGTGGTTAAGAATCCGCCTGCCATGCAGGGGACATGGGTTCAAGCCCTGGTCCAGGAAGATCCCACATGCCGTGGAGCAGCTAAGCCTGTGTGCCACAACTACTGAGCCTGAGCTCTAGAGCCCATGCGCCACAAATACTGAGCCTGTACTCTAGAGCCCGCGAGCCACAACTACTGAAGCCTGCGTGCCACAACTACTGAGCCTGTGCTCTAGAGCCCGCGAGCCACAACTACTGAGCCTGCATGCCATAACTACTGAGACTGCGCTCTAGAGCCCGCGAGCCACAAGTACTGAAGCCCGTGCGCCTAGAGCCCATGCTCCACAACAAGAGAAGCCACCGCAATGAGAAGCCCGCGCACTGCAACGAAGAGTAGCCCCCGCTCACCGCAACTAGAGAAAGCCCATGCGCAGCAACAAAGACCCAAAGCCTTTAGCCAAAAATAAATTAAGTTAATTTAAATTAATAAATAAAGTATAGACAATCCAGAAAGAAGAGGATGTCAAAACCTGGAGAGAGGAAAAATCACATGGGTGCTGTCAGAAGGACCTCAGCCACTAGAGGTGGGCCCTGCAGCTAGTGTTGATGCCTGACAGCCGCTCACTGGGCCCCCAGGGAAGATCTGGTTCTGAGCAGCCCAGCTCCTGGAGCACCTCCCAGGATGAGCCAGTGGCTCCTGTGCCCTCACAAGGTAAGCCAGCGTCTCCAGTGAGCTCCATGGTCCCTGCCTGTGTGAGATGTCAACAGCAAGGGTTCCAGGGTCAAATAAATTTGGGTAACATTCATATTATACCCCACTCCCCTTACCCCTGGGAAGGTCACAGTGTGTAATTATTGAAAGGCTCTGAGATGTCTCCACACTTGACCTGGTTAGTTTTGCATTTCCCAAACTTACTTGACCACAGAACCCATTTCTCAAGGAGCATCTGTTAACCCCAAGGAACTAGTTTCTACACGACACACTTTAGGGGACACAGGAATAAGTGACTTGATTGGTTGTTTGTTCTTACTGACTAGAGACCAATTATTATGGAAGACTTTACCAAAAAATAATCATTTTCATTTAGAAGACCTGATATTAAGCTACTTTTTTTTTTTTGCTGCAAATACTGACATAACCAATTATCTATTGAATGCAATAAACTAGAGTTTCTGGTAATAAAACTACGATTTAAGCACATAGGACACATGTTCTATATAATAAATCATCCAAAAATAACTTCAGTTTGTGAAGATATGAATTACAGAAGGGGAGCCAATACTATGTTCGCCCAGTTTTTCTTTTTTCTGTTTCCCCCTTTTTGTTGTTGCTGTTCTGTACCTTGCTTTGTTTCACTTAACACATCTTGGAGATTATTCCGTATCAACAGAAACCATCTTCCTTTCTTTTTAGGGCTGCACAGAATATTATCGTAGAGGGAGCATAGTTTGTTTCACCTGTTCTCTATGGATGAACATTTACCTTTAGTCTTTTCTGTTGCAACCAATGCTGCAATAAATAACCTTACACATACATTATTTTCACACGTGAGTATGTCTGTAGGAAGATTACTACATGTGGAATTGCTGGAGCATATTGACGATATCCTCAAATTGCCTTTGTCGGGATTGAGCGTGTACATTCCCCCACAGCCTCTCCAAATGATCATGCTTTGACCTTTGCAGTCTGAAAGGTGAAAAATGGTATCTTAGCATAGTTTTACTTTATGTTTCTTTTATGATGAGTAAGTGAGGATAAATGCCTTTTACTATGTGTAAGAGACATTACTTTTTCCTTTTTCCATTAACTCTGTTTATATCTTTGCCCATTTTTCTGTTGAACTTTCATTTTTTTCCTTTTAAATACTGGGAAGATTTATATATCACTTGTGGTCTGGGAGCTGAATAATAGATATTTTTCCCTATTAATTTTTGGTTTATCCTTGCTTATTGTGATTTTTTTTTTACCATGCAATTTTCTTCACTTTAAAGTTTATCATTTAAAATTTTTATGGCTTCTAGGTTACAATTTGATAGCCTGTCACCACTCTATTATAATAGAATTCTCCCATTGTCTCTTCTAGGATATATAGATTTATAAATATATTTATAATGTGAACATATTAAAATATAATATATAAATACATCAACAATACATATGTAAATAATACAAATGGCTAGATTTATATATAACATAAATAATACAAAGTACATTGTTAAGATATATAATGTTATGTTTATGTAAATATTATTCCATTTAGAATTTATCCCCCTGACAGGATGAGCTATAACTTGATTTTTTTCTAGATGGCTACTCAGTTGTTCCAGTTCCAGTTGTGAATAATTTATCTTTACTAAATTCCTATGTTTGGAACTATTTCTGGACTTTCTATTTTGTGCCATTTATGTATCTCTGTATACTCTTGCACAAGTTCTGTACTATTTTAAATATGTTAGCTCTATATGTGTTTTAATAGCTAATAGAGCTAGACTCCGCTCCCTTTAAATTTTTTTCTGGCTAGCCTTTATGTTTACTTTTTCCTTGTAAATTTTAGGATCAGCTAAGTTCCAATTTTTAAATAATCCTCTTGCTATTTTTATTGGGATTGCATTAAATTTATAGACTGACTTAAGAGGAAGTGCCAATTTTATGATGAATCTTTCTAGCCAAGAATGCGGGCCGCCTTTTAAATGGAGTAAATGATTGTCTACGCCTCTCCAGGCAGGATGGTGTCCTGGATGGATGACTAACTCACTCCAGGATGGAGTTAGCTATAAGAGTGAACAGCCGGTGGAGGACAGACCACACTAGCCAGAGAAGTCTTGAACACTGTTGGATATAAACGGCGTGGCTGGAAGCCTCTGTAATCAAATGAGGAAGCATAACCATCCCTCCCAGAAGAGAGCCCTGATGTGAGTCGGAGGCAGTTGTCAGGATTCTAGGACTGGGTCGTGTACAGATGCCACCTTGAAGGAACAGTGCCTGCAGCCAAGGGACATAGCTTGAGCCAAGCTCACAAAGAAGGAACCAGGGAAGAAATACACTAATCTCACTTTCCTCCCTCCCTCTGGTCTTTAGGGCTTCCTGCTGGCCAAACCCTCCCAGCAGCCAGAGGCCCCGGGAGCCCACAGTTTCATCCACTGAGGTCAGCTCTGGGGCAGAGGGCAGGATGGAAAAGGGTGTAGGCTGGATGTGGGGAGGCAACCGGAAGGTACCCATCCTCACCTCCAGCTCACACAGTCCAGCACTCAGGCCCCCAAGACAGTTGTTTCTGCTCTGAGATAAATGGAGTAAATAAAGATCAGAAGGGGCTTCCCTGGTGGCACAGTGGCTGAGAGTCCGCCTGCCGATGCAGGGGACAGGGGTTCGTGCCCCAGTCCGGGAAGATCCCACATGCCGCGGAGCGGCTTGGCCCGTGAGCCATGGCCGCTGAGCCTGCGTGTCCGGAGCCTGTGCTCCGCAACGGGAGGGGCCGCAACAGTGAGAGGCCTGTGTACCGCAAAAAAAAGAAAAAGATCAGAAGGTTATCACCTCCTTCTGCTCCTCCTAAAAGGACTTTGTACCTGGGCAGGAAGGCTAAAATCATGTAACAACTGGAAAACCCACCAGGAAGGGAAGGCAGGAGCTTCGTGGTGCACTGTTCAGTGACACATCCCCTGAGCAGTCTGGGCGGCCACCCTCCCCCCTGCCAAAATATCTTCTCGTGTGACTGGAGAGCAGAGCCAAACAGACAAACAAGTGAGCACGAGGAAGAAATACTTGCTAAAGTCTAGAGTCTCTTATAGATATATAATTTAAACACCCATAGAAAACTACACACCGGATCTTTCTTTTTCAAGCCCCATCCACGTGGCAACATTCCAGGAGAGGCCTTGGTCACTGGCAGGCACCCTCTCAAATCAGTTTGCACCACAAGTGGTCTGGAGCCTCAGAGGTCAACGAGTTGCCTTGCCTGGCCCGTACCAGCTGGCCTGGTTTTTATCCAGACCAGGATGTGACTGACCCAAACAGGCTGTGCCAGGAGGAGACTCCAGTGACTTCTCCAACCAGGTCACCTCTACAGAAGCAGATCACCATGGGATTACCCAGAGGAGACGGGTTTTCATAAATCATTTTAGGGAGAGTAGATGCTGACCTTGGTAGGGAGAACCCTCAGCCCAGAGGAGTGGCACTGTGTGAGGCTACATCTAATGAGGGTGTAGAACAGGTTTCCACGTGGGGAGAAAACCCTCAGGCGGACGTGGCCATCCAGGCGGAGCGAGCAGGAAGCTAGAGAGAAAACACGGTGCAGCCCAAACACTGAAACATAATGGAGTCACCTCTCAAGGACAAAAGCCCCCAAGACCATGTTTTGTGAACTGGGTGAATTAGAAACTGACACCTACTTGTAAAGGAGACTGTTCAGATTATACATTAAAAGCATGTGCTTTGCTCAGGCACACCTGACAGCCACTCATTAGCTGGGATCTTGGGGTGAGCCACCCAGTCTCCTTACAGAAGGTGGTAATAGTACCCATCTACCCCAAATTGTTCTGTGACGAGGAAATGAGATAACTTCATGATACTTTCGACTGAAAAAAACGCACAACCTAAAAGTTGCGAGTTACGTTTTATTCGGGGACCTATCTGGGGACTATAGCCTGGGAGACAGCCTCCCTGGTGGCTCTGAGGGACTGTTCCAAAGAGGTAAGGGAGGAGCAAGGTATATAGGAGTTTTTACTGAAAAAAATCACGTAGTGGACATCAAAAGATTACTGCTAATCACAAGAAAACAGACATCTCAAGTTAATGACTAGTGTTTTTCTATGTATGGGAGGATCCAGGAGTCTGGACTCATTGAAATTATTCCCTAGATATCGTATGCATCTTAACTGTCTAGGACCAGTTTTTCTCCATCCTGAATCCCCTCAGGGTGCACTGTTTGGGTGGCTACCGTGGCTGATGGCTTGATGGCGGCAACATTGTTGTTTCCTGGAATGAGAGGCAACATTTTGTTGTTGTTTGCAATGCATGTAAAGCATTTTAGCACAGGGCCTGGCACGCAGTAAGTCTCCGTGAGTGTAAACTGCGATAACCGTTGTCTTCAGATCTTGTAACTGAGAAAGCTTATATGAGCAGATATTAAATAAACTTTAAAAATGGGCTCTACATAAGGGAGCTTCCCAACTTAGTTAAAAATATTTTGCTGCATGGGGTGAGGGAGAAAGTTAAGAAATCAGAATAATACAATAGGATTTCAAATGCTTCCACCTTATTAGAAATCAAGATGTTCTTCTAAGTGGCTCTAAGTCTCCCTCGACTCCAGAATTTGGAGACCTGATAAAAAAAACTTTGAACCTTTGACTGTAAAATGCATCTAACTCTTGTTTCTTCTTGCTTGTGCTGTGATCTTAGTGCCAGGGTCTTGGCTGTGCAGTGACAGGCCATCCTCCTGTTGCTGTAAGGAATTGCACTGCACTGAATGGGTGATACGTTTTTTTGTTTGTTTTTTGTTTTGTTTTTGTTTTTTTTTTCCTTTTTTGCGGTACACAGGCCTCTCACTGCCGCGGCCCCTCCCGCTGCGGAGCGCAGGCTCCGGACGCACAGGCCCAGCAGCCATGGCTCACGGGCCCAGCCGCTCCGCGGCATGTGGGATTCTCCTGGACTGGGGCACGAAGCCGCGTCCCCTGTATTGGCAGGCGGACTCCCAGCCACTGCACCACCAGGGAAGCCCGGGTAATATGTTTTAATGTTTCTGAGCCAAGGATATTGGGGTATTAAGATACAATATAGGATTTCAGGAAGCTGCCAACTTGTTACCCCTTAGTTTTAAATTTGAATTGCAGTTGGATTTTCCTAGTTAGAAGTGGGGTCTTTCCCTAGTTAGAAGAATCAGATACTCTTAACCAAAGGAAATCTTCAGCAAGGTATGGTTTTTAAACAAAACCCAGGATTTGGATTCAGAGGATTTACATGTTAAGACCTGCTAACGGTGTAGAACACAGACTCCTGAGCTTCGTCCAAAAAAGGTGATAATAATTAGGATAATCATAAGATTTCTGTAAGGATCAAATAAAATGTGGACCGTGTTCTTTGTAAATTGCAGAGTATTATATACAATGTTAACTACTTGTTATTTCTTTCATTCCTTCTGGTGGAAGGAGCACAGACCAGAAGTTAAGAGTCTAGATTCCTGTCCCTGCACAGGTCCCCCTTTCCAGGACCTGTGACCTCAAGAAAGTAACTTAATCTCTCTCTCTCTCTTTTTTTTTTTTTGTTTGGCCACACTGTACAGCTCGAGGGATCTTAATTCTCTGACCAGGGATTGAACCTGGACCCCAGCAGTGAAAGCGCAGAGTCCTAACCACTGGACTACCAGGGAATTCCCTTTTTTTTTTGTAACTTAATCTCTAAAAGGTACAGTTTTGTGGTCTAGGAGACATTCTAGGATTATGAATCCTTTCAGAGGAAACATGTTAGATTGGAATAGGAAGGGATGAAGAAAGCAATCCTCTCTGAAGGGCAGGGGGAGATGAGGCCTTGCTCCTCCCAGGAGGACCAGGAAAAATACTTCTGGGACACGAAGGAAAAAAACAGGGAGCCGTGAAACGTGGCCACTGATTTCTGGGATGTCGCAAGAACATCCAGGTCTGGTGGTGAGCGGTAATCTGAGACACATGTACGGTCAGCACTGACCTAGATGTATGACCCACAAAAAGAAGAAGAAAAAAAAAAAAAAGGAAAAGCCATCACTACCTGAATTCAGTCACTGTCCCACAAATAGCAGCACAGTCAGCCGTGACCTCCAACACTAAAAAGCAACCGACAGGTCCTACAGACACACACTCGTGTGACGCCTACACACATGCACAAGGTAAAGGCATCGACTCTTGGTACCAAGGGAAAGAGAACCAGGAGGGCATTAGAATGGCCCTCCCAGAGTCAGACAGACTGGGCAGCTCTTCCGAGGATTTGACAGAAGAGCTACAGGAACCATGGGAATAACTGGTTCCAGGACAAATGTCGCTGAAGTTCCTACACTTGGGCCCACTTTATCCACACGCCTGTCTGCCTCCATGTATTGACAGACCCAAGTCATTTTCCAAGGTTCCTAGAAAATCTCAAATAACCTCAAGGAAAATAAGAATCACAGTCATCTCCAGGTTCTCAAAGAAGGACTAAAGTCAGGAGAAGATCTGAAGTTGGAGGAAAGGGAATAGATTGAAAAGGAGGATCTCATGACTCAAAGAGCAGCTGTCACTTGGTGTAGTCATCCTCCAGGGCAGACAGTATGATAAGGTCTAAGTGAGAGGGGTGGGTGCTCAGAAAAGGCCTGAATGTCATCTGTTTCAATGACGGTCTGGTTCCTACAAGGCAGCGTATGGAATCAAGCCGGGAAAAGCTCCTCTACATAGATTTCCATCCTCACCAACCGGGGGCTCCTTCCCCAGGGCCAGTGCTTAAAACCCTCACTGCCAAGTTTCTCTGCAAGCTCCTATTCTCACTGTGTCAAAGAGTGTGTCTCTAGTTTGGTTTATATAAAGATCTAGTTGACCCAAAAGGTTGTCTCTGAGATCTGACAAACACCACACCTTTTAAACTCTTCCTTGCAGTGTTTTACTGTTGGCAGTGCACTTAACCTCCTAAGCCTTGTCATTCTCAGTTTTTAACATGGAGATGGTCATAGCACCATCCTCATAGAGCTGTTGTGAGAGATAAATGAAATGATGAACCTGCAGCTCCTAGAACAGTGGCTGGCACATAGGAAGGCCTCGTCAGTAATGGCTATTGCCCAAGCTCCCCTAGCAGTCAGGAGGCAGGAACTGGTAGCCCTGGCTAATGGGTCAGGAAATAGGGACTTGATCAGTTCTTGGAACTGAGAAGTCCAAGGCAGGTGTGGCTTCAGGTACAGCTTGATACAGGGACTCAAGTGATGACACCAGGACATGGTTTCTCTCTCTCCAGCTCTCAGCCCCTCTCCCTCTGAGTTGGCTGCAAGACGGCTTCAGCAGTAGGCCGCCCCTCATTGTAGAGCCAATGCAGTAGAAGAGGGCACCTGTCCACTCTCTCTGAAGCCTCAGGAGTGGTCTCCTCACACCTCCCTGGCTCTGGCTGGATTGCAGAACCTTCCCCAAGTGAACCACTGAAGCCAGAGAACATGCAGCCCAGCTTACTGAAGATCCACCTCTGGAACTGGGGGCAGGGCCAGCGCTACCCAAACCTCTCAGGCAGGGAGACTTGCTTCCCGGAGGGTCACTGGTGGCGCCAGGAGGGAAGAGATGGCCGCTGAGTGGAAAACTGCGGTGAACCCACAGCGGCCGCCCAACCTAAGGAGCAAAGGGATTTAACTTCCTTTGGCTACTGACTGGCTGGTTAGGGAGAGGTGTGCTTCCACTTCCCACAGGGCCGGCTTGAGCACCTAGAGGCCTCAGAGCTGTTCCCCCGTCATTGCTAAGTGTTAGCAGGTCAGTCGGTTCAGCAACTCTCAGGACACCAACTAGTCCACAGAATTCAAAGATTGCAGTGAATTTCAGTAACACTCTTTAAAAAGAGTTGACATTAAAAAAAATATTTTTTAACTTATTTTCATTTATTTATTTTTGGCTGCGTTGGGTCTTCGTTGCTGCGCACGGGCTTTCTCTAGTTGCGGCGAGCGGGGGCTACTCTTCATTGCGGTGCGCGGGCTTCTCATTGCGGTGGCTTCTCTTGTTGTGGAGCATGGGCTCCAGTAGTTGTGGCTCACAGGCTCAGTAGTTGTGGCGCATGGGCTTAGTTGCTCCGCAGCATGTGGGATCTTCCCAGACCGGGGCTCGAACCCGTGTCCCCTGCATTGGCAGGTGGATTCTTAACCACTGCGCCACCAGGGAAGTCCTTCAGTAACACTTTTAATAGACCTGCCAATTAATAAAAATAAACCCAGCCATGGAAATCAAACTCATCTGAGGCTATTTCCTATTGTTGTCATGGGAAATTGTAGGAAAGTGCACATTCCTTAAGAATGGAGTAAACTGGGCTTCCCTGGTGGCGCAGTGGTTGAGAGTCCGCCTGCCGATGCAGGGGACACGGGTTCGTGCCCCAGTCCGGGAAGATCCCACATGCCACGGAGCGGCTGGGCCCGTGAGCCATGGCCACTGAGCCTGCGTGTCCGGAGCCTGTGGTCCACAACGGGAGAGGCCACAGCAGTAAGAGGCCACGTACCAAAAAAAAAAAAAAAAAAAGAATGGAGTAAACTTCCTCATCCTCGTCCCAGAACGCCCCCATCAGTCGGGCCTTTTATCTCGTGGCAAACATGACCCCTCCCCGCCACCAGCTTGCTTCTGACCACCTGAAATGGGTGTGTGCTTTACACACATGCTCTCATCACACCTCCCAGTTACTCAACGTGTCACAGAGGAGGGCACCGAGGCTAAGGGGAGGCCAGGCTGCCAGACAGCTGACCATCTGACTGTCCCCATCTTTGACTCCCACGTGTGGTACCCACACACCCGCCCAGAGGTGTTCCTCGCCCGTCCTCAGGGAGGTAGCCCAGGGTGCCTTCTTAGATTCTGGCTCTTGCATTTGCGTCCATGGGGCTGCGTGCCGGTGTCTTCTTCCTCTCCCTCAAACTCGCCCACTTTTAAACCCTGTGTTGTCAGAAGCCTCAGCTGCTGAGTTGGCGTCCTCACTCCACACATGATCGCCGCCATGCACCTTCGGTGGACCAGGCCCACAGCCGGCTGTGAGGACACAGTCCAACACCACAGGGTTCTGGGTTCTTCAGGGAATGAATTCTCCCATCTCAACTATCACAGCAAAAACATTTCTCCCTCAGCATTCCCTCAAGGCATCACCCCAGCCCTCCTCCATAGCCCTCACGTGAGGACCGGGGGGGAACATCTGTGCCGGGCTCGCCTTAGGCCTCAAGTGCCAGAGGTGGGCACGAGAGGCTTCACATCCTCCCGGCACTGAGCCCTCTCTGATGAGAGCTCCTTACACCGTGTTCACAGGGGACTGCTGGCTGCTGGCAGCCATTGCCTCCCTCACCTTGAATGAAGAAATCCTGGCCCGAGTCGTCCCCTTGGACCAGAGCTTCCAGGAGAACTACGCGGGGATCTTCCACTTCCAGGTAACTTAAGAGTTGGCTCGAGCTTCTCCTGAGCAGGTCCTGAGGGCTAGGAGCAGGTGCTGGGGGCCAGGCAAGGACACTGAGAGACATCAGGAAGCTGCCTGGCCTGTCGTCACCCTGGGACCCTGTAAAGACAGCAGTGTGGAGGAGGGCGGTAGGGCAGGGCACTCAGGAAGTAATTCCCACATTTCTTTAAGAAAGTTGACTCTTTGGGGTCTGAGACAAAATGTTAAGGTACCGCTCGCTGTTCTCCTTTTATGCCGGTAAAGGAGAAATAGCATTTTGAAAAGCATAAGGCATAGGGCAGAGTGCTGGAGGGGCAGGTGTGGCCTGGGAGGGAAGGGCAGGTGCCTCTGCGCTCGTTTCTCAGCGAGGCTGTAACTGCAGGAGGAGGGCTAGAGGGGAGCGTCTCCTCGGGGATGCGATGGGCTTGGGGAACCGGCGCCCAGGGGCCGGGTAGGGAGGAGCCAGCTGCGGCTGAGGCTCACGACCCCCCGCACACTGCCGCCACCTCCCCCTCCCGCAGTTCTGGCAGTATGGCGAATGGGTGGAGGTGGTGGTGGACGACAGGCTGCCCACCAAGGACGGGGAGCTGCTCTTCGTGCACTCGGAAGAGGGCAGTGAGTTCTGGAGCGCGCTACTGGAGAAGGCCTACGCCAAGTAAGTGCCTGCCGTGCCCGTCCCCCCGCAGCCTGCCCCCAGCTGCCCTGCATTCTGGGAAGCAACACGGGACTTAGGCGAGGGCTGTCCCGAAGAGAAGTCCTCTTGTACAGAAGGACTACTTCGGACAAGATCGGGCTCTCAATTCTAGGAGATAACGCACCCAGCTCTTGCCGTTTTTAACCAAATGCACGGGAACGAGTCATGGTACTGATCGTGCTGGCCTTGAGAAGGACCTCTGCTTCCTTGGCAGGTCATGTTACATTTTTGTCAGCTAAATACAGCAAAGAGTTGCTGCCCGTGGGCAAAACTATCCATTGCAGAGGTATGAAAATGATGCAGACTTGCCCACAATACATAATACGCTGAGTAAAACTGGTTTCCCCTAGCCCTCCCAGCCGGGCCCCCGCCCCCCCCAGGCTGCCCGGAGTCGAGATTGTCCAGCGCTCAGCACTGCCCGTTCTCAGCGGGACGCCCACGTCGGCCCCCCTCCAGAGTGGCCGGGTCCTGGCCCTGCTGTCTGGGCTCCCCCCGGGAAAATGACCGGCTCTCAGGCATCAGGAGGATTTCTGTTCCTTCCAGCCCCTGCCAGGGAGGAGGGCCAGGAGTCACACACCCAGCTGTGAGAATCTGGGGCCTGAGATGCTACTAAGTCTTATGGTTTAACAGTAGAGTTAGGGAAGCCACAGGGCGCCAACATCGCCATGGGGAGAGACCAGCCCCTCCTAACACAGCACACGGAAGCTGCTTTCATTACTCAACTGTTTTCTTTTAAGCTATAAATGCCAAACAGCCAATTTAGCAGACCTCCCCTTTCCTGCCAGGATGTAAAAAGAATCAATACAGGAGGTTGGGCCAGATAAACATCGAGGTACTTCCTAACTCTTAAGGTTCTGTGAGATTTTTCCAAAAACTTCACAAAGTACCAGGCAGTGGTAGCTTTGGCGACAGTCACTGGCCCTCGTGGGCACCCCGAGGTGGAGACAAACCAAGGAAAGACTGAACAGGGGGTCCCTGCAGCATCCAACAAAAGAGGCGTGGGGGGAGGGGCACTTTGAGAAGCAGAAGTGTCAGCACCAGGTGGCAGCGGCATCTGTCCCCTTCCTGCAGGATCAATGGGTGTTACGAAGCACTCTCCGGGGGTGCCACCACTGAGGGCTTCGAGGACTTCACCGGAGGCATCGCCGAGTGGTATGAGTTAAGGAAGGCCCCTCCCAACCTGTTCAGGATCATCCAGAAAGCTCTGCAGAAAGGCTCTCTCCTTGGCTGCTCTATCGATGTAAGTCCAGGCCTCCCTCCCTGGCTGCACCCCCAACTGCTCTAGCTGAAGTGAGCCTCCGCCAACAGTGACCAAAGAGACCCACTGCCCTCATTCCTCACACGGTTGGCGCATCCTTTGTCCACCATATTGCACATCACCTGGAGCCCAGGGGTGGCTAGGCAACCACCAGGCTGGCTGGGGTACAGCTGCTGGGGCGATGGTGACTCCAGCCTTTCCGTCTCCCACCTGCTTACAACCCTCAGCCTCCTTTGACTCACCACCCCGGACCACAGCTTCCCTGAGAGTCCCCTGCCCTCTGCTGGGCCCAAGGGAGGACCATTCTAGACACCTTCTGCCCCACCTGCGGGGCCTATGACCCCAGGGAGCCCAGCAGCCTTCCCTCCACTGCTACAGGGTTAAGGGGCCCGTGGCAAGACTTCAGAAGGCACAGGAAGGAACCATTCCCACGTGCCACCCTTGCTGGTGAACGTCGCCAGAGGAAGGGAGGTGGGCACAACCCCTGTCCCCAAGGAGCCTCCAGGCTTTGCCTGTGCCCGGCACCGGAGCCCTGTCCTAGCTCTGGTCCCTGTGGGGACAGGGGTAAGAAGTGTGGCTCTGGGGGCCCAAATCTCTGACTCTAGGGAGGGATTCTCAGACTTTCTCTGCAAACCATGTTTGCATGGCAGAGACCCTTTCTACTCCGACGCAGCCCTTCTCATTGACCCAGACAAAAATAACAACCTCCATCAGAACAGATGGGGAAGGAATGACTGGGGAAGTTCTAGTAGAACAGAAGCCAATTCTGAAGTCAGGCAGAAACGAACGGCTGTCCTAGTGTAAACCCTGCAGCGGGCAGGGCAGCCCTCGCAGTTTCAGGGGACTCAGCGCACCTGGGCCGCCGATGCCATCCAGGTGTGTGTCCTGAGTCCCCTCCACGGTGTGCCCTTTCCTGCGGGAATTTGTGACTGCGCCGGGCACACACATGGGTGCAAGCTCCGCTCCCCCAGAGGGCTGCCCTCGGCCTCTTCTCTGGTTGTGAATAGCTGGGCAGCGCCTCAAAGAAGTAGTAGGAGGGCCTCCAGGCGGGAGCGGGAGCCCTCCACCTGGGCCAAGGCCCTGCTGAGCCCTGAGCCACAGAAGGAGGGAGGGAGGAGGCGGGATGCGGCGGCCGGCCTGGGACTGATTCTCCCACATTTCCAGATCACCAGTGCTGCAGACTCGGAGGCCATCACCTTCCAGAAGCTGGTGAAGGGGCACGCGTACTCGGTCACTGGCGCCGAGGAGGTAACGCCTGGCAGGCATTCTCGGGGGTCTTTCTCTTGTTTGCACGATGGCAAAAGCAGTTTTTGCTGCTTGCTGAGGGTGGGGCCCGTGTTCCCCAGTCCTCACTGCAATTCAGGGCCAAGGGGATGGGCCGACCCTCCCCAGCCCCTGCCGGCCGCGTGCTGCCCTCTGCTGGCCACGGATCGGTCCAGGCCCTCTGTGCCACTGAGTTCCAGAATTGTCTCGCTCTTCTGGACCAGGTAAGATAATACAACAACACTGCATCTGTGTAGTGTTCCGTCCTCTTCAAAGTGCTTTCATGAGACTTCCGGGAAGGTGACGGAAGAGTAAGATGCGGAGATCACCTTCCTCCCCACAGATACACCAGAAATACATCTACATGTGGAACAACTCCTACAGAACACCCACTGAATGCTGGCAGAAGACCTCAGACCCCCCAAAAGGCAAGAAACCCCCCACGTACCTGGGTAGGGCAAAAGAAAAAAGAATAAACAGAGACAAAAGGATAGGGACGGGGCCTGCACCAGCGGGAGGGAGCTGTGAAGGAGGAAAAGTGTCCACACGCTAGGAAGCCCCTTCGCGGGTGGAGACTGCGGGTGGCGGAGCGGGGGAGCTTCGGAGCCGTGGAGGAGAGCGCAGCAGCAGGGGTGCGGAGGGCAAAGCGGGGAGATTCCCGCACAGAGGATCGGTGCCGACCGGCACTCACCAGCCGAGAGGCTTGTCTGCACACCCGCCGGGGCGGGCGGGTCTGGGAGCTGAGGCTCGGGCTTCAGTCGGAGCACCGAGAGAGGACTGGGGTTGGGGGCGTGAACACAGCCTGCAGGGCGTTAGTGCACCACGGCTAGCCGGTAGGGAGTCCGGGGAAAAGTCTGGACCTGCCGAAGAGGCAAGAGACTTTTTCTTCCCTCTTTGTTTCCTGGTGCGCGAGGAGAGGGGATTAAGAACGCCGCTTGAAGGAGCTCCAGAGATGGGCGCGAGCCGCGGCTAAAAGTGCGGACCCCAGAGACGGGCATGAGACGCTAAGGCTGCTGCTGCCGCCACCAAGAAGCCTGTGTGCGAGCACAGGTCACTCTCCACACCCCCTTCCGGGGAGCCTGTGCAGCCCGCGACTGTCAGGGTCCCGGGATCCAGGGACAACTTCCCCGGGAGAATGCACAGTGCGCCTCAGGCTGGTGCAACATCACGGTGGCCTCTGCCGCCGCAGGCCCGCCCCGCACGCAGTGCCGCCCCCCCCCCCGGCCTGAGTGAGCCAGAGCCTCCGAATCAGCGGCTCCTTTAACCCCGTCCTGTCTGAGCAAAGAACAGACGCCCTCCGGCGACCTATACGCAGAGGCGGGTCCAAATCCAAAGCTGAGCCCCTGGGAGCTGTGAGAACAAAGAAGAGAAAGGGAAATCTCTCCCAGCAGCCACAGAAGCAGCGGATTAAAGCTCCACAATCAACTTGATGTACCCTGCATCTGTGGAATACATGAATAGACAACGAATCATCCCAAATTAAGGAGGTGGTCTTTGAGAGCAAGATTTATTATTCTTTCCCCTTTTCCTTTTTTGTGTGTATGTGTATGCTTCTGTGTGAGATTTTGTCTGTATAGCTTTGCTTCCACCATTTGTCCGAGGGTTCTATCTGTCCAATTTTTTTTCTTAATAATTACTTTTTATTTTAATAACCTTATTTTACTTTATCTTCATTCTTTCTTTCCTTCCTTCCCTCCTTTAGACAACGAATCATCCCAAATTGAGGAGGTGGACTTTGAGAGCAAGATTTATGATTTTTTCCTCTTTTTCTGAGTGTGTATGTGTATGCTTCTGTGTGAGATTTTGTCTGTATAGCTTTGCTTCCACCATTTGTTCCGGGTTCTATCCATCCGTTTTTTTGTTTTGTTTTGTTTTTTCCTCTTAATAATTTTTTTTTATTTTAATAACTTCATTATATTTTATCTTACTTTATTTTATTTTACTTTGTCTTCTTTCTTTTTTTCCTTCCTTCCCTCCTTCCTTCCTTGCTCCCTCCCTCCCTCCCTCCTTTCTTTCTTTCTACTTCTACTAATTCTTTCTTTCTACTTTTTCTCACTTTTCTTCTGAGCTGTGTGGATGAAAGGCTCTTGGTGCTGCAGCCGGGAGTTAGTGCTGTACCTCTGAGGTGGGAGAGCCAACTTCAGGACACTGTTCCACAAGAGGCCTCCCAGCTGCACATAATATCAAACAGCAAAAATCTCCCAGAGATCTCCATCTCAACGGCAGCACCCAGCTTCACTCAACGACCAGCAAGCTACAGTGCTGGACATCCTATGCCAAACAACTAGCAAGACAGGAACACAACTCCACCCATTAGCAGAGAGGCTGCCCAAAATCATAATAAGTCCACAGACACCCCAAAACACACCACCAGACGTGGACCTGCCCACCAGAAAGACAAGATCCAGCCTCATCCACCAGAACACAGGCACTAGTACCCTCCACCAGGAAGCCTACACAACCCACTGAACCAACCTTAGCCACTGGGGACAGACACCAAAAACAACAGGAACTACGAACCTTCAGCCTGCAAAAAGAAGACCCCAAACACAGTAAGATAAGCAAAATGAAAAGACAGAAAAACACACAGCAGATGACGGAGCAAGATAAAAACCCACCAGACCTAACAAATGAAGAGGAAATAGGCAGTCTACCTGAAAAAGAATTTAGAATAATGATAGTAAAGATAAGCCAAAATCTTGGAAATAGAATAGACAAAATGCAAGAAACATTTAACAAGGACCTAGAAGAACTAAAGATGAAACAAACAATGTTGAACAACACAATAAATGAAATGAAAAATACTCTAGATGGGATCAATAGCAGAATAACTGAGGCAGAAGAACGGGATAAGTGACCTGGAAGATAAAATAGTGGAAAAAACTACTGCAGAGCAGAATAAAGAAAAAGAATGAGAAGAACTGAGGACAGTCTCAGAGACCTCTGGGACAACATTAAACGCACCAACATTCGAATTATAGGGGTTCCAGAAGAAGAAGAGAAAAAGAAAGGGACTGAGAAAATATTTGAAGAGATTATAGTTGAAAACTTCCCTAATATGGGAAAGGAAATACTTAATCAAGTCCAGGAAGCACAGAGAGTCCCATACAGGATAAATCCAAGGAGAAATATGCCAAGACACATATTAATCAAACTATCAAAAATTAAATACAAAGAAAATGTATTAAAAGCAGCAAGGGAAAAACAACAAATAACACACAAGGGAATCCCCATAAGGTTAACAGCTGATCTCTCAGCAGAAACTCTGCAAGCCAGAAGCGAGTGGCAGGACATATTGAAAGTGATGAAGGAGAAAAACCTGCAACCAAGATTACTCTACCCAGCAAGGATCTCATTCAGATTTGATGGAGAAATTAAAACCTTTACAGACAAGCAAAAGCTGAGAGAGTTCAGCACCACCAAACCAGTTTTACAACAACTGCTAAAGGAACTTCTCTAGGCAAGAAACACAAGAGAAGGAAAAGACCTACAATAACGAACCCAAAACAAGAAAATGGGAATGGGAACATACATATCGATAATTACCTTAAATGTAAATGGACTGAATGCTCCCACCAAAAGACACAGATTGGCTGAATGGATACAAAAACAAGACGCATATATTTGCTGTGTACAAGAGACCCACTTCAGACCTAGAGACACATACACACTGAAAGTAAGGGGATGGAAAAAGGTATTTCATGCAAATGGAAACCAAAAGAAAGCTGGAGTAGCAATTCTCGTATCAGACAAAATAGACTTTAAAATAAAGACTATTAGAAGAGACAAAGAAGGACACTACATAATGATCAAGGGATCGATCCAAGAAGAAGATATAACAATTGTAAATATTTATGCACCCAACATAGGAGCACCTCAATACATAAGGCAAATACTAACAGCCATAAAAAGGGAAATCGACAGTAACACATTCATAGTAGGGGACTTTAACACCCCACTTTCACCAATGGACAGATCATCCAAAATGAAAATAAATAAGGAAACACAAGCTTTAAATGATACATTAAACAAGATGGACTTAATTGATATTTATAGGACATTCCATCCAAAAACAACAGAATACACATTTTTCTCAAGTGCTCATGGAACATTCTCCAGGATAGATCATATCTTGGGTCACAAATCAAGCCTTGGTAAATTTAAGAAAATTGAGATTGTATCAAGTATCTTTTCCAACCACAACGCTATGAGACTAGATATCAATTACAGCAAATAATCTGTAAAAAATACAAACACATGGAGGCTAAACAATACACTACTTAATAACGAAGTGATCACTGAAGAAATCAAAGAGGAAATCAAAAAATACCTAGAAACAAATGACAATGGAGACACGACAACTCAAAATCTATGGGATGCAGCAAAAGCAGTTCTAAGAGGGAAGTTTATAGCAATACAATCCTATCTTAAGAAACAGGAAACATCTCGAATAAACAACCTAACCTTGCACCTAAAGCAATTAGAGAAAGAAGAACAAAAAACCCCCAAAGTTAGCAGAAGGAAAGAAATCATAAAAATCAGATCAGAAATAAATGAAAAAGAAATGAAGGAAACGATAGCAAAGATCAATAAAACTAAAAGGTGGTTCTTTGAGAAGATAAACAAAATTGATAAACCATTAGCCAGACTCATCAAGAAAAAAAGGGAGAAGACTCAAATCAATAGAATTAGAAATGAAAAAGGAGAAG
Source organism: Delphinapterus leucas (assembly GCF_059928025.1). Taxonomy (NCBI): domain Eukaryota; kingdom Metazoa; phylum Chordata; class Mammalia; order Artiodactyla; family Monodontidae; genus Delphinapterus; species Delphinapterus leucas. The sequence continues at coordinate 27,425,878 of NC_143129.1, forward strand.
TAACAACTGACATTGCAGAAATACAAAAGATCATGAGAGATTACTACAAGCAACTCTATGCCAATAAAATGGACAACCTGGATGAAATGGACAAATTCTTAGAAAGGCACAACCTGCCAAGACTGAATCAGGAAGAAATAGAAAATATGAACAGACCAATCACAAGCACTGAAATTGAAACTGTGATTAAAAATCTTCCAACAAACAAAAGCCCAGGACCAGATGGCTTCACAGGCGAATTCTATCAAACATTTAGAGAAGAACTATCACCTATCCTTCTCAAACTCTTCCAAAATATAGCAGAGGGAGGAACACTCCCCAACTCATTCTACGAGGCCACCATCACTCTGATACCAAAACCAGACAAGGATGTCACAAAGAAAGAAAACTACAGGCCAGTATCACTGATGAACATAGATGCAAAAATCCTCAACAAAATGCTAGCAAACAGAATCCAACAGCACATTAAACGGATCATACACCATGATCAAGTGGGGTTTATTCCAGGAATGCAAGGATTCTTCAATATATGCAAATCAATCAACGTGATACACCATATTAACAAATTGAAGGAGAAAAGCCATATGATCATCTCAATAGATGCAGAGAAAGCTTTTGACAAAATTCAACACCCATTTATGATAAAAACCCTGGAGAAAGTAGGCATAGAGGGAACTTTCCTCAACATAATAAAGGCCATATATGACAAACCCACAGCCAACATCATCCTCAGTGGTGAAAAACTGAAAGCATTTCCACTAAGATCAGGAACAAGACAAGGTTGCCCACTCTCACCACTCTTATTCAACATAGTTTTGCAAGTTTTAGCCAGCAATCAGAGAAGAAAAGGAAATAAAAGGAATCCAAATCGGAAAAGAAGAAGTAAAGCTGTCACTGTTTGCAGATGACATGATACTATACATAGAGAATCCTAAAGATGCTACCAGAAAATTACTAGAGCTAATCAATGAATTTAGTAAAGTAGCAGGATACAAAATTAATGCACAGAAATCTCTGGCATTCCTATACACTAATGATGAAAAATCTGAAAGTGAAATCAAGAAAACACTCCCATTTACCATTGCAACAAAAAGAATAAAATATCTAGGAATAAACCTACCTAAGGAGACAAAAGACCTGTATGCAGAAAATTATAAGACACTGATGAAAGAAATTAAAGATGATACAAATAGATGGAGAGATGTACCATGTTCTTGGATTGGAAGAATCAACATTGTGAAAATGACTCTACTACCCAAAGCAATCTACAGATTCAATGCAATCCCTATCAAACTACCACTGGCATTTTTCACAGAACTAGAACAAAAAATTTCACAATTCGTATGGAAACACAAAAGACCCCGAATAGCCAAAGCAATCTTGAGAACGAAAAACGGAGCTGGAAGAATCAGGCTTCCTGACTTCAGACTATACTACAAAGCTACAGTAATCAAGACAGTATGGTACGGGCACAAAAACAGAAATATAGATCAATGGAACAGGACAGAAAGCCCAGAGATAAACCCACGCACATATGGTCACCTTATCTTTGATAAAGGAGGCAGGAATGTACAGTGGAGAAAGGACAGCCTTTTCAGTAAGTGGTGCTGGGAAAACTGGACATCTACATGTAAAAGTATGAGATTGTATCACTCCCTAACACCATGCACAAAGATAAGCTCACGGTGGATTAAAGACCTAAATGTAAGGCCAGAAACTATCAAACTCTTAGAGGAAAACATAGGCAGAACACTCTATGACATAAATCACAGCAAGGTCCTTTTTGACCCACCTCCTAGAGAAATGGAAATAGAAACAAAAATAAACAAATGGGACCTAATGAAACTTAAAAGCTTTTGCGCAGCAAAGGAAACCATAAACAAGACGAAAAGACAACCCTCAGAATGGGAGAAAATATTTGCAAATGAAGCAACTGACAAAGGATTAATCTCCAAAATTTATAAGCAGCTCATGCAGCTTAATAACAAAAAAACAAACAACCCAATCCAAAAATGGGCAGAAGACCTAAATAGACATTTCTCCAAAGAAGATATACAGACTGCCAACAAACACATGAAAGAATGCTCAACATCACGAATCATTAGAGAAATGCAAATCAAAACTACAATGAGATATCACCTCACACCAGTCAGAATGGCCATCATCAAAAAATCTAGAAACGGGCTTCCCTGGTGGCGCAGTGGTTGAGAGTCCGCCTGCCGATACAGGGGACACGGGTTCGTGCCCCGGTCCGGGAAGATCCCACATGCCGCGGAGCGGCTGGGCCCGTGAGCCATGGCCGCTGAGCCTGAGCGTCTGGAGCCTGTGCTCCGCAACGGGAGAGGCCACAACAGTGAGAGGCCCGCGTAACGCAAAAAAAAAAAAAAAAAAAAAAAAAAATCTAGAAACAATAAATGCTGAAGAGGGTGTGGAGAAAAGGGAACCCTCTTACACTGTTGGTGGGAATGTAAATTGATACAGCCACTGTGGAGAACAGTACGGCGGTTCCTTAAAAAACTACAAATAGAACTACCATATGACCCAGCAATCCCACTACTGGGCATATACCCTGAGAAAACCATAATTCAAAAAGAGTCATGTACCAAAATGTTCATTGCAGCTCTATTTACAATAGCCCGGAGATGGAAACAACCTAAGCACCCATCATCGGATGAATGGATAAAGAAGATGTGGCACATATATACAGTGGAATATTACTCACCAAAAAAAGAAACGAAATTGAGCTATTTGTAATGAGTTGGATAAACCTAGAGTCTGTCATACAGAGTGAAGTAAGTCAGAAAGAGAAAGACAAATACCGCATGCTAACACATATATATGGAATTTAAGAAAAAAAAAATGTCATGAAGAACCTAGGGGTGAAACAGGAATAAAGACACAGACTTACTAGAGAATGGACTTGAGGATATGGGGAGGGGGAAGGGTAAACTGTGACAAAGCGAGAGAGTGGCATGGACATATATACACTACCAAACGTAAGGTAGATAGCTAGTGGGAAGCAGCCGCATAGCACAGGGAGATCAGCTCGGTGCTTTGTGACCGCCTGGAGGGGTGGGATAGGGAGGGTGGGAGGGAGGGAGACGCAAGTGGGAAGAGATATGGGAACATACATATATGTATAACTGATTCATTTTGTTGTGAAGCTGAAACTAACATAAAAACAAAAACAAAAAGTGCTTTCACATTTGATCTCACAGAAGCATTGGTGCCCCAATTACTGTAGTGGTCAAATCTGACTCTCCCTCTTGCCAGCTGTGTGGCCTTGGGCAGTTATTTAAGCTCTCTTCTGCCCCCTAGTTTCCTCAAATTTAAATTAGAAACAGTAATAATAATATCCATTGTAGGGACTTCCCTGGTGGTGCAGTGGTTAAGAATCCACCTGCCAGTGCAGGGAACACCGGTTCAAGCCCTGGTCCGGGAAGATCCCACATGCTGCGGAGCAACTAAGCCCGTGCGTCACAACAACTGAGCCTGCGCTCTAGAGCCCGTGAGCCACAACCACTGAGCCCACGTGCCACAACTACTGAAGCCTGCATGCCTAGAGCCCGTGCTCCACAAGAGAAGCCACTGCAATGAGAAGCCCACGCACTGCAACGAAGAGTAGCCCCCGCTCACTGCAACTAGAGAAAGCCCACGCACAGCAACGACGACCCAACGCAGCCAAAAATTGATTAATTAATTAATTAAAAAATATAACATCCATTGCAGGTTGTTGAGGTGATTCAAACAAGTTAATATATGTAAAGCACTCAGACTGCACCTGACACATTTTGTCCAAGCAGGTCGCTGTCCTGGATTTTGCTGTTTGTTTTTATACTATAAATACTGTTAGGTAGCCACCATCCACTGTTAATTACAAAACCCGGACTAGATCCCAGGTCTTCTGACATGTGCAGTGCCCTCTCTCTCTTTTTTTTTTTTTTTAACACCCCCGCATATATCTTTTTATTTTGAAAAATTTCAAGTCTACAGAAAAGTTGACAGAATAGTATAATAAACATCCAAATGCTATTTTTCCAGATTCAACAGTGGTTGAAATTTTCCACATCTGTTTTGTCTCTATGTATGTGTACTTCCTTTCTGAGCCATTTGGAAGTAAATTGCAGATGTCACAACAGACGCTTCACTCCTGAATACTTCAGCATTTATCTCCTACCCATAAGGACACTCTCTTACATAATCCCAGTACTATTTTCATGCTGAAGAAATAAACATTAATTCAATAACATGATCTAATATATAGTCCATGTAAACATTTTCCCAGTTGCTCCAACATGTCCTTTATAGTACCCTCAATGCCCCCAGTCCAGGGTTTAATCAAGATTCATGCACTGCATTTGCTTGTCATCACCAGTGTTCATTTGATGGAGCTCCTGTGACAAAAGTACATGCTATTATAGTTAGTTAAACTAAGGTTCAGAGGTGACGTGCCAATGCAGAGTCTAGAACAAGCACATTTGTGCCTCAGACTCAGGATAGAGGTTAAAGAGCCCTGGTCCTTGCGGCTTCCCTGGTGGCGCAGTGGTTGGGAGTCTGCCTGCCGATGCAAGGGACACGGGTTCGTGCCCCGGGCCGGGAAGATCCCACATGCCGCAGAGCGGCTGGGCCCGTGAGCCATGGCTGCTGAGCCTGCGTGTCCGGAGCCTGTGCTCCGCAACGGGAGAGGCCACAACAGTGAGAGGCCCGCGTACTGCAAAAAAAAAAAAAAAAAAAAAGAGCCCTGGTCCTCCAAGGGCCAGACCCTGGGAGCTGCCCAAGCCGAGCAGCAGCGAGGGTCTGGGAGTCAAGGCCCTCTCCCTTTTGCGATCCCCCTTATTACATGGACTTGACGCCTCCTGCCCCTGGCTCATGGAGAAAAAGGGGCTTTGGGCCGGAGAACCTCCAGGCCTGGCTTGAACTCAACATCTCTCTCCTCTCCTTCACCCACCCCTCCTGCAGGTGGAAAGCAGAGGAAGCCTGCAGAAGCTGATCCGCATCCGGAATCCCTGGGGAGAGGTGGAGTGGACCGGGCAGTGGAACGACAAGTGAGTAGGGCAGGTTCGGGAGCCGGCGTGGGGGCACTCTTTCCAGGGGTCTCTGGGGAGCTGAGGAGGGGGGGGCATGGTAGCCATGCTGAGAATAAATCCCCGAGAGCACAGGCCACCCCGAGTGGGACCCCTGGGGCTGGTGGCCCTCTAGGCTCTTAACCAGTGCACTCCAGCCGTCTGGGTGCCTTTACAAGGCCCAGGGCTCCTGGGATGCTCATCCTTTCATCACCTCATGGTTCCTCCCTTCCCTAGCTCGGCGTCACCTTGCTATTGGATCTTCAGGGAAAAAATACACCCTTCCTCCCCTAAGCACTCGTTCTATCCCAAGGATGTAAACTTTGTGCCTGTGACCAGAGAGAAGTCCTTCTGTTGATGTCCAGGGTTCCTGGTAGGCCTGTTAGACGACTCTCTGGGGTGAACTCTGTGAGCCCCTCTCATGGTCTTCCTCTGCTCCCGTCTCCCCGTGCCCCTCCACAGCCCAGCACCCACAGTTCTTCACCTTTTCCCTGGCAGCCTCTGCCATGGCATAGAGATGCCTGCCAGGGGCTGCAGGTCAGCCACAGAGGCCAAGATGAGCGCCCCTCCCCTACATCGAATTTCCAATCGCCCTTTAAAAGAGCTGACAGGCCCATCTCAGTTTGGGCCACTGATGCTACTTCATGTCTCTCTGATGGGCTGTGTTCATCTTCTGGAATCTTCCTTGCTACCATCTCCCAGGATAATATATCCTCTCACCTTGCTGCCCTGTACCTCTCAGCCACCTGTGTGTTACTTCCCTCCCTTACTGGGGTCTGAGCCCTCAGGTGGGAGAGCATGTCCCCGGTCCTCATCTTTGGGGCATCTTGGGGAGAAGTCATCGTCCCACACTAGTTTCTAATGCCTCTCCCATTGCTTGGTTTTCCAGCTGCCCAAACTGGACCACTATTGACCCAGAGGAGAGGGAAAGGCTGACCAGACGGCAGGAAGATGGGGAATTCTGGTAAGATTCTTAGGCTTTAGGGAAAGAGGTGTCTGATCTTTACTAGAAAATGAGTGAGATTATCGTGTTGAGGGAGCAGGGGCGTGGGATCCTGGTTTTGCTGTTGTTTTAAATTCACTGTAAGACCTTGAACAAAACAATTCTTGAACCTCTTCAGTTTGTCCATCTCAGCAGTAGGGTTTCAAAGCTGAGCAGCTCAGCAGAGAAGACTAAGAATTCCTGCAGGCATGTTCAGGTCCCAAGAGAAAAGAGGGGGAAGATGGGCCTTTCTCCCAACCAGTTCCTAGAGATTCATCCCGAGGCCTCAAGAAATGGGTCCCTTGGAGAGTAGCAGTGGGGCCCACGCAGCTGTGTCTGTGCTACTCTGGGACCACCTACGTCTGCACAGTACTGGCGTTTTACCAAATGAGCAGCCGTATTTTGTCTCATTTGATACACATGGCCCCCATTTTTACAGATGAGAGTTCTGAGTTTCACAGAGGCTTAAGTAACTTGCTGAAGGTCACCTGGCTAGAAGGTGGTAGCACCAGGACTAGAATTGGCGCCTTCCAGTGGCAGACCTGGTGGCCATGTGGCCCCGAGGTGCTGTCTCCTAGCAGCTCTGCCTGGCCCTGACTGGGTCCTAGTCTGGCCTTGGGTGGAAGGTCCAGGCTTATCAGTGTGTCCTCTGGCAACCTGGGTGCTGCGTCCCTGCTTTTGCAGGATGTCTTTCAACGACTTCCTGAGGCACTATTCCCGCCTGGAGATCTGCAACCTGACCCCTGACACGCTGACCAGTGACACCTACAAGAAGTGGAAACTCACCAAGATGGATGGGAACTGGAGGCGGGGCTCCACCGCGGGCGGCTGCAGGAACTACCCGAGTGAGCACCCTGCCACCGCCCCACCCTGGTGTGCTGCACCCCATCCTGGCCGCTCCTACCCTCCAGGACCCTCTGCCTCTTCTCCCTGAGTCTCCACCTCAACACCCTTCTTGTCCCCTCAGCCCCTTGCCTTCTGCACTCACTTGTCTCCCTGCCCACGCAGAACCCAAGACGTGCTGTTTCTGTGATTCCTCTCCGGGCCCTAGATTCCCTGATGCCACGGCCTCGCCCACTGAGGCAGCGTTAATCCCACTTCATACCCATGGGCTACTTTTTTTTTTGTTTCTTTGCGGTACGCGGGCTTCTCACTATTGTGGCCTCTCCCGTTGTGGAGCACAGGCTCCGGACGCGCAGGCTCAGCGGCCATGGCTCACGGGCCCAGCCGCTCTGCGGCATGTGGGATCCTCCCGGACCGGGGCACGAACCCGTGTCCCCTGCATCGGCAGGCGGACTCTCAACCAGTGCGCCACCAGGGAAGCCCCCATGGGCTACTTTATCCACACGAAGCCCACGCGGCCTAGCCCAGCAGGGGGACCTCACCCACTGGACCTCTGTGCATCCAGACCCTGGTTGTTGCCTGGCAATCCTCTTGTGCCCAATTCACTCAGCAGGTGTTGATGGGGTCCTGCTCAGATGGGGGCAGGTTTATCCTGGTTTATCCTTTGTTTATTCCCCTGACCCTTCTGCCTCAATGGCCCAGTCCTCCCCTGCCCTCTCCCACTCAGAAATTGTCCCATCATGATGACATTTGCCAATTATGAAACATACATTGGGTGCTAGGAACTGTGCTAAGTGATTTATTAATATATTACTCCATTTAATCCTCACAACAGCCTTCTGAGGCAGGCACTTTATTAATCATCTCCATCTTTAAGATGAGGGGACTGAGGCTTGGAGAGGTTAAGTGACTTGCCCAAGGCCTCACAGCCTTCACTGTGCCCGGGATTTGAACCCGGGCAGTCTGACTGTGGAGTCAGTCTTTAAGTACTGCAGTGGCAATTCATGGTCATATATTGATTCTCTTGTTACAGATGAGGAAACCAAGGCTCTCAGTGGCATACCTGGGCCACAGAGCAAGTAGTCAGACTGGGACTAGCAGATTGGTGCCTCTAGCTCTGGTGCTTTTTTTTTTTTTTTTTGGCTGCATTGGGTCTTTGTTGCTGTGTGCAGGCTTTTTCTAGTTGTGGCGAGCGGGGGCTACTCTTCATTGCGGTGCGCAGGCTTCTCATTGCGGTGGCTTCTCTTGTTGCGGAGCATGGGCTCTAGGCACGCGGGCTTCAGTAGTTGTGGCATGCGGGCTTCAGTAATTGTGGCTCTAGAGCACAGGCTCAGTAGTTGTGGCACACGGGCTTAGTTGCTCTGTGGCATGTGGGATCTTCCCGGACCAGGGATCAAACCTGGGTCCCCTGCATTGGCAGGCAGAATCTTATCCATTGCGCCACCAGGGAAGCCCAACTCTGGTGCTTTTAATCCTTCACCTCATGTATGCAGCCACCAAGCAAGTTCCAGAGGTGCTGGGATGGTCCTCTGCCTCAGATAAGACTATGTCTCCTACTCACTAGATCAGGGGTTGGCAGACTCTCTCTTAAGGGCCAGATAGTTGACCCTTTTGGCTCTGTGGGCCATCTAGTCTCTATGGCAACTATTCAACTGTTGCTGTAGCCCGAAGGCAGCCATACTTAAATGAACAGATATGATGACTGTGTTCTAATAAAACTTTACTTGTAAAAACAGGCAGCCAGCAGCCCATAGAGCCATAGGTTGCCAAACCCTACACTAGATACCTTTATCTCCACAAGTAGAATGTTAGTAGGTAAAGGAAGGAGATCACATTAATTATCCTTAAAATGAATGAATCTCAGCTCCTTCCTGCAAGTTGGTTTTGAAAGTTGGGAGGGCAGAGACACCATGGGAGTGGGCAAGGGGACAGGCCCAGGAGGACGGGGACACAGAACAAGAGGCTGAGATGGGGCACAGGATGTTCCTGGCCCCTAGGTTCATTGATGGGGGTGCAGACCTAGTCCCCAAGTCCCCCCAGCCAGGCCAGCTGGGCCATCTCTGACCCCCGAGTTAGAGCCTGGTGAGAAGATACCACGGGGAGATATCACAGCTGAGCCAAAGGAGATCTGGGCCTCAGCTCTGACCACCCTGTTCCAGGATGCCTCCCAAGCCCGGCCAGCCTGAGGGCGAGCGAGAGAGAACTGCAAAGGGGAGTTTCTAATTTAGGTTCCCGTGAGGTTCAGACAAACCCCCAGCCCTCCACTGCTCATGGCCTGTTGCCACCCGGACGGGCTGCCAGCCAGCCCTGGTCTCTGGTTCCTCTGCCCTGCCATACCCCCACCCGCCCATCCTCACCCCTCTCCCAGCAGCCTCCAACCCCTGCGACCAGCGCGGCCTCGTCCCCTCGTCCCCCCATGCGCGCCTGTTCACGCTGGACTCCTGCGGTCTGAGTGACTGACCCCGCCCCTTCTGGCTACAGATACCTTCTGGATGAACCCTCAGTATCTGATCAAGTTGGAGGAGGAGGACGAAGACCAGGAGGACGGGGAGAATGGCTGCACCTTCCTGGTGGGTCTCATCCAGAAGCACCGGCGGCGGCAGAGGAAGATGGGCGAGGACATGCACACCATTGGCTTTGGCATCTATGAGGTATGGGAGGGGTGTCCACAGGGCTGGGGCTCCTCCTTCCCTTCCACCTTGGCTCATGTCAGCCCCTGCGACGAAGGCCAACCCCAGAGACAGACCTGGAGATGGGACCCCAGGCCGGGAGCTTGGCCAAGGAAAAGCAAAGCCATGGGCCGGGCCAGTCCTAAGAGACTCATGCAGGGAGGTCCCTGCAATTGGTCTGGGTCACCAGGAGCCCCCACCCCCCTTCCCCTGCAGCCAGCTTCCGGGGAGTCCCGCTCTTTCAAGTGGGCTCCGTGTCCCTTCTCACTTCCCCCAGGCCTGGCACTCTGGCTGGCCACCAATCTCCGAAGGACAGAACAGATGTAAGGTGAGGACAGAGTATGCTGGACCATGTCCGGAGCCACTGTGAGGGCAGGAACTGAGCCAGCAGGTCCCGTCCCGCTGGGCAGAGCCCATGCTCGGGGCAGGGGAGCAGTTGGTCCTCTGCTCCCACCAGGGCTCAGCCGGCTAGAGCCCTGCACCCAACACAGGCGCTCTCACTGCCCCCATGTCCTTTCATTCCGAACCAACTGACCCAACACGCTGGGCCCGGTCCCCTCCCCTCTCCCTTCTCCCGCACAGAGAAGAGCTGCTCCTGGCCTGGGGTGAGCAGTGGGAGAAGCGGGGTGCAAGGAAGACTTCAGAGCCGCTCAAGTGGGGTGCACTTTGGTGTGATGGGCGGGCCGCAGTGATGTGCTGGAACCAGCCCACTCTTCCCAGCCCGACATTCAGTGAGGTCACGTGGGCAGCCTGAAGACAGCCACGGCAGGGAGGGGGCAGTATGTACAGCATGGAAATTAGCAAATACTACACATCAGGTCTCCCACCGAACCCTGAGAGCCGGGTTCCCAGCACAGCACGTAGGAGTCAGACACAGTGTCGGGGAGAAGGCTGTCTGCTCACTTCACCCAGCAGGGAAACACGGCTGCCGCCCGTGGGGCGACGATCTGCCTGCTCACCCACCAACAGGTGGAGCTGGGCAAGCACCATCATTTCTAAAAATGCACATAAGGGCTTCCCTGGTGGCGCAGTGGTTGAGAGTCTGTCTGCCGATGCAGGGGACACAGGTTCGTGCCCTGGTCCGGGAAGATCCCACGTGCCGTGGAGCGGCTGGGCCCGTGAGCCATGGCCGCTGAGCCTGCGCGTCCGGAGCCTGTGCTCCGCGACGGGAGAGGCCAAAACTGAGAGGCCCGCGTACCGCAAAAAAAAAAATAAATAAAAATGCACATAATTCCAAGCTTCTCAGTCTCTGAAGTAGGAGCTGAGGACTTCAGATCTAGGACAGAATAGCTGCAAGAAAAATGCAGACTGAATTGTGACACACAGCCCAGACTTGGAAATCCAGCCATGGGCTTTCAGAGCCAAGAAGCACCTATCCCGTTTTAGAGATAAGGAAACTGAGGCCAGAGAAGGGAAGTGACTTGCTTGAGGAAATACAGATGGATGTGGCCGGCAGCAGCTTAGAACCAGCACCTGCTGGCTCCCAGCCCCCGGGGGGCAGCTGTGTCCCTGTGCTGCTTCCTCCAGCCCTGCTTTCTCTGGCGGCGAGGGTGGGGTGTGGGCTTTGCTACAGGCAGCTGGGTGACATCAGCCAGGTCAGCCAGGTCACTTCACAGCTCCAGGCCTCGGTTTCTTGCTCTATAAGTTAAGAACGGTGCTAAGGGCTCATGTACATTATTGCCGGCTCATAAGATTTTTTTAAAATGTGGGAATATATTGCGTTCCTTGGGAAATAATTACTGGGTTGACTTAGTTCCTATTGGTAAAGCTACAGAGAAAGGGGGTTAGCAAAGGAGACCATCTCAGTGGTGACATTTCTTTCTGGAGCTTTTCCAGAGTCTGAATTCAGCGTGTTCTCCTTTATTTGCAGATTCCAGAGGAGGTACGTCTGGCTCACGTCAGCCGCTGTCCCTGGGGGCTCAGGTTCACCAACAAGGAAAAGGCTTAGACTGCTGGCTCGGGGGTCTTGTGAAGCCTGGGCAGGAGCTGGTGGCGATGAAGGATGAGTCCCCAGCCCCACTGGGCTGCAGTGAGGTTGCTCAGGTCCTAGATCCCAGGGTCTAAGCACAGGGTAAGGCAGCTGGGGCAGTTGCCACGGGGCGTGCTGTCTCCCCAGGCCTGGCAAAGCCGCTGCACACATTTAGTTCCGGGTGGAGGGTCCATGGTCCAGGGGCTGCAGGAGACTCTTCTTGGAGTCCTGTAGTGCTCTTAAAACAGGCCTAAAGGGAAATGATGAGCCCTGCGGTGGTATTATAAGATGGGGGAGCACAGAAAGAGGCCTGGACCCCATTCCCAGCTCTGCCATTTGCAAGCTGTGTGACCTTGAGCAATTAACCTGTCCTCTGTGGACTTCAGTTTCTTTGTCAGTAAAACTGGTCAACCATCCACCTTGCCAGACTATTGGGATGCGCTGTGATACGTGAGAGCACTTAGTAGGCCCACAGTTAGGCTTAACCGAGCTGGTGAGACACACAGTCGCAGTGTGTGTTTTTAAAGGCCACAGTTATTCAAGTCGACACACAGGACAGGGCAGTTGGTGGCGTGCTGGGCCTTTGTGGATGCCGTGGTCAGACTGACACCCCACATTTGAGAGCTGGGCCCCCTCCTCGCCGCGGTCCTGGCTGCTTGCGTCAGTGTGTCTATACCACACAGAACTGAGTGGATCCCGGCCGAGGGCACTTTAATGCCCCTGAGTCGTAAGGGGAAGGCTGAGGACCTCTGTCCGAGTGGAGAGATGGGGCATCTGAAGACGGGTGGGTCCCCTGCTGTGTGTGCCTCTGAGCTCCTGTTTGGGGTAGAAAGTTAGCTTTTCATCTAAGATGATGCAGAGTTGTCGCCGTGAGCCTCTTGTCTCGATGAGTGGAGAGGACGGTGCTTGGAGCCCTTTCCACCCTCCACTCCCTCTTGCTCCTGTTTCTTCACCAGTTGACAGGACAGACCAATGTCCACCTCAGCAAGAGCTTCTTCCTGACACACCGAGCGAGGGAGCGGTCGGACACCTTCATCAACCTGCGGGAGGTGCTCAACCGCTTCAAGCTGCCCCCGGGGGAGTACATCCTGGTGCCGTCCACCTTCGAGCCCAACAAGGACGGGGACTTCTGCATCCGGGTCTTTTCCGAGAAGAAAGCTGACTACCAGTAGGTCGTTCAGCCCTCCTCGTCCCCACGCCTTGTTCTTGCCCCACCTGGACCCACGAGTCAGCTTCTTTTTCTGTAGTACCCGCCCGCTTCGTGAGGACTTGAGGTATCGAAGAACGTTAGTGCTGTCCTCGGGTCAGCAAAGAAAATAGACACTCGGGATCTTTCTGATGAGAAAGGGATGGTTGTAGAGCAAATTGCAAATGCCTGTCATTTGGGGCAGTGCTGGTTAGAATCCCTGCGTCCCCAGCCCACCAGCCTGGCAGAGCTGAGGGTCTAAGTGCCAATCCCAGCGGTCCCTCAGATGTCTCCAGAGCCTCTCCCCGCTACAGTCACAAGGTCTCCAGGCGCTCCCCCGTCCTCACTGGAGCCCCGCTGTTCAGGGACCATTTTTGGCTGACACCGCTGTCGGCGTGGCCTCAATTCACAATGGCTGCTGGCTTAACCATGTCTGTTCAGCTGGGCCCTTGACTGCTCAGCTGGGCCCTTGACTGCTCAGCTGGGCCCTTGACTGCGTGAGATGTAATCAGCCTTGGGCAGCTTAAGCACAAGATTTACTGGAAGGCCCTGGAGCCCCTCTAGAACTGATAGGAGGCTGGGCGCCAGAGGACCAGGGTGTGGGAAGAGGGGGCGTGGCAGCTGCCATGTCCCCCTCTGACCTTGGGCCACATGCTCAGATCCATGTGGGATGGGGGCGGGGGGGGGGGCAGTGGGCGGGAGTGGCAGGGATCGCCGGGCTCTAAGACAATGCACAGCAGAGAAGGAATTTCCCTCTCTGTGGAGCAGAAGGACCCAGCCCTGCACACAGGACTGTGTGTGAGATAAACTAGCCAGGGCCTGAGCTTCAGCTGAAATCTCACCCAGGCCTCCCTGCCTTCTCCCACCCTCGGCAGAGCAAGTAGGCAGCAGGGCACACTGCATGATTCTCCGTGTGAAGATTTATGACGGCAAAGGGCGTTTCAGAGGGAACCTAAAAGCTGTTCCTCCAGCTGAACCTAAAAGCGGCTTCCATCCGCTACAAAAAGCGCCAGCACCGTAGTACCTGGGAAGCCTGTGCTCTTCGATGAAGATTGAAAACTAGCAAACAAAACAGTTCTGACTCTCCAAGTTGTTTTTCCTTGGATCATTTCTAACTGTAATTTCTGCTGTAGGGGATGTGTTGTCACAGAAACTTGGGATGCAGAAAACCCCCCTGTGCCCACCCCATGCTGGGTTTAACGGCGCAGTTTCATTTTAGCCGGGATTTCTGCAACGCTCCCTTTTCAGTGACACGTAGTTTCCTTCTGTTTCCAGAGTTGTCGATGACGAAATCGAGGCCACCCTTGAAGAGGTACCGTACTGCTTGAGCTTCACCCGCTCTGTCCTGAACAACCCAGGAGCAGCGGAGCAGAAAATAACCCCAAGGGTTCAGGAGGCCCCTGGGATTTCACGAGCACAGCTTGAAACTAGGGTGCAGCCCTGGCCTGGGAGTCCGAGAGCGCCTCCTGCACCGGCTGTGGCCGCTGTGTGGGGCTGGACGGTCCCCTGGATGTAGCCCGCACGCACGGGGTGCCTGGAGGATGGGACACCAGGCTGCTCTGAGCAGTGGGCGGTCTTGTCACTCCCCTTTCTGGCCCTCAGTTTTCTCATCAACAAAATGGAAACGTTGCATGACAAGATTTTTCAGGTTCCCTGGAGTTCTGGGAGCTGTGATTCAGTGGTAAATCCTGAGGGCTTTCAGGACTGCAACTCAGGAATTATAGACCCAACCTAAGCGTCCAGAGTTGAGGAAGGATAGCACACAAATGGGAAGGAGCGCTCTTCCCTGTCCTGGTGCCCGCAGCGGCTTGATGATTGTTATTCCTCAGCTGCTGAAGCTCCGTGTACTCAGTGAGACACGGAGCAATTTCCAAGGGCCTCACGGCTGTGCTCTCGCCACGTTCAGAGTCGTTCCAGACCACGCCAGCTTGTCTTTACACTTCTGAGTCCCCATTACTTAGATTATAAAAGGCCATTTTGGTGGAATGTTGGAGAAGATGCCTATGTGAGAAATTAGAGTGTAACTCCTTCCCACATAGCTTATAGTCCCTCTTATGTGTTTTAACTGGAAAAAAACTCCTTAATTCCTCACACTGTCCTTCGTCTCAATCCCGGTAACCTTAGAATTCAGGCCTGAGAGAGGGTAACTGAGGTGGCGGGGGAGGCCACCTCGGAAGGGAGAGCAGGTGCCCGCTGGTCACTGCGTCTCACTTCTGTGCCTCACCTTCCAGATTGATGTCAGCGAGGACGACATCGACGATGGATTCAGGAGGCTGTTTGCCCAGTTGGCAGGAGAGGTAAGTGCTCCCCAAACCTCTGTGCTGTGCGCCCTGCTTGATGCAAAGGAAGAGACCATCTTTGCCCTCAAGGAGACTTCAGTCTAGGGGGGAGAGGAAACAAAATGAACAAAAAGCAAAGAGGAATTACAAACATAACTGGGATTTCCGCTCAGATTCCTTGCCCAAGGCCTCCCCAGGGCCTCTGCACGTCCAGTCGCCAGGGGCTTCTGCTGTCGGGGGCCGGCTCTGACTGTGATCCTCCTGCCTGAGGACTCTGGGCCTCTCCTTGTGGCTGTTTTGTTTGCTCTGTGCCACTGCAGCTGAGACATGGAACTCAGCCCCTTCTCTTTGATTGCCACGAAAATATTTGGGGACTTGGAGGGTTTTCAGTCTCAAGGATGCAAGCAACAGAGTGTCAGCCTTCCCTGTCCTTAAAAAAGAAATCCCTCAGGCATCTAGGCTTCCATCCGCTACAAAGTTAGCAGGCCTCTTCCTCCAACGACTCCAAACGAAGTCATTCTCCTCCATATATGGAGCACACTAGCTCTCTCGAGTGTCCACCATCGGCTTACCTGGGCCTCCTCATCAGAGTTAAAGCAGGCGCCACCCGCCCCATGCCTCCGCCCGCCTGTCTGCCTCCCTCCCTCCTGGTTTCTAAGGGAAGGGGCATCGTAGAGACGTACTTCCGCACTGATTGAAACACACACACACACACACACACACACATACACACACACACATCCCCCAAGTACGCACAATGTCAGTCTTGGTCTTAAATAATGGGGCTTGTCCCCCAGTTACACAATATGTGTAAGTGAACAGAGGTACCCGCACCACTTCTGAGGAGCTCTGACATCAAGGGCTACAGAAAAAGTGCTGGGCCAGTTCTTGGAGACAGCCGGTCCCAGCCAGCTTTGCAGGAAGCCAGATCTGGGTTTTAAAGGGAGAGGAAGGCATGCTGGGTGCGAGGAAGGGTATAGAGAACTGAGTCAAAAGACCACAAACATGGGTAGAATGGAGAATTTATTCTTTATATTCTCTACAGCAGAGTAATGGCGAACGAACTCTGCCTGGGGCACACTGTGCGTTAAAACACTATCAGAAACTTGGGCTGTGGCTGTGCTCCTTGTGCGGCCTGGGGGGGGGCGGCAGCAGCGTATCCCGGGGGCTTGTTAGAAATGCACACCCACAGACCCCTCCCCGCCCCAGCTCTAATGCACCTCGCGGGCTCAGCCAGAGCAGACACCCGTTACACATCCGCTGCTCCGTGCTTCACGCAGCCCCAAGGGAGCCAATAATGACGCTCTGGTTGCATCTCCACAGGATGCAGAGATCTCTGCCTTTGAGTTGCAGACAATCCTGAGAAGAGTTCTGGCAAAGCGTAAGTACCCAGCCCTCGCACATCCCTCATCCTGCTCCTGCAACGTGAGGGGACACGGTGACCCTTCCCCTTCCCCGGCTCAGCGGCTGTGGCTGAACTGTCACCCCCACTCCTGCTTAAATGCCACCGTCACCACCGAGGAACCGGATGAAGGAGGTTCTCCCCGATGTGATAAAAAAAGGGCGAAGGTTTCTGGAGTCTAGAGGTCAATGATCACATCCGGTTTCCGACAACTTACTAGCTCTGTGATCTAAACCGAGTTAGATAATCTCCCTGACTCGTTTCCTTATCTGCAAAATAGGCGTCTTATTACTTAACCTCTTCAGAGTGGTTGAATGTCTTAGGTGAGATGATGTGTAGGAACAAAGCCTGGGCTCTGGATTACGATGATTAATTGCTAAGAAAAAGCGTGATGGGAGCCAGAAAGCATCCCCATCCCTGGATTCCCGGCTGTATTTAGTGGGGAACCACTGACAGAGTGACGACAGCTCACTGATGAGCCAGAATGGAAAAATAAGTGGTCCATCTTCCACTCCAGCTAAGGGGATGGCATTAAAAAGGCTCATCTCCCAAATGGGTGTTTAAGGGAGCCTGGTCGAGCCAGTTCTTGATGGGAGAAATGTCACTTCAGTTGAGCCAGTGGGCCAGGCAAGTGGCTTCAAGGCTCCAGAAGTGACTGCTCTCAGCCCAGGCTGATGGGCATCTATAAAGAACGGACAGAACTGGGTGGAGACTTGAGGAGGAGCTGGAGAGCCTCATGCACCTTTTCAGGTTAAACTGTTTCTTAAGCAAAAAATATCAAAGGATGGATCGTCCACCTCCCCAGTGTTGATCACCACTGCAGGGGGTGGGGAGAAAGCACCCACACACACTGCTATTCTCCCCCTCGAGTTATCACCAGAACTGTGCTGCTTTGATAAGACGAGCAGGGGTCTGTATGGTATCAGGAGTTCTCAGCCCGGATCCGAAACCAGAGCGTATGTCGTCAGGGCTGAGCGTCAGCCTAGGGATCGTCTCCAGAAGTCCCGTGGACTTCACTCTGGCCCAACCCCAAGAGATAAAAATCCTCCTCTTGAAGCCAAAGAAGGATCCAGGCCAGTGGGGTCTTCCATCACAGTGAACGTGAACGACATGCATGTGGTCCCTCACAGGAACCACGTGTGACCGATCCATGCCCGGTGGCCTCCAAACAAAAGGCTGCATTTGAGCTTCTTCGCAGAGCTGCAGCCAGGGGGTCCAGCGGCCAGGGTAGGGCTTCCCCAAGGCGGACCCTGGTCCTCGGCGCCCCTCCTCCAATCTGGGGGTGATGAGAAGATGGTGTTTACCCTCGAGGCCACCAGGCACGAGTGAGGTCACAGCCTGTTAAGCTGTGTGGTTGTCATGAACCCAGGGACACTGAGCCCCATTGTTTCTGCACAGATGCGGGGAGGGGGAGGGGAGGGATCGGGCCACGCTGGGATTCAGCTGCTGCTTGTTGGGGGCGCGGCAGTAGCCTCACCCGAGCCCCGGAGCTCGGCACCCTTCCCCGCTCCACACCCAGTGACGACTCCTGCCCGAGGGCCCCAGGCACAGCCCACACCCACACCCGAGAAGGGGTCAGAGACCAGAACAGCAGCTTTGAGACAGGGTACGTCCTAACCTTCCACAAGGACATGATGAAAAGGGTGGGCTCCCCTGAAGGCTGTGGGAACAGACCACATCTGTGACAAGGCTCTCACGCCACCTGTCGACCACCAACTAGACGGGACTCAACCAGTGAGTGACTCATCTAGGAGAGCACAGGCTGCGGACAGGCTCTGGCCCTCTGGCTAACCCAGCTGGGGACACAGAGGCCCCCTAAATGCCTGCAGACAGGCAGTTAAGTAAACCTCTTCCTCTCTCAGGGCCCTGCCTAGAATAAACACGCGGGGCCCCCGCTATCTCCACAGGTGACTTTGCATCTTATGAACACTTCAAGGCCCAGACTCTTAACCATTCTCTTATTTATTTAAAAAGCACTTATTATAACTCCGTATGCCCATGGCCAATATACAGAGAAGTCAGGCAGATGTAACACAGCCTCTGCACTGTCCCAGTGTGGTGGCCACCTGCCTCGTGTGGCTATTTAAAACAATTTAAGTGGCTCCCATATCGGAGGGTGCAGATACAGAATATTCTGCGATCGTAGAAGGTTGTATTGGACAGTACTGCTCTAGAAGATGTTCCTGTCACACTTATTTTTTGTCTCCTAGGCCAAGATATCAAGTCAGACGGCTTCAGCATAGAGACCTGCAAAATCATGGTTGACATGCTCGATGTATCCTTTAATGGGCCCCGCAGGACAGAGGCTGGGAGAGTTTGAAACTTCACTCCAGGAAGATACAAACACAGGCCTCCTCCCCTTCACAGCGGCCAGCTGTCCCTGCTGGCTGAGGCGTAGGACTGTTGTCAGCGCTGACCTCCCTTAGTAGGGAATTTGAGGGACTTCAGCTGAGGGAATGTGAGATGCCGCAGGCTGAGGGGTTCCTGCAGGAAGTTCCCGGCAGCATGCCCTCTGTTCTCTGCCCAGGGCAGCTTGGATGTGTTACCTCTAGGGAAATAGTCCCTAAACCATGATACTTTTTTTTTTTTGGCTGTGTTGGGTCTTCGTTGCTGCGCGCGGGCTTTCTCTAGTTGCGGCGAGCAGGGGCTACTCTTTGTTGCGGTGCACGGGCTTCTCATTGCAGTGGTTCTTCTGGGCTACAGGTGCGCGGGCTTCAGCAGTTGTGGCACGTGGGCTCAGTAGCTGTGGCTCGCGGGCTCTAGGCGCACGGGCTCGGTAGTCGTGGCGCACGGGCTTAGTTGCTCCGCGGCATGTGGCATCTTCCCGGACCGGGGTTCGAACCTGTGTCCCCTGCATCGGCAGATGGATTCTTAACCACTGTGCCACCGGAGAAGTCCCTACCATGATACTTCTGATGTGAATGCTTTCCCCAGTCATGATTTTCTTCCTGATTCATAAGATAGGGGCCCACCCTCCAAGAGCACGCTCCTTCCTCTTGCTCTGGCTCGTTCCCAGGCCACCACCCGGCCCTGAGGCCGGCTCATCATCCATCTGCTGTCCCTGCTGCTTACTGAGAGGCGCTGGGCAAGGATGGCCTGGATGGCTTAAGCTTCTATGAAGTTTCATCTGGTGGGCTCATGGCACCTGCTGTGTAGCTCCCCTCACAGAAGGCCTCTTAGAAATAATGATACTCCCTAAATGGGCAAGGGCGCAGCCATTAGAAGCCATCTGCAGCCTCTGCATATCCTCCAACAGCTCCTTCTTAGCAGGAACTGGGGCCAGCTGCATAGCACCCCCAGACCCCTCAGCATACAGAGTCGGGGGACCAGCAGGTCTCTATTGGGCCCTTCCACCAGCCCTCAGATGGAGGTCTAGCCAGTGTGAAGAGCAGGAGAAGGGTCCTTCTGCGAGAGCTCCTCGTGATTGAGCCGTGGTTACCAGACTCTCCAGGGGAGAGGACAAACCAGGTGCCACGGCCCACGTGAACCCAGACTCTGGGACCTTTCCTTAACTGCAGGCAGTCGGATGGGAGTGGCAAGCTGGGTCTGAAGGAGTTCTACATTCTTTGGACCAAGATTCAGAAATACCAAGTGAGAGCCCAGGAGGGCTGGGCGGCAGGGGCGGTGGATCTGTGTGGGCAACGCGCCATGCACGTATTTTGCATGCAGCAGCTCTTTAGGACGGTGGAGGAGCATCTCCAAGCAGAGGGGATTGTACTCATAACGGAGTTCAGAATGGGTGAAGACAGGGCTGGGCAAATGCAAACAGGAAAAACAAAGACTTTGCAAGTTACGTGGTTTACTCCCTGCCTTACTGACCGGAAACGGGGTCATCTAAAAGCCACCATCAAGTGTCCTGAAAAGGCCATGTAGCCCCTTGTAGTTTGGGTTTTTGACAGCTAAAGTACAAAAATTACAGAAGATAATAACAGGGGCTCATGTAGTTGGCTAGGTGATTTGATGGGCATATTTATAAACTAGCTCATGGAGAGAGGCAAAATACTCTTTAAGGCAGAAACATGGGTGATGCTTCCAAGGCCAAACTAGAGGCACGGAGCCGGAAGAACTTCAGCCCCACTTAGCACACAGCACAGAGAGGTAACTTGCCACCTTTTGGGTCATGGTTTTCTAACTATTTTGTATGTTCCAGAAAATTTACCGGGAAATCGACGTGGACAGGTCCGGAACCATGAACTCCTATGAGATGCGGAAAGCATTAGAAGAAGCAGGTACCACTTCCTAACTGTATTTTCTTTCTTTTATCTGTAGAATATGTGAAAACTTATTCTATACGATACAAAGTGTGGTAAGCTATGAAATAGAGTAGGTGCTGGTTCAGTACAAACACATCCTTTTCATTCGCCTTTTAAAGACTGATTGGTAAAATGAAATGGAGTCCAGGACGCTCTGCCCTCGAAGCCGTCTGGAATCTCAGTTTCCCTCCAAGGGCCCCAGCGGGTCGCAGGCAAAGCCAGTTTTCAGCAGACCCACACACCCTGCCCTCGTCCGTTCAGGTGCAGGGCTGGTCAGGCAAAAGTGGGATGTCCAGCTCCACCCTTGGGTGAGTCCTTAGCAGCACGTGATGTCAGTAAGAGGGACACCAGCTGTGGAAGACCAGCAGAGTGGGAGACTTGTGTGCTTAGGGGACAAATATGACAGTATGAGGTTGTCCATTCGTTGGGATGTAATGCTGCAGCAGAGACCCCAAATAAGTGGTTTAAACAAGATACACCTTCCTCTCACATAACGATTAAAGCTCAAGCCATCCAAGGCCAGATGGTGTCTCCTGCTGTCAGGGACCCAGGCTCCTTCTCTCATACTGTGTCACCAGCCCTTAGATCGTCACCCGTATCTGCAGGACGGGGACGGCTTGTCACCACAACCACGTTCTAGCAATGGGCTGACAGAAGGAGGGAAAGAGGGGCTCCTTGCCTTTAAGGGCACATGTCACTCTGGACACAAATCCCAGTGCCAGGACTTAGTCACAAGGCTTCAGAGGGCTGCCAGGGAAGCTGGGAAATGCAGCCTTGATTCTAGGCAGCCATGGCCTGTTAAAAATTCTACAACTATGGGAAAAGGGAGAATTAATATGAGTTTAGCATGAAGTGTTTCTGCCACATACATCCAGGAAGAATCTAGTCTCCAGGGCGATTCAGAGTGAGACAGACAGAAAAGGAGATAGGATCGATAGCATGAAATAGCCTGCCCATGAAAGTAGGAACAGGCAAGGAAAGCCTTACATGTTAGTAAGGAGACGGGACTTCCTGATGGTCCAGTAGGTAAGACTCCGTGCTCCCAGTGCAGGGGGTCTGGGTTCGATCCCTGGTCGGGGAACCATATCTCACACGCATGCCGCAACTAAGACCCGGCGCAGCCTAAATAAATAATATATAAATACTAAAATGCAAAAAAAAAAAAAAAAAAAAAAAAAGAGGCAGGGTGGAGGTGAACAGTGTGGAAACAGAAGCAATGGCAGAAGGCACTGGCTTTGCAAACTAAAAACAGTCTCACAGCAGCGCAGCCAGGGGACCAAAGCAATCATAACTCTCACCTTCCGGGTCCAGAGCCCATGAACACAGCCCCAGGGTGCAACCGAACACTTGGCAATCGGTCTGCATGTTCATTTAACTGCAGGTTTCAAGATGCCCTGTCAGCTCCACCAAGTCATCGTTGCTCGGTTCGCAGATGACCAGCTCGTCATCGATTTTGACAATTTTGTTAGGTGTTTGATTCGACTGGAAACACTATTCAGTAAGTGCCCGTTTGGGTAAAGGCCCATTTCAGTTCTCTCGGTACGAAAGCAGCCTGCCTTTCCCCACGGGTGAAACCACCTGAGCCAGAGACGTGTCTGTCCAGTTGAAAATGAAAATCCTGGGCTTCCCTGGTGGCGCAGTGGTTAAGAGTCCGCCTGCCGATGCAGGGGACACGGGTTCGTGCCCTGGTCCGGGAAGATCCCACATGCCACGGAGCAGCTGGGTCCGTGAGCCATGGACGCTGAGCCTGCGCGTCCGGAGCCTGTGCTCCGCGATGGGAGAGGCCACAGCAGTGAGAGGCCCGCATACCGCACAAAACAAAAAACAAAAAAAAAAAAAACCAAAAAGAAAATGAAAATCCTTCTTTAACTTGGGGACAGAGGGAAGAAATCGTTAACTTATGCCGTTCAGTGAAATAAGCTGCCAGGCTGGGGAAAAGGATAATGTGACCTCTGTTGCAGCTCACTTATATGACATCCTGTTTCTGCCTCCACAGGGATATTTAAGCAGCTGGACCCCGAGGATACTGGTATGATCCAGCTTGACCTTATCTCTGTAAGTAAGCAGCTTCCCAGCCCCTACTCCTAGGGGACGGAGGGGAGAAGGGCTGCTACTTGGGCGACAGAGATCTGTGGCTTTTGGTCTGTCAGGGTCAGGCTGTAAATTGTTGTAAGATCCCACAGTGCACCTCTATTGGCAGTCATTTCCCAACTACCCGTTGGTTCTCGAGTCCAAGAAAACACACCTGGTCCCTCCTCCCAGAAGCTTTGCCTTGAGAATAGCACAAGGTTAAAAGAAGAAGAGGGTGGCTGCAGCATCCCTCTTAGAAAAATGACCTGCTATTAGCATGCATGGGGGCATGCTTATCATACAAAGAAACCCTTTGGGTGAAATTTCAGTGGGTCTTGGGAAGATCTGTCATTCTTAGGTCTACTTAAAATACTTTCTGCATAAATTACTTTTCTCTACTTCCTCCACCTTTAAAATAAAATAACAATAGTAGATAAGCTTAGCATATATAATGATTGTGCTCATGTGTCTGGAACCCCAGCAACGGGCACCTCTGAAAACGATCACTCGAAATTCAGTTGGTATGCCAATTCCACAGAAAGCGAAGCGCGAAAATGTTCTCTTGTCATCCGAAGACAGAAAGTTCTCTCACTTCAAAGAAGGAAGCCAGCTGGGCTTACTTTTCATCCTTGCCCGGCTCCAGCTTGCATTTCCTCTGTCCAAGGGGGAACTGAGCTTGGAGCAACACAGGCTACAGAGACTGGGGTTGGGTGGCCAGTGCTGGGTAGGAATGACCAAGTCCCAGGGACCAGAGAGGAGCAGAGTGGTAAGAAGGACGAGGGTGAGGGACTGGCGCCTCCTTCCACTGAATTTCGAACTCTGGAGGAAGCCAGCAACTAAATAGCTCTTTCACTCTGGTATTAATGCATTTTAAAGTAACGCGAGCCAACTGCAAAATACATTTTAGCTGGTTCCAAAGAACACTAACTTGCTTAAAACTCTGTGTAGCTCAGGAAATAACCCTCCCCTGAGACTGCAGTCTAAGGTAGAGGCAATACAATTGGGACCTAAACATGCCACGTGTGAAGTTTGGGAAACTGCAGCCCCCTTTATCCTTCTGGCTGGAAATCTCATTCCTCCCCGGCTCCCACTATTTTATGCGGCCAGCCTACTCAGACCATCCTCCCATTTCCTCTGAGAAACATCTCACCCACTGGCTTTCCCTCCTTTCCTAAGCCTCGCCTTTCACGTCGCTGGAGTTCCCCACACTCAACTCTCTTTTCCCTGAGGCTGCGACAGAAGACGACCTCTCCTTCAGTTTGCAGCGACTGTTAGCCTTGCCTGCAGGTTGCAGTCCTGGGGAGCTTCGCAAAAGTCCTGATGTCCAGGCCCCTCCCAGACTAATTTCATTCGAGTCTGATTTAAAGTTCACACATTACTCCAGTAGAGAACCGAGGTTGAAAACCACTAGTTTAAGGGCTATCCAAACTAACCTGTGATGTGACACTGAGGCAGGGATACAGAAATGCTAATTCGTGTTTTCCACGTTTCACGTTTCATGTGTTTCAGTCAACCCTGTAATACGATTCATGACCACCTAATTCAGATAACGGCTTTTTACAACCCTGTAAAAAGCTAGACTCTAGAAATCAGGTAGAAAAAATGTGAGTTCATACTCTGATATCATAACCCTTGATCAGCTTTTCTCGTACAACAGTCAATCTTTCAGAATAATCTATAGGTACTCAGATAGCCTTTTAATTCTAAGAATGCTCACTGAACTGATTTGGTTCTTTTCCTTCCCCACAGTGGCTGTGTTTTTCAGTACTTTGAGGTTATAACTGATCTGCCTGAAGACTTCTCACGAAAGAAAATCAGCCACGGACTAAGCCTCCACAGAGAAACTTTTTATCTGGATCTTGAAATTATGGGAACATTTACTTAAACTTTCTGATGGTTAGAGCTGGAAATGATGATGCTATTTCCTTGAGAAAGCAGAACTTTCAGATATCCAAGTAAAAGATTTGCATATAATCGTACTAAATGCAAGTGAGTCACTTAACCCTTGAAAAACTTAGAGAAAACCTTCAATCTGTACATAGTATACACTTTACTTTTACACACTTTCCTGTTTATAACAATATTAAATCAGGAAAAAAATGCAGGGAGGTATTTAACAGCTGAGCTTAATTTAACATTCAGTCAACCTTAAAGGACAGAAGGTCCTTGCCGGCAATATTTAAAGCAACTTTGAGTTTAAAAATATAGTTGTGACATGTACCAAACAGCTGTCCAGGGATTACCATTCCCCTTGAGTAAAATGGAAAAATATGATGTATCACGAAGGCATCTGAAGAGGCCAGGTGAGAAGCACATCTCTCTCATTTGGGTTAAATAAGAGACAGATTTTATATAAAACTGGTTAACGGTGTGTCTGTCTCAAGTCCTCGCGCATGTCTGGTCTTATAAACTGAGCGTTACGATGCTGAAGGGACGCTCCTGTTGCTCGGCTGAAGTGATGACCCAAACCGGGGGTCCCGTCTGCAAGCCCACGGTGACGGAAGACAGCACAGCTGTTCGCCGCGTGCCTCGAACCTCCCCAGACTTCACCGCTAGCGTTCGTGCATGGATTAGGGGGGACGCCCGTGGAAACCACATGAACGTGTTTCCTGGCTTCACCTTGGGTAAATGCTAACGACACTGTACAAATACTGCCCTGTTGCCTTATCTTCTTCCAAATGTACTGTTCAATAAAGAGTCGCCCAGGCAATCCCACGTGGGTGCCGCTCTTCCTGAGGGCCCAGCGGTGAGCACACCCAGTCACATCCCATCCCACTCTAGCCAGGCGCGCTCCCTCCCTCCCTAAATGCCGGTATCGAGAGGAAAGGGCAGCTGGCCTCCATTTCAGTGTGGAACTATAGAGCTTTTTAAAAATCCAATTCAGAAGCTTTGATAATTGACCATAAAGTCAGCTCCAATTTCTACTGCTTCTTGGTCTCTGAAGGAGGTACCGGCAAGTTTGTGCTCCGCCTGCCACCTGCCTGTCACTTTGGTGGAGGGAACAAGAGAGAGCCAGGAAGACATGCAGCTAAACCACAGGTCGGGATCCTTGAGGAATCGCAGAAGGGAAAGATGTCAGATGACTAGAGAGAGGCAAATGGCAGCCTACTATCTCATGAAAAGATAGGAAGATGGATTTCCCAAATCAACTCGCAGGAGTTTAAGTTTTCCTGCTTGTGGAGCATCTCAGGGCCCAGAGGAAGCGGGAACCAAGAACAGGCAGCACTTCCCCTGGTGGGGGGTGGTGGTGATTTTCTCCATTCAGTAGAACTGGGTTTGGGAGGGCTGGATGCTCCCAGTGACACGGGATTGCTATGGGAGGGGTGGGGTGGGGGGAGGGTAGGCTGACCACTGGAAGGGGAGAGGAGGGTGCTAAGGCGGTTGAAATACAGGAGTGGTAGAAATTGGGAGGGGAAGGGCAGGCAGGCTCCCCCCAATCCACCCAGGCTGCTCCAAACCTTTCCCACTGTTCCGGGTGCTCTGCCCCTCCCGGTGCACTTTGACCTGCCGCGCTGCCTGAAGCTGGAGTTCACAACTTCACTTTTAGTCACAGGATAAGAAATAATGCTTAAAAAAAAAAAAAAGATACGGTATATGCTTATCGTAGCAAATTTAGAAAAGATTTAAGAGAGAAGGGGAGAGATTTCACGGGGGGAAAGAACCAGATGATAAAGTAAATCCCCCCCAGACTTCTGCCCCAAGGAAGTCACCCCAATCTAATCCCCCATTGCTCCCTTCCCTCCAGTCCAAAAGAAAAGCCCTCCCCATCTCTGCTCTGAACTGCAATCTCAGCCTATCAGCTGGCCCCTTTCTTCACACTCTCTTTCAGGTGCCTTAGGCCTGCCACCTGGTAACACACAGACCACCCGCCTCCTCCCGGCCTCCCCTCCTTCCCCCAGAGCCAGGCCTCCCCAGCAGCTGCGCCCCTGCATCTTTCTGTGACTCCTTTACCTTCTGCGATCTGGCTAATGGCCTGACTCTCCTAAAACTGCTTTTGATGATCACCACTTACCTCCCAAAGCCAAAAGCTATGAACACGTATTTGCCATCACCCTCCCCGACTTCGTGCTGCCGTCCCTGCCGTCCCCTCTCCCTCTCGGACACCCCTGCTCGCCTGCCTCCCTGGCTGACTCCCGTACTCCCCTGGTTAAAACCCCTCGGTGGCTCCACTGCCTTTAGACTCCAAGCACAGCTAGAGTTTACACCCTACCCTCCTTATCAGGGCCCATTCTCCAGTTGCTTTATCCCCACTTATTTTTTCAACAATCTAAAAATTCTGCTCCCATAAAGATGTGAGCGCAGCATCGATAACAAGCGAAAGGCAGCCACGCGTTCAACACAAACGACTGGATGAATGACGTGGTGGAATACTACACCGCCATTAAAAATCATGCATGTGATGCGACGTGAAGCATAGAACAGGACAATACAGAACTGCTTAAACAGTATGCTCTCAACTATGTGAGGAGAAAATCATAAGCGAGAATAGAAAGAAATAGGCCCGAATGTTAGTTATGGTTGCCTCCATAGTGGTCTTTTCCCCCCCTGGCTTCATAACCTTTTTCTATACTTTTAAGGAGCTTTTTTTTTTTTTCCGGCTATGCCGCGTGGAGTCCTAATCATTGGACTGCCAGGGAATCCCCTATAGGGAGCTTTAATATACGGATATTCTGATAATAAAACAAGCAAGTAAAAATACCCCAAAGGGAGCATAAAAACAAATGATGCTCTAAGTTTCGGACTAAGGAAATAAAAGTGAGATGATCACGTTTTCCCAAATTTTCCCATCTTCCCTTTTCATACATTGGCCCAATTTGTTGCGGGTTTCCAGGTACCTTCACGTATAGTACTTAGTATGGTTTCCTTTGACCCCATCTCAGATTATACACACAAGGCTGAGTGTCCCGGGCAAGGTGACAGGATGGATGAGTAAGTGCACCAGCCCAGGACGAGAATCCATTGTTTTTTTTGGCTCCTGTGCTGCTGTAACATGTTTGCCCAAACTTGGTGGCTTGAAGAACGCCCACCATCTCCCAGTTCTGTAGGTTAAGGTCCAACACCTCTCTTATTGGGTGACGCATTCTTGCTGGAGACTGGAGGAGGATCTGTTTCCAGGCCCACTCAGGTTGGCAGAATTCAGGTCCATGTTGTAAAACCGCGGTCCCCGTTTCCTTGCTGGCTGTCATCCAGGGGTTTCCTCAGTTTCCACATTCCCTGGCTCATGACCCCTTCACCTTCAAAGCCAGCAATGGCAGGTCGAATCCCTTCACTTCAAATCTCGCTGACCTCCCCTTCGGCCTCATCTCTCCTGCTTTGAAGGGCTCAAGTTGGGCCCACCTGGGATGGGCCCAGGATAATCCCCCTATGGTCAGGTCAGTTGATTAGTAAATTTAATTTAAATCTGAAAAATCCTTCACGGCAGTACCTGGATTAGTGCTTGATTAAATAACCAGGTGTCTCAGTCCGCTCAAGCTGCTGTAATAAAATACCACAGGCTGTATGGCTTAAATAACATTCTCGTGATTCTGGAAGCTGGGAAGTCCAGGATCAAGGTGCCAGCAGGTTCAGTATCTGGTGAGAGTGGCAGCCTTCCTGGGGTATCCTCACACAGTGCACCAGACTCTTCATGCAACCCCACCCTCAGGACCTCACCTAAACCTAATCACCTCCCAAGGGCCCCACCTCCAAATACTATCACACTGGGGGTTAGGGCTTCAACATGAATTTTAGGGGGACACAGTCAGTCCATAGCACCACAGGACAGGGATATGAGGGGCTGGAGGGGCATCTTTAGAATTCTGTCTACCACACAGGTCTTCTGATGTTTCATCCATGTTGTCACTACTTCTGCATGACTCTGAAAGGCATCATATGTTCTGTCATTCATCTATCTTCCTTTTTTGCTAGAAGTTAGCTACTCATAAAAATGTATAAGGAAAAGTGACCACTGGTTTTTCTCACCTGTATCTTCTATTAAATGAAACAGTTTCACTAAGCAAAATGAGTTCCCCCAAAATTCACAAACTTGGTAACATATTAATAAAATGACGTGCAGACTGTGTCTACCTAAGTTTTCATCCCGTAAATGTATATAACTCCATGGAGAATCTGAAATAAAATGAGGACACTGAAACAGCTTATCAGAAGCTCTAGGTAAAGGTACAAGTTTCTAGCACCATGGCCTCTAGGATCTTTAAAAAGCGTCTTAATTCTATAACAAAGACCGCCATGAAACTCACAAATTGCAAAACTGAGCAAAGAAATACTTACGTTTAATCACATGGCTGGTAAAAAAAAAAATTCTCATTATTTTTCAGCAGGGTTCCAATGGCTTAGGAACGTTAAACAAGGCTGTTAACTAAAGCCGGTAAAAAGCTTAGAGTCAAAAAGTTTAACTTTATTACAATTGTTTTTAAAGTCAGCTATGATCTTGACAAATATCACGGGTAAGTCTATATAGCAAGTCTCTAATTTCTGAGATACAAAAGACAATAAATATAGATTCAAACTTCAGCCTAAAAACAAAAGTCTAAATCTAATTACCTGTAGTGTAGTGTGGTTTCAATATTTTGAATACATGACGCTACAAGAACTCGTAACATAAAGTTATTGCTCACTGACAACCAACAAACAGTTCTTCACAGACGACACGCAAGTGTGCGGCACCTTCAAGCCTCCATGTGAGTCCCCCACGGGCCTGCTGGTGCTGGGGGACAATCTGAGATGGCACCATGATGGCACTGCTCCTTCTGGTGGGAGGGCAGGGACAGGGGCAGGCAATGAAAAACGCCCATTTAAGCAGGCCCTGAAGCTGATCTCCCAGGAGCCCAATAAGTGGTCCCGTTTCTTGCAGAGAACAGGACGGTCACCGTGTATCTTTCGGAGTGTGACACGGAGTACCTGTATCCAGCGCAGTGGTCAGCTTCCTGCCAAGCTCCGTTCATTCCATCATGCTGAGTATCCTCCACCAACAGTGACTCTGCTCCAAGCCTTCATTTGCTTCCAGAGCCCGATCTTCATTGCTTTCAAGTTAGTTTGTCATTAAAATAAGTCTTACAAAATTTTTGCCACAAACAATCATATTATTTCTTCTTATTGGTAACAGATTAATTCTTCATTAACTAAAAGTGTGCAGAGTTTCAAGCCAAGCTCCTTTGTCTTGGTTTAATTCTTGGGTATAGCTGTAAAAAAGAATTTTAAAAATATTTACATACTGCACAGATGTGGGAGTATAACACATTTTCAAGAAATATGGGGGGTAGGGACAGGTGCTGATGTCACAGGAAAGAAATTAAACCAAAGAACTCTCTGCCATGTGAAACACCCAGAGCTGCCCAAAGATTCATATTTACCAACTCTTGTACAAAGGACATTCAAAGGTCACAGGGGTTCCCTCAACAGGGACAACGCCATGGTGCAGTGATATAAAATTCAGGATGCGGGCTTCCCTGGCGGTGCAGTGGTTGACAGTCCGCCTGCCGATGCAGGGGACACGGGTTCGTGCCCCGGTCTGGGAAGATCCCATATGCCGCGGAGCAGCTGGGCCCGTGAGCCGTGGCCGCTGAGCCTGCGCGTCCGGAGCCTGTGCTCCGCAATGGGAGAGGCCACAACAGTGAGAGGCCCGCGTACCTCAAAAAAAAAAAAAAAAAATCCAGGATGCTCTAAGCATTAACTCCATCTACACAGCCTACTGAACTGTCAAGTCCAACAAGGACCACAAAGGACTAGAGGTGATTTGCAATACGCTATAAGCTCCAATGCTGGGAGCTTCCATTCCAAGGGAAAAGATAAGAGGTTAAAAAGTCTCTATTTTAACTTTATTTCACAATGGACGTCACACAGACTTGAGGCTATCAGGAACCAAATGCCACAGACTAAAAGTCTACAGATTTGAGGAAGGATACGCGGAGTTTTTTGTTTTAGGATTTGGTGGTTTTGTGTTTTCCATAACAAGAGCTGGCAAGGAGGGTGTTCAGGAAGCCAAGAGCAAGTCAAACTAGTCATTCAACTGGCAAACAGAACAAAACCCTCCTCCCCCTCCCCTAGACAAAGGGAAAAAAGGGTTTACTGAAACAAAGTCAAGCCAGACTTCCAGCCCAAACTGCAAAGTTAACTGAGGGATCAATGTTGTATCAAGGGTTGTTTTTCTCTGTGAGGAAAGATATTTTAGCCAATATCATTTTCTACACTTGTATGTGAGCCTGACTAAAACATTTATGCAATTTCCTTTTTCAAAAAAAAACCTCAAAAGGAACCCAAAGAAGTTGTGTAGAGGCCACTTCTACCCAGGAAAGATCTCCAAAGAACCGAGAATATTTAAATGTCCGATTAAAATGAAAATCTGCAATCCAGCCCACTGATTACAGAACCTCTGAAAGCCACCCAGGAGGCAGAGCTTGGTCTCTGACCAGCTGCTTCCACACTTGGGAACAAATCATTCTCCCCATGTTTCATTCACCACTGGACCTCTTTGTCAGAAAATTAAAGTTAAGACTCAAATAAGCAACTACTTCTAAGAGGTAGAGCTTTTCCCAGATAAGAAACTACAAAAAGCAGAAGTGCGTGCCTGTTTGCTCTTGGTGTTCATTAAAGAAGGAAAGAGGCTGCACGCAAGAGATTATGCTTCTCTGGCGCTAAAGACTTTGTAGAAGCAAACAGGAGGGCTCGAAAGAGAACTACCTTTACATTTCTGCTTTCGTCTGGTAATTGGAAAGACTTTTTTAACGGGCTCCATGGCTTAATTGTTTTTTTCAGTTTCACTACTCTTTATCGTTTATAGTATGATCACACGAATGAATATTGTCCAAACCCCAAATGCTTATCTAATAGTAAACTTTGCTACCAGGAAGACAGTAGTCAGGATATATGATGTCATTTACACTGCACATCAAACCACAAAGGAGAAGAGTCAGGAGGAGGAGATACAGGCCAGAATCCAAGCTCCAGGTCCCAACACCGGGGTCATTTTAACGAGCTCCACAGAGAGTAACGTCCGGACAGCGGGATGATTCCAGACAGAGCCCTGGTTCAGGGCCTCGAGTGGGACAGAAGCTCTCTGTGGACACAGACCATGTCTGTCTGACAGCTGATGAAAATACAGTGAAAATGTCTCCCATTTTTTGTATATTAGACTCTGTCCAACTATACTAGCCTTTCCCTGAAAATACTCCCCCCACCAAGAATGTCTGCCCACTGACAGCAGTC
Organism: Delphinapterus leucas; assembly: GCF_059928025.1. Taxonomy (NCBI): domain Eukaryota; kingdom Metazoa; phylum Chordata; class Mammalia; order Artiodactyla; family Monodontidae; genus Delphinapterus; species Delphinapterus leucas. Next base: position 27,457,798 of record NC_143129.1, read on the forward strand.
CCTTCAGACTAATATAGACATGTTATTGGATTACATGTGCTGATATGATTTGATTATTTTCTTGGTTTTTATGAACCTTAAAATCCAAAGGTAGAGAAAGAACAAAGAATCTTGTCTCTGGTGCCCTGTTCAAGTTCCCTAGCAGATTTGGAAATCCTGACTTAAACAAATCCAGGGACTTCCCTGGTGACACAGTGGTTAAGAATCCGCCTGCCAATGCAGGGCCCTGGTTCGAGCCCTGGTCCGGGAAGATCCCACATGCCGCAGAGCAACTAGGCCCGTGCGCCACAACTACTGAGCCTGCGCTCTAGAGCCCGCGAGCCACAGCTACTGAGCCCATGCGCCACAACTACTGAGCCTGCACTCTAGAGCCCACGAGCCACAGCTACTGAGCCCGCGCGCCACAACTACTGAGCCTGCGCTCTAGAGCCCGCGAGCCACAGCTACTGAGCCCGCGCACCACAACTACTGAGCCTGCGCTCTAGAGCCCGCGAGCCACAGCTACTGAGCCTGCGCGCCACAACTACTGAGCCTGCGCTCTAGAGCCCGCGAGCCACAGCTACTGAGCCCACGCACCACAACTACTGAAGTTCACGTGCCTAGAGCCCGTGCTCCACAAGAGAAGCCACTGCAATGAGAAGCCCACGTACCGCAACAAAGAGTAGCCCCCGCTCGCCCCAACTAGAGAAAAGCCCACGCATAGCAACGAAGACCCAATGCAGCCCAAAATAAACAAATAAATAACATAAAATAGATACAACATTAAAGAAATAAAAATTGTTTTAAAAAAAACCATCCTTCACTTACTCCCAGCAAATTGCGCGGAACGTATCCCTCCTTGTCATTCAGGCGGGCCCACCACCATTCAATCTCATCTTCGTCTTCCCTGCGGATTATTGTCATGCAGTCTCCTTCTTTCATGGGTAGCTCATCGTCATTCTGAGGTTCATAGTCCCAAAGGGCATAAATGACCCCTTTATTCATTATGCCCATCTTCTCCTGAACTCCTGAAATCATGTAAGATACAGAACAGAATATATGGAACTCAGAGGATACCACGCTCAGAACCTGTCACTCTATAAAACCAAATGAGAAGAAATGGGGACCTGCTGGAATGGTAGAACTATTATATTAAACATTCAATAAATAAACCTCCCGGGGCCAGGGGGAGCAGAGGAAGGCCAGCCGTGTAGAGGGAACATATAAAAGACAAGTTAACGTAGGCTATCATCTCTAAACCAGCTCTAAAAACTAACCAACACCTTATAAGCAGCTCTCAAAACTTCTCTTACTCAGAACACAAAACGATTACAAACCCAGGAATAAAAAAAGAACTGTTCCAGTCTAGGATATTAAAAAAGTTAATGAAACATCTGTCCAATTTTAGCCTATTCACTAAGTGTATTGACCAAGGAACTCTGGAATCATTTTTGTTCTTTACCTAAAACTTAAAGCAGACAGAGAAAAATGACCAGAGTGTTGTGCCTATTAAAGTGGTCTCTATCAATTTCCAAATGTGGAAAGATAAAAGAAAAAAAATTATAAAATGTTAGAATATAGAAATATGGCCAGGTATATTAGACAGGATGTAAAAGTCCACATATAGTCAACTCTAAAATGATGAGAATCAGAATTCTAAAAGATACTGAAATCCACAAACTGGGGAAGGAAAGAAAATCCCCAAATGTCCACTTCTTACCAGAGTTAATAACAGATTTGCAAATGAACTACGACCTTAGGTTTTACCTTTCTCCATTTATACCTTCCTATCCTATAAGGCGACGCTAATGAGCAGTCACAGTCATCAACGGGCAGGCAACATGGGGAGAGGGGAGGAAGAATTAGACAACAATGTCCTGGGCAAGTCAGCGGTCATTATCATTGTCACCTTTTTAGAAAAGCCAGGAAAATACCTGCTTGCCTGTGAACAGCTGGGTTTCTCAACTTATGCGGACCTATATTATTATGAACTTATTTTTCCTGTGTCAATTAATATGACATAGCACACACTGCCTCTCACTCTGGGCAAAACAAGAGATTAAATCGTTCTTTTCCAAAAGAAGGCTCTACCTATCTAAATGGTCAGGTTTCTACTCATGGGGACAAGTAAATTTCCAACTTTCAAGTTATACTTGATAGAACTGTAACTCCACCAAGTTTTAAAGCACGCCAGACTCGTCATCTGGTTGGGATCAGAACGGTGCACTCAACATAACAACTTGAGTCTCATTTCCAGGAAACCATTAGGCATGGAAGACAATTTCTCATTACTTTGCTATTTACCAAACTAAGAGTTATGAATCAACAATTTTCAAACGTTTCTGAGGGTCCTAAAAACATGCTCCATCTCACTGGCAGTTTGGGAAATGCAAACTAAAGGCACGGTGAGACAGGCTTCCAAATCCACCAAAGGTCAAAGAGAACACAGAGCAAAAGGTACTCTCTGCTTGACGTATATTCATTCCTGTGACCTGGCTATTCTACTTCTAGAGAGACACCAGAAGATGAGGACAAAAATGGTGGCCGAAGCCATGTTTATAATTGAATGCACGAATGGATAAATAAATAAAGGAAATAACCCAACATCTGCCAAAAGTAGAATGGAAAGATAAATTGTAGTAGAGTCCCAAAATGGAACAGTAGCGCAGTGAAAAGAAACAACAGCTACATGCAGCAACACAGATGCATCTCAAAAACTATGGGGAATGAAGAAAGCAAGCCACAGAATCACCAGTATGGTTTATTTTATATGAAGGTCAAAAACGGGCAGAACTAAACAATATCAGTTGTAGGATTCATTCAGAGGTGATATACCTATTTTTATAAATTCAAGGGGGCAGTCACCACAGATGTGAGAGGAGCTACATCAGGGCAGGGCCCCTGCTGACGGCAGACAGAGCTCATGTTCTGTTTCCCAAGCTGGATACCTGGATGTTTCACTGTGTTAATCTAGGATCATCATTACTTAAACTGCACATCTACGTCAGAAATGCTCTCGGTATCCACGATATATTTCATAAATTTAAAAAATCTCTGATCAAATGTCCCTAAATGTTTTTTAAAAAATCATATCCCATACTTACATATAGCTTGATCGCCAAGACGTTTAACGTAAGAAAATACATATTAATATAACATACTGATTTCAAAATGTGTCCATAGGTCAAAATTATTCTTGGATGTAGAGTTGAGAACATAAACAGAGAGTGATCATAAATATCAACGATAAAAACTAAGAGCTGAGAGATGAAGAAGAGAACCTGCGGTCTGTGGTTCTCCCTCTGACCCCTCTCCCTTCTCTCCGAGAGCCTGAAAACAGGCCTAGTGAGACTCGGAAAACAGTCAAACAGAGAAGACGTTTCACCTCAGGCATCTTTCCATGCCTGATGCTTGAGTGGTCTGGGGTCCTGGGACGTACCTCCTCATTTGTCTCTGTCTTTTCCCCTTCTCCATTTCTCTCAAGCCAGACTGAAAAGAAACATTAACCTCAACTTCTAAGACTTGTAAATAAAAAAAATTTTCCTTGTAAATAACTGTGCCAATCAACGTATATCCATCTAAAACTTCAAGTCCTTTTTTCTCTAGGGACAGAGCTGATGGGATGCATCAGAATCATAAACTCAAAAACAAGAGAACAAAAGAGTCAAAAAAATCAGTTCTAAAATATGGTGTTGCCTTTCTTTTCTTCTGCGACAAGTTTGATTTAGCAGGAAAACTTGGATCTGTGGATTCTTATTCCAACCCTGCATTTCTCTTGATCATCTTGCGGGGGGGGTTCTGTTTACTTATTTGCACAGATACAGCATCACTCGCTAAGTACTGAAGTCTTACTAGAGGATCTTTCGATGGTCGAAAGCTATTAACCCTGCTAGGTCCAAGGCTGCATCACCGTCTTTTGTCTTTGAAGGTGTCCCTGACAACAGCCGCTTCTAGGCACACACAAAAGCTGCATTCGTGTTTGTGATCGAGGCTGCCCTATCTTCAATGCCCAGGGCTATGTACAACACAAAATGCTTTCCCAAATAATAAAAACCCTTTGGAACGATCCCCTAGAGATAAAGGATAAATGAATGCAGTAATCAGTGCACATAAATCGAACTGTTCCGTACCGTAAAGAAACTGCGAGCACTGGGTGTAGCCTTCCTCCGTTTCCTCACATTTATCAGCAGCCGTCTGCATGTCACTGTAGGTCATGGCAAACACAGCGGCTCCGGACTCCACCAAAAACTTACACACCTGGACGCTGTTACAGGACGCAGCGCAATGCAGCGGGGTCCTGCGGACAAGGGCACAGCAAGGACTGGGGGTGCCTTCCTACACGGGACGACACCTGCCGCAACACGGCATCCGCAGGGAGAGCTCTCCAGCCTGTCACCCACCAGGCCCTTTCTCCTGAAAACCGCTCTCACAGATTTTTAAAAATGAGTTAAACATAGATGCTTGAGCCCATCTGAGAATTCCAGCCACAAAGAAAAATGTCGGGACGGCCCTGGGGCCAGGGCAGCACCGCGGGTGAGAGGGATCAAGGACAGGAGTGAAAGGACAGGCAATTTGTATACTGATCTAAAGCAGGATAGAATATATTTAGTTCCATGTTCTGGAGCATCCAGCCTGATTATTTCCACCAGGATGGAGGACATAACATCTTTAAATAATAGGCCTCCTGGGCTTCCCTGGTGGCGCAGTGGTTGAGAGTCCGCCTGCCGATGCAGGGGACACGGGTTCGTGCCCCGGTCCGGGAAGATCCCACATGCCGTGGAGCGGCTGGGCCCGTGAGCCATGGCCGCTGAGCCTGTGCTCCACAACGGGAGAGGCCACAACAGTGAGAGGCCCGTGTACCGCATAAAAAAAAAAAAAAAGGAAAAAAAAAATAATAGGCCTCCCCTCAAAACACGTGCCTGGGCTTCCCTGGTGGTGCAGTGGCTGGGACTCCGCCTGCCGATGCAGGGGACACGGGTTCGTGCCCCGGTCCGGGAGGATCCCACATGCAGCGGAGCGGCTGGGCCTGTGGGCCATGGCCTCTGGGCCTGCGAGTCCGGAGCCTGTGCTCCGCGGTGGGGGGGGGCCACGGCAGTGAGAAGCCCGCGTACCGCAAAAAAAAAACAAAACCAAAAAAGAAACACGTGCCTGTAAACGTCCCTTTATCGCCACCAATTTTGAAGGAATTAAGTTGCACATAAAGAACTACCTTTCCCCAACATTTTTTTAATCCTAATTCAATTTTAATTGGAAAAAAAATTGCCAATTCAATTCAGACCAGAAAAATGACTGGAAAATACACATTTCAATCTATATTAGCAACTGGTTAGCAGGAACTTAGGAATACCATGACAAAGAATCTTCTCCACCATCTCAAATGTTTCATAATGTATTATAAATGACTCCAGATTCATGGTAAAGGTGGAAGAGCCGGGACCACTGCCCAAACTCAGAAGATGGGCTGGAGGATGTTAATCAAGCCCTGAAGTACATGAGATTTCTTTACCCTTTTCTTCCCTCCCCTTTTCATGTTATTATTCCACTTGGGTCTTTCACAAAAGAAATTTATTTCCCACCCCCCACATCCCAAACACTACCACTAATAATTTGTTGAATATTACTACAGACTTTTTAACTGCATGGCTTTTTAATTTTTAATTTTTTTAGTAGTAAAAAATTATACATAATCTAAACTCCCAATATTAGGAACCAAAGACACTGTGACACATTAAGAATTTGTTCTGCTTATGTTGTGAAGGTAAACTAAAAAAGTAGGCATAAAAAAGGCAAATACTGTTTGTTATCACTTGTATGTAGAATCTGAAAAATAAAACGAATGAAGAGAACAAAACATGCAGACGCACAGAGGCAGAGAACAAATCAGCGGCTACCAGTGGGGTAAGCCAAGCGAGGAAGAGATCAAGACGGGGATCGGGGACTAAGAGGTACAAACTATTATGTATAAAATAAATAAGCGACAAGGATATTTTGTACAGCACAGGGAATGTAGCCGATATTTTAATAACTTTAAATGGAGTATAACCTATAAAAATTTTGACCCTGTGTTATACACCCGAAACTAGTATAATATTGTAACTCACCTATACCTCAACTTAAAAAAAAACCTATTGAGAGCCAAACTAAAAAAAATATATAGGCATAAAAAATTATACATATAGGGCTTCCCTGGTGGCGCAGTGGTTAAGAGTCCGCCTGCCGATGCGGGGGACATGGGTTGGTGCCCCGGTCTGGGAAGATCCCACATGCCGCGGAGCGGCTGGGCCCGTGAGCCATGGCTGCTGAGCCTGCGCGTCTGGAGCCTGTTGCTCCGCAACAGGAGAGGCCACAATAGTGAGAGACCCGCGTACCACAAAAGATAAATAAATAAATAAAAATAAATAAAAATTATACATATATACACATACATAAATGAGCTTGAAGGAAACATTAAAATATTGATGGTGTTTACTTCTAGATTGCAGGATACAAATGGCTTGTTTTCCTCTTATTTCTCTATTTTGTACGTTTTCCACAATGGGCTCACATTACTTTTATAAATACAATTTTTTTAAAGTGCAACCAAAAATGCTTCTCCAAGAATTATTTATAACAAACAAAGAATTGGAAAGCAATCTAAACGTCTAGCAAGAAGGAGACAGCCACAATGAATGAGCCACAGCCACGTGGTAAGACATGAGGCTTTTTTAACCTATGCATATGGGTGTCTGCAACTTATATGTGTATACATGTAAATTTGATATTACAATTATTTCCATATTGAAAGAAATATAGGCTATAAAATTTAAATACTTGTGTAAATACAGTGTGATTATAACTTAATTTTTTTCATATAGAAAGAAGTAAATCTTTCCTAGGAATCATTATTAATCATTAAATCATAATTTAATTAATAATCATTAAATCATCATCCTAGGAGTAATAATATTCGTCATTTACAATAATATCTCCTGGGTTTTAGCCACACACCAGTTCCACAAGATGCTCCACGAAAAATGGATTCCACGGTCAAAACTATTGGGAGAAGTTTACAAATTATAATCCCCTCTTAGACACACAGTAGTTTCAGGGAGGTGGGGGGACCCTGCTTAAATCAGCATTTCTCATATTCACTGAAGCATGCCAATGAACTGTGTACCACTTTGGGACATTTCTTATCTTTATTATTTAACTACTAAACTTCTGAAACTCCATCTGGGAAATTCCCTGGCGGTCCAGTGGTTAGGACTCTAAACTCTCACTGCCAAGGGCCTGAGTTCAATCTCTGGTCGGGGAACTATGATCCCATAAGCCATGCAGTGTGGCTAAAAAAAATTTTTTTATATAAAAAAATAAAACTCCATCTGCTTCCAGAACGGGAGTGAGATGACTATTACATGAAGACATATTAATTCCTTAAAAATGTCTCCCACGTCTCTCCTTCTAGATTACAAGCAGCACTGAGGACACGCACTGACATACTTCTTCCCTTCTAACAGCGTCTACAACACTGCTCCTTCGTTGCCTACGCAGCAGATACAATTGAAGTCTGAGTGGAGTTTAAAAGAAAACCTTACCATCCATCACTGTCAGCAGCATTGACATTTACACCAAACTGTACCAGGAATTTAACAATTTCTGTGTGTCCTGCACACACGGCGTTGTGAAGAGCTGTGATACCTTCATCATTAGGAAGGCTTGGGTCATCAACCTGTAACATCAATAAGAACAAGGGTGATCATCACTCAAATTTTCTGTCACCTTAACTGTCAACTATTAACTGGCTCTAGGATCAAGAGAATTGAAAGAGCCTCTTGTAGTCTTTTTTTTTTTTTTTAAACATAATTAAAACCTTCAGGAGCCAAGAAAACTATACCAAGTACAGTTCTAGAAATACGATATTAAGTAGGCACTCCCTATAAAAAGGGTTTTAAAAGCTGAAGAAGTCCCAGAAACTATATATCCTTATAGTCACTTTTGTTTATTTATCCTCCAACTTCCCACCACAGATAAGCATCTAAGGAGAAGTCACGTTTGCCATGGAAGGGAAGAAAGGTCAACTAAAAATATTTTAAATAGCAGGTCTCTGAAAAATAGGGACCACATCTGTAATTTAACACTGCAGGGTACAAATCCATACTTGAGCAACTTTTAAAGGAGGGTCATGATGTCCCTAAGGAAAGTACCCCCAGTGAATAACTGAACTTCCGCACTATTTATTGAAAGTGTTACAGCCACACCTTTAAAACAGAGAAGCTGGTTTTGGAGCATGCTCAAGAGTTCCTCTCAACAACCCCACCTCCCAAGAGAGGAAACAATGCAGAAGTACACTTTCCCTACAGGACCCTTCTGATTAGAGCTTCAAAACAAAATACAAGGCGGTATATAAGAAACGTGCTAATTGCATCGTACCTCATATATAATTCTCTGTACAAGGTCAAATTCTCCCTCCAAAGAGGAATCTAGAAGTAAAGCAAGGGGGTTGAATTTCACCCTCATTCCGTGAGCAATCCGTTCTGAACCAGTTTTACGCAAGTTTGTCCTTTTGCCCTGCAAGAGAAATGCACGGAAGGTTAAGGATCCTGGTCTAAGCAAGAGACCAAAAAACAACAAAAAGGGAGGAATAATATCTCAGCTGAGATAGTAAAAGGAACTTTGAAAATACATACATACGTATACCTACATATATATATACACATATATATATATACACGTGTATATATATATATATATATATATATATTTAGCGCTTAATGAATAAACCCACGTAACTAAGTGGGAAGAACCTAACTCTTTAAAGCCTAGTGAAAACTACATTTGGGTAACACGCGCTAAGAGTATAATCTGCAGTAGGAAGCAGGCTGGTTCTCTGTCAAGGATCAAAATTAGCCAAGATTGGTCTTTAATTACCTAATACAGTAGCGCTAACCCCACATTAATAAACTGGGCAAGAGCACAAACTGAGAATTGCGAGAGCTGACATTTATTGAATGATTATTCACTTATTCCTCTTGAAAACCCTATTATCCCATTTTACAGATAAGGAAGTTGAGGCACACAGCCAGTAAACATCAGAGCTGGAATTCAAATCCAAGGAATCTGGCTTCTTCAAAGCCCCTCCTTTTAACCATATCCAACAAAATGCCTCCTGGGGGAAGGGGAGTGGAGCATATTATGAAAGTAAAAAATAAAGATTATTAGTCTGTCTTAGACATACCAGGGAGGAATCCTACAAGTCTTAAAATGCTATCACTATTTTATATTTAGAAATTTAACTGTACTCCAAGACACATGGGTAAATTAACCATCTTTTCTACATTTTAATACGTCAGGCTTAAAAAACTAAGGCAAACGTTAAAACTAGATCTAACATCCTATAAGACAGGTTTCTTGAACACAGCCAACAGAGTGGAAACATTTCCTAGGGTATGATATGCTGCACATACTTCTCTTTATTTTATTTCAGGTGTGGAAAACGACTGAGTTTTGAAAAACGTTAAGTAGCAATGAATATATTTCATAAATGTACAATGGCTAAAATGTTTCTGTCTCTTGAAAAAAAGAAAACAAGAGTAAATATTACATGGCTGAGATAATACAACTCACAAACAGTACAATCATACCCACTTTCAAACAACAGCACGAGATAGTGGCTTCTATTTCACTTGAACCAAGAAGGAAAAAGTTTATAGATCACCTTCCCAGGAAGAGAATAACAGAATCTCGCAAGTTTAACTCAAAGAGAACCACACCTCAGGACGGAGCAGCACAGAATTGTTAAAAAAAGTGTTAACCTCTATTTTAAAACTTTTTTCACTAGAATTCAATGTTTACCATATAGATTTTTTTTTTTGGTGGTACGCGGGCCTCTCACTGCTGTGGCCTCTCCCGCTGCGGAGCACAGGCTCCGGACGCGCAGGCTCAGCGGCCATGGCTCACGGGCCCAGCCGCTCCGCGGCATGTGGGATCCTCCCGGACCGGGGCACGAACCCGTGTCCCCCGCATCGGCAGGCGGACTCTCAACCACTGCGCTACCAGGGAAGCCCTACCATACAGAATTTTTAAACACATGTCGACTGTAAACTAGTAGTTGAGGCAACTTTGGATAATCATTATCTTTGACTTCTACCACATCTAAAAGATGTAATAAGGGATCAAACATATAAAGCACTTAAAAAAAAACCCTTACAATATGCTATGGTGCTTTTGCCCAGGTTTTAAAAATTCATAGCTTGGCATCCTACTGAAACAAAATGACTTCAAACTAAAGTCTGAAAAAACCAACTTTGAAGACATTTTGGGATTCTGATCTTCTCTCACCTATTTCAAAGTGACAAAGTAAACTTCCAAAGAAAAGCTTAACATTTGGAAGAAGTGCAGAAGACACGCCCAAGTCAAAACATACAAAGCTTAAGAATAACCTAGCGTCATCCAAAACCTATGGGATGCGGCAAAAGCAGTTCTAAGAGGAAAGTTTACAGTGATACAAACTTACCTCAGGAAACAAGAAAAACCTCAACCTAACCTTATATCTAAAGCAACTAGAGAAGGAAAAACAAACAAAACCCAAAGTTAGCAGAAGAAAAGAAATCATAAAGATCAGAGCAGAAATAAATGAACTAGAGATGAAGAAAACAAGAGAAAAGATCAATGAAACTAAAAGCTGGCTCTTTGGAAAGATAAAATTGATACACCTTTAGCCAGACTCGTCAAGAAAAAAAGGGAGAGGGCCCAAATCAACAAAATTAGAAATGAAAAAGGAGAAGTTACAACCGACACCGCAGATATACAAAGGACCGTAAGAGACTACTACAGGCAACTACATGCCAATAAAATGACTGTCCACACTAGAAGAAATGGACCAATTCTTAGAAAGGTACAATCTTCCAAGACTGAACCAGGAAGAAATAGAAAATATGAACGGACCAATTACAAGTGCTGAAATAGAATAACTTAATGTCAGAGCACAAGGAAACCTGAGGGATCGCCAGGATACCCAGAGACTTCAAACCAGGCTGAAGCAGAGGAAGAGGCTAGAGGGTCCACCCCACTCTCTGCTCCGTTACCTCCCCCAGCCCCCATTTCATCCAGAACCCTTCCAATTTTATCAGCATTGGAAGTTTGAGGTTCCACCTAAATATGACATTGAAAATAAATTTCACTGCTAGAAAAAGAAAAGTCTGAAAGAGTGATATCACCAATGAGAGAAGTTAAACCATCTGCCCGATTTCACAGAGCTAAACTAGTGATCGAAAGTTCCAAATCCAGGTCTTTTCATTCCCAGTGTTGCCTTCCATAATATGTGACACCAGCTAGGGAAGAAACAGCAAACATGGTGTTTATAGGTATAAGAGCAAAACTTTGTTTCCTTCATAAAGAAAGGGGTTCTTCCCCCAAAATTAAAATGTTTGTGGTGCTGAATATATTGCGTTTTGATAACATTTATAAGATCCACCCTGTGCCAAGGGAACTGTAAAATAAAGGGCAAGCTATGTAGAACACATTTGCTACAACAGGCAGTTTAAACACAGACCATCTCTGGTGAATGGCCGGCTGTAAGTACTCACTGGTGTTTCACTGAGTAGGGACAACGAGCCACCTAGAAAGCTGTGACGAGACAAAAGGTTTCTGCAGTGACCACAAGACACCACAGTACTTACAGGAGGCAGAGAAACCTGCCCAGTGATCTCAGGCGGACGCAGGCTCACAGGGTCTTCTCCTGGGCCTTCTGGCTCCCCAGATGGGTATGGCGGGGGTGGGTAGGGGGGGTACTCTTCGAGGTACACTTCAAGCAGAGGGGGAGCCTCTGGGTTTGGCTCTTCCACGTTGTTCTGGAAACTTGGACTGCTGTCTGGGACTCCTTCAGGCTCATACTCAAGGCCCGGAGAAGGAGCGGGCAGGTCACTGCTCTCTGTACTGGCGCTCCCTGCTTCCCCCGGGGATACCGGTTCAGGGGCCAGAGGGAGCGCCTCCTTCTCTGGCTCCACGTGCAAATATGGATTCTGGGTCTCCATCGGGCTTTCCGGGCTGGCAGTCCCAGAAGTGGACTTGGATGCGTGTGCCGGGACGGAGATGGTCTCCATGGCGGCGATGGTGGTCCTCTGATACAGAAGTTTCTGAATATTCGGCCCATTAGGACCCTCTGGCTCTGTAATAGAGCTGCGTTTCTTTAGTGGCCGTGGTGCGTTCGACAGTTTCTTTCGCAGGGCTTCTAGGTCAGCGTCGCTCTGGTTTCGGTAAGGATTCGATAAGAAAGGCAGTAATTTGGTTGGGCTCAGTGGCCTAGGAATTCTTTCGTTTTCATGGGTCTCCTGAACTGAAGAAATGGGCTCTGTTTCAGGTTCCGGGCTGCCAGGTTTGCCCTGGGTATTGGAATAAATGTTCTCTGGGAGCTGCTGTGGGTTCTGGGCAGTAGCAATCACAGGCTTGCCATAAACTAATTGGAAATGGAAAAAAAGCCCTGATTAGTATTAATTAAACAAAACTAGCAAATAACAGACATAGCTAACAATAATTAAAGCCTCTTTTAATTTCAGTTATTACATAATACCCTTCAATACAACTAATTTTTAAAAATAACAAATGACAAAGCAAGGTTTCCATCGTTGCATAATAAACTTATTACAGAATCAAAACCCTCATTGATTGTAAAGAGGTACCATTATTTTATGTACCAATGTGAAAGAAAATGTTGTCAATTATAACTGTAAGAAATCACAGACCATAGTATCCAAATTTAAAATGTCAAAATGTAAAAAAAAAAAAAAATTAAAATAAAAATAAATAAAATGTCAAAATGTGAAAAGAATTTAGAATCAGTGAAAACTGGTGATCCTTTCACGTGTCCAGATTAAAACTAAACATGCACTATTCACAATTTTCAAAAGGAAATCAATGTGACAAATCATTTGGCTTACGAAATTATTAATAACCACTTCTATTTACCAAAACTATTCTCCGTAAACATTCTGATTACATCATCATTATCTAATTCCCGAGTTATTATATTAGCAGTTTTCACCAGACTCATGAAAAAGAGTAAGATGTAGCATCTATACTAATTCTCTGCTGTGTAATTACTTTCATGACATTCTGGGCCACAATTACGTGCTTATTTCATAACTAGAAAGCCATTTTCATTCCATTAAAACACAGTGAATTTTATTCCCGTCCCATAAACTAATGACTCTTAGAAAGAACCCAACAAGTTACCAAATTATGTATGTTGAACACAAAGTAATCTTTTTGTGTTTTATATTTAACTAGTAACTGTGTCCTCATTAGAACAACTTAAAATATAGTAGAGAACGTTAAAAAAAAAAAAAACATATACAGAGGCAGCTGTCTAAACCTCTAGGCACCAAGAACACCTGGTCAGACCTAGAGTGAAGGCACATCCCTCTGCGCAGCGATCCCCTGCAGGCACTTTGCCCCACTCACCGAGGAGCTCGTCCGTGAGCGGGAAACAAACGCACACAGGAAATTCAACACAGAAGGCTACGTCATCGCTATAGGTTTTATGCATCAATTTTCATATTTATTTCATTTTATTCACCTACCGTCTTCAGCTACTACGGTAGCTGACATTTAGCACAAACTCTTTTAAACTCCCCATGAAGAACAGAAGCCATAATGAAACAAATCTCTTAGGACAAAAGCATCAGTCAAAAGAGGTACACGTCACTGTGCTGTTTACTGATCGACGGCAGCTCTGGTGTAGGATGGAAACACATCCACGCAGGTGAAGATGAGACCAAGAATCTTACCGCTCGGAAAGTGGGGCCCTCGGGAATGGGACTTGGTCAATGCGCTCTGCACGGCCTGCTGGAAGTTTTTGCCGGGAGCCTGGTGCTGGGTATACATGGAGTATATGGAGCTGGCAGCCACGGTCTGGGGTTTCCTGAAGGGCGGAAGGAGGGTGTCCTTGGAAGGCTGAGGCGTGAAGGGCCGGACGGCAGCAGCAGGGGGACTTTCTTGCTTAGAACCTGGAGGAAGGGTCTGGTCCGCTTGGCCAACTGAAGGCATGCTGGCAGCCAGCAGGACCCTCTGCTGCTGCGCTGCTGGTTTGGGTTTGTTTCCCGTGGATGCGACAGCCGCTGACAAGTGCTGAGGGTTTCCATCTGGCTTAATGTCTGAGGGCGACTGATTCGTTTGTCCAAAATAAGGCAAATTAATCTGTTTTGGTTTTGATGGAACAGGAGGTGGTACCTTAGCTACATTCTTATTTGCAGCCTGTGAACACACACAACAGCCGATTAAAATACTGTGTAACTGGGTACACAGGATGTTCCAGACACCCTAAACGTCACCAATGTTAAATACAGACTGAAAAGACTAGCTCTACATTTAAAAATCATTAAAAACTCTTAAATCTCTGAACTAAATCACACGTAAAAGGCACTTCAGTAATGCAATACAAATCCTGCCCCGTACGATTTCCTCCGCATTGCCCCTTCCTATTTGGGCAACTATAAGTAGCCACTTGAAGACTTTTAACTGCCATCTTACACATTCACGGGTGGCACCAACAACTGAAAACCATTCTCGTTCATCGGAACTTCACGCAATCTGGGCCATGTGGTTAAAAAACACTCCTAACTTGGAGCGTGCAGCCATAGACTGCTCATCAAAGGTTGGGATACTAACAGTTACGGAAGATTCATCATCAGATTGCTTGACATAACCTAAGCTCCAAACTTTGAAGAAACAAGGTGACCGAGCAGCACAAATACAATGTTCTTCAATGCACTAGTGTTTTTTTAGAGAATCATACAAAATATGACCCAGAAGCAAGCATGTTAGTCATGTGCCAGTACGATGTGAGACCACAAATATACTCAAGCAACAGAATTTAAAATAACAGAATGCTATTGTATTTTCTAATCTTCCAGATAGATTTTTTTTTCTCTCCCTTACGTAATACTTTCTCTCTTCTAAAAAAAAAAAAAAAAAAATGTATATAGAATTACCATTAAATCTTAAAACTGGGATACTCTCAAGTACCTGAGCATCCCGCAAGATATCTTCACTGCTCTGGTTCTTCCTGAGGGTACCAAAGGCGGGTGGGGCAGCAGACTGGTCCACGGTGTCAAACATTGAAAAGGGACGCACTTTCTTCTCCTTCTCCCTCAGCGGGACCTCCCCATCATCAGCTGAAGAAGACAGGGGAAAAAAAGAATCACGCTGATAACCAAACTGCTTGTAATAAAATTTCTTATTCACACATGTTTCTCTCTCCTCAAACGTATACCCACTAAATGCTCTTCTATTCTTAAATTAAGTTGATTAAAGGATAACCCAACACTACAATGCTAGTACCTTAATTCCCTGGCTAAATGAAGCTGTTCTGGAAATAAACACAGTCCCTGGTCTTAACACACTAGAAAATAAGCTATCTAAAAAAGGATACACAGAACCTTTAGATGCCCAAAACAGAATATTCAGGAACAGCACAAGTAAACCTCACCTTGGTCTGGAGCATTTCCAGAGCTTTTGGACACAGAAGCAGAGGCTTGTTGGCTCGAGAAAAGATCTGCATTCGGAGGAGTCCAATCAGGGCCAAGCAGATGGATTTTAGAGCCTAGAACACAGAAAAGCAACTGCAATAACCTGGCATTCTAAGGAGATGTTTAATGGTTCACTTTGCTGCTAGGAAGTTAAATCTCTAAAAATGGGTTTAAATCTCAGACCCACAAAAACCCCAGTAAACTTACTTAGAAAACATCACATTTTATAATTGTAATTTAAGAGTGCTCCTGCTGACTCAAATAAATTAATCACCATCAACAGAAAGTCCGTTTGAAGCAGCAAGGACGCATTACTCCTCACCAGGTAAGAAAACATCACCATCCCACCCAGAAAATGACTTCCAATCTAGCAGACCAAGGGCTCCCTGGTGTGTCTTACATAACCACCACAAGTGATGCACACACAACAAAAGCAAAAGCACGGACTTTCAGCCCATGACTCTGACCACAGTCTTGGGTAAATCAGAGTATTCAGGTTTTTTCTACACTGCTATTTAAGTTTCAAAGCCATAGCTTTTATTTTTCCTTAAAAAAACAAAACTAACTCTTTCTACAATAAAACCCAGACTATGCAGCACTACTGCTTCACAGTGGCAATTAATCCAAAATAATAATTTTAAAGTTAGCTACTATTTACACATGATAGTGGCTACGGAAAAGAGACGATTCTATTTTTTTTCTTCTCCAGGGGTGAGTTTAGTAAGTTCATTAAAGGATGTTTTTTGCCCTGCTTTTCCTCCAACTCTCCCTTCATTTTTTCCTCCTATTATAAAAGTCTGGCTTGCACCTGCCCCCCGCCCCCGGCCAAGTATCTGAGGACTACACACAGAATGCGAAGACCACTAACACAACGAGCCTCTGTTACTTTCACTTTTATCTCCCAATATGTTTACCTTTATTCTAAAAATTATCATCAGGCAAATTCTCACACAGAAACATATACGAATAGCAAACACCAATCATCAACAGAATGGACCTACTGTCTCGCATTCTGTGGAGACAACACCACTAACATATCTGGAGTTTTTATACCACAAGGAAAGTTCTCAAGTTATTAACATCAGATCAAAATTTCCTTATTAACGAGAAGGAATTCAAAACAATTTCCAGGTTTTTAAAAACCTGATGTTTGATTTCATTTCCTGAACAGAACCCTATAGTACTTAGGGTTAAGAAAATTATCATTTCTTAACCCCAAAGAACACAAGGAGATTCTTAGAATTGCCACATGAACAAGGGATAGGAAGACATCTTTTTAAACTCAAACTTGGAGGAAAAAAAAAAAATCTAAATTAAAAAAAAAAAAAAGACTTGCTGTGAAGCACGAATAAAAGAAAGGTATACAAAAACAAACAAACAAATAAATAAATAACTCAAACTTGGGGGAAAATCATAGTGAGCATGGGAGCAACAAAGCCCTGGAAGGACTTGGAAATGCCTGGTTTTACCTTTCACTTGTGAAGCGGCCCCAGATCTCATGTTGGGCAGTGTCTGGACTTTCATGGACCCCTCGGAAGCCTGCGTAGCCCCAGGCCCATCGGGCAGGGCTGGCTTCACCAGAAGCTCAGGCCTCGAGGGAATCCGGGGCATAGTTGACGACTGGATATAGGGACCGACTGCAGCCACTCGACTCGGCCCCGACGCCCCCGGCTGGGGCAGGTGTCCATCAGACGAAACCTTAGGAGAAAGCACAGAGCCTTTAGTATTGCAAGTCAGGCTGGATCTGACTCAGAAAAGCCCGTGACGTGTTCATAATTTTGTTAAAAATCGGCACTTTCAGGATCTAGCCATCAAATCTACAAGAGATATCCCCAAACAAAAACACCCCATGGTGAACTCTCACCCACACTTTATTACAAGAATTAGAAAAAAGAGCAGAGCTACGTAGGTGATAATATTAAAAGTATAAGAACAGTGGATTCTCTTTCAAGAAGTCACAGGTCCCGTCCCTTTCCAGAGGACGCACCGAGCAATGATTCTGAAGATGCTGCTGCAAGTACTGACCTCGCTGGGATGGTCATCGTCCCCTCCTCCCGCCCCCTGCCAATAGCACACTTACTGGAAGGTTCTCTTTCTGCTGCAGGGCCGCCTTCTTCTTCCACAGCCGGTCCCTGAGCTCATTAACACGCTTGTCCATGACCGCCACTTCTGAATTGCGCTTATTCAAGCACTCCCTCTGTTGTTGCAGCTTGGCATTCTGCTCCTGGTTCAGTTTGTTTCTTAACTGAACAAAATTAAGGGAATAAAAGGTAGCCAAGGAGTAGGAAGAAAAATTTCTCAAAACAGATAATCACATGGTTCGCTATTATACAGTTTCTAAAAATGTAAGGTCCCCCCACACTTCTCATCTCACGGTTTAAAATTAAGTGTTGGACCACCAGTTGTGGTCATAAGGAATACCTCAGATTTCCTGTCTGAGGTACTATAAAGTTTATTCTGGATTCTGCGGGGTTTAGGTCTTCCTCCCCCTCCCCGCTTTAAGGAAAAGAGGCCGAAATCCAGGACTTCCTGCCGCTTATGTGGACAATGCTGTCGTCCTAGAGAGGATGTGCCACTGAATGTCACAGGCGGCCACAGTTTACCTGCAGCTCCTTGTACAGCCGATCAAGCTCAGCCACCGCGGACTGGTTGTCATGGTGACCATCAATCCTGCCATTCTTGAGCATCTCTAGCTGTCTTGTAAGTTCCTCTACTTTTGACACAGCCAGAACGAGCTCCCTCTGCTTTTGCTGGAACAAACTATTCATCTGTTCAATTTCCTCCACTAAAGTAAGAACGAGAAAAGCAACAGTAGTTGAAAAGAAAAATGAGAATGGACTGCTTTCCGGGCAACCAGGATGTACCATAAACTTTCTCATAAAAAGTAGAGGAAATTTTCAGGAATGTCCTAGAATCAACCTATTCCTTTATAAGCACCTCTAAATCAAACAGACATCTCTAAATCAAATCACTAAAATTTTAATTAAAATGGTATTGTAATAGATGGAGCCATTATATGCATAAAAATCCTTACCTTCATCAAATTTTCAGTCAAAAATTAGAGAGAAGAAAGAGGACTTCAATGCAGGGGGCCTGGGTTCCATCCTTGGTCAGGGAACTAGATCCCACATGCATGCCGCAACTAAGAGTTCACATGCCACAACTAAGGAGCCCTGGAGTCGCAACTAAGGAGCCCACCTGCTGCAACTAAGACCTGGTGCAACCAAATAAGTAAATAACTAAATGGCGGGGGTGGAAACTACTACTACTACTACTACTACTACTACTACTACTACGTTTTCCAAAGGGAACCTGGAAACCTTGTCTAAAACATTCAACAGCTGAATTCAATTCAGGGGGAAGCAGCAGCATCAAAACTGCAGTGAATTATACTTTTCCAAAAAAATTCTTTGAAGTTGATCTACATACAGAGTCTCATCTTATTCTTCTTACTTACTGCAAATTCACATAAACTTCCTACACCAACGTGTTTTCTGATACCAATGCGTTTCCTTACACCCAAACAGTTTAACACTGTAGCATTTAGCACTGAGGTAAACCAAATGGGAGCAACTCACCAAGTTTCCCGTTGCTTAGCCTCTTCTGTTCCACGTGGCCTTTAAGTGCTCTCACTTTTTTCAGCTTAGCTTCCTGATTCTCAGCTATTTCTTTGAGCCTCTTAAGCTTTTCCTGTTCAGCAGCTTGTTGCTGCTGACGCTGATCTTGCTGTTTCAAAAACTTTAAGCGCTGCTCCTGAAGATATAAGCCATCATCAGACATGGCATTTTAAACAGCAGAGCACTAACCCACAATTAATCTAACCACACCCTGAGGTGCCCAGGCTGAGGTACACCGGTGGCGTTGCTCGGGTCTCACCATCTGTCCTTCACACTGCTATGAGAACCACCTGGGGAGTTTGTGAAAAACAGACTCTCCCGGGCCCAAGCCTAGAATCTACCTCTTAGGGGGTAAGATCCAGGAACCAGTATTTTTATCCAAGTGGTCCTTGTGCAGCAAGCAAGCAGTGATCCTTGAACTAGTTTTCATGAGCTGCGGCTATAATTTTAAGAAGGAGCTCATGTAGAGGGGGAGGCAGTAAAAGAAAGCTATTAAATGATACACTTCGAAGTCCAATTTGGATTCAAACCCAAGCTCTGCCATTTATTAGCTATGAGACTTTGGGCAAATTACATAATTTCACCAAATCCACAAGTCTGTCTCTTCACCTATAAAACGAGATGATCACTAGTCCTCCTAGGGCTACAGTGAGGATTAAATGCAATGTGAAATGTAAATCTCTGTCAACAGTATTGTACATAGTTAGTACACACTCAATACACTTAGAAAAGAGCTAAAGAACTACTGAGTGCCTTTAGAAAACGGCAATAATGCAACTTACAATTTTATTTCTATCATATTAAAATTTTTAACTGAGTAATATAGCCACACAATTTATAATCAAGGGTAAACTTCACAGATTAATACGGCTAAAACATACAAATAACACAGAAATAGTTTCAAAATAAGGCCCTGAGGGTAGAGAGTTATTCTGTTAACAATCAACCTTTTTCTTTGAATTCATGTCCTTGCAACTCAAGGAATGCTGCGTCAGCATCACATGGGACCTTGTTAGAAATGCAAGATGTCAGACTCCAACCCACACCTACTGAATCAAAATATGCATTTTTAACAAGATCCCTAGGTGATCTGTATTCATATTAAAGTTTGAGAAGCAATGATACACATGATTTTGAAAAAGCTGGTGTCTGGCATCAGAAGTAGAAAGGATGCATCGGAACCCTAGGAAGTATTCCAGGGAAAGCCACCGTGCATGTTGAGAACCACCTTAAAGAATCCCTGGCTATCACTTCAAAGCCCTGCTGGGGACCTTGCTACTCAAACCCTCAAGTTGTTCACCCCAAGTGAACTTACAGTCCCTCAAAGACTGGTCGGCGGCAGAGACTGGGTATTTAGACCAGGGGCTGGCAGACCTGCAGGCGAAATCCAGCTTGCTATCCGTGTTGTAAGTAAAGTCTTCTCGGCACACTGCCATACCCATTCGTCTATGGCTGCTTTCCTGCTACAACTGCAGAGCTGAGACAGCACAGCTTGCAAAGCCTAAAATATCTCAGCCCTTTACAGACAAAGTCTGACAACATCTGGCTTAGACTAGAAGCCCATGGCTGGCAGAAGCAGCAGCAGGGAGACTGGTTTAGATAGAAATGGAGAGGCTTCCCATGTTTTCTTTGTCCAAGGACAGGATGAGAATTAGGTGGTGGGTGAAGAATGTCCCCAGATAAAGGCAAGCAGCCTGTTACCAGTGCCAAGCAGCAGCTGGGGACAGGTTTGCATGAGCAGCAAGCTCCTCTTGCTGTAGTAATGATTCAGGAGAAGGTTAGCCCAGAGTTGTGCCTACAAGCAAAGCTGAAAGGTTCTTTCCGCTGTTCCTGTTTTACTGATACTCAACATAGCGTGGTTAACTCTGATCAGAATGGTGGTCAGGAAGATCTGGAACAACTGGATGATTTAAGGTTTCTATAAAATGCTGCAGTGAAGAGAAGAAAGCAGGTACCTTTCGGGTTGATGGTATCAACACGTATCTGTGAGGTAACTGGTTTACTAGTGAATGGAACGTAAACGGCTTTACACACACATTAACAGGAGTGGCCTGTTAGGTCTTTGAAAACACGATATTACCTTAGTGGCCAGCATTTGTTGCTGGGCCTCAATCTGTTGTTGCTGGCGAGATGCCATTTCCTGAAGTTCAGCAAGTGTCAGGTCCATCCTAGGACTATTAACCTACCAAAAAAAAATGCGAACAATCCAACTCAGTACAAAATGATCACAGAGATTCCTCCCTCAAAGGCCCATTTATAAGCATCATCTGAACCAATCATGACAAAATTATTTAGCCATTTTTCTTCCATAATATTAAAGAAACCATTAACTTTTATATTAATACCCCACACTGATTTATTAACATATAAAACATACTAACATACAGACCAACACTCTTCTAAGCTGTAAATTTAAATTAACTAGTTTCAATAGTCAGTGACACAGATGGAACAACTTGGAATTACCTCGTTCTATAGTTAATTTAAATTAGGAAGGCAGTGTTTGACCATATTAAACATGATACTGGGACACTGGCAGCAAACCTAGAATACAGTCATCAAAACACCCTTTAAAACTATGACACTAGAATTTTAAAAATTCAAGATACACTGGGTCATCAGGGACAAAGCAAGATGGCCACTCTCTAAACATCCGTTGGACATGGTCCTAAGAGGTTTAACCAGTGCCACAGAACAAAAAAGTAGAAATAAACTGTGCCCAGATTGAAAACAAAAACGTTTCTTGGATGGGGCTCATGGCGGACTGTGGGAGGGCTCACGCCAAGGAGTACTCCCCCGAACTTTTGTTGCCAGTGTCCTTGTCCCTGTGGTGAGCCACAGCCGCCCTCAGACTCTGCAGGAGACCCTCCAACACTAGTAGAAAAAGAAGAAAAGTAGAAAAAGGAGATAATGAAGGAACAGCCATTATTCAGTCATTTTTCTGCAGCTTCACCTGAAAGGAGAATTGCTTCTATGTGATTCATTACAAGATACCAACAGCATCAGATACATCAGAAATACATCTACATGTGGAACAACTCCTACAGAACACCTACTGAACGCTGGCAGAAGACCTCAGATCTCCCCAAAGGCAAGAAAGTCCCCACGTACCTGGGTAGGGCAAAAGAAAATATAAACAGAGACAAAAGGATAGGGACGGGACCTGCACCAGTGGGAAGGAGCTGTGAAGGAGGAAAGGTTTCCACACACTAGAAGCCCCTTCGCGGGCGGAGACTGCGGGTGGCGGAGGGGGAAGCTTCGGTGCCGCGGAGGAGAGCGCAGCAACAGGGGTGCGGAGGACAAAGCGGAGAGATTCCCGCAAAGAGGATAAGGGCCGACCGCCACTCACCAGGCCGAGAGGCTTGTCTGCTCACCCGCCGGAGCGGGTGGGGCTGGGAGCTGAGGCTCAGGCTTCGAGCCTGAAGGGGTTAGTGCACCACGGCTAGCTGGGAGGGAGTCTGGGAAAAAGTCTGGACCTGCCAAAGAGTCAAGAGACTTTTTCTTCCCTCTTTGTTTCCTGGTGCTCGAGAAGAGGGGATTAAGAGCGCTACTTAAAGGAGCTCCTGAGACGGGCATGAGCCGCGGCTAACATCGCGCACCCCAGAGACAGGCATGAGACGCTAAGGCTTGCTGCTGCCGCCATCGAGAAGCCTGTGTGCAAGCACAGGTCACTATCCACACCTCCCGTCCGGGGAGCCTGTGCCGCCCGCCACTGCCAGGGTCCCGGGATCCAGGAACAACTTTCCCGGGAGAACGCACGGCGCGCCTCAGGCTGGTGCAACGTCACGCCAGCCTCTGCCGCCGCAGGCTCGCCCCGCACTCCGTGCCCCTCCCTCCCCTTGGCCTGAGTGAGCCAGAGTCCTCGAATCAGCGGCTCCTTTAACCCCGTCCTGTCTGAGCGAAGAACAGACGCCCTCCGGCGACCTACACGCAGAGGAGGGGCCAAATCCAAAGCTGAGCCCCGGGAGCTGTGCGAACAAAGAAGAGAAGGGGAAATCTCGCCCAGCGGCCTCTGGAGCAGCAGATTAAATCTCCACAATCAACTTGATGTACCCTGCATCTGTGGAATACCTGAATAGACAACGAATCATCCCAAATTGAGGAGGTGGACTTTGAGAGCAAGATTTATTATTTTTCCCCTTTTCCTCTTTTTGTGAGTGTGTATATGTATGCTTCTGTGTGAGATTTTGTCTGTATAGCTCTGCTTTCACCATTTGTCCTAGGATTCTATCCGTTCGTTTTTTGTTTTAATTTTTCTTAATAATTATTTTTTTATTTTAATAACTTTATTTTATTTTACCTTACTTTATTTTCTTTTAGCTTCTTTCTTTCTTTCTTTCTACTTTTTCTCCCTTTTATTCTGAGCCGTGTGGATGAAAGGCTCTAGGTGCTGCAGCCAGGAGTCAGTGCTGTGCCTCTGAGGTGGGAGAGCCAACTTCAGGACACTGGTCCACAAAAGACCTCCCAGCACCACAGAATATCAAATGGGGAAAATCTCCCTGAGATCTCCATCTCAACACCAGCACCCAGCTTCACTCAACGACCAGAAAGCAACAGTGCTGGACACCCTATGCCAAACAACTACCAAGACAGGAACACAACCTCACCCATTAGCAGAGAGGCTGCCCAAAATCATAATAAGTCCACAGACACCCAAAAACACACCACCAGACATGGACCTGCCCACCAGAAAGACAAGATCCAGCCTCATCCACCAGAACACAGGCACTAGTCCCCTCCACCAGGAAGCCTACACAACCCACTGAACCAACCTTAGCCACTGGGGACAGACATCAAAAACAATGGGAACTACGAAACCTGCAGCCTGCAAAAAGGACACCCCAAACACAGTAAGATAAGCAAAATGAGAAGACAGAAAAACACACAGCAGATGACGGAGCAAGATAAAAACCCACCAGACCTAACAAATGAAGAGGAAATAGGCAGTCTACCTGAAAAAGATTTCAGAATAATGACAGTAAAGATGATCCAAAATCTTGGAAATAGAG
This sequence comes from Delphinapterus leucas, assembly GCF_059928025.1. Lineage (NCBI taxonomy): Eukaryota > Metazoa > Chordata > Mammalia > Artiodactyla > Monodontidae > Delphinapterus > Delphinapterus leucas. The sequence continues at coordinate 27,481,906 of NC_143129.1, forward strand.
AAAATGCAAGAAACATTTCACAAGGACCTAGAAGAACTAAAGATGAAACAAGCAACGATGAACAACAAAATAAATGAAATTAAAAATACTCTAGATGGGATCAGTAGCAGAATAGTTGAGGCAGAAGAACGGATAAGTGACGTGGAAGATAAAATAGTGGAAATAACTACTGCAGAGCAGAATAAAGAAAAAAGAATGAAAAGAACTGAGGACGGTCTCAGAGACCTCTGGGACAACATTAAACGCACCAACATTCGAATTACAGGGGTTCCAGAAGAAGAAGAGAAAAAGAAAGGGACTGAGAAAATATTTGAAGAGATTAGAGTTGAAAACTTCCCTAATATGGGAAAGGAAATAGTCAATCAAGTCCAGGAAGTGCAGAGAGTCCCATACAGGATAAATCCAAGGAGAAACACGCCAAGACACATATTAATCAAACGGTCAAATATTAAACACAAAGAAAACATATTAAAAGCAGCAAGGGAAAAACAACAAATAACACACAAGGGAATCCCCATAAGGTTAACAGCTGATCTTTCAGCAGAAACTCCGCAAGCCAGAAGGGACTGGCAGGACATATTTAAAGTGATGAAGGAGAAAAACCTGCAACCAAGATTACTCTACCCAGCAAGGATCTCATGCAGATTTGATGGAGAAATTAAAACCTTACAGAGAAGCAAAAGCTGAGAGAGTTCAGCACCACCAAACCAGCTTTACAACAAATGCTAAAGGATCTTCTCTAGGCAAGAAACACAAGAGAAGGAAAAGACCTATAATAACAAACCCAAAACAATTAAGAAAATGGGAATAGGAACATACATATCGATAATTACCTTAAATGTAAATGGATTAAATGCTCCCACCAAAAGACACAGACTGGCTGAATGGATACAAAAACAAGACCCATATATATGCTGTCTACAAGAGACCCACTTCAGACCTAGAGACACATACAGACTGAAAGTGAGGGAATGGAAAAAGATATTCCATGCAAATGGAAACCAAAAGAAAGCTGGAGTAGCAATCCTCATATCAGACAAAATAGACTTTAAAATAAAGGCTGTTAGAAGAGACAAAGAAGGACACTACATAATGATCAAGGGATCGATCCAAGAAGAAGATATAACAATTGTAAATATTTATGCACCCAACATAGGAGCACCTCAATACATAAGGCAAATACTAACAGCCATAAAAGGGGAAATCGACAGTAACACAATCATAGTAGGGGACATTAACACCCCACTTTCACCAATGGACAGATCATCCAAAATGAAAATAAATAAGGAAACACAAGCTTTAAATGATACATTAAACAAGATGGGCTTAATTGATATTTATAGGACATTCCATCCAAAAACAAAAGAATACACATTTTTCTCAACTGCTCATGGAATATTGTCCAGGACAGATCATATCTTGGATCACAAATCAAGCCTTGGTAAATTTAAGAAAATTGAAATTGTATCAAGTATCTTTTCCAACCACAACGCTATGAGACTAGATATCAATTACAGGAAAAGATCTGTAAAAAATACAAACACATGGAGGCTAAACAATACACTACTTAACGCAGTGATCACTGAAGAAATCAAAGAGGAAATCAAAAAATACCTAGAAACCAATGACAATGGAGACACGATGACCCAAAACCTATGGGATGCAGCAAAAGCAGTTCTAAGAGGGAATTTTATAGCAATACATCCTACCTTAAGAAACAGGAAACATCTCGAATAAACAACCTAACCTTGAACCTAAAGCAATTAGAGAAAGAAGAACAAAAAATCCCCAAAGTTAGCAGAAGGAAAGAAATCATAAAGATCACATCAGAAATAAATGAAAAAGAAATGAAGGAAACGATAGCAAAGATTAATAAAACTAAAAGCTGGATCTTTGAGAAGATAAACAAAATTGATAAATCATTAGCCAGACTCATCAAGAAAAAAAGGGAGAAGACTCAAATCAATAGAATTAGAAATGAAAAAGGAGAAGTAACAACTGACAATGCAGAAATACAAAGGATAATGAGAGATGACTACAAGCAACTCTATGCCAATAAAATGGACAACCTGGAAGAAATGGACAAATTCTTAGAAAGGCACAACCTGCCAAGACTGAATCAGGAAGAAATAGAAAATATGAACAGACCAATCACAAGCACTGAAATTGAAACTGTGATTAAAAATCTTCCAACAAACAAAAGCCCAGGACCAGATGGCTTCACAGGCGAATTCTATCACACATTTACAGAAGAGCTAACACCTATCCTTCTCAAACTCATCCAAAATATAGCAGAGGGAGGAACACTCCCAAAGTCATTCCACGAGGCCACCATCACCTTGATACCAAAACCAGACAAGGATGTCACAAAGAAAGAAAACTACAGGCCAATATCACTGATGAACAAAGATGCAAAAATCCTCAACAAAATACTAGCAAACAGAATCCAACAGCACATTAAAAGGATCATACACCATGATCAAGCAGGGTTTATTCCAGGCATGCAAGGATTCTTCAATATACGCAAATCAGTCAATGTGATACACCATATTAACAAATTGAAGGAGAAAAAGCATATGATCATCTCAATAGATGCAGAGAAAGCTTTCGACAAAATTCAACACCCATTTATGATAAAAACCCTGCAGAAAGTAGGCATAGAGGGAACTTTCCTCAACATAATAAAGGGCATACATGACAAACCCAGAGCCAACATCGCCCTCAATGGTGAAAAACTGAAAGCATTTCCACTAAGATCAGGAACAAGACAAGGTTGACCACTCTCACCACTCTTATTCAACATAGTTTTGCAAGTTTTAGCCCCAGCAATCAGAGAAGAAAAGGAAATAAAATAATACAAATAGGAAAAGAAGAAGTAAAGCTGTCACTGTTTGCAGTTGACATGATACTATACATAGAGAATCCTAAAGATGCTACCAGAAAATTACTAGAGCTAATCAATGAATTTGGTAAAGTAGCAGGATACAAAATTAATGCACAGAAATCTCTGGCATTCCTATACACTAATGATGAAAAATCTGAAAGTGAAATCAAGAAAACACTCCCATTTACCATTGCAACAAAAAGAATAAAATATCTAGGAATAAACCTACCTAAGGAGACAAAAGACCTGTATGCAGAAAATTTTAAGACACTGATGAAAGAAATTAAAGATGATACAAATAGATGGAGAGATATACCATGTTCTTGGATTGGAAGAATCAACATTGTGAAAATGACTCTACTACCCAAAGCAATCTACAGATTCAATGCAATCCCTATCAAACTACCACTGGCGTTTTTCACAGAACTAGAACAAAAAATTTCACAATTCGTATGGAAACACAAAAGACCCTGAATAGCCAAAGCAATCTTGTGAATGAAAAATGGAGCTGGAAGAGTCAGGCTCCCTGACTTCACACTATACTACAAAGCTACATTAATCAAGACAGTATGGTACTGGCACAAAAACAGAAAGATAGATCAATGGAACAGGATAGAAAGCCCAGAGATAAACCCAGGCACATATGGTCACCTTATCTTTGATAAAGGAGGCAGGAATGTACAGTGGAGAAAGGACAGCCTCTTCAATAAGTGGTGCTGGGAAAACTGGACAGATACATGTGAAAGTATGAGATTAGATCACTCCCTAACACCATACACAAAAATTAGCTCAAAATGGATTAAAGACCTAAATGTAAGGACAGAAACTATCAAACTCTTAGAGGAAAACATAGGCAGAACACTCTATGACATAAATCACAGCAAGATCCTTTTTGACCCACCTCCTAGAGAAATGGAAAGAAAAACAAAAATAAACAAATGGGACCTAATGAAACTTAAAAACTTTTGCACAGCAAGGTCATAAACAAGACCAAAAGACAACCTTCAAAATGGGAGAAAATATTTGCAAATGAAGCAACTGACAATGGATTAATCTCCAGAATTTACAAGCAGCTCATGCAGCTCAATAACAGAAAAACAAACAACCCAATCCAAAAATGGGCAGAAGACCTAAATAGACATTTCTCCAAAGAAGATATACAGACTGCCAACAAACACATGAAAGAATGCTCAACGTCACTAATCATTAGAGAAATGCAAATCAAAACTACAATGAGATATCATCTCACACCGGTGAGAATGGCCATCATCAAAAAATCTGGAAACAATAAATGCTGGAGAGGGTGTGGAGAAAAGGGAACCCTCTTGCACTGCTGGTGGGAATGTGAATTGGTACAGCCACTATGCAGAACAGTATGGAGGTTCCTTAAAAAACTACAAATAGAACTACCATACGACCCAGCAATCCCACTACTGGGCATATACCCTGAGAAAACCATAATTCAAAAAGAGTCATGTACCAAAATGTTCATTGCAGCTCTATTTACAATAGCCAGGAGATGGAAACAACCTAAGTGTCCATCATCGGATGAATGGATAAAGAAGATGTGGCACATATATACAATGGAATATTACTCAGCCATAAAAAGAAATGAAGTTGAGCTATTTGTTATGAGGTGGATGGACCTAGAGTCTGTCATACAGAGTGAAGTAAGTCAGAAAGAGAAAGACAAATACCGTATGCTAACACATATATATGGAATTTAAGAGAAAAAAAAATGTCATGAAGATCCTAGGGGTAAAAGACACAGACCTACTAGAGAATGGACTTGAGGATATGGGGAGGGGGAAGGGTAAGCTGGGACAAAGTGAGAGAGTGGCATGGACATATATACACTACCAAACGTAAAATAGATAGCTAGTGGGAAGCAGCCGCATAGCACAGGGAGATCAGCTCGGTGCTTTGTGACCACCTAGAGGGGTGGGATAGGGAGGGTGGGAGGGAGGGAGACGCAAGAGGGTAGAGATATGGGAACATATGTATAACTGATTCACTTTGTTATAAAGCAGAAACTAACACACCATTGTAAAGCAATTATACTCCAATAAAGATGTAAAAAAAAAAAAAGTTTCTTTTCTGTCTTTACACAAAGACAACACAATCATCTATGAAGAAAATCCTATGGAATCTACAAAAAAGCTACCAGAATAATTTATTTATTAGCAAGAATGCAGGATAAAACATCCATATGCCAAAATCAATTATATTTCTATATATTAGCAACAACCAGAAACTGAAGAAAATATTTTTAATACCATTAACAATAGCATAAAAAACATGAAGCACTTAGGAATAAATTTAACGGAAGATGTGCCAGATCTGCACACTGAAAACTTCAAAACATGGCTGAGAGAGAGAAGACTTAAATAAATGGCGAAGTGGTGCTCATGAACCGAAAAGCTCAATATTGTCAAGACGGCAATTCTTCCCAAACTGACTTACAGAGTCAACAGAATCCCAACCAAAATCCCAACAGGCTTTTTTTGTATAAATTGACAACCAAATTCTAAAATTCCATATGGAAGTGCAAAGGACATACAATAGCCAAAACTCTGTAAAGAATGAAGTTGAAAACATACACTACCTGACTTCAAGACTTACCATGTTTCAGTAACCAACACAGTGTGTTACTGACATCATGATAGATAAACAGATCAATTGTGCAGGATAGAGAGTACAAAAATAGACCCACACATACATGGGGTAATTGATTTTAGAAAAAAAGGCAATTGAGTGGAGAAAGTTTAGTGTTTTCAACAAATACTGCTTGTACAACTGCTATCCATATACGAAAAACAAAATGAACTTTAACTCTCACACCATATGCAAATGTTACTGCAAAATGGATCATAAACTTAGATGTAAAATCTAAAACTACAAAACTTCTAAACTGATCAATTATACTGTATTAAAATTAATAACAAGTCATAGACTGGGAAAAATATTTGCAAATCATCTATGTAATAAAAAACTTGGATCCAGAATATATAAAGAAGCCTTAAACTCAGTAATAAGAAAGTAAACAACCCAATAAAGAAAAAATTAAGCAAAAGAGGTGAACAAATACTTCACCAAAGACAATACACAAATGGCAAATAAGCACATGATAGATGCCCAACATCATTAGCCATTAGAGAAATACAAATTAAAACCACAATGTAATACCACTACACACCTATTAGACAGCCAAAATGAAAAGGAATGACCATACCAAATGTTGGCAAGGATGTGGAAAAACTAGAACTCTGTGGTGGGGAATGTAAAATAAAACAATCACTTTGGAAAACACTCTGGCAGCTTTTTAAAAGTTAACATACAACACACCACTGTAAAGCAACTGTACTCCAATAAAGATGTTAAAAAAATAAAAGTTAACATACATCCACCAAATGACCCAACCATTCCACTCCTAAGTATTCACCCAAGAGAAATAAAAGTATATGTCCATACAAAGTTGTGTACCCAAATATTCATTGTAGCTTGATATGGAGTAACTGGAAACAACCCAAATGTCCATCAACAGATGAATGGATAAGGAGTGGTGTAACCAGACAATGAAGTATCTCTCAGCAATAAAAAGGAATCAACTATTGATACACACAGCAAAATGGATTAATCTCAAAATAATTATCCTGAGTAAATTCAGACAAAAAGAGTACATACTGGATGGCTCCATTTTTCCTAGATTCTAGAAAATAGAACTAATTTGTAGTGACAGAAAGGAGACTTGCTAGCAGTTCCCTGAGGATGGGGAGGGAGGCAAGAAGGAAAGGATTACAGAAGGACGTAAGGAAACTTTTTTGGGGGGGGGAGGGGGTGATGGATATGTTCATTATCTTGATTATGGTAATGGCTTCACAGGTGTACACATATGTCAAAACTTATCAAATTGTATACCTGAAATACGTGCAGTTTATTATATGACAATTATACTTCTATCAAGATGTTTTTTAACAACCCAGTGATGGGACTTCCCTGGTAGTCCAGTGGTTAAGACTCTGCATTTCCAGTGCAGGGGGCATGGGTTCTATCCTTGGTCGGGAAACTACGATCCCGCATGCTGCGTGGCCGAAAAAATAAATAAAAAATAAAAAACCCAGTGATAGGGAAAGATACATTGTGTCAAGATGCACTGAAATCCTGTTAATGGTTGAGACCATTTCTGTTATTGTCATATCAACCTTTCTTCACTGTAAGATAAATATGAGATCAGAGAAGAGAAACAGGAAGAATTTTGGGGGGAAAAACAAAGAATATGGGGAAAGGCAGAGCAGAAGCAAATGTAGGTTGGAGAGAGGTAATCTGGCTAATCCTTAACAGTATTAAAAAGTCTAAGCTCTGAAAAGAAAATGCCTACAAGGAATCCCAAGGATACCTGCTAAAATTCATATGCAGTAGCAAGAGTATTAATATATCATTAATCGCTAAAAACGACGGCAACAAAAAAATCACCAAAAAAACAGACACTTCCTCCAACCTGCTCAACATCTGTTTTGTTCTGAATTTATGGTACATTCAGCATTTGAATTCTTTCGACAGCCACGTGGAGATCATCAAAATTAACTGTTTTGAAGAAATAAGTTTAAAATAGGCCTTTTAGAAAGGGCCATCCTTAATAACCCACTGAAAAAAAAAAGTAACAGTGAATGAGATTTAAAGGTTAAAAAAGCAGTATCACTGTGGTCCATACATGGCATGGGTAACAATGATCACTTACGCCATTCTCCTTTCTTCGATGTTCACCCGGAACTTTTACACCATTTCTTTTTAAACTTGGATCCTGAGACCTTGGTCCGCTCACTAGGCACAAAATTCAGAAAGCAGGCATTAACACTAGAGTTGACAGATATTTTAAGTCCCAGTTCATTTCTCAGTTCCCTGGTGGCGCAGTGGTTGAGAGTCCGCCTACTGATGCGGGGGACACGGGTTCGTGCCCCGATCCGGGAAGTTCCCACATGCCGCGGAGCCGCTGGGCCCGTGAGCCATGGCCGCTGAGCCTGCGCGTCCGGAGCCTGTGCTCCGCAACGGGAGAGGCCACAACAGTGAGAGGCCCGCGTACCGCAAAAAAAAAAAAAAAAAAAAAAAAAAGCTCTCTGATATTTTAAGTTGAAAATATACTTAAAATGCTTTCTAGTAGCAATGAAGTTAAGGTCTCGTAATTCAGCCTGTTCTGGAAAACCTTACTTGGAACGGTGAATAAACAGTCAGCATTAGAGGGCTTCCCTGGTGGCGCAGTGGTTAAGAGTCCGCCTGCCGATGCGGGGGACACGGGTTCGTGCCCCGGTCCGGGAGGATCCCACATGCCGCGGAGCGGCTGGGCCCGTGAGCCATGGCTGCTGAGCCTGCGCGTCTGGAGCCTGTGCTCCGCAATGGGAGAGGCCACAGCAGTGAGAGGCCCGCGTACCGCAAAAAAAAAAAAAGAAATAGCACTAGAAAATGTCACATGCTAACCATTCCCATGCGTCAGATACCACAGGAGGCGAAGTTAAGAAAATACATGTACTTCTGATTACGGGTCATTCACACCGTTTGCTTAAGTGGCTCCTCCCAGTTCTCTATTTAGCTACTCAGCAGTGAAATTGGGAATAGTTTCATTGAAACAAATAAAAGTGAAAATTAAATCAACCCATCCTTGTACTCGTTAAAGAGTTTGTACCTTACACGGGAAGGAAGCAACTGAAAACAGAACAAGTTGCATTTCGAACATTTGGTCATTTTGGGATAATTCCGAAGTATTATCAAGTATTTCCCCATTTATTTAAGTAAAAAAATTTCCATTTTCTTAGCTTGGGAAAGTGCTAACTGGAAAACACTGTGCATTCTGTTTTTTTGGCTAAAAAGAATTTTTCAAGCCCAAATATATGGGTCTCTCAGTACCACTTAAAGCATCATGCAGGGAAAACAGTCTTAAACTGATAAATTATAAGAAACAATATCAAAGAGAATTTCTTAAATATGTGAAATTAAGCTTAGACCTGTACTTCCCAGAAGTTAGAAAATTTATTAAATTATCTCCCAAGAGGTTTTAGATTAAAATTTCTTTTGAATCAAATCTCTATTGTACCTGCCTGGAAGCTTAGCACAAATTTCCAGTAAATAAACATGTCTATCCTCAGGGCCACGTAGCACGCTTACATCTAACTCCAATGAGTTAGCTTTACTTTTTTTTTTTTTTTTTTTTTTGCGGTACGCGGGCCTCTCACCGTTGTGGCCTCTCCCATTGCGGAGCACAGGCTCCGGACGCGCAGGCTCAGCGGCCATGGCTCACGGGCCCAGCCGCTCCGCGGCACGTGGGATCTTCCCGGATCGGGGCACGAACCCGTGTCCCCTGCATCGGCAGGCGGACTCTCAACCACTGCGCCACCAGGGAAGCCCTACTTTTAAATACTGTTCAATTCTCTGACAAAACAGCTCAGGTCACCTGTGACAAAATTTCCGTAGAAGAAAAAAAAAATCTATCACTTAGGAATAACTGCTTTCTTTGCTGCCTCAAAGAAAGAGCACTCCGCCAGTTTCTCCTTGGCATGTTCAGTTACATAATCAGAGTAAAAAGCAAGAGTTTTAAAATTAATGTCATATACATTCTGGGTCACAGGTCCTAGTTAAACTGGAAAAAGAATACAGTAACAGTCTCCTAATCTGAAATCTAGAAGTCTACACCACAAAGGCTGACACTGAACAGCAATCCTGTTTTATCCCAGTTTAGACACTATGTGGCACTGGTGTTTTGCAACAATGTGAAAACAGCGTCTTTATCTTCAGATTATATTTCTCACATTACAGACACACTGAAACTGCGTACTGCACTATTGAGAGGCTGTTTAATAATTTACCCGGTACGATAGAGAAAGATATTTGAACTAGTAGATCAACGGGGAAAATTCATCTAATTTACTAAAAGAAGATGTATGCAGTAATGTAAACAAAGGACAAAATAAAAATAAGATGCAGATGCCAACTTAAAACCACAAAAAAGAAGGCTGCTTTAGGGAAAAAAAAAAAAAAGTGCATGCTTATTTAAAATAAAATTACAGACACCAGAGACACTGAAAGGCCTGTGAGCCAGCCTGGCTGAAGTGACTCAGGTTCCACTCCTGCCTCTGCCTCTAGGGACATGGCCTCTGACAAGTCATTTAACCCCTGAGTATCAGCCTTTCTCATCTGTAGAGTAAGAGGCCAGACTAAGTCAATTCTGGGGTCCCCCACGGTCTGAATGTCTAATTGCTGGGTACCATGCGGACATTTGTACTAAAGGAATAAAACCGAGATTCTGTGACATCTAATAATTAACCTCTGTTACCGACATTCTTACTCCCAAGAATTATACATACACTGAAGTCACAAACCTTCCATTTTAAAAGTTCCAACATTTTTAGAAACACCTAGTAATCCTGTTCCGACCAGTGGTCTCCCACTGAGAACAAAGTTTCCCCACAGATCTCAGACCTGAAACTGCCTTTTCTCCCATGTCCTATGAGATCTCCAGGGTCACAGGGATGGCTGTGTCCTGATGTCTAGGGCTGCTTTCAGCCCACTATTTCTCCACCTTCATGTATTACCTTCTACCCTCTCCTCACTGTCATCTATAAACTCTGGTCACAACCCTCAGTCACCACAGATGTGACCACCTGACCCCCCTGTTCTCCCCACTCCAAGTCCTGCCTTCATGCTGGATGACCTTACCACCCGAAAGCTCACCTCTAGGATCCGTGGCCTCCTACCTCCTCTCTAATTCAGGATCATTTCATGGCCCGGTGCAGGACCACGTCACCTAGAGGTGCTCTACCCCTGAAATCTTAAATTCAGACTTTCTACTTTTTGACCATAATTTCCTCTCACTGCACCTGTGCATGAATCTGAGACGTGCAGCTCCTTAGCACTGGTCTGCTCTTGCCCTGCAGCCCCTCTGCCTTCACTTTGCCCCCACCCAGCTTAGACGTCATCTCACCAACATCCTCTTCTTCCCTGTCCCACTGACTCCACTGAACTGGTCTGGCCAAACCCCAACCTTGGGTCAATCCAACCACCTCCTCTTATAACCCTCTGGGCTGCAGAGCATCACTGGGGAAAAAAATCACCCATGGTCTCCTGGTCTCTAGTCTCAACTGGCCTCCAGGGGACCCTGGTCCCCCAGCAGCACTCTCTCCTGTTCTCCACCATGGCTCCAACCATCACTTTCACACGGCTGTGCCTCCTATCTCAGAGAAAACAAATGTTCTCAGATGAGAAGCCCCTCCCACTGCTCCCACAGGGAGCACACATTTACCTGCCTCTGCAAAGTTTCCCTTCCACCCAGTTAAAATGGAAGAGAGAATAAAGACGCAGACTTAGAGAACGGACTTGAGGACACAGCAGGGGCAGGGAAGGGGAAGCTGGGATGAAGTGAGAGACTGGCATGGACATATATACACTACCAAATGTAAAACAGAGGGCTAGTGGGAAGCAGCCGCACAGCACAGGGAGATCAGCTCGGTGCTTTGTGACCACCTAGAGGGGTGGGATAGGGAGGGTGGGAGGGAGACGCAAGAGGGAGGAGATATGGGGATATATGTATATGTATAGCTGATTCGCTTTGTTACAAAGCAGAAACTAACACACCATTGCAGAGCAATTATACTACAATAAAGATGTTAAAAATAAATTTTAAAAATAAATAAATAAATAATGGAAGAGAGACCCTTCCCCCGCCACCTCCCACTGGCTGACTTGCCCATCGAGCATTCCCTCCTTCTTGTATTTCAACTCGCTGCTCTACTGACTCTTTCCTTCCCGCCCACATTAAAAACTGTTGCCAAACTTTTCCCATCTTCCAAGAAAACAGAACAAACTGAACCACAGCCCTTTCTCCCCACCTCCCCAGTCAGGGCTTAGAAGAGCTGTCTATCCTCGCTGTTCCCACTTCCTTACCTCTCACTTACCCCCCAAATTACCTGGTTCCTGATCACGTGCTACACCCGAGCATGAAATAAAACTTCAGCTCTTTGTTATGACTGATAGGATGCTACCTACCAATGTCCCTGCCAGGGGGGCGTTCATGGCGAAGGAAGAACCGAACTTCACTCCTCTGACTTCCAAACCGTTGCAGGACATCAAACATTCGCTCATTATCAGCAACTGGACGTTCTAAAAGAAACGAATAAATGAGGTACAAATCATGTTATCTGCAGGTAAAAAGAAAGACGAACATATCATTTACTGTCTATCCTTCATGCAAATTATGCATTATGAATGCAGAAGTTACTTAGCATTTTACATCTTTTTTTTTTTTTTTAAAGAACCCTTAGAAAATGAAGCATCACCAACTTTCCACCCATATAATCAGGGTCAAACGTGGGTGGAGTACTGGGGGGAGGACTGGATCCCGGCCGCTAGCAGGAGCTCAGGAGTCTAATTCAGTGGCCCCTCACTAGCCATAGGCAGGCTGGGAAGCTCTGCAGGTTCCAAAGCTCCTGTCATCTATTCCATAGGACAGTCTCTGAGGTCCCTTCTAACTCTAATGGTTCTATGATTCTCTAAGTATACAAATGAAACATTAAAAAACAGCTTTATAAATAGTGTAGTCTTACTGTCTATTGTTTTTTTTTAATTACAATTTTATAAACTACGTTAAAAAAAATCAGACACTTGCATTTCCAAACAAAAGTCTCTTTACTGCCCTGAAAATATGCTTCTTTGGCCCTTCTTCCAGTGAGACTGCCAGTTGTCAGAACTTTTCTAGAGACAAAAAGAAGGGCATAGCTAAATACCCTAATAAATGGGAACTTTAGGAGAAACCAGGTATCTTAAGCTCCCCTCAAAAAATCTTCCAATCTTAAGGGATCTGGATATAAAAACCAAATATACTGTCTGAGGATGCAACTGTTTAAAACGAAAGAACTCCGGTAACATCGATATAATTTTTAATATAAGAAAGTTGAAACAGCCTAAGAAAACTCAGTGCACTTGTCAGTAATCAAAGACACTATCTGAGTACCTTAAATAAACAACACGGGCAGAGAATGGGGCAGCCAAGGGTTCAGCAGCCAATTCTGTGAACTAAGCCCTGAACTTAATCTGCTCGGTTGCAACGAAGTACAGCTCTGGTTCTTGACAAACTGAGTTGACACAGATACCCCTCTCTCCTCTAAACTGGGGAAATTCTAACTAAGACCACCCCCCAAAAGGAAACACCCATAGCTGAGTAGACACCCTCCCAAAAGAAACTCTCAGCAGATCCTCCACCTCCTCACAAAAAAACCAAAACCACACACACACACACACACACACACACACACACACTTTATTTCAAAAGAAGTGAAATCCCCAGGTTCCATAAGCAAAGAGGGAATTCAAAGGAAGGCAAGTAACTTCCAGTCCACGCTGGGTTGGACCGTCTTACAAGGTCTAGGAGCTAAGGTCCTGATGGCCTATGACGACAAAAAATCAGGCTTAGGCCAGCAAACGCTGAAATACACTTCAAAGGTCTCAAAGCCGCCTATTCACCCCATGCTCTGACCACACCAATCCCCTTGTCCTGGCATCCGCGCCTATGTGACTTTGAACAAGCCATTCCTAGCATTGAGAACTGTCCCCATCCCTCTTTTCTCCTTCTGCAGATGGAGCACATCCATCTATTCCTGCAGTCATCGCACTGTGTGATACATGTCTGCTGATTCCTGCTTTCGCTTGAAGGCAGGACACTTTCATCTCTCTATTCCTCACAATCAAGCACAGTTCCTAGTACATTATAGGAATCCAAGAAATGTTCTCTTAGCAAACAAATGAGTGGGGAGTAAGGAAATGGAGATGGCAAATAAAAGCTACATATTTTGAAAGACTGTCAGTTAAAGGAAATGGGAAACTTGAGAAGCTAACAAAGTGGAAGGAACAAATTTATTATTTTTATTTTTTAAACTTTATTTATTCATTTATTTATTTTTTGGCTGCACGCGGGCTTTCTCTAGTTGTGGCGAGCGGGGGCTACTCTTCATTGCGGTGTGCGGGCTTCTCACTGCGGTGGCTTCTCTTGTTGCGGAGAAGTACCTTAAATAAACAACAGGCTTCAGTAGTTGTGGCACACGGGCTCAGCAGTTGTGGCTGTAGAGCGCCGGCTCAGTAGTTGTGGCGCACGGGCTTAGCTGCTCCATGGCATGTGGGATCTTCCCGGACCAGGGCTCAAACCCGTGTTCCCTGGACTGGCAGGCGGATTCTTAACCACTGTGCCACCAGGGAAGTCCAAATGTACTATTTTTAAAATGGGGCACCTTGAACAATTTACAGCAAAAAAGGAGGAGTTGAAAACATAACAGCTATTACTTGCTGAGAGCTAACATGAAGTGCTATGCTAAACCCCCTTCAAATGTCAGCTCCTGGGATCCTCACACAATCCTATGCGATAGGTTCAATTATTATCCCAATTATGCAGGGAAAACACTTGAGGACTACTGAGATTAAGTACCTTGTCTGAAGTTATAAAGCTAGTAAATGAAAGAGACAAAATTTTGATACCTAAGACCTTGATCTTAATCACACCATACAAACAACCCTCAAATGAATTATGAATTCACTGTAAGCAATCAAAAGCCCCAAAGAATTTTTCATGGAACATTTCAAGGTAATTCTAAAACCTATCTGAAAAAGAAAATACACAAGAATACTACAGGATAACAATGAAATAAGCACTTGCCTTACAATACCAAACCTTTTATAAAACTATAGTAATTAAAACTATTTGGTCCTATCATAAAACTAGAAGAAAACAATAAAAGTAACTGACTAAAGCTTATAGAAACATAACTTCATATAAGATATAACAAGAATTCAAAGTGACATTTCACATCAGTAAAGAAAAAAACAGCTGTTCAATAAGACACTTAAAAAAAATTCGCGGGGGACTTCCCTGGTGGTGCAGTGGATAAGACTCTGCACTCCCAATGCAGGGGGCCCGGGTTCAATCCCTGGTCAGAGAACTAGATCCCACACGCATGCTGCAATTAAGAATTCACATGGCACAACTAAGGAGCTGGCGAGCCACAACTAAGGAGCCCACGTGCTGCAACTAAGGAGCCCGCCTGCAGCAACTAAGATGGGCGCAACCAAATAAATAAATAATTAATTAATTAATTTTTTAAAAATTCATGGGATTTCCCTGGTGGCGCAGTGGTTAAGAATTCGCCTGCCAACGCAGGGGACACGGGTTCGAGCCCTGGTCCGGGAAGATCTCACATGTCACGGAGCAACTGTGCGCCACAGTTGTGACACTGTGCGCCACAACTAAGCCTGCGCTCTAGAGCCTGCGAGCCACAACTACTGAGCCTGTGTGCCACAACTACTGAATCCCACGTGCCTAGAGCACATGCTCCACAAGAGAAGCCACCTCAGTGAGAAGTCTGCGCACCGCAATGAAGAGTAGCCCCCGCTCACCGCAACTAGAGAAAGCCTGAGCGCAGCAACGAAGACCCAACGCAGCCATAAATAAATAAATTCATTAAAATAAATAAAAGAATTCCATCAATAATCAAAAACAAGGAGACCATGCCAGGCTCCCAGAAAAAAAAAAAGTTTCAACTCAGAGAGTGAGCCTTGGCAAAGTGAAAGAACACTTCTTGCTCTAAGAAAATCAGCCAGAAGGGTAGGCACACATGCAGAGAAACCTGAGGTAAGTACAGAGGAAAGAAACCGAGGAAGCTCACAATGCGTGGTTTCAATCATCTCGGGAAAGTAATTTGCAGAATGCAAGGAGGCCACCAGAGCAACGAGAAGCTCATTTATTCATTCAGTAAATATTTATCGAGCACTCCCTCTGAGCTGGGGTGCAGCAAGGAACAAGACAAGCAGGTCTCTGCTCTTAGGGAGTTTACATTCTTGTGCGTGTGTGTGAGGCTATGGGGATTAAAGAGGCAATAAACTAATAAACACACACAAAAAACCAGACACACCTCACGCAGAGGATCAAATCAGGATGGAACTGTAAAACAGAGAACCTCATGCCTGCTTTAGTAGGAAGCTCAGGAGAAGCATCTCCGAGGAGGCAATGTTTTAGCTGCAATCCAAATGACCAGAGGGAAGCAGCAATGACAAAATCTGGAGAGAGGGCAATAGAGGCAGAGCGAACAGCTGCCGCCACTGGCTCTAAGGCGGGAAAGAGCGTTGTTTATCCAGGAATATAAAATAGCTGCAGGAGGCAGGCAAGGAGGAAAATGGTTCCAGATGACATCAAAGACCTCACCATCTCAGATCAAGACTTTGGATTTTATTCTAAGTAGAAGAGAAAGCCATCAAAGGGTTTAAACAGGAAAGTCGAACTATCAGATTTTTTTTTTTTTTTTTTTTTTTTTTCCCGGTACGCAGGCCTCTCACTGTTGTGGCCTCTCCCGTTGCGGAGCACAGGCTCTGGACGCACAGGCTCAGCGGCCATGGCTCACGGGCCCAGCCGCTCCGCGGCACGTGGGATCTTCCCAGACCGGGACACGAACCCATGTCCCCTGCATCGGCAGGCGGACTCTCAACCACCGCGCCGCCAGGGAAGCCCGAACTATCAGGTTTTTATTTAAAAAGGATCACTTGGGTTTCTTTATGGGACTGGTCTAATCTAGCTCCTATGTGAAGTAAGCAATTCGGGGAGAGTGTAGAAGACCTTCCTGAACACGCAGCTGTAGGGAAGTCAACGGAAGATGAGTAAGAGGACTGGCCTGGGAAGCAGCGGACGCTCAGCTGGAGTCACATACCATGAACGGTGTGAATGCAATGAACACAGTGGGAAACTCGTGCTGGGACACTGCACCCCCAGGGGAGAAAAAGCAAACAGTGGGAGCTCACCCAGGCTGTACAGAAACAAAGCAGAAATCATGAAAAATTATTCCCGCATCTACAAACTCCTAAGGGGCCAAAAAGAAACCAGGCTGTCCCATTTCAGGGCTCCAAAGAACTAAGTAAGGGAGTTGACGTCAAGGCTTAAAATAATGCCTATGTCTCCTGCCACCACAGTAACTCAACACCGAAGAGCTTTTCCGAAAAACCTACAAAACCTCAGAGAGGGCAAAACAATCAGGACACCTCAAATTCCTAATTAAGTGCAGCTTAAGCATACAAGAAACACTTGTGAGCGCTATACATTTTACCGTAACACCCCAGAAGCTTCCACCCTGTGTATCAGCTGCCTATCTTTTGACCTTTTATACTGGAGTGTCTACAGTGTCTTGCAGAAAAAGAAAACAGCAAAGAGACTTTGTAGGTCGCAACAGAACTGGACTGAGAATACTATCTCTGATGGACACCCTATCCTGCAGTTTCTCCACGGATAAACGCGTGCGGCACACAGCGCCTCGTCTAAAACCGACGATAATGAAAGACGGCACGACCGAAGCACGCATACCGGAGCCGCACCACACTTCAGCCAGGTGGCAATCGCTCTCGCCAGGTTCTTTGCAAAGATCCACCACGTCTCTGCAGATGGTTTCCGGAGTAACTGGGACTTCCGTGAAGTGCTGCTCGTTGTTGCTGAGGTACACGGTAAGAAACATCTGGAAACAAAAGGAGAAACACAACAGCTATCAGTACTGCCTACACTGGTGCTGGTCACTTTTTACTCACCTCGGATTCCTTTCCCCAGATGGTCTCAGTTGAAGTGCAAATGCACAACAGGACCATCTGGCTGTTCCCTGGCCTGAGGAAGGGAGGGACCTGGAGCTCGGCCAATGGACACCGGCCCCCCTCTCCTGGCAGCGCCTGCAGAGCCCTTGGGGATCCCCGGAGCACAGGCAAATCAGTGCACACAAAAGGTCGTATTAAATTTTCTTCTGGGAATTCCCTGGCAGTCAAGTGGTTAAGACTACCTGCTTCCAATGCAGGGGACATGGGTTCAATGCCTGCTCAGGGATCCCACATGCCCTGTGGTACGGCCAAAGAAAAGTCTTCCTCTGACATTTTATTCATGTTATTTGTTTACCAAATACTTATGTAGTTCTTAGTATGATGTGCCAGACCCATACTACAAATAGATCTTCTTATCAGTCCTGTGAAGATGATCAGGGGATGATGATCTCACACACACACACACAATTTATGCAAAGCCTCTTTTGGGAAGGATACACAAGAACAAAACATGTGTTGCTTCTGAGGGTGGGGATGTCTTTTCTTATAAAAAGAAAAGATGCAGGGCTTCCCTGGTGGTGCAGTGGTTGAGAGTCCGCCTCCCGATGCAGGGGACACAGGCTCGTGCTCCGGTCCAGGAAGATCCCACATGCCGCAGAGCGGCTGAGCCCGTGAGCCATGGCCACTGAGCCTGCGCGTCCGGAGCCTGTGCTCCGCAACGGGAGAGGCCGCAACAGTGAGAGGCCCACGTACCGCAAAAATAAATAAATAAATAAAAAAGAAAAGATGCAGTATCTACTTTTACTGGGAGAAAGACTGCTATTGAGTTTTATTTATTTATTTATTTATTGTGGGGTCTTCGTTGCTGCGTGCAGGCTTTCACTAGTGGCAGTGAGCAGGGGCTACTCTTTGTTGTGGTGCACGGGCTTCTCATTGTTGTGGCTTCTCTTGTTGTGGAGCACAAGCTCTCGATGCGCGGGCTTCAGTAGTTGTGGCACGTGGGCTCAGCAGTTGTGCCTTGCAGGCTCTAGAGCTCAGGCTCAGTAGTTGTGGCGCACGGGCTTAGTTGCTCCACGGCACGTGCGATCTTCCCGGGCCAGGGCTTAAACCCATGTCCCCTGCATTGGCAGGTGGATTGTTAACCAGTGTGCCACCAGGGAAGCCCAATACTGCATCTTAAAGACACTGCAACTAAAGAATTCAAGTTTTAAAAAAATAAATAAAAATGCACGACAATTAAAAAAAGGAATACAAGTTTTCATACCTATTAAATAACCAAAAATAACCCACACAAAAAAACCGTTGTTAACTCCCAGTACTGAAGAAACTGAATGAATCAACAAACAAATTGATGGCGGCAATGCAAGTCAGCACACTCCCACAGCTCACTCACTCAGTGAGGACCTATGCCGGGAAGACTAGTGTGTATCAGGATAAAACAAAACAATAAACAAAAACACCAGACAACTTGAAAGCGTAATCCCACCGTGAGAATTTATCCTGTGAAAATAACTCTAATCAAAGAGAATACAAAGCCTGTGAAACGTGAACTTGATGGGCCATTATACATTCTGTAAAAATAATTAATGAGACTATGCCAAACACTGGGGGAAATTGGGGTTTTAAGGCTCTAACAAAGCAGAATGAGTAGGATCTGCACTGTGATCACACTGACACAAGGACATCATACGACAGCTGTAGCACCTGCCAACAGTCAGCTACACAGCTTCCCATCCAGCTTAAACCTCGCTGCCCATTACCCCCGAGGTGAGACAGATGCATTAGGCTCTTCTTTTTTTTTTTTTTGCGGGGGGGGGGGTGGGTAAGGGGGGAAGGAGGGGGAAGGCAGTGCCTCATGGAAACTATGACGGAAACTGGCTAAAACAGCAGACTGGGTGCCTCAAGGATCCGGTCCAAGTAAGGGGAGAAGATGACATGCGTAAGAGAAGACGGCCCACTGGGTCAGCAGGCTCAGCCCCCCGGGGGCTTCCCACCTCCTCCCTGCACTAAAACCATGAGTTCTTAAGGTAAGCCAAGTCTCCACTTCCAGCAACCAAAACTCTTTAACTCACATAAACATGTGTAGCATAGAAAGTAACCCCCAAAACTAGAAAACATGAGAAGCGTACCCATTACAGCTAGAGGGTAACCCAGAAAAAAAAGAGTTTAAGTGGATAATGTTGAAACAGTAAAATATATAAAATCAAAACTAGAATTTGCCAGGATGAGCTCAGAAGCTTTCACGTTAACTGTTATCAGGTTCTTCACATTCTGTTCAACTGTGCTACATAAAGATAGATACATAGTTCTAGGCCTCAACTTAGTCAACGCTTTCAAACTGTTACACAAAATGCACACAGGTTTCCACCCTGCTGCTGCTCTGGATACATATACAGTGCATTTAACGAGAGAGATAAATAATTTACACTTTAGTATTAAGCTGTACTCCTCCTCAATATTCCCTACCCACACCAACACTTTCTTTGAAGTTCAACGCTTCAAACACAGTAACTGTTTTCTTCGTAAATATGAGACCTAGAGGCATTCATTAAATTACAGAAATAGTTAGTATACAGTATACATACGAAACATACTGTATCAACAAATAAAAGGCTATTACATAAGACAACGGCACCTTATTCAAACGATCCTCCCACTAAGGACCAAAAAAAAAAAATCTGGATGAAGGTGTTTAAATTTAAGAGCATTAAAAGCTAATGGGGGGGGACTTCCCTGGTGGCGCAGTGATAAGAATCCGCCTGCCAATGCAGGGGACACAGGTGCGAGCCCTGGTCCGGGAAGATCCCACATGCCGCACAGCAACTAAGCCCGTGCGCCACAACCACTGAGCCTCCGCTCTAGAGCCCGCGAGCCACAACTACTGACCCCACGTGCCACAACTGCTGAAGCCCGTGTGCCTAGAGCCCGTGCTCCGCAACGAGAAGCCACCGCAATGAGAAGCCCACGCACTGCAATCAAGAGTAGGCCCCGCTCGCAGCAACCAGAGAAAAGCCCGTGCACAGCAACGAAGCCCCAAGGCAACCAAAAATAAATAAATTAAATAAATAAATTTTTTTTAAAAAGCATATGAAGAGGCTTTATCTGGGTTCAGTCTCCAGGCTGCATCCTTGGGCAGCTTCGAGCTCGGGGGAAGGCAGGTGGAGCGCACATTCCAAGGACAGGAAAGTGAGTTCACGGCCTCCAAGCCGGGGTCCAGCTTGCAGGTCAAACCTGTGGTCACGCCTTCTTAATGACCTTCCCCAACAAATGTTCTTCCTGTGTGCCAGCACGGCCTGCCCCCTCATCTCCCCAGGTCTTTATACTCCAACACTGCCTTCCCAGACAGGCCTTCCCTGGCCATCCTGCCTAAAATCCCACCACCGTGCTCACACGTGCGCACACACGTGCGTCTCCACTGTCTCTCCTTGGCACAGTGACCATCATACCAAATATTATATTTATTTCACTTGCTTTTAATATCTGTCTTCCCTGCTAGAACATAAGCTCCACGAAGTCCAGGGCTTTTTCTGTTCCATACAATATCCTCGGCCCCTTGATCTGTGCCTGGTCTGTGACAAGCACACAATAAGTATGTGTTTATGAATGAATACGTCCAGTAGCTGTTACTGCACTTGACAGATTCACCTCTGATTTATTTTCAGAGTAAGTGTTCCCTCGGGTGTTGACGGATGGTAGAACAGAGAGTATACAGCACAGCTACACGCACTGACAGAAATTAGTTTCCTCTCCTCATTTCTTCAAGCTTACATCATGCTACGTCCTCCTACTTCTGTTTCAACATTCTTTTCATTCATGAAAGATATATAGGCCATCTATTTTTGTTTTTTTTCTTTTTGCCACACCGCCCAGCTTGTGGGATTTTAGTTCCCCAACCAGGGATCAAACATGGGGCCTCGGCAGTGAGAGCACTGAGCCCTAACCACTGGACCACCAGGGAATTCCCTATAGGCCATCTATTTTATGGTTTAAGTTCTAATGTAGAAATCATCTTCACTAAATAGTTATTATAGCACACAGCACAAAATTCAAGAGAGAGAGAGAGCACGCTGTGTGGAGAGGACTCAGCCAGCCCAGAGGAATAAATACCCCAACCTGGCTCCCTTCTTCTTATATCATCCGTCCTACCACTCCCCACTGGACAAACCCAACTAGAAGCCGGACAGCAAGGGAGGCCGTTCATGTGGTTTATAGAAGTCAACCTCCTGGGGCATAAAGCAGGGTAGAGACAGGCCATGCTCAAACTCAATTACTTCAACCTCTATGTGGTTAGAGAGGGTCCTTGAGCCACAGTCGAGACAGAATGAGAACACACGATATAGGAAAAGAATATCCCAAGCAGAGGGAATAGCAGATGTAAAGGCCCTGAGGAGGAATCAAGTTTGTCACATTTGTGGAAGAGGAAGGTCACTGTAGAGAGAGCAAGAGGAAAGGATTACAGGAGATCAATTCAAAGAGGCCAGATGATGCAAGACCTTAGAGGCCACTGGTCCTCAAGATGTGGTGCGGAGAGAGGGTCTTTAACTATGGATGGCTAGGTCCCACCTTCAGAGTTTCTGATTCAGTAGATCTAGGATGGGGACTGAGATGCTGCATTTCTAATGAGCTGCCACGTGATGCTGATACCTGCTGCCCTGGAAACCAGAAGCTGAGAACCACTGTTCAAAGGCCAGAGCAAGGAATTTGGATTTTAATCTAAGAGACCATTGGAGGCAAATCTAAGATTAGAGACAAAAAGGAGATTAGTGGTTGCCAGGGCTGGGGGAGTGACTGCTCAGAGGTACAGGGCTTCTTTTTGGGGTGATGAGAATGTTCTGGAATTAGTGGTGATGGTTGTAACCATCTTGTAAACACACTAAAAACCACTGAATCGGATACTTCAAAATGGTGGTACGTAAATCATATCTCAATTTTTTAAAAACAAAGAAGTCACTGGAGGATTCTGAACAGGGGTATTGAAGTCATTTTTATGTCATTTTTTAAAAAATCACTCTGGCTACTATATGAATAGACTACAGGGGGACAGGCACGGCAGACCAATTAAGAGGAAATGTGGCACAGACTGCAGGTAACAGCAAAGGTAGTGAAAAATGGCTGGATTGGGGTTATATTTTGAAGCAGAGCCAGCAAGACTTGCTTAATGGACAGAATATGGGATGTGAGTGTAGAGAGAAATTAAGAGTGAACGTGGATTTGGTGTCTAAACAACGGAGTTAAGCGTAGTGTGACTTACTGAGATGAGGAAGGTGGAACGGGCTGGGGAAGGGCCCACAAGTCAGGGGTCTCGTCCAGAAGTCCTACAGAGAACAAGGATCCAGCAAAGGACTGGGAAAGATCCATCCACAAAAAAACCAGAAAGAAACCCAAAGGAGTGTGGAGTACCAGAGACCAAGTAAAGACAGTGTTTCAGATGAAGCTTAGAGATCTCAGAAATGAGGGCTGAGGACCGGTCCCCAGGCTCGGCAAGATGGAGGCTGCTGGGCGCCTTGACCAGCGCTGTCTGAGGAATGAGATTGAAGGCCTGGTTGAGACAGGCTGAGAACCTGAGGGAAGGATGCAGAGACTCAGAACAGAAAGACGGAAAAAACGGAGCCACAGATGGAAGGAGACAGAGTGAAAGGGGTGCTTTGTTTCTTCTTTATTTCAACATGGAGTTTTTACAGGACGCTTTAATGGATGGAATGATCCAGTCAAGAGGAAATGATGTTGGTGATGCTGAATCTGTACCTCTAGCCACTGCCTGCTCCCTAGGCTGCCCAGCGGTGATCTGCGTCCGGAGAACCCACAGACACTTCATGCTAGGCTTGGCCAAAGCAGTCCCGTTCTCACTTACTTTCTTTGTTGTAGTCATTTTACTTTTTAAGTTACAAAGATAGTTTACCTTTATTTTGAAGATTTCTTAATTGGACACCACAGCATGGTGACAGCGATATAGCTGGAAGAGGTGTCTTTGAGCCATGACAGTATGACAGCTCATGGGCAGCTGAGAGCAAGTGTCTTCCCATCCACACCAGAGAAGGGGTGGGGGAGAGGGACCACCCACCGGGCCCAGCTGCTCCTGATGGCCATAATACCTATAATTGCTACACTTCCCCCTAGAAAATCCTGATTAGAACACAAAGCATCACACCATTTGAAATCAACCTTTAAAACTCACTTCACCCATCTTTATAGACTTTAAGTATGTCCCCACGTTATAAAGGTTAAATATCACTTGCATTTATGTATCACTTATAACTTAAAATCTTTTCATTATAATCTGCCCACAATTATGGGCTTTACTGATAATTTATAACTATTTCAAATTTTATAGAGAAAGTGAAACGGGCATT
The DNA here is from genome assembly GCF_059928025.1 of Delphinapterus leucas. Lineage (NCBI taxonomy): Eukaryota > Metazoa > Chordata > Mammalia > Artiodactyla > Monodontidae > Delphinapterus > Delphinapterus leucas. Next base: position 27,505,732 of record NC_143129.1, read on the forward strand.
TTCTCAATAAGTATCAATTCTCTTCTTAACTTTACTTGGAAAAGGAACAAAAAAGAAAAAAGATGGGGTTGTCAAGTGGCGGGGTGGGGGGACGGATGGACTGGAAGTTTGGGGTTAGTAGATGCAAACTATTACACTTAGAATGGATAAACAACAAGGTCCTACTGTATAGCACAGGGGACTATATCCAATCTCCTGGGATAAACCATAATAGAAAAGAATATTAAAAAAAATAAAAGAAGAATGTAAAGAAAAAAGAGAAGAGGGTCAAAACAGAGGGCTGGTTAAACTAATCTATCATGTTAACCTGAGAAAAAGTAGGCACACATGCTCTTTATATTGCTACTTTCCTTTCATCTTTTGTACTGTGCTACAAAAGATAAAAGAATTCTTCAAAATGTAATTTAATTACCTAAAAAATAAAACAAAATCAAGATGAAGCTGTTTTTATTTCATTTTGATGAAGCAGTTTTATCAGCATGTTGAAAACTTACTAAAGAAAGAAATTTTAGCCTATTCTATCAACTAAGTCCTTCTGAAAACAACTGTGGCCAAGAATTCATGATCTTTAATGATAAAAAATAAAACTGCTAAATCTTAGAAGTTTTCAGCATCTGATACCGAAACATTTTAGAAGGAAAAAGCACAAAGAGCAAAACTTTCAAAAATGTGTCAGTTATGTATTGTTTTATTACAAAACAGTATTCACCATATCTTACTATACAAATGGAAAAATATATGTGCATACATACATGTAATACATGCAAAAAAAAAAAAAAGGCCTGGAATTAAATTCACCAAATTAACAGTAGTTATGCCTTGGTGATAAGATTAAGAAATAAATTTGGGGGAGCTTATCTATGCTTAAGTTTTCTAGAATTTAATCATTCTAGAATCATAGAATTTAATCCAATCATCACTTGGATAATAAAATTGATTTTTTTTTTTTTTTTTTTTTTGCAGTACGGGGTCCTCTCACTGTTGTGGCCTCCCCTGTTGCGGAGCACAGGCTCCGGACGCGCAGGCTCAGCGGCCATGGCTCACGGGCCCAGCCGCTCCGCGGCATGTGGGATCTTCCCGGACCGGGGCACGAACCCATATCCCCTGCATTGGCAGGCGGACTCTCAACCACTGCACCACCAGGGAAGCCCTAAAATTGATTTTTTAAGGAATCAATAATGAAATTAGTAAGATAAACATAAAGTACCATTTTTATTCCCTGGGCCCTTGCTGTGAGATATGTAATAAGGCACATAAATATCTGTCTGACAATGCTTTTCTAGGGTTACCATACTGCCTTAACTTTAGCCGGGGACTAAAAATAAACAATCAAGAAATATATCTTAAATGTCCATTAGAATGGAATATTATTCAGCCATAAAAGGAATGAAGTACTGATGCATATTACACATAGATGAACCTTGGGAACATTATGCTAAGTGACAGAAGCCAGACACAAAAAGAAACATCCAGAAAATTCAAATCCATAGGGACAAAAACTAGATTAATGTTCAGCAGCGGCTGGGGGGAGGCAGAATAGGGAGTGACTCTGGAGGATGGAGTTTCTCTCCGGGGTGATAAAAATGTTCTGGAATTAGTGGTGATAACCTTGTGAATATACTAAAAAAAAAAACCCTACTGAATTATATACTCTGTAGGGTGAATTTTATGGTATGTGAATTATATCACAATTAAAAATGCCTACTACCTACTTACTGTGTGAGAAATATAAAAATCTCTTAAAAGAAATAAAATTTACTCATGAAAAGATTAGAACACAATTTAGTACCAAATTACATGAGTGAGGCTGTAGGTAAAATGGAAATTCAGAAAGGAGAAAGATGAATGTGATCTGAGGAAGACTGAGGTTTCAACAAAGAGGCATAAATTAATGGAAAGCATAAAGAAATAATAGAAAAATAATAATCTATAGTAACCTTACTTCCAAAATGCCATCTTTTCCTGACACTTCAGATTTTTTTTTTTTTTTGCGGTACGCGGGCCTCTCACTGCTGTGGCCTCTCCTGTGGCAGAGCACAGGCTCCGGACGCGCAGGTTCAGTGGCCATGGCTCACGGGCCCAGCCGCTCCGCAGCACGTGGGATCCTCCCGGACCGGGGCACGAACCCATGTCCCCTGCATCAGCAGGCAGACTCTCAACCACTGCGCCACTAGGGAAGCCCCAGATTTTTTAAAACACCATATTCTCAAGTAAATAGAGGTGACTTCCTTAGCTTCTTTCCCATATGGAAGCAAGGAAAATGGAGTTCCCTAGAGTTAAATCCCCTGGGAGGCTGCCGTGAGAATCCTGGTTATTCTCACTGACTCACAAATGTGTTCCTGGGACCTTGTGACGTAAATTAACTTCATCATAAACAGTGCAGCAATAATCAGATCAAAACAACACATGAGCCTTTACAGCTGCACCTGCAGCTACGAGGACAATAAACTGCTGGGGCATCTGAAAATGCTCATGACGTCTAGCTTGGATGGAACAGAGGAGATGGCTTTTCTTCCCTTAAAAGCTGGTCAGCCCTTCTCAGTGACATACAGACATCAACTGTTAACTTCCTTCCAACTTGTAAATCAAGAACTTCATTTTTTTATAGTATGAGCCACAAAGAGAATAGATTACCCAACAAACAACAAGAGTCAAATCTAGAGTATACTTAAGGGCAGAGGCTATAACAGACAGATCACATAGGGCAATACAAATGGTAAAACTTGGGGGTGGGAGATTAAATTAAAACAACAAGGCATCACTTACAACTATTAATTAGTCTTCTGTTAAAAGATAAGATCTAACAGACATGAGGTTGTGGGAAAATGATTCATTCAAAGACATAATGATGGTACTAAAAACTGTTAAAAATCCCATTTAGAAAGTAAAATGAATCATGTATCAAAAACCATAAATTTATGTATACCTCATGAATTATCCCTAGAGAAACAAATAAAATGAAGAAAAACTCTAAATGCCTGAAGATTTTCACTACGGTGCTAGATCAATAAACAGCAAGATAGAAAACTAAATATCCAGTAAGTTAAGCAAGGAAAAGTAAGTTAAAATACAACTGCTGGAAGGACTATGACCCAGCTACCAACTACTGTAAGTATAGTGTTAGAAAAATGGTAAAAGATAAAGTTATAAAACAGTAATATTAAGTTGTAGATTGTAACCATTTAAAACATCTGGGGATTTCCCTGGTGGCGCAGTGGTTAAGAATCCGCCTGCCAATGCAGGGGACACGGGTTCGAGCCCTGGTCTGGGAAGATCCCACATGCCGCGGAGCAACTATGCCCGTGCGCCACAACTACTGAGCCTGCGCTCTAGAGCCCGTGAGCCACAACTACTGAAGCCCGCGCGCCTAGAGCCCGTGGTCTGCAACAAGAGAAGCCACCGCAATGAGAAGCCCGTGCACTGCAACAAAGAGTAGCCCCCGCTCACCGCAACTAGGGAAAGCCCGCGCGCAGCGACAAAGACCAAACGCAGCCAAAAATAAATTTTAAAAAAAAAGTCTAAAACATATGGACACAGGAACTGACTTGTATGGAATACGTAAGTGAAATCCGTGTATTAGGAGATAGGGTATAGATGTCACTTTAAATTTGTTAAATCTCAATGTTATTTTTACAGTAATTTACAATTTAAAAGTACACATAACACAATACAAACTGCGATAAACCAATGTGAAAATATTTCAGTAGAAATAGTAAATGTGGTTCGATTCTTAAAGTGATCAATCTGAAGAGAAAGAAGATTTAGGGAAAGATCAAACACTACGTTAAGTTGGGCCAGGCCACACCTCCCCACACGCTGTGCACAGTAATTCACACCCGTCATGTCTGAAGGAAGGTTTGCCTTTCCTTCCAAAGTGATCCAAAGTCACAGACAATTTTCACTTAAAAAGAATAGATCAAAGATTTATTTTTAAGAGTTCCATTTTTACAGGACATGTATTCACTGTAACTATAATGTTATGCTATTAACACAAGAATGACTCATTTCAAAGAGGGATTATTTCAGATTAAAATTTGGAAGACTTTTCCAAGAGGAAATTTAAAAAAAAAAACTGGCCAGTGCATTTACAAGAAATTTACTTGTGTCAGAGGCCAAAGTTTATTCCTTTGATTGAAAAAACCATGTGAAGTTCCACAGAAAGAAAAAAAGAATTAAGAGTTTAAGACGTTCCCTGTCAGAGAAAGGAAATTAAGCTTTGCAATAACACCTTCAGAGCTTTGATTTACAAAAACTCAAATTGCTTAGGTTTACCTAAGAGGGGAAAAAAAAAAAAAAGAATGTAAGAGGAGAAAAAAATTGTCCTTTAGAGAAAAATGAACAACCTGTAAAAAGAGTGACATAAATCCTCCCCAATCTTACAACTCACAGGAAACTCACCATAGGGACAGCCAGGTAATAATGCTCTTAGTGAGATTAAAGTCAAGATGGGTTTTGTATTTAATAATTCCTCTGTGGAGAAAGAATGTAATGAATGAAGGAAGCCCCCAGACTTCCTTCTAGAAGAGGATGCTGCCACTAGGCTTCCTATAACTGGTCAAGAAAAACAACCTCTCTTAACACTCATACATACAGAAAGGGGATTTGATTAAGACATAGCAACAACCAAAGCTTCTTTCAATCTCTCAAACGCACAGAGCCATTCAGCCCAACTATGGTTTACAACCCTGGAAGGGGATTAGAAATGAGATGCAGAGAGTTCCAACCTTCCGGGGTTTTCAGCGTCCTGCCCCTCGGAGTCCCGGCTGTCTGCTCCCGTGGTCGCTCTGCTGGCAGGGAGCATGCACCGAAACACTCGGTGGCTCACTTGGCTCCCTATCTTGGACACACTCCGCCCTAGAGGTGGGCTGGGCTGCCGGCCTTCTGTAGGAAGTGTGCTGTCCCGTTACCCCAGTTATCCCAGCCTGGTCGGCCCTTCCGCCTCTCCCCCCATCTCAGTGGGCAACCCAACAGAGGTCTCTGTGGAGCCTCCCTCAGGAGCAGCGGGGACACTACAGCTTTGAGTCCTTTCCCTCAAAGAGATACTCTCCAGCCTCCCTGATGATCAGTCCAACCTTATTACAGTTATCTGATGATCACTGCTTACACAGGCCTATTATGACTTCTGAGCCGTCTCTCCTGCCTAGAGTTTACTCTCGAGGCCATTAAACTGCTTTATTAAATCTTCATCAATTACCATGAGTTACATCTACTAATGTTGTATTAAAGATCAGTGATATTTAAACCTACTTCTACACTAAGTGTACCCCTCATACACCACATGTACTGCCTTTTTAGCATGGACTATTTTAAACATCAGTCCATCAGTTTCTATGAGATATCTGAGTTACATAAAAAAAAATTATAAAATCATATTCAATGGATTTTTTTTTTTTTACATCATAAGCTATTTCTTTGGTCACAATAGCAAGTGAGTAGAATCTAGAAATCAATGACACATTCGTCTCAGTACCAATTTGAACAGTACTGTTAAAAAAGTTCATCACAGGGCTTCCCTGGTGGCGCAGTGGTTGAGAGTCCGCCTGCCGATGCAGGGGACACGGGTTCGTGCCCCGGTCTGGGAAGATCCCACATGCCGCAGAGCGGCTGGGCCCGTGAGCCATGGCCGCTGAGCCTGCGCGTCCGCAGCCTGTGCTCCGCAACAAGAGAGGCCACAGCAGTGAGAGGCCCGCGTACTGCAAAAAAAAAAAAAAAAATAGCCCCCCCCGCCTTTTCCAGGAGATCAATAAATTACCAAAAAACGACCTACACATCACAAACCAGCTATCAGTTAGCAACCAGATACTGTTGGGGTGCAGAAAAACACTGGCACGAGGAGACCCTTTCTAGAATTCAAGTCACCTCTGACTTGAATTTCCTAGATCGCTGGCTGCTTTGTATTTGTCAATAAAATGAAGATTATCACAGCGTTTAAAAAAAAAAAAAAAAAAAAAAAAAAAGGAGGTCAAGGAACTTGCAGGTGAAAGTATCAGAAGCTTCCAAGGTGGTGTGGTCACATGGTCAAAGGCACAGTTGTTGTAAAACACTTGCAGGGTTATGGCTTCTGTAAGAAACCTGATGTGCCCCTCTCCGTTTAAAGAACCACGGGGACAGAAGGCGGCTTTCTCTCAAGCTCTGCAGAGCTCTCTAATGATATAAAAAGTCTGTTTTCTCTTTAGTCCCATAGGAGGAGCTTGTGGACATGTTACCCTCCCCATCCCTGTCCTGGTCTTAATCCCAACCCCGGGCAGGTGTTACTGTTTCTTCTCTCACCTTTGAAGCTTCTGACCGCCTAAAGCAAGTCACACACTGTGTGGACTGAGCTCACATCCAGTTCACACTAACAGCTGGGCCCTCGGTGTGATAACGCTTTTATCCATCTTAGGTGGTTTTCTGTAGTCTTCCTATGACGTGGGTTATCAGTCTCTCGCGCCTTTCCCAGTTCTTTCGCTCTGGCACCGCCATCATCCATTCTCACAGAGCAACGGAGGGATCTTTTCTAACCTCTCAGATTATGTCACTTTTACTGCGTAAAACTCTTCCAGTGGCTGCCACATCCCCTCCCCTGCCACCTAAAATCTTCGCCCCAGCCCAGGAAAGCCTACACACTGCACCTCTCCACCTCCGCTCCTGCCACCACCCCCCCAGCCTGCTAATCTCCAGCCTCACCATCCCCATTGCTTCCTCCGGGCCTTTACACCAACCCCTGGGAATTCTGCCTACTTGATATGCCCCTCCCACAAATCTTCACAAGACCAGCCCCTTCTTGTCATTCAGGTCTCAGCCGAAATGTCACTTCCCTGACCATCCAATCTAAAGCAGCCATCCCAGTCACGTGATGCTGTTTAAATCCTACATACCTCTCATGTTTTGTTTTTTTACTTTCCATAGCCGCCCCCCTCTAAGCCCCACACTAAACTTCTTGAAAGGTAAGCTCCCTGAAAACTCTCTTCTTCTTTCCTGTGCCCGTGGCACTTAGAACAGTGGCTGGAATACAGCGGATGTTCACTAAAAACACCTGTTGAACAGATGTTGTCTCCAAAAGGCCATCCAAAAACAATCAGCAGGTTCATGAGGAAGAATGAAGAGCGATGATTTAATGTGATGTCGTTTGACATCAGTCCCTAGTTTACTTCCGATAAATTCATCTGACTAAACTGAATCACTATTCCTCACTATACAGACAACCCTGGGGCAGCAAGGGGAGATGCTGTCACTCTGCCCCCGCCCGGAGATCCCACCAGCAGTGGGCATTCCTTCAAGTCACTGCTGTCCCTCTCAAGCCGCTGGAAATGACTGCACAATGACGATGGCAATCTCTCAGCAGACGCCACGCTTTCCTTGCCCTGCACGGCTCCCAACACGCCTACTTTACTCTGCCCTTTCTTTCCTACCTCATCACCTTCACACCCTGTTTAAAGATACCATCAAAGAAAGATTATCCAACACCCCTCGTACAAAAGGTAAACATTAAAAAGAAGAGAAAAAAAAAAAAGGTAATCATTACACCCCTTCTCTTTCCCTGCTGACGTGGAAGAACTAAGATCTCTATGGAAGTATTAGACATAGAGAAAACTAATAGTCACTGAGATGTTTACTCTGCACAGGGTGAGGTCAGCTCCACATCAGTCGAAACTTGGTAAGAAACATTTACCAATCTTCTCATCCAGTTTGGATTTAAATATGGGAAGATACCTCTGTTTTCCTTTTTCTACGTCAAAAATAATTATAGTTATGCTCTGAAAAACAATATTTGAAGTTATCAGTAGCCAAAAGAACATCATGACTACTGTCCTGCCCAGTACATAAAAACATTCTAGAGGGACTTCCCTGGTGGCCCAGTGGTTAGGACTCCGCGCTTCCACTGCAGGGGGCATGGGTTCAATCCCTGGTCGGGAAACTAAGATCCCACATGCCATGCGGCTCAGCCAAAACAAAACAAAAAAAAACCATTCTAGAACATTTCTTCACAGGTAGACCTCGTTTTCATTTCATTTCTGCCAAGTGACCTGCAGTAAATTACCGAAACCCTTTGAGCTTGAAATTCCTTATCTGTTGTATGAGAAGGGGGTAGCCTCGCTTCACAGGTCATAAGGAGATTATCTGGGATGAGCAGCCTAACCTCGGGGCAGGTGTTGGGCACACAGGGGTTCCAGGAGAAGCTCCCTCTCCATCCTGGGTGGGAAATGAGAGCACAGGGCTTTCACCCATGCTGGTTTACAGAGAAATTGTTCATTCCACTGTGGAAGACCAATACACTGCCTTGACCATTTTTTATTTTTACCACTAGCAGTTTCAACTGGTATTCTACAATAGTTTACTTTCCTAAACTTGCGCCTTAGGGATTTCTGGTAGATGTTTCAAATTTAAATAAATAGTACTAAGTTATAAATGTTTCTAGAAAAACCACTGAAATATGCATTTCAAAAGGGAAAGTTCAGTATTTACTGGCCCCATGAACATTTTCAATGAAAATCTGGTTCCACTAACCAAATAAATCATTTGTTTTTTTGGGTAAATTTGATGTAGAAAAGAGCTAAAAATGGCCACAGTGGCTGAGTCTGCGAAGCTACTTTTCTTGCACATGATCTAACTATGTTGAGAATTTGCATTTCTTCGATAAGATAGTTTTCTTTTGATAAGACAGTATGCAGAACGTTTTAAGAATCCTCCTTAATGCTCAGTGCTCCTAAAGGATCTCCTTAATGACTAAGACTTCTTGGCTCTCCCCAACAAGATGAAAAATTTTACTCTCACCTACCACTCCAGCGTAAGTATACCTCTCACATGGTCTGTCATCTCTGTGTGCTTTTCTCAATGACATCTGATTAAGGAAAATGTTCTGTTCAGTACCTAGCACATCGTCAAAAACAAACGTATTTAAATAATGTTTGACTTGACTACATGGCATGAGCTGAAAAGAACACCCTGGATTCCTGAATTCTTATATCCCATTCTTCATATTCTTTGTGATACTTGTTAGTAGAGAAGGGTGGTGAGAGGTTTACAATACATGACGGCAAATCATACCAACATGTATTGGTACGCAGTTACCCTATTTGAGCTGGGGAGAGGCTGGACCTCACATGAGCTGCAAGAATGGCTCAGTGTTAAGTTAGCTTTAGAAAGACTTTTTAAGGAGTCTCACACACTACGGTAGATTACCAAGAGATAAAGGTCTACAGTATTCCTTAAAAGCTCCAGAAAAGAGAGGTTTTGTTTTCTTGTTTTTACTGTCTGCTGCTGGGGGGCAGGGGACGTGAAGAGGGAGAGAAAACAGTTCTTCCTAGAAGCAGTGTATTAATAAATGACCCTCCATGTCCCTCCCAGATAAAGAAGTTCTAAGTTAATTTTTTAAATATAAGCAGGTACACGTTTGTGCTACGTTTCTTTATAAAGTCTAAATCTGGTTTCTCTGAAACAGGTAAAAATACAGAAATTATTAAATGCTTTTCAGCTTTTAATTAGTGTAGTAGAAGTCACAAGGCAACAAATTTCACTAGAGCACATGAAATGTGAGATACTTTGCACATTTTTTAAAATAGATGATTTGTTTAACAGCCTTTGAGAATTACAATTCTATAGAGAACCTACCTTAAACTTTCTTCTGGAATAAAACCTAAACTAACTCACTACATTACTGCTCAACAACAAAAAGAAATTCTTTCAGGACATGGTATAATCATAATAATACAATGTTCCAAGGCTATATAACTTGAAAGGTTTGTAATTTCAAAACACAATTTCAGTTTGGGAAAATATGTGCAAATAAAACCAGCACTTCGCTTCCCTGGTGGCGCAGTGGTTGAGAATCCGCCTGCCGATGCAGGGGACGTGGGTTCGTGCCCTGGTCCGGGAAGATCCCACATGCCGCGAAGCGGCTGGGCCCGTGAGCCATGGCCGCTGAGCCTGCGCGTCCGGAGGCTGTGCTCCGCAACGGGAGAGGCCACAACAGTGAGAGGCCCGCGTACCGCAAAAAAAATAAAAAATAAAAAAATAGTAGGGGCAAAACCAGCACTTCTACGTGAAACTAATACAAGTATTTCAGCAGAAGTTAAGCTCTTGGGCTGTACATCTAACGAAGCTGCACCTAGTTGCCTTTAGAAATATATAAATCCGACTGACCAGGTATCAAACTTCTAAAGGAGCTACTACAATATCCCATTTTTTTGGTCCCAGGCTCCCCAGACGAGAAGCTCAAATAATCAGATATTATTTCACAGCATCGTGGGATAACTAGAAATAATTACGATACCTCTGAAGCACCAAAAGATAAGAAGCCATAAACCTAAAAATAAATCATGATTAGTTCAATTGAGCTCTTTAAAATAAGCTATTATTTTCTCGAAAATATTATCCGTATTAGGGCTACATGATAAAATTTGTTTAGGCAGAACACTAAATTAAATAATCAGAAAAACCATTCTCCAAGTCATTAGGGATAAACAGGCCATCACTATTTCATTTAAACTATTAATGTAAATGTGAAGCTGCAATATGGGATTCAAATGTAAAATTATCCTTTGTGCCACTTCGTCAAACTGACTGCGCTGTAAATACACTCAGTGGCCACCAGGCACATGTGATTATTTCGATGTAATTAAAATTAAATATATTTTTTTAAAAAATTCAATTCCTTGGTCCCACTAGTCCCATTTCAAGTGCAGTGGCTGCAGGTGTCTGGTGGCTACCACATTGGACAGCACAGATACAGTTCATTTCCATCACAGCTAGATATAAATGCCAAATATATGACATCAACCACTGAGACAGGCAAATTCAAGTTCTCTGGCCTTCCACGTGGCACTGCAGAATACTGTGTGTGGTTTTGTGTGTAGATTTTGTTAATTTACGTTTCAGCAGCAAGTACAAACAAAAATTTTTATAAAACTATATCTAAAAAGAACAGTGAATGCTTTTAGAGTTAGCTAAGCTCCTTCATAAAAATATTCTTCTTTGAATACAACACTTCACAAAATGAAAGTAATGAAAAAAGATATCTGATATAATTTTAAATGGCTGAGAAATTTTGCTTTTAATGATGATTTCCCTTTATTTGATAAGTAAATACAATATGAGAGTGGCTCACTAAAAAGCCATGCTGTCAAACTGCAAATGACCCTTTCTTTAATGAAGAAAAAATAAGGTGTCAAGTATGAAAGAAGAATCAGTTTCTCCTCACCAAGTTGTGGAAATATCACAGAACCAGACATACTAACTACAGCAGGTATCTGAAAATGAATGTAATTATTACCCCCTTTTCTGCAATAACCTATCATTACCTCTATTGTGATTCTCAGCGCTTGTCTACTTATTTTTAGTTAGCCTGCTAAAATGCATCATCCCCTTCTGGTTTGGGCTCCAAGTACCACTTCATGTCCCACATGGAAGAAAATCACTTGATTCTCTAACATTTGGTGAGAAAACACATGAACACAATTTATTTGCACATTTTTAATATAACGCAGCCTAAATATCAACAGCAAATTATTTTTAGCATGCCTTTAAAAGCAGATCCATAAAATGTACTCTTAATGCCACAGAACTATACACTTAAAAACGGTTAAAATGGTCATTTTTATGTTACGTACATTTTACCCCAACAAGAAAGTATATCAAGGCAACTATCTACTTTCTGAGACTATCCATTTTTCCATATTAAGCATAATGCTCTTCCTGATAAATTAGAATTTTTCAAAGTAATAAATTCAAAACCTCATTTGGTGGAATAAAAATCCATATTAAAAGCTAAAGAGAAGAATATATTTAAGAAAACAGTCTTATTTTCAAGTACCCCAAACATTACAGGATAAAGACACATATAACATGAGGTTACTAAGTGAAAATTTGTTTCATATTTTTGTATGTCGCAAGTATAAGAATCTCCAGTTTAACCAATATTGCAAATTCAGGAGTTCTTATCTAGCAACTATTCTAAGCGAGGCAATGAGGCACCAACTGCTTCATAAACAGTAACTCTAATCCTCCCAACCACCCTAAGAGCTACTATCATCCCCATTTTGCAGATGGTGAAATTGAGGAACAAATCAGTAAAAAAGAAAAAAGGGTACAGTCACAAAGGTAGGAGCTGAGCAAATACTGCGCTTGCCATCACACCACAAGTCTCATTAAGAGTCTACTGACATTAGGAAAGGCAATCAGAAGAACCATGCTGCTAAATTAAATATAGTCTAAAGAGCTACATAAATTTTTATAGATTGTGATGATCTGGTATGCAGTTGGGAGAAACAAAACTTTCATAAGCATTAAGAAAGCCCAAAGAATACCTTCCTTCTTCAAGGAAGAAATCATATTGCAACAACGCACACTTGTTGTCTTGCTCCTATTTTTAAGAAGAATTCACAGACAACTTGCAAAAGTTATTTTAAGGCAAAGAAATGTAAATCCAAGGAATAAAAAATTTTAACAGCAAAATCCCTCACCCTTATCCAATGTCCGCATTTTAATATTGGGCATTCACATCACAAACCTAACTTCATAACCAGGTATTAAACTAAAATAGGATGCATAATGCTATTAACACTTTCAAATTCCCTGAATCCTGGCAGGGCAAACTATCCCAAACCATCTAAACTCAATTATCAAATCCAATAAATTAAGTGTGTCCAGTACGTGAAAGTTTAGGGACGCCCTCCTTAACAAGCTAGGGGGCCTGGGGACAGAATATTATATTCTGCATCTGTGACTGCATATAAACAAAATTTGTCGCCACTCATTCCACAGATTGTATAAAAGTAAAAGAAAAGTTGTTTCTTTAAGAAATGAAGCCATAAGAAAACATCGGATGACTGCAAGATGATCCCGCTTCAGCGGGAGAGGTTTAAGTACAACTTCCTCGAGGAAACAACACTACTGCAGTCTGCATAAGCCATTGCAAGCCTCCAGGTTCTGCGACCGTTGAAGGAAAGGGGCATTTCAAATGTCTCAAACCAGCTGTTCACCTGTGTCCTGGTGGCCACGTCAAAAGCCTACAGAGCCTATAAACAACTCCCTAATCTTCTCAGAGGTCTCGCTAAACAAGTTGTGGGAAACAGCAGGAACCAGGCAAATGCGTTTACTGCGACCAAAACCTTTGAGGTTGCATTTATTAAACCAGTTTCCAGAGACAGAGTGGCTTGGCTGCCGTCACAGCTATCAAGATCGAAATTCAACTAAAAATAAAGCAAGAGTTCTCTTTTCAGTAGGTATATTTCACTCCAACTTAAAGTTGTTTAAAGACAAAGCAAATAACAAGATTCCCGGTTCCCTTGTTCTTGACCTTCAAGAACTGCAAAAAGTCAGGACCCAACCAGAGAAAAAGAAAAGTTCGAGTGGCTGCCTCACCGACTCTGGAGCAGTTGCTGGAACCCCTCCCCGCGGTGAGGGTCTCCCCGCTCCGGCACGCAGGAGCTTGGGGTGAAGAGCCCCGAGGATGGAGCCGCAGCAGCTCTCCCGAGGTTTGCAACGCAAAGACCACCCGCGACGCGGACTCAGGCCCCCGGGCTCCTCTCGGGACCTGCACGAAGGCGCGCACCAGACCCCCGCCCGCGACCCCGCACACTTCCGACCCCGGCCCCGGCCCCCACCCGCCAGCCCGCTTACCGGCATCATTTTGGACCCGAACCGCATCGAAGCGGATGGCCAGACCGCGGCTCGGAGCCGAGTGGAGGCGCCCAGGGGGTCGCGCGGTGCGGGGGTGGGGAGCGCAGAGGGAGGCCGCCCGGCAGGCAGCGGACCTGTTGCAAAGCGACGGCGGGTGGTGGGGCGGCGTGCGGGTCCGCAGAGTTCTCCCCGCGGCCTGGGGCGCCACCGAGCCCCGGGCCCACCTCCGACCGGGTCCCCGGACGCGGCTTTGTCTACTCAGCGCTCGCGACGGCCCGGACTCCCCCCGCTTTGCTCCGAAACCAACTAATCCCGGGGCCTGGCCCCCGCCGAGCCCGCGCCGGCTCCGCCCCCCGCGGGGAGCCCCGCCCGCGGCGCGCGAGGCTGGCTGGGGGAGGGGAGGACGCGGGGACTTAGCCGCGCGCGCCTGCGCGGGCCCGCGGCAGGAGGGAGGCGAGGCGGCTGGCTCGCGCCCGGGTTGGCGGGCGCCGGGTCACCTTTTCTTTATTTGCCTTCGGACGACGCGTCGCCGGGGGCGCGCGGCGGAGCGACCGGAGCGCGCGCCTGCAGGCGGGGCCGGGGACTGTAAGGCCGCCTCTGAAAGACGGAATAATGAAAGACGCGGGAGGAGCCCGGGGGCTGCGGCCGTCACCTCCCGCAGTTTCGAACTGGGCCAGGAGGCTGAACCTTGGGCCGAGACTCGGCACCTGGACGAGCCCTCCCCGCTCGGCCGAAGCCAGGCGACCGGACCTCCTGGGAGGACCCGGCCGCACGGCTGGAAGGGCCGATGTCCCTGGAGGCCCGGCCACTAACCCCGTCCCAGCAAGATGGAGATCGGCGGGGCCGTCTCAGCCCGCAGCGCATTCCGAGAGTTCCTGGTGAAGGAGTCCTCGGGCTGTCGCCTTTCGTCTCATTTGCCATCGTCCAAATTCTGATTTAGAACTCACGTGTGACTTTCTATAACTAAAAACAAACACAAAAAAACCAAACATTTAAAAATGACGAAAATGGGGCTTCCCTGGTGGCGCAGTGGTTGAGAGTCCGCCTGCCGATGCAGGGGACGCAGGTTCGTGTCCCGGTCCGGGAAGATCCCACATGCCGCGGAGCGGCTGGGTCCGTGAGCCGTGGCCGCTGGGCCTGTGCTCCGCAACGGGAGAGGCCACAACAGTGAGAGGCCTGCGTACCGCAAAAAAAAAAAAAAAAAAAAAATGACGAAAATGGTCAATTTTACCTGTTTTACCACAATAAAAATAAGTAAATAAAACCAAAAAAGTTTGAAATGCGTAAAGCAGCTTTCTGAGGCGCTGCTTTTCTGTTGCTCAAGAATGTCCTGGATTTCCTCTCTGAAGGTTGCTTGTTACACCCTCAGGACAGTCTCGGATGTGACCACACACTGCTCCCTTTGCAGGGAGCTAAACGAAGGGCTAGGAGAATTGCAGAGGCTCATTTCGAAAGAGTAGCAGAGCTGGTTCAGGTACCCTCTTCCACCTTCCAGGGAGACAGATTCCGGGAACCCTAACTGCAGGAAGCCTTAGTTCTGGCAGAATTGTCCCTGTGAGCGAGCTTAAGTGGAGTGAAGCACCTGGATTTACCTAGCCTCAAGGATGGACAGTTCTTTCGTTGTCCAGTATATCCCTTACCAGAATCTCCATCAAAGTCCTATCCTACTCTTCCAGGTACATATCTGGAAATATTAAACTATGACTAATTTGATTAGTATTAAAATGTCTCCAAAAATCCAGTTTAAAGTCTAGCTTTTCTAAGAGGATTGTCCTAAGTCAAGTAAAGGGAATTCATCCCTTTATTCAGTAAATATTTATCCAATACCTACTACATGCTGGGAATTCTTCTAAGTGCTGGGATACATTAATAAAGAAAACAAAAATTGGGTGGACAACAAAATCCGTAGCTGAGTATATTAATAATTAATACTTACATTACCAAATATAGTTATAAGGAAAAAATTAAAGGGGCTAAGGGGATGAGGCATGCAGGTGCAATTTTAAATCAAGTGGTCAAGGGACTTCCCTGGTGGTCCAGTGGTTGAGACTTCCCCTTCCAGTGCAGGGGGTGTGGGTTCGATCCCTGGTCTGGGAGCTAAGATCCCACATGCCTCATGGCCAAAAAACCAAAACATAGAACGGAAGCAATATTGGAACAAATTCAATAAAGTTTTAAGAAATGGTCCACATCAAAAAAAAACTTTAAAAATAAATGAATAAATAAATCAAGTGGTCAAGGTAGACCTCACTGAAAAGACGATCTTGTGAGCACAGACTTGAAGGAGTGGACTACAGCAGCGGTCCCCAACCTTTCTGGCACCAGGGACCAGTTTCCCGGAACACAACTTTTTGGAGGGGGAGGGGTGGGGGGATAGTTCAGGCGAGTGATGAATGTGAGTTATGGGGAGCAGCAGATGAAGCTTTGCTAGCTTACCCGCAGCTCACCTCCTGCTGTGCGGCCCGGGTTCCTAACAGGCCGTGGACTGGTACCAGTCCACGGCCAGGCAGTTGGGGATCTCTGAACTACAGCCTCCATGAAGGCTTCCAGGCAGAGGGAACAGCCAGTGCTAAGGCCTTAAGGTGGGAGCCTACTTGTCACATTCCAGGACCGTCAAGGAGGCCAGGATGGCTGGAGAAGACTAGATAAGGTGGAGAGAAGCAGCAGATGAGGTAGAGTGATATAAAGAGCCGGATAATGTACAGCCTTGGGGGCCATTGTAAGGAATTTGGCTTTTACTCTGAGTGAAATGGGGAGTCATGGAAAGATTTTGAACAGATGAGTACCATGATCTGACATATTTTAATGGAATCATTCTAGCTGCCGTGGAAAACAGACAAAGTTAGCAGAGAACCTGTAGGAAGACCTTGCAATAATCCAAGCAAAAGATGAAAGTGGCTTGGGCAGTAACAGTGGATGTGGTGAAAAGTGGTCAGACGTGGGATGTATTCTGAAGGCCGAACCCATAGAATTTCCTGATAGGATAGATATGGAATAGGAGAGTAAAAAAGTCAAGGGTGAGTTCAAGGTTTTTGTCCTGAAGAATGCAAGCTGCTACCAACTGAGACGGAGAAAGACCCTGAGTGGCAAGTTGCAGGGAAGAGGCGATCATGTTAAATTTGAGAATCTTAATAAAAATAAGAGAAACCCTAATCCTGGAATTTAGCACATTTGTGGAAAGCAAGACTCCCTTTTGGCAACCGGCAGGGACTATGTAACCCAAAAACCTACTTCATATTCCGCTGGCTTTCATTATTTTCTGGCATATGAAGAAATCTCAGAAACAACTATAAGATACCATGATCCAGGTCATCCAGGAAAGGGATTCTGAATATCGGTCACTAAACGTCCCATCCTCAACAAGGAGAAAACATCTCTCTTTGCCATCCAAAAACTGGTCACACACAATAGTAAATTATATTTAGAGGGAGCATCGGCAGCCCTGGCTTATTAATAAAATAATAACAGCAGTAGAAGAAAGGAGAGGATTATTGGAATAAGATGACCCAGGTCTATTTCTTTCCCGCCTGTTCTCACGGTTTGTTTTACTGCCTGTTTCTCCTGAGGAGAGGAAGAAAAGGGGACAGCGGCTGGCAATCGGTCCCAAAACTCACTTCCAGCCAATTGAGAATTCCCTGCTGGCATATTTCTGTTGAGGGTTTGGTTTTGTTTTCTTTTCTTTCTTTCGTTTATTTTCTTTTTTAGCGTTGAGAATGAAACCAATGAAACCCTGTCTATGCTTCGGTTTCATTCCTTCAGATTCTGTGCCATCACATATAGCTCTCAGATGGGTTGTTTTCTGCCTTCCAAAGTTCCACCTATTTCTTCATGCCCACTCTCACCTGCTTATTCTGCCGAGAGCCTGTCCTCGTTTCTCCCGACTCTATAATTCTATATTCAACTCCGAGAAAGATAAATCAAATCACCACCAGCTGGGTGCAGAGAAGCTGTCTTCTCTTTGGATCTCACCTTACCCCCAGGCACAGTACAATCAATCACTTGTTTGGCTGGAGTTCAAATGTTTGAGTTCCCAACTTCCTCCCCATGTTACTTTCTTTCCCATTTCCCTCAGGTGTTCCAAACCTTGCATCCCTCCCCGGCTCAGAAGATGAACTCCCAGTTTCCTTACCCAATGAAATAGAGGCTATTGGAGCTTACATTACACACCTGCAATATCCTTTCCTCCACTTCCAACCCATCATGCAACCTTCTCCACTTCCTTCCTCTTCTTCATTTCACTCTGGGTGCCTGAATTTTGCCAGGCACCGTTCTAAACTCTAGAGATACAACAGCCTGCAAAACAAAGACTCTGCCTTCATGAAGCTTGGATTCTAGTCAGGGAGTTAGACAATAAATGAATGAGATTATAATAGATGCTTTGTGGGGCGGGGGAAGCAACTAGGTAAACCAAAGAGTAGTGTCTGTTTTGGATAGGGTGGTCAGAGAAGTCCTCTCAGGGATGGAGTGAGGGAGGGAATGGGGCTCTAGGCAGTGGGAATAGCAAGGGCAAAGAGCCTGAGGCAGGAGTGTGCCAGGCATCTTAAAGAAACAGCAGGGAATTCCCTGGCGGTCCAGTGGTTAGGACTCTGCGCTTTCACTGTGAGGGCCTGGGTTCAATCCCTGGTAGGGGAACTTAGAGCCTGCGAGCCACAGGGTGCAGCCAAAAAAAAAAAAAGAAAAACCAGCAAAAAGGACCAGTGTGCCTGGCGCTGAGTGAACAAGAAGGGTGGTCAGGGAGGTGGAAGATCGATTGCGTGGGACCATGTGTTCCACCAATTATTCTCCCTCTTGAAATCTCAGATACTCCATTTTTCAGGTTTCTTCGCCTACAAGTTTATTTGGTTCTCTCCTACACTCCCTTCAAATTAGCAGTAACCAAAAGACAGAGATGGGGCAGAATTTTGAGTTTCAAGCCTCCTTGCCTCCATCCACACTTTTCTCTTTGCCTTGAATATCTTCCCCCTCACCCTACTTCTGCTCATCTTTTAGGTGCCTACCTAAATGTCATTCTTGGAAGTCACGTTTCATGTTTCTCAAACAGAATTAATCAATATCTCATCTGTATTCCATAGCCATTTATATATATATATAAACAATTTATTTATTATGGTACTTACCATATGATATAGAAAAAAGCACATTTGTCTTCACAACTAGACTCAGTGGCAAAAGCTATTTGTTTGTTCATTTATGTGTGTCTCTTCAGCCCTAACATTGTGCCTGGGCGTGGTAGGTACTCAATAAATGTAGAATTGATGGTACTTAATCAGTGTTTACCATGCTCTCTTTTCTCTTTGCTAGGAACAAAACCTAGGGAGGTTTTGTTCCTGATTCCTGCAATAGCCTCAGGCAGGTCTTCCTGCCCTGTTTCCTCCAATCCATTCTCCTCCCTAGGAGTTGGCAAACAACAGGCCAGATCTGCCCTCCACCAGTTTTTGTATTGCCTATGAGCGAATACGGTTTTTACATTTTTTAATGCTCGAGGGAGAGGGGAGGAATCAAAAAAAGAATACGTTGTGACACAAGAAAATTATATGAAATTCAAATTTCTGTGTCCTTAAGGAAAGTTTTATTGGAATACAGCCACACATATTTGTTTACATGTTGTCTGTGGCTGCTTTTACACTACAACAGGGGAATTGAGTAGTTGTGGTAGAGACTGTATGTCCGGCAAAGCCTGAAATATTTACTACCTGGCCCTTTAAAGGGGAGGTTTGCCACTCCTGCTCTAAGAGCAACAAGAATGATCATTTTAGCAAAAGCGTAATCATGTCACTCCCATGCTTGAAGGTCTTTAATCAAAGTGGATGGGCATATGGATGGGGTAGAACTGAGGTCTGAAGGACATTGGGGCCAGATGATAAACGTACATAGAAGTTAATCATACTTTTCTGTCTTCTTGTGTTTACTCTAAATTCTGGATAATAAAAAAATTTTTTTCAAGAAAAAAGAAAACCCTTCCATTGCCTTCTATTGTTGTTAGGGTAAAGAATACTCTATACATGGCCTCCAAGCCTTTGCTTGGTCTAGCTCATACCTACTCTCTGAGACAGTTAGGGCAGGAAGGAGGAACAGTAATTACCTCCCCATATTCATGAAAAAATGATTCGAGGGCTTCCCTGGTGGCGCAGTGGTTGAGAGTCCGCCTGGCGATGCAGGGGACGCACGTTCGTGCCCCGGTCCGGGAAGATCCCACATGCTGCGGAGCGGCTGGGCCAGTGAGCCATGGCCACTGAGCCTGCGCGTCCGGAGCCTGTGCTCCGCAACGGGAGAGGCCACAACAGTGAGAGGCCCGCGTCCCCTCCCTAAAAAAAAGGATTCGAAATTGGTAACTTTGCAGAATAAACTCAGTGCTTTGAAGACATCTTTCTGGCTACTGACTGTATGTTGATTTAGTTTAAATAAGTCCCTGCTTATTGCAAGCCGTGGAACCAGGGGCTCCTGGTTCCTCAGCTTCTGTTGTCAATTCTCTCTCCATACCTCACCTTCCCCTCCCTCATCCAGTCTGCCTTCCAGCCCCATCCCCCTCTGAAATAGCTCTTGATGAAATCACTGGTGACCTCTACTTCATTGGTGCAATAAACATTTTCATCTTTCTTGACCTTTCACCAGCACTTAGCTGTGACTCATTCTCTCCCTCTCAAAACACCCGTTTCCCTTGGCTTTTAGGACAATGCTCTCATGGTTTTCCTCCTACCTCTCTCACTGCTTCTTCTCTGTGTCTTTTGAAGCTCATTCCTCCTCACTAGCCTTGACATGTTGAAGGTCCTCAAGGCTCAATCCTAACTATTTCCTTTTTTCACTGACTACCTTCTTCCTCGACAGTCTCATCCCCAGTCTTAAACCTCATCTACACATCGTATGAATTTTTATGTTTCCAAACCAGACTGCTTCTCTGGGCTCTAGAACTGAGCTCTCCAATGAGAAAGTCACGTACCATATATAGCTATTGAGCATTTGAAATGTGGCTAGTGCAACTGAGAAACTACAACTTTCATTTTAATTCATTTAAATGTAAGTGGACGGTAGTGGTAGACAGTGTAGATACGGAATACTTACATCATCACAGAAAGTTCTACTGAACAGTGCTGCATATCCATACCCAGTCATATCCAGCTGCCTGTTAGTCATTTCCTCTTGGCTGTCTCAAGGTATTGCAAACTCAACTTGTCTAAAACCAAACATGTAATCTTTCTCCCCAGTATGTCCTGTCTCTGTGAATGGCACAAGTGTTCATCCATTTTCTCAAGCCAAGAACCCAGGAATCATGCTTGACTTTATTTCTTCCTCATCTCCAACATCTATTCAATCATCAAGCTGTGTTCATTCTGTTTCTTAAACATTTCTTCAAAATCCCCATTTTCCATCACCGCCGCTACTCTGCTGAAGCCACTATCATCTCTCATTTGCCTGATTATAGACAACCCTACTTAAAGTCTCTCCTTAACATTGCCTCCAAGCCCTGAATGTCTGTCCCTGCCCATTCTCTATCTTTACCAGGTATAGTCCCCTCCCTCCCTGAGACTCAGCCGCACCATCCTTTTTCAGTCCCTTTCACCCTCCATGCTTCTTCCAGGACATACGGCAGCATGGCTCCGAGGACCTCACCTTTATGCCACGCGCCACCACTGAATATTTAGACAAATTGTGTTGCTAGTGTTATTCAATTCATGCCTGTCTCTCCCACAAGACTTTAAACTGTAGGGTATCGACTTCAGCTCATCCTTGTTTACCACTGATCCTTTGGTACCTAAAATGGGGCCCGGTACATAGTAGTAGAATGAATAACTGAATGAACAAAAGAGCGAATAATGAGTTGTTCATTTGCCTGTAACGCATGTGATTAAAGCCAGTGCATTAGTCAGCTCAGGCTGCCATAACAAAATATCGTAGACTAGGCGGCTTAAACTACAGGAATTTATGTTTTTCACGGTTCTGGAGGCTGGGAAGTCCAAGACCAAGGTACCAGCCAGTTTGGTGCCACAGAGAGGGCTCTCTTCCTGGCTTACAGGCTACTGTCTTTGCATGTATCCCCACACGGCAGAGAGAGAACGAGGAAGAAAGCTCTCTGGTGTCTCTTCCTATAAGGGCGAGAATCCCATCATGAGGGCCTGCAAGACCTCATCTAAACTTTATTATCTTTCAAAAGCCCCACCCTCAAATACCATCACACTTGGGGGGGTAGTGCTTCAACATAAATTTGGGGGTGGACACAATTCAGTCCACAACAGCCAGCATTTTGCACATTTTCCCAATCCTATGGCCATACGTTATACTCATCACCCCAAAAAGCCATCTCATAAATGCCTATAAGAGGCTCTGATTGAATGAGGGTGAAAGGATGTATGAAACAAAAACCCATTGCTGGAAAACAGACCTAATGTGCTTGCCCTTCTGCTGATTGATCTATGATGTCATCATCCATAAAGGACTATATTGATAATTACTACACAGCATTTGAAAAGTAAGACAGTCTACCTGATGTTACTTCAGAAAGTTAAACTGAGGCTTCACTGTTAGCAAGCAAGAGAAGTCTAGCCTGAAATACTGAAAATGGACACTTTCAAGTGCCGAGGTGTCACAAAGGCCATTGGCCATCAACAGAGCCTGCTGTGGCTTTGTTCTCCCCAATGCAAAGGGGTTTTTATTTCACTGTGAGGAATATACATGTATTTCCTCCTGGTCTCTGTTAAAATACACCATGTTAGATCAGAATGCACTGAGTTCTAGTCAGTTCAAAACCATTTGAAACCATTTTTAAACCAGGGCTTTATTCAAATATTTTTCAAGAGTGCCTGTGAAGGAACTTCCCTGGTGGCACAATGGTTAGGAATCCTCCTGCCAGTGCAGGGGACACGGGTTCAATCCCTGGTCCGGGAAGATCCCACATGCCGCAGAGCAACTAGGCCCGTGCGCCACGGCTGCTGAGCCTGTGCTCCAGAGCCTGTGAGCCACAACTACTGAGCCTGCGTGCCACAACTACTGAAACCCGTGCGCCTAGAGTCTGTGCTCCACAAGAGAAGCCACCACAATGAGAAGCCCACACACTGCAACGAAGAGTAGCCCCTGCTTGACGCAACTAAAGAAAGCCTGTGTGCAGCAACGAAGACCCAAGGCAGCCATAAATAAATAAATAAATAAATAAATAAATAAATAAATAAATAAAAGACTGCACTCCTAATGCAGGGGACACGGGTTTGATCCCTGGTCAGGGAACTGAGATCCCACATGCTGCACGCCGTGGCCAATAAATAAATAGTTTTATTGAGTGTCTACTATGTGCATAGCAATATGAAATATACAAGTAAGACTTGATCTGGGCCCTTGACAAGCTTAGAAACTGCGGAAGGAGGAAATGCAGGTGGAAATAATAATAACTAGGCCCACCATTTATAGCACCATGCCCACACCATGCTAAGCCCTTTACAAACCTTTTCTTGTATGATCTGCACTAACTGTATAAGGAGATACTGAAATCTCCATTTTACAGATGGAGAAACTAAGGCTTAGAGATGCTAACTCATTAATTCATTCAATAAGTATTTACTAAGAGTGTATTATGTATGTGCAGGTACAATTCTAAGTTCTAGGGATATAGCAGTGAAGAAGACGGATAAGGTCCTGCTCTGCTGTCTAGAAGCTTTTTTTCTAATAGAGGATGCAGACGATAAACAAGTAAATAGGACAAGTGCTATGAAGAAGTTAAAATAAGACGATGTAACAGTAACTGGAGTGGGGTAGGTACTTTAGAAATGGTGGTCAGGAAAGTTCTGTCTGAAGAGATGATATTTGAACTGAGATCTGGATGACAGGAAGAAACTATCCTCAGAAGATCTGGATGAAGATGGTCCCAGGTAGAGGAAAGAGCACATGCAAAAACCCTGAGGGAGACGTGAGCCTGGCATGTTCAACAAGCAAAAGGAAAGCCAGAGTGACTAGAGCAGTGGGTCTCACTCCAAGTCAGACAGCCAATAAATAACACAGACGACAGTCAAATCTAGCTCTGCCTACAGCCAAAGCCCGCACTCTACAACTAAACATCACCTAAAGGGACAAATCGAATGTTCTACATATTGTCATCACTGACTGTGTTTTTAAGTTAACTTGAAAAAAATCCAAAGAAAATCCAAAATCCAAAGCAAAAGGAACATATGGAATCAAAAGTCAAAATAGAAGTCTTGCAAACAGAAAGGCTTCCCTAAGAGAGGAGCTAAGAAGACAAAGCATTGTATTGCACAAGCTGTATCAAACCCAGTTTCATCTAACCCTGAGCTTAACTTCAGCCCATTACACATCTGCAGTTCTTATCTTGGACTGAAATCCCTTGGGGGTGATGGGAGGTAGCTCTAATGCTTCAGATTAGGAGCTCAGATAAGCTTAATGTCCAAAATTCTTCCAGCTTCTCACGGGTGCCAGCAGAGAACTACTCAGTCTGGAGGGCCCCTACTTCTGGAGGCTCCAACAGAAGAACCCTTGGCAGGCAGGAGCCATCGTGGCGAGAGGTTCTGCAGGAAACCATGCTGGCTTGGCTGGTCAGGTGTGATTAAACCAGTGCACGTATGGGAGGGGGCGGTAGGTTCAGACAGGTGTTGTTATTGAGATAGTCATCGTAAGGTAAGTGGCAGAGGGCCAAATTGTGGGCAGGGCAGGCTCAAGTTGCCAGGCAAACTGTCATAGAAAAAGAGGGCAGAAAACCTTATCGAAATGAAACACCACATGTGAATCCAAGAGCAACGAGTTTTTCTAATACCTCGCTGGGTCAAATGAGCCCATTTTAAGGCAAGTTAGCCTGGATTTAACTGCACAGCCCTGTCCCAAAGAAATCTCAGTCTTAAAGGGCTGGGCCTCTCCTCTGTATCCAGGTACACAGAATGTCCTACTCCAGCAATCCCTTCACCTGTTGATGAATATTTGGGCTGTTTCCTGATCTGGCTATTATGAATAAACCTGCTGTGAACATTCAGAAGTCTTTTTCTGATCATGTATTTTCATTTACCTTTGGCAAATAAATATCTAGCAATAGAATTGCTGGGTCATTTGGTTACTGTATGTTTACCTTTATAAAAAATTGCCAAACTCTTTTCCAAAGTGGTTAGACCATTTTACACTCCTGCCAGCGCCACATAAGAGTTCCAGTTGAGCCACGTATTTGAGAACACTTGGTATTGTCCAATGACTTATGGTAAGCATCTTCTCATGCTATTGGCCATTTGTATATTTTCTTTTGTGAAGTATCTGTCCAAGTCTTTAGCCCACCTTTAACTGGGTTGTCCGTCTTATGATTATTGAGTTGTAAGAATTTCTTGTATATTCTGGGGAAATGTCCTTTGACAGACATGTGCATTGAGACTATTTTCTCCCATTATGTGGCTTGTCATCTCATTTTCTTAATGGTGTCTTTCAAAGAGGAGAAATTCTAATTTTGATGAAGTTCAGTTTATCATGTTTTTCTTTTATGTTTTGTGCTTTCTGTGTCCTAAGAAATCTTGCTTAACACAAGGTTTCGAAGATTTTTCTCCCATGTTTTCTTCTAGAAAATTTATAATTTTATCTTTTACACTTAGGTCCATGACCTATTTTGAGTTACTTTTTGTGTATGTTATGAAATAAGGTCAAAGCTCTTTTTTCAATATGGATATATAGTCTATTCCAATGAAATAGACTGTCTTTTCCTCATTCAATTATTTTGGCCTTTTTGTCAAAAATCAACTAATCATATATGTGTGGGTATATTTCTGGGCTCTCCACTCCATCCCATTGATTTACACGTCCCATAGTATCAAGATCCCCACACTGCTCCCTCTTCTCCAGTATCTTGTCCCCCGGCCCATGGATTCAAGCTATGTCAGCAGCCCCTAACTCTGATCTCTGCTTCCTCAGCTCAGAGGGACTTCCATGTTCTGTCTGGGTTCTATATCATGATGCCAAAGAAACTGTCCCCAGGTACAATTTGCCCAAAGTCAAAGGGCAAATGGCACTTACCCCTTGAGCTTCCTTGTCCTCAAGGATCACGATCTCATACTGTCTGTTGTTAAATGCCTGAAGACAGTTGCCACATATATTTTGTCTAGTTTTATTCTTGTTTACGGCAGGAAGGTTAGTCTAGTACCAATTACTACATCTTGGCCAGAAGTAGAAGTGAAAGCACATACTTCTAACTTTATGGTTAGAAGAAACCTTGGAGGTACATCTGAGCAGCAACTATGTCAGCAGTTAACAGCAGCAGCTACAACTCTGTGGGCTCCCCAGTAGGGTCTGAAGTCTGTCACTTTTGTTAGTAGCTCAAAGCTGCAAAAATTGAAGTGTTCCGTTAGGATGAGGTTGATGCTTTCAACCCTCAAGAAGGGTTTCATCGTCTTTTACAACTATATGAGGACGGAAAAAGGTTTCCTTTGGTCAGCTTATCTAGTTCTTTCTATGGACATAAATGTATAGGTGTCCACTAACTAGCAGATTCCCTCCCCAAATTCAAGGTCACCAAAATTTCCAGCTGACCATGAAGAGGTTTATAAACCCCAATGTCCTGAGGCAGGGCCCAAATACGTCTTGTGAAGAGTCCTGATGAGGACACACATGCGTCCAACAAGGAGTATCTTCCTGGACTTGGGGTTAACTGATAGAACTTGCTGAGCCAGATGACAGCCAGGCGGCTCCCAGGAGGCAAAGTTGGGATAAAGCTGGGGCCTCACACTTACATTGAGAAGCAGCAGGTGAGTTGACACCATCATCCCTGGGGATGTCTCTGTGTGTGTGTGTGTGTGTGTGTGTGTGTGTGTGTGTGTAGCAGGGAGGGGCGGGGGGGGCAGGGGGATGGTTGGAGAAGACAGCCTGAAAACAGGATGCTGGGGAGATGTGTCAAATCTAAACACTAAGCTGAGTGGTAAGCTGGGCCTATGAACCCCAGATAGTTGAACAAAGAGAAAGCCTGTGCACAGCAACGAAGACCCAACACAGCCAAAAATACCTAAACTAAAATAATAATAATAATTTTTAAAATAAATAAATAAATTTTAACATTATTGTTTTGCAAGTCTAGATAAAGTTTTTACCATACGCCAAAGTGAACAAGGTTCCTCAGCTTTCTAAGTGAGCCGTCTTTTTTTTTTTTAATTTATTTTTGGCTGCATTGGGTCTTCGTTGCTGCGTGCGGGCTTTCTCTAGCTGCGGCGAGCGGGGGCTATTCTTCGTTGCGATGCATGGGTTTCTCCTTGTGGTGTTTTCTCTTGTTGTGGAGCACGGGCTCTAGGCGCTCAGGCTTCAGTACTTGTGGCGCATGGGCTTCAGTAGTTGTGGCGCACAGGCTTAGTTGCTTCGCGGCATGTGGGATCTTCCAGGACCAGGGCTCGAGCCCGTGTCCCCTGCATTGGCAGGGGGATTCTTAACCACTGCACCACCAGGGAAGTCCCAAGCCATTTTCCTAATTATCATGTGCACAAAATTTGTCACACATGCAACTTAGAGGTGAAACTATATACTCCTCTTCCAAGTGTGTGACGTTTTAAAAATAAAAAACCAGGGGCTTCCCTGGTGGCGCAGTGGTTGAGAGTCCGTCTGCCAATGCAGGGGACACGGGTTCATGCCCCGGTCCGGGAAGATCCCACATGCCGTGGAGCGGCTGGGCCCGTGAGCCATGGCCGCTGAGCCTGCGCGTCCGGAGACTGTGATCTGCAACGGGAAAAGCCACAACAGTGAGAGGCCTGCGTACCACAAAAATAATAATAATAATTTAAAAAAATAAAAATTAAAAACCAGAAAGGTCTTTTTATGTGTATTGTTTTCAGAAAAAAAAAAGGTTATATGCTCAACCAAACTATCATTTAAGAATAAGTTATTGGATAATTGATGATATCATGAGATTATTACAGATTTAAGAGTGATAATGATACTATTGTGGCTATTTTTATTTTATTCTTTTAAGTCCTTATCTTCTAGTTATACATATTGAAATAGCTATGGATAGAATGATATGATATCTGGCTTTTGCTTAAAATAATAAAGGATGGCAGGAGTAGATGAGGGTATAATTGAAATGAGATTTGCCTGAAGTAGATAACTGTAAAAGGTAAGTGATGGGTACATGGGAATTCACTATATTATTCTCTATATATGTTAGTTGTTTGTTTTTTTTTAAATTTTATTTATTTATTTACTTTTGGCTTCATTGGGTCTTTGTTGCTGCACATGGGCTTTCTCTAGTTGCAGCGAGCAGGGCTACTCTTCATTGCAGTGTGCGGGCTTCTCATTGCAGTGGCTTCTCTTGTTGCGGAGCATGGACTCTAGGTACACAGGCTTCAGCGGTTGTGACACACGGGCTCAATAGTTGTGGCTTGTGGGCTCTAAAGCGCAGACTCAGTAGTTGTGGCGCATGGGTTTAGTTGCTCTGCAGTATGTGGGATCTTCCCGGACCAGGGTTCGACGTTATTTGTATTTTATTACAAATTATTTGTATAACTTGTTAATAAGTTGTTATTTGTATAAGTTTAAATTTTTCCATAATAAAATGCTAAGAAAAGTCTTCAAATATTTAAAGGGTTGTCACTTTTAAGGACCCTTGTGGTTTCATTGGGCCCACCCATATAATCCAGGATAATTTCCCTATTCTAAGGTCAGCTGATTAGCAACTTTAATTCCATCTGCAGCCTGAATTCCTTTTTGCCATGTAATATATTCACTGGTTCTGGGGGGCCATTATTATGCCAACTATCTTGCGATATGATTGACATGCTAAAAACTGCAATACTTACAGTGTACCATTGATAAGTTTTAACATATATGCAAATCTCTGAAATTGTCACCACAATCAAGATAATAAACATATCCATCACCCTCAAAAGCTTCTTTGTGCCCCTTTATAATCTCTACCTCCTTCCTCTCCCTTTCCCCCTTCTTCCCCATGTGGCTACCAACCTGATTTCTGTCAGTATAGAATTAGCTTGCATTTTCTAGAATTTTATATAGATGGAATCATACAGTATGTACTTTTGGGGGGTTGTCTGGCTTCTTCCACTCTGAATAATTATGAGATTCATCCATGTTTTTATGTGCATCAATATCTTATCCCAATTTTTTTGTTGTGGTTCTGATTAAGTAGTATTCCATTGTCTGGTTACACCACAATTTGTTTACCCATTAATCTGTTAATGGAAATCTGGGTTGTTCCCAGTTTGGGGCTATTACAAATAAAGCTGTTATAAACATTAGTATACAAGTCTTTGTATAGACACATGTTTTCATTTCTCTTGGGTAAATAACTGGGAGTGGAATGGCTTGGTCATATAATAGGTATGTTTAACTTTTTTTAAAAAGGGCCAAACTGTTTTCCAAAGTGCATGAGAGTCCCACCAGCAGTGTAAGAGAGTTCTGATTCCTCCACATTCTCACCAACACTTGGTATGGTCACTCTTTTTCATTTTAGCCATCCTCATTGGACCGCTAATTAGATAGGGGTATCTTGCTGTGGTATTTGTTTGTATTTAAAATGCAAATAACTAGTGACTATTGATGTTGAGGATCTTTTCATGCCAACTATATATCTTCTTTAGTGAATGTCTATTTAAATCTTTTATCCATTTGTAAAACTCAGTTGTTTGTATTATTGAGTTTTGAGAATTATTTATATATTCTGCATATAAGTCATTGCTAAAATCAATTGAACCTAGAAGGTCAAGCCTCTGAGCTAACTACTGGCTTACAGGAAATACAGGGGATGGAAGAACAGGTTAGGTGACATGCAGGAAAAACAATCAGTGAAATCCACACTGTGGGAAACTCTATAGGTCAAAGGGTCCCATGTCCTTAAAACTACATGGAACATAAGTATATGTATAACTGATTCACTTTGTTATAAAGCAGAAACTAACACACCATTGTAAAGCAATTATACTCCAATAAAGATGTTAAAAAAAAACAAACTACATTGCAAAGAAAAAAGTGTGGGAGAGAAAGAGAAAGAGAGAACCTATGATAAATGAGACAAGAGACATATTACTATCACAATATATGAATACAGATTTGAATATCAGACTACAGAGAGAGAGTTAAAAAAGAGAGAATTGGGAAATTTAAACACTGACTGGATATTTGATGGCTCTAAGGAATTATTGTTTGTCTTCAGTTTGATAATAATGTGGAATTTGCTTCAAAATAATCAGTAGACTGTGGAAGTGAGTAGAAGTAGGTGAAGATATACAGAGGAAATGATGTTGGCGATGCATTGAGAGTTGTTAAAGTTGTGATGAACACATGAAAGATCATAACACAAAAAAACTCTCCGCTTTTGTTTGAAATTTTGTGTTATAAAAATTTAAAAAACAAAACAAAAAAGTAAATTCTTTTAAATGTACAATGACTTAGAAAGTTTACTGCCGAAGTGTTCTCACTGAAAAATTTCCAAAGGATGCAAAAGAATAAAGGAAGAGGGGCTTCCCTGGTGGCGCAGTGGTTAAGAATCGCCTGCCAATTCAGGGGACACGGGTTCGATCCCTGGTCTGGGAAGAACCTACATGCCGCGGAGCAACTAAGCCCGTGCGCCACAACTACTGAGCCTGCGCTCTAGAGCCCGTAAGCCACAACTACTGAGCCCATATGCCACAACTACTGAAGCCTGCGTGCCTAGAGCCTGTGCTCCACAACAAGAGAAGCCACTGCAATGAGAAGCCCGCGCATCCCAACAGAGTAGCCCCTGCTCCCCACAACTAGAGAAAGCCTGCGTGCAGCAACGAAAACCCAACACAGCCAAAAATAAATAAATAAAATTTAAAAAAATAAATAAAGGAAGATGTAGAATATGAAAAATAAGAGTGAACAGAGAAACTGGTAATATATGGTAATACATCTAAATCTAAATCATTAATAGTAAAATAGCTTTTGCATGTTTAAAAACAAACTAAAACAAATACCAATATCAGGCTACATATGGGAATAGAGTTTGCAAGAAAGGCACTAAATTCTTGCCTCATGCAGGAAGAGGATATAAATACTGATTAACTTCAAACTTTATTAGAAAAATACTAGGGATGCACGTTAAAAATTAAGGTAGTCACAAAAATATTAAACCCAGAATTTTAATAAGTAGCATGAAGAAAATTTTATCAACTCAATAGAAGGCAGGAAAGAAGAAAGAAAGTAGTAAATACAAGCATGGAAAGAAGAAAACAAAATTGCATGACAGTGGGCTTCCCTGGTGGCGTAGTGGTTGAGAGTCCGCCTGCCGATGCAGGGGACACGGGTTCATGCCCTGGTCCGGGAGGATCCCACGTGCCGCGGAGCGGCTGGGCCCGTGAGCCATGGCCGCTGAGCCTGTGCGTCCGGAGCCTGTGCTCCGCAACGGGAGAGGCCACAACAGTGAGAGTCCCACGTACCGGAAAAAAAAAAAAAATTGGATGGCAGTTTCAAGTCTACTTATATTGGTAATCATGATAAATGTAAATGGTAAAACACACCAAATAAAAGACAGACTCTTAGATTGGATTTTAAAATTCCAACTAAATGTTCTTTATAGGACATACAGCTTACTACCTATAAAAAGAAAATTAATACCTTAATGAAAACACTATAGAATTTAAGGAAATAGCAGTAAAAGGAACAAAGAGGGATATTTCATACTTAACCCACCAAGAAGACATAACTAAAAATGTCATGGAAAGCTCTTGTAAAAATTATATTCAAGAACTTCCTTTTCTATAGAACTTCATTTATTAATGGCCTGTACATTTTTTCTTTTTAACATTTTAAGGTTTTGTCCTTCATGGGTCTTTCTGTATTTAAATATAGCACAATACCAAAATATATTCTGGCTCAAAAGTAATTCGGGGACTTTGAGGAACCAAGACTATGAAAGACAAATGGGAGGTAAGCAAGACCAATGGGCTGTTATTCCCTGTGGAGAGAGGAGAAGAGATCACGATAACTCCAGCGCAGACACAATGAATTCATTTCCACAACGTGCTGTAAGGTGCAGAGGAAGGAGGTAGCTCTCATTAGAAGTGATCAGAAGGGGCTTTCTGGAAGAGGTGGTATGGTGGGCAGAATTCTAAGAATGATTCCCAGTGACCCTCACCCTTACATAATATCATCCCCCTTGAGGTTGGGCAGAACCTGTGAATATGTTGAGATATTATTCCCGTGATTAGGTTACCTTATCTGGCAAAAGGGAGCTTATCCAGGTGGGCCCGGTCTAATCACATGACTCTTCTAGAAGAAGAAAACTTAAAAAGGTGAGGGGAATTTGACTCAAGGGAGGTTCTCTGTTGTTGAGATGGAGGGGGCCACGTGGAAGGAGCCTAGAGCAATCTCTAGGAGCTCAGAGCAACCCCAGCCAACAGCCAGCAAGAAAAAAGACTTTTCTTTCTACAGCTTAAGGAACAGAATTCAGCCAACAGTCTGGGTGAGCTGGGAAGCAGATTCTACCCCAGAGCCTCCAGATAAAAGCCCACCCCAGCTGACACCTTGGTTTCCAGCTTGTGAGACCCTGAGCAGAGAACCCCGTTGAGCCTGCTCAGACGTCAGACCTACAGAGCTGGGAGGTAATAAATGGCTGTTGGTTTAAACCACTGAGTTAATTTGTTACACAGCAATAGAAAACTAATACAGTGACATTTGAACTTTCCCTTGAGGGTGGACAGGATTTCAAAATCCAGAGAAGAGGAGGAAAAAGCTCTCCAGGCAGAGGGGAGAGCATGGCCAAAGGTAAGAGCTGGAAACGTCGGGAAGCATTCAAGGAGCAGCCGATAACATTGTTGGCGCCAGGTTTCCTGTGAGGTTAAAGAGTTTGCAGTCAGCTTACAGGGATCTGGAATGCCATCCCAAGGAGTTTATCTTTTCTCCGGGATGTCATGGAGAGATATTGAAGATTTTCAAGCAGAGGAGTACATGATAAGAGCTGTTCTTGAGGACGATTAAGCTGAGATTATAGGTAGGGTGGATCGGTGACAAAGATACAGAGGTAGGAAGACTAATTAGGAAGTTATCACAATTGCCCAGAGAACCAGACACCATGGTGCCCACATCCCAACCCCTCAGCCCACCTGTGATTTCAGGTGACAGTCCCAGGCTTTCTCTAAGGCTCTGAGAGCCCTCCAGGCCCTGGGCTAGTGCAGCTCAGAAGTGCAGTGTTCCCCTCAACTAATGGGAGACAGAAGCGTTGAGTGTCTGTCTGTCTTCTGTCCTTTAGGTAGACTGTTCTGGGAGGTATTCTCTACACTTCTTAAAAGGTCCCAGTGGAATCACATCTCCATTGCTCAAAGCAATCCAGACCCTCAGCAACGTAACTTAATATTGGCTTTTACTCCTCTCTCTCTCCCCTCCCCCTCACTCCCACTCCCTGCACCCGGGTCCTTCTATCAGGCTCTTATTTGGGGAATATCCACACCAATAAACTCAGGTAAAGAGGGCTTAACCCAGGCTGGTAGTGTGGATGAGAAAAGGATAGAAACACTGCCTGGCTAACTGGGCAATAGACCTCACCATTTGGACGTGAAGGGAACAAAGAGAGAAGAGCCCAAGAAGATACCAATGTTTCAAACCTGAGGGTCATTGGCAGGAAAAGTCAAGCGTGGAGTGGAGATGTATAATTTGTGCAGTTCTTGGACCAACATTTGCATTAACATATATATATATATATATATACAAATTATAGAGCCATATACCACAATTGATGTCATGTGTTATGTCCTGTATCTCGTTGCCCTTTGTCATAAAATATGTCATAGATGCCAATTGTTATTTGTGTAAAGGGGTGGCAGTACACCACCACCACCACCATCTGGAGAAAAAAGCTCCAGGTGGCACCAACAGCTCTTAAATTATTACACACCTCCATGGGCCCCAATGGTGTCTTTGCCTGTGGCGGTCACATCCTCTCCCTGGCCTTTGCCCACTATCACATGCCCAGTGGAATTCTGCATGCCTAATGTACCAAGCACTGGACTTTCACAGTCTACTAGGACCAATGTAGAACTTATTTTCCTGGGTAGGAAGATGCAAGATTTTTGTCTTATCCTTACGTGCAAACAAATAACAAGAACAAAAAGTGTGTATTTTCCGAGCCTCCAGCAAAACTATAGTATTATAACTTAACCTCAATTATGTGGAAATAAAATCTAGTCCCCAAGATTCTAATAAAACCAAAGATGAAACCTTAAGGTTTGCCAAATGTCTTTTCCTCCAGCTGACTAAAAGAACAAAATGACATTGTTAGGGACTTCCCTGGTGGTCCAGTCGTTAAGACTCTGTGCTCCTAATGCAGGGGACCCAGGTTCCATCCCTGGTCAGAGAACTAGATCCCACATGCACGCCGCAACTAAAAGATCACGCGTCACGCGTGCTGCAGCTAAGACCCGGCGCAGCCAAAATAAATAATAAATAAATAATTAATTAATTAAAAAAAATAACATTGTTAGCTCTTCCAAATAGTGAGGGCTCTCATCTTTTGAGTGCTTACAATTTATTGAGAACTTTTACGATAATATTTTGTTAAATTCTCACAACTTGGTGAAGTAGTTATTAGATCTCCATTTTACAGAGGAAAAAAACTCAACCACTCAAAAAGGTATGGTAATGTGAGCCAGGTAAGTGGAGCTGTAATTAAAACCCAGATCTGCTTGATTCCAAATCCCACTCTTTCTGCTATGTAATCCTGACCTACCTGTGGGCTTGGTAGCTGAAGAGTGATAGGCCACAAAGGAGAAGACAGGTCAGCACTATTTCCTTTGGGTCAATGACCCTTAATCTCCTCCTTGTGATTACATAGGGTTTTCCATGTTTATTTTCCAGAAAAACAGAGGTAAATGATTTGCTTAAATCCCTGGGGATCAATACTAATAAGTTAACTCTAAAACAAGTGTGCCCAGTGTGACATTACCTCCCATCTCCACCCGTGTATTACGTTTCCTGAGATGACTCACCCTCTCTGGTCCTCATCCATGTAGCAACCTGCCAGCAACCCTGAAGGCATTCATTCACTGACCTGCATCTTTCCACCCCCTGGGATTTCCACTTGAAAGACCTTCTGCCTCAGTGTTCACTGCAGGCTCACTCCTTGGTGCCTGTGAGGGGTTTGCAGTGGGATTGAAAAAGAGGATTCCCACCAAACGATTTTCTAAAGTTTTCATAGGGAAAACATTCGCACATACACACAATCCTGCAACGTGGTGGAGTGCTGGAAGAGGTTTCAAAGGTTAGGACTTCATCAGGAGCCCCTGAGCAGGGCCAGAGCAATGTGAGCTAACAATTCACAATGGAAACAGTGGTCCAGAAAAATGTCCGGGACCATGCTTAGTAGCAAAGCCACCTGCTCCTCCTGTGGATGAAGAAATGGGAAATCAGTGGAGGGGAATCCAAGGCGTGCTGTAGGAGTTGGAGTAGAAGCCAGAATGTTCCATCCAGTCTGGCTTATCCCCTCTTACTGGAGCTGCAGAAAGAAGAGTAGTCAAGGCTGCTGGGAAAGGGGGTCATGTTGATTTCCCAGCACAAATAACAGAGTAGTCAACTTGGAAAAAATTCAGGGTAGCTGAAATCCTTCCCAAACTCCTGATTTCATAAACATTATTAGCTGAGACAGTAATCCACCCCTGGAATTCTGGAAAGCTTGACCTGCAGCATCTGCTGGGCTGACAGAAATAGCCTTTGATGGTAGCTTCAATCAGTGATACTAAAACCATCTAAAGAAGAAAGTGTCAGAGAGGAGGTGAGTTAGGGAAAAAGAATGGGTTCAGGGAGACAAAAGAAACCAATAGCATCTGTTTCTATCCAAGACCCTGCACCTGGGGTCACTGGACAAACAGCCCTGTCACCGGAGAAGTATCCTCTGATGAAGAGAAGGGATTTTTCATCAGGCTTTACAGGAACATAGGCGAAGAGTTCCCCACAGCCGTAATGCTTTCTTGTCGACACTCTATTCATAGGAAACAGCCTTCTGACTAATAATGCAGTCACCCAAGAGCCCTTCTACTACAAATGATGGCTCTGCTCCCACAGGCATGGCTTGGAGACTCACGCCTCCTGGTCACTGCAAAGGGAAACCCCTGCTGCAAATCCTTCTGCTGGAATTCTAATGAACAAGTCAGTCTGCTGTCAGCTTAACAGGCATGAGTCTATCACTGGGTAGACAAAGAAAATCCAGAGGCTGGACCTAAAAATCCAAGGACTGAGTTGAGCTCTGAACTCAGGGACCTCTCAGAGGTGCCATTTGTGTGACCTGCTGGATTCCCATCAGTGACAACCCCCCCGCCCCCCCCAAAATCCTTTTACACATCAGAATGCTTAGAAGTCACACCTGTGTTATCATAGTGTCACGTTTCCCAGGCCTGATCCATTCCTGAGACAGAGCTCTTTCCCTATCCTCCTACTCCTGGCAGGGGAACCTGCTTCCCCAGCCCAGATCCCTTCTCTGCTCATGTCATCACTATCTTGGTTCTGCAAGACCGGAAGTCTGTCTTGTCTATACTTTGTAGCTATTAGTAACTGTTTGTTTTGTTTTGTTTGTGTGTGTGTGTGTGTGTGTGTGTGTGTGTGTTGATGCACACAGGCTTTCTCTAGTTGTGGCAAGCGGGGGCTACTCTTCATTGCGGTGCGCGGGCTTCTCACTGCGGTGGCTTTCCTTGTTGTGGAGCACGGGCTCTAGGTGTGCGGGCTTCAGTACTTGTGGCTTGCGGGATCTAGAGCACAGGCTCATTAGTTGTGGCGCATGAGCTTAGTTGCTCCTCAGCATGTGGGATCTTCCTGGACCAGGGTTCGAACCCGTGTCCGCTGCATTGGCAGGTGGATTCTTAACCACTGCACCACCAGGGAAGTCCCAGTAATTGTTTTTTAAATTCTCTTTTCTCCTCTGTTACTAGTCAATTAAATTTTGTATTCCTTATAGCAGTTGGATGCAAAATAAAAAATTTAAAGTAGTTAAAGAAACACGGGGAAAGTTCTACATAATCTTAGTGGAAGAAGCTATCCTAAGTGTGACACAAAACCCAGATACCATTTTTTAAAAAGATCGATGAATTAAATTACATTTTCAAAAAGAGATTCTAAGCAGAAACTAACACGCCATTGTAAAGCAATTATACCCCAATAAGATGTTAAAAAAAGAAAAAAAAAGAGATTCTATTGGACACAGAGAAAGGAACTTATTAAAAGAAATTACTAACACAATATACCATTAGTGGGACATATTGTAAGGACAAAAAGAACTAGAAAGAAATATTGAAATTTATAGGTTTATTTTTAGTAGTTGCCTTGGTGATATAGCTCCAAAACTATCTTGTGTATATTGTAGGGTAATGGGTAAATTCATTAATGTTCCAGGGAACAAGGTTTTCTTTAGGAAAAGGAAGATACAATAGGGAATAAGACAAGGTGGGGAAAAAGCTTGTGATGTCAGATTTGGATGGTAATATAAACTCATGATATACATAATATATATACATATAAATGTACATATGTATTTTAATTGCACATATTTAATTTCATAAATATTAAAATTCTGCAGGAAAATATGATGAACAAAGACAAAAGACAAGCGAAAAACCAAAGAAAATATTTATAACACATATGACAAAGAGCTCATTTTTTTACTATTTAAAGAACTCCTATATATCAATTTTTTTTTCTTCTTTTTGCGGTACGCGGGCCTCTCACTGTTGTGGCCTCTCCCGTTGCGGAGCACAGGCTCCGGACGCGCAGGCTCAGCGGCCATGGCCCACGGGCCCATTAATTAATTAATTAATTAATTTTAATTTTTGGCTGCATTGGGTCTTCGTTGCTGCGTCCGGGCTTTCTATAGTTGCGGCAGGCGGGGGCTACTCTTCGTAGCGGTGCGCGGGCTTCTCACTGCGGTGGCTTCTCTTGTTGTGGAGCACCGACTCTAGGCGAGCAGGCTTCAGTAGTTGTGGCACGTGGGCTCAGTAGTTGTGGCTCGCGGGCTCTAGAGCACAGGTTCAGTAGTTGTGGCGCACGGGCTTAGCTGCTCCACAGCATGTGGGATCTTCCCGGACCAGAGCTCGAACCCGTGTCCCCTGCATTGGCAGGCGGATTCTCAACCACTGTGCCACCAGGGAAGCCCTACAATTCTTGCTATAGGGACTTCCCTGACAGTCCAGTGGTTAGGACTCCGTGCTTCCACTACAGGGGGTGCAGGTTCAAACCCTGGTGGGGGAACTAACATCCTGCATGCTGCGTGGCGTGCCCAAAAAAAAGAAAAAAAAATTCTTGTTATATATTCCCACATGACTTTACAGGAAAAAAAGATTTTTTTTGCAATTGTCACTTTTCCTAAAGCCTCTAACTCCTAATAAAAAATAAGTTGCTGGTATTTTGAGAAGTTGAAATATGTTTCCTCACCTTCCCCACTTTATGTATGACTTGCCACCTTCTCTATTCAATTGACTGTGAACTTGTTCCTTCTGAAAGATTAGGTAGGATGAGAACTTAAATGTATTTCAGCTGATACATATCAACAATGTTTAGGGAAAAGTGTTAAGACTCCATTCGAATGATAGAACCATTTCAAAAGTTTCAGGTTTATTGGTTTTCATCGTTGATAGTATAATGTTTTCTGCTTTGCCCGAATCTTTACTTCTTTCATTAGTAACACACGTTGGCCCTCCCCTGCAGTGATTACCTGTTTTCTACTTACTTGTCTGAAAACGACTCACCACCTCTGACCACTCGTCACGGGAAATCTGAGCACCAACTTTGTTTTTTTAAATATTTTGTTGGTAAGTTATGTTTTTCACCTTATTTTCCCGATTTTCATCAAAATTTTTGTTGCATTTTTCTTGTGAAGAAGCTGTCTTTTTTTAAATCAGATGGTCCTCAATTTTAAATTTATTTATTTATTTATTTTCTTTATTTTTTTTGGCTGCATTGGGTCGTAGTTGCAGCACGCAGGGTCTCCGTTGAGGCATGTGGGATCTTTCATTGCGGCTCGGGCTTCTCTCTAGTTGTGGTGTGCTGGTTTTCTCTCTCTAGTTGTGGTGCGCGGGCTCCAGGGCACACGGACTCTGTAGTTTGCCGACCCTCTCATTGAGGTGTGCAAGCTCAATAGCTGTGGCACATGGGCTTAGTTGCCCAGGGGCATGTGGGACCTTAGTTCCCCAACCAGGGATGGAAGCCGCGTCCCCTGCATTGGAAGGTGGATTCTTTACCACTGGAACACCAGGGAGGTCCCGAGGAAGCTGTTTGGAAATTAAATAATTAATTGCTTTCAAGTAGGTTAATAAAATCCGAAATGATCAATAGATTATAAGTGAAAAGGAGGTGTCCACCCTTCACCAAGTCTCCCAATTTCCTCTGCCAGAACCAACCACTGTTCTTGGTTTTTTTATATTTCCCAGATATAGTCAACGTATAAACGATGTGTATGTATTTGTATTTATATATTTATATATGTGCTTTTGTTTTTTAAACACTGAGATAACTACATATATACGATTTTAGTACCTTGCTTATTTTTAAATTTTATGATATATCTTGGAAATCTTTCCATATCAAGATGTATGACCTGTCTCATTGTTTTAACAGCTGCAGAGTATTTCGTTGCATGGCTGTATCATAATTTATTAAACAATCTCCTTTGGATGGGCATTCATGTGATTTCCAAGCTTCTGTTACTACAAATAGTAGTGCAGTGAATATCCTGGTATTTATGTTTTGCATCCACTTGCAAGTGTGTCTGCCAGATAAATGTTAGAAGAGGAATTGCTGGGTCAGAGTATCTGAATTTGAAACTTGGTAGCTATGGCTACTTTTCCCCCAGAGAATTTTTAATTTGCAATTTTAACATTATAAGTAAGGTCAAGTATTTTTTGATAAATTAAGAAGCCACCTGTTTTTTCTCTTCTGGGGAATATCTATTCTTTTGTTTTAAAAATAATTTATTGATGTGAAATTCACATAACACAAAATTAACCATTTTAAGGTGAGAAATCCAGTGGCATTTGGTGTATTTCCAATATTGTGCAACCCCACCTCTGTCGCGTTCCAAAACATTTTCATCACCCCAGACAGAAATCCCATACTCATTAAGTAGTCCTCACTCCCCTTCCCCTCAAGCCACCCCTGGCAACCACTAGTCTGTGTTCTGTCTATGGATTTATCTATTCTACATATGGAATATCTATTCTTGTCCTTTGTGTTTTATCGGGTTTTAAAAATTGATATATAGGGTTTCCCTGGTGGCGCAGTGGTTGAGAGTCCGCCTGCCGATGCATGGGACACGGGTTCGTGCCCCGGTCCGGGAGGATCCCGCATGCCGCGGAGCAGCTGGGCCCGTGGGCCATGGCCGCTGAGCCTGCGCGTCCGGAGGCTGTGCTCCGCAACGGGAGAGGCCACAACAGTGAGAGGCCAGCATACGGCAAAAAAAAAAAAAAAAAAAATTGTAAAATCATTCTTTATCTTTTATTTCTATTTTGGATCAAAAAGCCTCATGCTCCTACCCATGCTATTTATAATAATGAAAACATGTGAAATGCACTGAAACAATATTTAACTTTCTAAAATATATGTATGTAGACTATACTAATTCTAATATGTGAAATAACATTGAATTAAAAGCAGAACACCAAATAGTAGATAAAAACTTGTTATATAAAGCCTGTGTAGAGGCATTATCAAAGATTTAAAAAAGTTAATTTGGAGGAATGGAAACAGTTTATAATGAAGTCTTCATTAGGCTTGGGTTGAATGGTTGCTTCAATTCTCAGAAAAGAGCACATCCATCTGGCAAGCATTAAGGCAGAACAAGGAGGGGCAGATGGGCACAGTAATAGGTCAGTACCGGCAGAGGAAAGAATACCTCGATCAGGCTACTGATATCCCACCTTTGGCACCCAGGCAGTCCAACTGGCCAGCTAGACTTGGCCCGTGCACACCCAAGGGAATTCAAGGCCACCTGGCGGCTGT
This sequence comes from Delphinapterus leucas, assembly GCF_059928025.1. Taxonomy (NCBI): domain Eukaryota; kingdom Metazoa; phylum Chordata; class Mammalia; order Artiodactyla; family Monodontidae; genus Delphinapterus; species Delphinapterus leucas. The sequence goes on from NC_143129.1 coordinate 27,546,223, forward strand.
ATCATAAAATTACACCTCAATTGATTCCTGGAGTTCAGATGTAGCAAGACAAACTAAGTAGGACTTGGATTGACCACCATTTATTGGCCAGCTTCACATGCACACAAAAGCACCTTACTGGCTCCTGGTTTATCATCACAATTTCCTACAAATCGTACTACTTCCTCTCATCTTTGTCAGGGTTCTTAGTCACACCTTCTGTCACCCTCAGTCAATATAATATCTCTCTTTATCATCTTTCCTCTGGAAATACCACATACTACTGCACGTGAGCGATCAAGATTCAGTCCTTAATGACAGGAAAACCACCCCTTCACCGCAGCACATTCTCCAATTCTCCTCCAGAAACACAGCAATATATTTTATTATTAAACAATAAACATAATAAAGTAGCACTTGATTCACAAAGATAAATACATATTATGTTTCACTGTTCTTTTTTTAAATGGCCCAATCATTATAGAACATTATTCTCATCATTGTCAACTCTTGATTACCCTTTGGGATAGTCTGGGTAATAAAAAGAGCAGCATTTAATCTCAGGTCTATTTCCGTTACTGTTGTTATTAGTACTCTCCCCGGAGAGCTCTATCTGCCTGAAAGGACAGCCCCCTCCCACCAGGTGACAAGTTCTGCTATGACATTTGAAAGACTTTAAAAAGGTAAGGAAAGTCTCTCTGGAAAGGAACTTCTGGATGTGGACACTTGACTACCTTAGCTTTTGTTTGATTACTCTTTCTGATGACCTCTACTTCCTGATTACTCAGCTTTCCATTCTGCATCATGAAAGTACATGGGTCATAGCAGGAGCTCAATAAATGTCAGTCCCTTCGCTTCTCGTCCAACTGATCCAGCACACTTGTGTAAAGACCAGAAGTATGAAGCAGGATGGCGAATACCAGTCATACAAGATATGAAGTCGGGGGAGGTGAGTGTGTGTGTGGTGGGGATGTCAGGCCCCTCCTTCCAATCTTCAGGTCCATCTATGGCTTTGATGAGTCCCAGGACCAGAGCTCGCCCTCTCTACTCAAAAGTGGGGTGCCCATCAGCCCTGCAGTTCATCTCCTCCCAGCCTCAAATTGTTTCAAATCCTCTTTCCTTAAATCCATCTTGTTACAGCACTACAATTGTTTGCTTTTTCCAAACTAATTGAAAATTAGAAGATGTGGACAAAAAGAAACTTGAAAACAGAGACACAAAAAACTTCAGAAAATTTATGGCATTAGTCTGAGCAGTCCTCCACTTAACTGGGTTCCAACACATTGCTTATTCATTGTTCCCTCGGTGCTTATTCATTGTTCCCTCAGTGTTTACTGTGCTTGTCAGTGATTAAAACACCAGAAATAGTTAACATCACCACTGGTGGAACACAGTGACAGTCTGAGTTTCCCAGGGTAATGCACCTGGAAGGGTGCACCACCACTTCTGTGCTGTTCTTCTAAAAATGAAACTAACCATGGGAAAACATAAAACAAACACAAATCGAAAGACATTCTACAAAACTACGGACAGATACTTTCTAAAAATGGCAGAGTCATGAAAGACAGCAAAGGCTGAGGGGTTTGTTGCAGATCAAAGGAGGCTAAAGAGTCATTTCAAGGACATTATTGAGACAAGTGGCAAAATTTGAATATGGGCTGTATAGTATTAGGTAATAGGATTATATCAAGGTTAAACTTCCTGAATTTTATAAATAAACTATTGATATACAAGAGAATGTCCTTGTTCTTAGTAGACACTAAGAACAAAATGTTAAAGTATTCTGAAGCAAAAGGGCACAAATAATTTAGTGAACAAAATAATGTGAACATAGAGAGAACAGTGATAAAGCCAATGTGGCAAAATGTGAAAAATTGGGATAAAGAAAATGTGGGAGTTCTCTGTATTATTCTTGAACTCTTCTGTAAATTTGAATTTTTTTCTTTAAAAAGAAAGAGAAGGGGCTTCCCTGGTGGCGCAGTGGTTGGGAGTCCGCCTACCGATGCAGGGGATGCGGGTTCGTGCGCTGGTCCAGGAGGGTCCCGCATGCCGCGGAGCGGCTGGGCCCATGGGCTATGGCCGCTGGGCCTGCGCGTCCGGAGCCTGTGCTCCGCAATGGGAGAGGCCACAGCAGTGAGAGGCCCGCGTACCACAAAAAAAGAAAAAAAAAGAAAGAGAAAAGAGGAAACACAAAAATAGAAGAACATTCAGGAATCAGGTCTTCCACTTCTATCTTTTGATAGGTTTTTCATGCAAGTAAGAGAAGAGAAGAGTTTACATGTAGCTCTTATAGCAAATGCATTTTTAAGTTGAGAATAATACTGGTCGACCATTGAGGGGTTAGATTATTTTTCTAGGTGGCCCTCGCTAGGTTACTCTATAACCAGAAAGAAGGCATTGATTGGCTTCATAGATTCTCCTAATTAATCCCGAATTATTCTATACATTCAGTTCAAGGGAGGGTGTGCTGTTCAATGATCACAAATAATAATAGTTGATGAGTAGCAAGTGTTTATGTGTAAAGTGTATGAAACACTGAGTTAATCTTTTAACGGTATTGGGACATTTGGTTCTCAACAGTCCTATGAGATGTGTACTATTATTATAGCCATTTTTACAAATGAAGAAACTGAGGCACAGAGACGGTAAATACATTTCACAAGGTCACAAAACTACTCCATGGAGAAGCCGGGAATTAATCGGGTCTATCTGACTCCAGCACTGATGCTTTTAACTGTTGCGCTACTACCAGACATCCAGACACAAGGAGCCCTTGCTAAGCCAGCATCTTGTCAGGAGTAGCATTTATCTGCTGTGCCTACTCTTAGCGCTAGGATTGGATACCATGGTAAGTCTGGGTATCTCCCTAACCATCACATGCCAGAGAAGGCTATGAAGACTTTAAGGGCAGAGGAAGGGCCTCATCCCCTGCCCTGACCCCAGTCGTTTTTTCCACCTTCCACTCTGTACACCAGCACTGGATGGGGGCTTTAACTCAGGCTTGTAAAGACAGCCAAGACCATGAACGAACTCACACTGTGGAATGAAATCTACATGAAGTTGGCAGAGATGAACTCTGACGTTAACGTGCCTCGTCTTGCATTTCCCCCTTGCTTTTCCGGGTCTCTGGACCTCCTTCCATGCATGCCTCCCCCATCCCTTTCCCTTGAGCCTCTTCTACAGGAGAGGAGGCACTGGCTCTCCCCTCGCTTTGTTCCACACCAACTCAGAGTTCAGCTGAAGTCCCAGATGGGATGGTTCTTCCCTCACACGCGTCGTACAAAACACCCACAGCTCGTCACAGGTTCTGTCTCCCTCCACCCTGCATGTCTCTATAATTCCCTGGAGCAACCACTGAGTTCCACCATTCTGTCCCCTGCCCTGTCTTCCTTGGGGCAACTGGAGGGGTATTTTTTATTCCACTACTTTGGGCAGGAAAAGCAAATTATAGAAGGGAGTTCAAGCTGAAAACAGATTGCTCTGTCAAGCAGAAGCCTGGATGTCTGTGACACCTTCTGACTAATACCACTCAAAACCCACTCTGGACGCAGAAACCCATAAGCAAAGTGTAGGGAATGTGTCATGGAGAGGGAGGGGAGACCCAGTCCCTTCAACCTCCCAGAGGGAGAGAAACTTACAATGACCTGGAAATAATAAAACTGTTGGACGCTTATGAAATCAGCCTTATGTCAATAGAAAGTTCACCATTCCTGATGACACTGTTCCATTTGTTCTCCAATTATGTATAACCCACAAATGAGTCACCAAAATAGAACATTTAAACGAAACACCATCCCATTTGGTCATCTTTGCTTCCATACACCTGAGTCACGCTCAGGGCTGCACCTGTTTTGCATGTAGTCACACTTCTATCACTCTGAGCTCTAGGCTTCGGCACAGTAGCAGGATGGGCAGATGGGGAGGCCCCAGATCTAAACTGGATCTGTCAGCTGGAGTGTGGCAGCATTTGGACAGCATCTGGTCTAAGAGAAGACAGTCTCCAGGAAGGGCAGAGCATTGACTTAGTTGATATACAGGTCACAGCTAGTATCTGTGACTAACATGATATGTCATGTGCCCTGATAGGCAGGTGGAACCCTACCTGTAATAGTCAGAGATCCAGGGAGTTAACATCCGGTAATTGTCAGATGGTTGCACCAACCACTAGCCTGTGCCTCTTGGGCAGATTCTAGTACTTGGTGGTAGGACAGTACTGGTGGGAAGAAGGCAAAGTACCCCAATTTTGATGGAGAGGGTACCAGGCAGACATAAGCACATCAGAGACCACACTGAACCAGTCATCAGGCTCCTGCAGCCTGGAAGCAAGAGTGCATTGGGAGCAGTCCTTGATGAGCTATAAGGTCAAATGCCCTTCTACAAGGTCATGATAGGTCCTAGAGACTGATGCTCCAGGTCACACATGGCAAGGACTGTAAACCCAGGGAAATGGCTTCAATCTGGGCTCTCCACTGTCAGGAAGAGATCCTTCATTCATGTGGTCAGTATCTTCTGAGCACTCAGTATGTACCAAGCACTGGTTTACAATGGAGACTAGTCTCTGCCCTCAAGGAGTCTTGAGAAACAGGACTCATTTGACCATCAATGAGAAAGCACTGAGACAAATCTTTACAGTACCTCTGGTGCAAACCTTACAGACTGGAGGCCAGTCTCTACACAGGTCCTGCAGACTCATTTTTTTTTTATGCTCTGCACAGCAAAATACATAATGCAGTAAAGTGCACAAGGAACCAGCTTGATGACTTTAAAAACCCACCAGCACAGTGTTTTAAAAGTTTACATACACATCGGGCTTCCCTGATGGCGCAGTGGTCGAGAATCTGCCTGCCAATGCAGGGGACATGGGTTCAAGCCCTGGTCTGGGAGGATCCCACATGCCGCGGAGCAACTAGGCCCGTGAGCCACAACTACTGAGCCTGTGCGTCTGGAGCCTGTGCTCAGCAACAGGAGAGGCCGCAATAGTGAGAGGCCCATGCACCACGATGAAGAGTGGCCCCCGCTTGCCACAACTGGAGAAAGCCCTCGCACAGAAACGACACAGCCATAAATAAATAAATAAATAAATAAAAAAGGTTGCACATCAAAATGTCAACCCTGAATACAGAGAAGAGGAAAGGTAAGTTTGGTGGGCAGAATAATAGTCCCCAAACATGTGCATCTCCTAATCACCAGAGCATGTGAATAAACACAGGACACTTACACAGCAAAAAGGACTTTGCATATGTGATTAAGTTAAGGACCTTGAGATGAGAAGATGATTCTGGACTATCTGGGTGGGCACAATCTAACCACATGGTCCTTAAGATCAGAGAAACTTTCTCAACCAAGTTCAAAGTCAGAGGGAGATGTGACAACAGAAGAATAGTTGGAGAAATGTAACATCAATGGCTATAAAGATTGAGGAAAGGGACATCTTTATATGAGCTTTATATCATGCTTTGTGAGCACAAATCATCACGAGCCAAGAGTTCTAGCAGCTTTTAGAAGCTGGAAAAGGTGAGAAGGATTCTCCCCCTGGAGCCTCCAGAAAGCAACACAGTGCACCTTGACTTCAGTCCAGTCGGCCTTTTGTCAGACTGCTGACCTACAGAACTGTAAGATAATACATTTTATTGTTTTAAGCCATTACATCTGTGGTCATTTGTACAGATAGCAATAGGAATCTAATAAAGTGAGAGATGGTGCCACATTTATGAAGCTAAAAGGATTGAATGCTTTCTATTTCCTTCCCTAATATTCATTAAATCTTCCTCTATCATAACAGAAAATCAATAGGTAATGTCCAAAATCAATAAATCAAAAAATAACAGTTTAGCATATTCTTTATGCATGGAGATAAATACCAGAAGAAAAGCCTAAATGAAGTGAAAGTGGGTGACTTTGGGGAGTGAGATTAAAAGGCAGGGCAGGATCTGCTGTTTTTAGTACCATTAGTGCTATTTTTAAAAATCTAAGCGGGGGACTTCCCTGGTGGCGCAGTGGTTAAGAATCTGCCTGCCAATGCAGGGAACACAGGTTCGACCCCTAGTCCGGGAAGATCCCACATGCCACGGAGCAACTAAGCCCGTGTGCACAACTACTGAGCCTGCGCTCTAGAGCCCGCAAGCCACAACTACTGAGCCCACGTGCCACAACTACTGAAGCCCGCACGCCTAGAGCCCATGCTCTGCAACAAGAGAAGCCACCGCAATGAGAAGCCCGTGCGCAACGGAGAATAGCCCCCGCTTCACGCAACTAGAGAAAAACCCGCACGCAAAAACGCAGACCCAACGCAGCCAAAAATAAATAAATAAAATAAATAAATTAAAAAAGAAAAAAGAATCCTTTACAAATCTAAGGGGAATTAAACTTTGATTTAAAAAATGCTGAAGCCATGTAATTAGGCAGTTGTTATCCTTTGTCCAAGCATCTTATCACCTAATGTCTAGAGTTGTTCTGGTGTATATGATAGCCACTAGCTCTATGTAGCTTTTACATTTTAAATTAAAATTAATTTAAAATTAGTTCCAGGTGGGGGATATATTAGGAGTTCAGGATTAGCAGATACAAACCACTATATATAAAATAGATAAACAACAAGGTCCCACTTTATAGCACAGGGAACTATATTCAGTATCCTGTAATAAACCATAATGAAAAAGAATATATATATCAGAATCACTGTGCTGTACACCAGAAACTAACAAAACATTGTAAATCAACTACACTTCAATTTAAGAAAAGAAAAGAAAATTCAGTTCCTTAATCGCACTAGCCACATTTCATGTGCCGGACAGTGTGTATTGGACAGCATAGGTTTAGAACATTTCCATCATCGCAGAAAATTCCATGGTCTGGATCCTTCCTGCACTCTGCCCTACACACCCTGCATTCATTTTTGGGTTGGTGACCCCTGCCTAGAGGCAAGATAGGGCCGAAGATGTGAAGTATGAGAGACAACAGGCCAGTTAAAGAAATTCTACCTGCCAGCCAGGATTAAGGGAAATGGGATTAGGAAAGGAACAAATAGGCTAAATTCCAGTTATCTAGGGCTTTGTAATACACCACTTCAAAACCTATATGTCATAAAATAACCTGTTTTGTTTTGGCCACGTGGCTTGTGGGATCTTAGTTCCCTGACCCGGGGCCCCAGCAGTGAGATCTCGGGGTCCTAATCCCTCGACTGCCAGGGAATACCAAAATAACCATTTTTTATTGTACCCATAAACTCCGTGGGATAGAAACTCTGACCGGGCACATAGGGGGGGGCTTGTCTCTACTCCAGAATGCCTGGGCCCAAAGATTCAATGAGTGGGGCTTCTATCACCTGGAGTCGTCTCTACTCACGTTTGGCAAGAGATGCTGGCTGTTAGCTGGGGCCTCCAGCTGGAAGCTTAGGCTGGGATATCTAAGCAAAGTCTCCCTGTGTGGCTTGGGCTTTGTCACCACATGATGGCTGGGTTCCAGGAGGGAGCAAGCAACCAAGAGACAGGAAGTGGAAACTGCCAGGTTCTTAAGGCCTGGGCCCAGAGATTGGCACCATTCTCTTCTACCATGTTTTATTGGTCAAACAGTCACAGAGCCCAGATTCAAAGAGAGGGGACGTGAACCCCACCTCTCTATTAGAGGAGGGTCAAAGAATTTGGGAGGGCATGTTTTAATACTGCCAGAGCTCATAACTCCCCTCCCTTCCTTATCAAAGCCTACTTTTCAAGGAGAGAATATTTTTCTTTACAAAACAAGTCTTTATAAAACTTGCATCAAAAAATATTCTAAAAGTATAGTGTGCCCTACTCTGTGTCAAACACTGTTCGCCTACTTTTTTTTTTGTAGGCTACTCTTTTGAGTAATTATGTAAAGGAGGAAATAGAGAAATGCAGTGTGGAGAAAGCTGCTTTCTTAGATGGGAGAAAATTTGAACATGTTTATAGGCTCAGAGGGAAAAGGGTGTTGCAGATATAGAAAAATAATCCAGATCTTGGCAGGGAACATAGGGATTGAATGAAGAGTATCAGGGAGGAAATTTACATCCAGCAGCAGGGGGCTACTCCTCCTTTGTCCCTTCCAGAGATTTCCTTTTAATGCAGATGTACCTTTTTTCCTTCTGAACATTTAAAACACTTTTGCACAGAAAACTGTGTGTTTCTTAGTAGAAACACCCATGGGGAGTGGGGCATTTAATTTAAAGGTGCTGGGACCCCCAGTGGTATTATTTCTACTACTATTCCTCCCACTTAAAAGAGGGTGAACATAGTGTTAAATATCGCTCCCCCAAGGGAATTTGCAAGAAGCAGAACTCAGACAGCTGCAATGAGCTCTCTGAGAGATTCTGATTTGCAAGGAATTGCAACATTTTGCCTTCACCCAAGTGTTCCCTGAAGTTTTGCTTCCATCTTCAAGAAAAAAACCCTTTACCGCTTTCCAACTCTTTTGCGGTACGCGGGCCTCTCACTGTTGTGGCCTCTCCCGTTGCGGAGCAGAGGCTCCGGATGTGCAGGCTCAGCGGCCATGGCTCACGGGCCCAGCCGCTCTGCATCATGTGGGATCTTCCCGGACCGGGGCACAAACCCGTGTCCCCTGCATCGGCAGGCAGACTCTCAACCCAAGGGCAATTTTCTTCCTATTTTTTTTTAAATTTTTTCAAAGTCAGTTATCAACCTTTATCATGAAAAATTCCCTGAAATATAAATTTATTCCAAGCCACAGCATACACGAAGCCTCACTCATCATTGCCAGGTTTACATCTTAGATTCTGATCACAAGGAACAGATGAAAGGATGGAGGCTCTTCTTGAACTCATTTTCCATCTGCAAAAACCACTGTCTAGACAAATCTTTACCCAGAAAGAAAGCATCATCTTTGCTGCAAAAGCAAGATTGTCTAATAGTGTTACCAGAGCTCTCTGGTTCCTCATCTGTACCTGCCATGCACAGCTGAATGAATGCCCTAGGGCTGGTGTTTAAAGTGTACTACAAATATTAAGATGAGTTCCAAATGAAACTTTTGGTAGAGTTGAGTAATACAACTTGTAGCTTCCCCTTTAAGAATTAATTTCCCTATGGAATCACTTAAAACCAAAAGGGCTCTACAGATTACCTCTGGGTTTAATCCTTTAAAGAAGCAAGAAACACCGGGATGAATTTAACTGAAACCCAACCCCTAAGTACTTGCCTAAGTGGCTAAAATGGTTATAAGCCCTTCCCTGAGAGTTTTTAAGAAAAGAAATTCCTTTTCCTGAAGTAGTTCAGGTTTCAAGTGAAGCTGCTACTCAGGAGAGTTAAATTAAATAACCTCTAAAAGTTTTTTCCAACCATTGGGGTTTTTTTGTAATTCTCTTATGCTTTCCCCTTCTCTCTTATTTCAAAGATAATCAGGAAGTCTCCTAGGATAAGGTTATCATATTCATGTCTTGCCAAAAGTGTAAGAAAAAAACCTCCTCTTTGATTGGATCAAGAGGAACAATTACACTTCCTAAAATGAGCTTAAGCTAAGAAATTGAAAACGTTTATAAATAAGAAGTTCAGTGCTTCTTTTTTGGTCTCCTTTCATCACTGTGTGATTTACTTTAATAGTAGCCTGTCATTTCCAACTAGATGACTAGTGGCCTGGTCATGGGTTCCAGGGCATTTCGTCTGTGGTCACCCATCTTACCCATGAAGAAATTAATATTTAGTCTACTTTTTTTACTCACTATTATTCTCTACTGTAACCTCCTGCCCCTTGCCCAATCAAAACGATCAGTGTGGGTTTCCCTGGTGGTGCAGTGGTTGAGAATCTGCCTGGCAACGCAGGGTACACGGGTTCGAGCCCTGGTCTGGGAAGATCCCACATGCCGCGGAGCAACTGGGCTGGTAAGCCACAGCTACTGAGCCTGCGCGTCTGGAGCCTGTGCTCAGCAACAAGAGAGGCCGCGACAGTGAGAGGCCCGCGCACCGCGATGAAGAGTGGCCTCCGCTCTCCGCAACTAGAGAAAGCCCTCGCACAGAAATGAAGACACAACACAGCCAAAAAAATAGATAAATAAATTTATAAAACAAACAAACAAAAAGATCGGTGCTATTCTGCTTTTGCCTACAGAGAAAGAACAAGGAGAAGATAAAACAGGACCTTGCTATTAGGGGGTGCTGGTTCATTTCTGATGGTCAAACAGGAAAAGCTGTTTTGAATTTTGCCCCATCAGTTCCTAAAACTGCAGCATAGGAATTTATAATTGTAACTGCCCTTTCTCTTCCAAGAATGAAACTCTTTTCTCCAGTTGAAATTTAAGGGAATGAATTAATTGGTGTTTCTGGCAGGAGTGCTCTATAATTGCAAAGCATTGTGAGTATCACCATACAGTTTTTTCCTAAGATGGTCAATTAGGAGGAAGTATGACATTCTCAAAGCTATTCTCTAATTTGGTCAGCAGACCCTACCAAGAATATGATCCCCTCTCTGACCAGGTATAATCACAGTGATAAGTGACTTTCAAGTTTATGCCCATTACCGTCCTAAATTTCTGATTTGCCCCGGAAGGAGGTTCCCATCACAGTGTTCTGAGTGCTGGCCTTTGGGCCTGACTTCCCAGTGTGCTTGGATTTGAGACTTTTTGCCTGTCCTTTAACTTGTGATTTGCCCCACCTCATGTTTAATTAGGGTTTTTATTCGGAATGTAGAATCTTAACGTTTACCCCTGTTGGATTTCATCTTGTTAGTATTGAAAGATTCCATAAGAAAATCTCAAGGCAAAAAAGGATCATAGGCTTCCCTGGTGGCGCAGTGGTTGAGAGTCCACCTGCTGTTGCAGGGGACACGGGTTTGTGCCCTGGTCCGGGAAGATCCCACATGCCGCGGAGCGGCTGGGCCCGTGAGCCATGGCCGCTGAGCCTGCGCGTCCGGAGCCTGTGCTCCGCAACGGGAGAGGCCACAACAGTGAGAGGCCCGCGTACCGCAAAAAAAAAAAAAAAGGATCATAATGGACCTTCAAGGAAAGGAAATAGGAAAGAAGTCCAGAGAAGCAAAGAGTTAACTAGGAAGCCTAGTTGAGTGACTTCTAAATTAAGAGGGCAGATTGAACCCTGCATTTACTTTTGCTGCCTCCTAAAACCCCAATAACAGGGATTTTGGTTTAAGGCACAAACTCACAAAGATAAAGAGAATGGAGTGGCCATGACAGTAAGAAAATTTCGCCATCTGAAAAGCTGATGGACAAGTGGTAACTAAATTAGCACTTCAGAGAATGCTAGTCCCTAAGCCAGCAGTGGGGAAAGACACAATTCCATGCGCTCCCCCAAGTCCTAAAAGCTTTAAGAACTGATGGCTTCGGGTTCTACTGAGAGTGAAGAGGAAGATGGGCTAAAACAGTTGATTGGATGAAGGTTGCTATTCAACCCCTGGAGCCCCTTCCCTACCCTCTTAGTAGGAGGTGTATTATCTGGACAGTAAGGCACCATGGAAGGCTGGCATACTGTTTTCAGGGATTAAAGGGAATATTTTCGGCTCAGCATCATTCTTATAGACAAAATGTTAGTGGTTTCTTCTGTACAGAATCCAACCAGTCCAACAGGAAAGTGCCAAGAACTGAGACTTTAGTGTTCCTCAAACACACACCGCAGCCGGGTCATCGTCATAGGTGAAGTCCACAAACAAGCCCCACCCACACCCTCAGAGTTTCCAAACAACCTGCAAGACTGCCTCTCTTAAATATAAGGAGACTTCTAAGGCTCACCATGCATCTGAGGAAAATCCCCAGTGTGAAAAACAGGTCACAACACACACACACACACACACACACACACACGCAAACTTGGAGGGAACAGAAACTGCAGAGATAAAACATCGCAAAACAATGATTAATAACCTCACAATGTTAAGAAGATGTTGCATTCGTGAAATAAGAATATTTAGAAACCATTAGCAGAAATGAAAATCCCAGTAAAAGGTTTAGAAGAGTTGAAGAAATTTCCCTGAAAGTAGAGGAAAATGACAAAAAGATGGGAAACAGGAGTGTGGAGATGAGAAAATAAAAAGATCATTCAAGAATGTCTAATATTTGAACAGTAAGTTTTCTATAAAGAAAGGACAGAAAAAAAATGGAGGAGAGGAAATCTTCAAAGAAGACAGGCCATATATCATCAGGAATCAGAACGTCTGGAAGACAGAATAAAATGAAGCATTGCTGTCAAAATTCTGAGGGAAAATGATTTTTCAAACCAAAATTCTATCTCATATATCAATTAAGTATAAACATAAAATAAGATATTTTTAGATATGAATGGTCTCAAAATTTTCCCTCCTACGTACAGTTTCTCAGGAAGCTCCTGAAGTATGTATGCCACCAAAACAAGGAGTCAACAATGGGAGGGGAAGTTACAAGAAACAGAAGTTCCGAGTCAAGAGGAAGGCAAAGGGTTTTTCTAGAATGATGGTGCAGAGATATTCTGGGAAGACAGCCGTGCTGCAGGCACAGAGAGCAATCAAGTCAGACTGGAGCATGTTGGAAAGCTCAGGGAAAGATTTCTTCAAGAAGATGAAAATGATAGATGAGGTTGAAAGTGTTAAGAGGAGATTTAGACAACTGTGGAAAGTTTGTGGTTGATTTAATACAAGTATAAAGAAAACCAAGGAACAACAACAATTTTTTTTAAAGACAATTATTAACCTCAGGGAAAATAAAAAGTTCTGCAAGAGGGCTTCCCTGGTGGTGCAGTGGTTGAGAGTCCGCCTGCCGATGCAGGGGACATGGGTTCAGTACCGGTCCAGGAGGATCCCACATACCGCGGAGCGGCTGGGCCCGTGAGCCATGGCCGCTGAGCCTGCGCGTCCGGAGCCTGTTGCTCCGCAACGGGAGAGGCCACAGCAGTGAGAGGCCCCCGTACCGGAAAAAAAAAAAAAAAGTTCTGCAAGAAAGGGTAATCATAGTATGCTCCCTGGCTCATCTGTGAATAGTATATACATAGTTATAATAATGAAAACATGGAATCATCCTCTAAACAAGATGGGATGGTGTGATGGGAAGTGTGTGTATGTGTGTGTGTGTGTGTGTATATATATATATATGTATATAATATATATGGTAGTGGAGGGCAGTGGTGAAAGAGAATTAAATCTTTACCTTTCATGGAAGGAAGTCAACAGATAATGTCTAAAATGGGAATACCAAGAAATAACAATATAAACAATATCTCTAAATGACAATTTTTAGAGATAGGAAGATAAATATTAAAAGAAGGAGCTTAGGACTTCCCTGGTGGCGCAGTGGTTAAGAATCCACCTGCTAATACAGGGGACACGGGTTCGAGCCCTTGTGTGGGAAGATCCCACATGCCGTGGAGCAACTAAGCCCATGTACCACAACTGCTGAGCCTGTGCTCTAGAGCCTGCAAGCCATAACTACTGAGCCCATGTGCTGCAACTACTGAAGCCCACGTGCCTAGAGCCTGTGCTCTGCAACAAGAGAAGCCACAGCAATGAGAAGCCCACGCACCGCAATGATGAGTAGCCCCCGCTCACCTCAACTAGAGAGAGCCCGCGCACAGCAACACAGCCAAAAAAACAAAACAACAAACAAAAGAAGCAGCTTAAAGATTTGAAAGTCGTTGCCTCTAAGGAAAGAAATAGGATGCAGAGGAAAGCAGTATTTTTTGTAACAAGTCTTGTAGAATTGACTCTTTATGTGCACAAAAAATTGTAATAAAAATAAAAACTAATTTGATACCAGAATGAATAAATGAAGGGAAAAAAAAAGGAATTGAGAAAGCCATTTAGCCTTGCTAAGAAAATGCTTTTATGATGAGTGAAGAGGGACTAGAACTCATCCAACACTTCAAAGCCAAGTGGAAAAGGGTCCAGAAATGAAGCAAAGGAATAAAGACCACCACTTGAACATATCATTGGATTTGGAAGGAAGAGGACATAAATCTGTCACCAAGGACGGTCAATTAACGGCCTCTTCAGCTTCATTTCTCTCCACTACTCAACCATATGAAAATGGTATCTTTTCTCCATTTTACCCCACTCTCTCTCCACTGAGCTTTCACACTCTTGCCCCTATTCACCTGCCTAATTCCTACACAATCCTTCAGGATGTAGCTGTGCAAAACATTCCCTGACCTCCTAAACTAGGGTGGTTTCCCCTACTGGGAATTCCTCTAGGACCCCATCACAGCATTCAGCACATGTATTCCAGTTTCTAGAACTCTCCCACTAAGCTCTACCAAAACTGAGGCAATGTCTGGCTTCATGCCCCTATTCGTCATGACTCAACTTGTTGCAGATGAGAGATTTCCAATTCCAAACAGCTAACACAAATGGGAATTTATTGCCTCATAAGTGTTCAGGAGTGGCGTAGGTCTCAACCATAGCTGGAGCCCTCAGCTCTCATCCTCTACCTCTATCCATTCAGATTCTGTCTGTGAATTGGTCTTATTCTCTCCTACAATGGTCAGGCTTTCTCCATGTTGGGATTCAAAGTAAGGGGGAAGTCTTCTCTACTGGCTCCACAGAAGAGTCCTGGGAAACACTCAGATTTTCCTTGCTTGGGTATATGCCAATCCCTGAACAAAGGAACAGAGTACTCTGGCCAGGCCTGAGTTATTGTGGCTAAAGGGATTGGGCAAGGCCTTGATCTGTTATTAGAAGATGGAAAGGATAGGGACTTCCTTGGTGGCACAGTGGTTAAGAATCCGCCTGCCAATGCAGGGGACACGGGTTTGAGCCCTGGTCCGGGAAGATCCCACATGCAGTGGAGCAACTAAGCCCATGCACCGCAACTACTGAGCCTGTGCTCTAGAGCCCGCGAGCCACAACTACTGAGCCCGCGTGCCTAGAGTCTGTGCTCCGCAACAAGAGAAGCCACAGCAATGAGAAGCCTGCGCACCACATCGAAAAGTAGCCCCCTGCTTGCTGCAACTAGAGAAATCCCGCACACAGCAACGAAGACCCAACGCAGCCAATAAATAAATTTAATTAATTAATTAATTAATTAAAAAAAAATAAGATGGAAAGGTTAACAGTGTTCTCAGAACAACACTTGCCACTGAACCTCTCTGTGGGTGCTCACATTGTGTCCCCTCTATGTGCAGTGTCCTGGCTCATCAGACCTATTGCATGGAGCCTAGACGCTTAACAAGCTAGGACTGAGGGCAGCCAAAAAACCCAGCCTTGAGACACCCTAGTTCCAAGAACATTTGGGAGAATTTTTGATCATGGGATAAGGGAACATGAAACAGTTCCTGAAGAGAAAGAGGAAAAACAAAGAAAAAATAAGGGCCAAAACCAAGAGTCAATGGCAAAACAGAACAATTTCAATCACTGCCTAAGCCTAGAACCAACTCTTTCACTGGCTGACAATGCCACATCTCTTGACTTACCCCAAACTAGAATGATGGCTTGTTTTTGTGGCTTCCTTGTACCATAATTAGTTTTCTTTTTATTTGCTTGCTTGTGTGTTGTTTAGAACCTGGCTTATTAAAAAAAAATTAGGTAGCATGCTACTATAATATGTTCAGAGAGAAACTGAACAGTCTGTGTGGTTTACTTTACTTCTCATAAAAAGGGATTTCTACTGACTGGGGAAAATTATCCAAGCGGGAAAGGAGTACCATATCCTAGCATGTTAAGATAAGATTACAAAATTCTCTGCATCAACAGAACGACATCCAAAGTATGTATTTCGAAGTCAACATTTTGCAGAGGAAAGAATACTATGCGCTATGTAAACACTTAGAGGAAGTTAGATTTTTTTTTAAGCTACAGAGATGAAGGTGGTACTGTTGGAGATACCTCTGTGGTATGATGATGGGCCAAGCTTTGTGACAGAAACCATTCATTGCAAGAATTTAAAATGCAGTCATAAAATAACCCACAAATACTGAACGCCTAACCAGCAGTCAGCTCTCGATAATGCTAAGGACACATTATTTTTCACTGGAAAAGAAAAGGTGGTTATTTTTCTAGCCTGTTAAATATATTGATGGCTTTTTTAGCAAAAGTTTATTACTGTGAATCTCCTTCACTTGAAAAGCTTACTTCTGACATTTCTCACCTCAACTCTTCGGGGAGAGCATTATACTGATGGATTCTTAAGCTTGTGTTATAGGAAATGAAAGCCTGGGAAGATTAAGCCATTTTTCCTCGGTCACTGCTATAGGAACTGGCTGGAGCCATGTCCTTGGATGGCAGCAGCTCTTTGCTGCCACCTCAAATTTTGACCTTCAATGACATTTCAGAAGGCCTGGGAAGTGTTTCAATGTAAACGGGAAGAAAAATACCTTAAGTTTTGGCATTCCCAAGCCTAGAGCAAGTTTTTCTGGAACCTCCCAGAAATCTCAATTTTCAATATTTTGCTTTTGTTCAAAATAATGCTGCATATATTTCCAATAACCATGAGTATGAGTAAAGTTTGATAAATAATGAGCAGTCCCCCACCAACTTGTACAGGTGGAAATGGGCCCGAGGGTCACTCACCATTCTCAAATATTTATAGAACAACAACTGTGTATGTAGCGCTATCAGATGCCAGCATCACAAAGTCCCAGCTAGAAAGGGTCCTTCAGGCCAGCGGGGAAATAAGATAATTATGTATGCAAAATGAAATAATAGTATAGGGCCATGGATCATTAAATGATAAATGAATGGATGGGCAGGAAGCGGCTAGTAATTGCCGAGAAAGGAGGTACCCTTGAGAATGGGCAGCTACCGTCATCCAGTGGAACCCGGCCACCTGTGTTCAAATCCCCTCCACCGTCTGCCACCCCTACAACCTGAAGCAAATTATTTTACCTCTCTTTGCTTCCGTTTCCTGATCTGTAATGAGCCAAGATAGGGGTGGGGGATATGCAGAAGGAGAAACTGATACTTTGCCTTGTTTTCAACATGATTATGTTCTTTACGGTTCATAGTCAGATGAACAAAAACCACCTTGACTCCGAGATAAACCAAAAATGTCTGATTCTGTCCCCCCAGATAAAGAAATCTTGACTATTTCCCATAAACTCCCTTAAAAAAGCAATTCTATCTATTTCATGCAATGTTGTCTGAAAATACATCATGACTTTTTTTTTGAATTTTATTTTATTTATTTTTTATACAGATATCATGACTTTTGAGAATATGATAATCACTTGAGAAAGCTGTTTTTTACTGTGAACAGATATGTAACCTTGGCAACTTGGTAGGTTTTATCTGTTTAAATCCCTGTGTTTGGGTTTGCTGTACCAGACCTTCTGAAGTTTGACTCTCCTGCATTCTTTGCAAGTAAACTTTTTCTTTCTTTTTGGAAATGCTCCTGTCTCTGAGCCTTCCTTTGACAGTAACAATAGTAACCACCTCTTAAAGCTATTATAAGGATTGAATTAATATTTATAAAGCACTTAGCACAGTGCTAGGCTTTTGTTCAATGATAAAGTGGTAGTAGTATGAGAAGGCTTCCCAGAGAGGAGCAGACTTTATCTGGTCCAGAAAAATGAGGAAGATTTAGATGGAATAGGGAAAGGCATGAGGGCAAAAATGTCACAGCCTGACTGAGGAACCCTGAGTAACCTTGTGGGAATGGAACAAAGGATTCGCTTTGAGTGTGGCAAGAGAGATGACACTGCTGGGAGTATCGGTTGTGAATTACACATTGAAGGGCACGGTCTTATTGGTGAAGATAATAGAGTTAGTGATATTGTTTGTAGTCAGTGACATGACCACACTCTACTGTAAGAAGTCCTTTTGTCCAATAATGCCTTTGGAAGCCAGAGCCCCTGTTAGTCCTGAATCGCTGTTTGAAGTTTAACTTGACTTTGCAAGCTGCCTTCTGCCTTTGCTGAAAATGAAGCAGACCGTTACTTCTTAACCACTCCCTCCAACCCCGACAATGCCAAAGTCTGCTGTTTCCTGGCAACCTGCTCAGAAGTCAGAATCGAAGCTATTTTGTAAACCAATCAGAGAAGCCACAACTAGCTCCTTTATTATGTCCTAATAGCATTTTTTTCTGCCCATCTTATTTGAGCGGAAAATCAGCTCATCATATAATTTCTGCTAGCGTGTTGTGAGCTGTGCAACATTCATTTCAGTACTGGTTCTAGAACTCCTCTGCCACTGATCACAACACTAATCAAGAAGCTGAATTCACATATGGACCAGTCTAGAGAACATGACTAATACTCTGTGAACTATGAGTCTGAAGCTTAATTCCCTTTTGCTTCTACATTTTGTTTTCTAACCTCTGAAATTCTACACTTCCTTCTTAATTTGATTTTCTGATTTTTTAAAAATCACTGCATCATGTACTGGAAACAAAGAGCTTTTCCAATTTTCTTCCAGTTAAAATCTTTGCCTTTCAAAATCTTTGACCCTACCTGAATCTTCTCATCCTTCTCATCCTTCTCATCATAAGCTTTGTGAATGTACTTTAATGAATGTAACTATTTATCTATAGCGGTTTTAATTTACTTATTGGTTCGATTAAATAATTTAGTCAGCATGGTATTGGGAAAAGAGCATTGAGTTCTTGTCCTGACTTTGACACTGGCTCATCACATGCTCTCAAACAAGACACCTACACACACTAAGCCTGACTTTTCTCATCTGTAAAACAAGAGGGTTGAACGAGACTAGGCAATACCTAACATCCTTTCCAGCATTAAAATTTCATAATCCATGATCTCATGTGCATCTAATCGATCAAGATGTTCTAAGACAGATCACCTTACTCCGTGGGGCTACACTGACTGTGATCAAAAACTTCTGACAAGGCTGCCAATGTTCTCTGCCTCCAGGGGTTCACACCCTAACGCAATCCTCTTCTCTCCAGTGTGAGCTGAACCTCGTGACTCCTTCTATCCAACAGAATACAGCAAAAGTGATGAGATGTCATTTCATGATTAGGTGCAATACTGCAATGCAATCTGACACTAGCTGCCGGGAGTGACCACAGAGTCCACAGATTTAAGGGCACAGACCCCAACAAAATTGCCTGCACTTTAAATGCCAGCCACAAGTTTGGGCATCCCCAAGCCACTGACCCTTCTAAGCAGCTGGCTCCAGATCCAGGGATTCTCACTACCCTCTAGGGTTCAACAATTCATTAGAACAACTCACAGCACTCAGGAAAGTGCTATATTTAGAATTACAGTTTTATTGTAAAGGATACAAATTAGGACCAGGCAAATGAAGGCACACAGAGCAAAGTTGGGGAGGGCCTCAGATGCAGAGTTTTCATGTCCTCTCCCTGTAAAATTAGGACACAGCCACCTGACACACGTCAGTGCATTCACAAGCCAGGAAGCTCACTGAGCTTCAGTTTCCAAAGTTTTTATTGCAGTTTCATTACTTGTCCTGGGTTGATTTAATCATTGGTTGAGCTCAGTCTCCAACCCCTTTTTCTCCCTGGAGGTTGAGCTAAAAATTCCAACCCTCTAATCTGACTTTGCATCCTTTTCATCTCATAAACTCAGGTATGGTCGGAGGTCCCACCATGAATAACAAAGACACTCTTATAACTCAGGAAATTCCGAGGATGTAGAGGTTATCTTCCAGGAACCAGGAGCAAAGATGAGCAAAATTCTTTATTATACTTTAGGTTACAAAAGATTGTAACCTTTCATCTTGCTAGCAGATCAAATCTATTACTGGTTTCGATGAAGCAAAAGGCAAGGTATTGAGGGAGGCCTCAGTCCAACAACCCTCAAAGAACTGAATCCAAATTATTAGAGAAATGCAAATCAAAACCACAACGAGGTATCACTTCATACTGGTCAGACTGGCCATCATCAAAAAGTCTACAAATAATAAATGCTGGAGAAGGTGTAGAGAAAAGGGAACCCTCCTACACTGTCGGTGGGAATGTAAATTGGTGCAGCCGCTATGGAGAACAGTATGGAGGTTCCTTAGAAAACTAAAAATAGAGCTACTGTATAACCAGCAATCCCACTCCTGGGCATATACCTGGAAAAGACTAAAACTCTAATTTGAAAAGATACATACTCTGCAATGTTTATAGCAGCACTATTTACCATATCCAAGACATGGAAACAACCCTAGTGCCTATCAACATATGATCGGTTTAAGAAGATGTGGTATATATATATACAACGGAATATTACTCAGCCATAAAAAAGGATGAAATAATGCCATTTGCAGCAACGTGGATGGACCTAGAGATTATCATACTAAGTGAAGCAAATCAGACAAAGACAATATTACATGATATCACTTATATGTGAATTCCAAAAAATAATACAAACGAGCTTATTTACAAACAGGAACAGACTCACAGACATAGAAAGCAAACTTATGGTTACCAAAGGGGAAGGAGAGGGAGGGATAAATTAGCAGTATGGGATTGGCAGATACATACTACCATATATAAAACAGATAAACAACAAGGATTTATCATATAGCACAGGGAACTATATTCAATATCTTGTAATAACTTACAATGGAAAATAAATTTTAAAAAGAATATATATATCAGAATCACTTTTCTGTACACCTGAAACTAACACGATATTGTAAATCAACTATATTTCAATTTTTTAAAAATCCAAAAGAAACTGAATCCAGTCAACAA
Source organism: Delphinapterus leucas (assembly GCF_059928025.1). Lineage (NCBI taxonomy): Eukaryota > Metazoa > Chordata > Mammalia > Artiodactyla > Monodontidae > Delphinapterus > Delphinapterus leucas. The sequence continues at coordinate 27,566,735 of NC_143129.1, forward strand.
GTTGTGTGAAGTTGGAAGCTGATCCCTCCCCAGTTGAGCCTTCAGGTAACACCCTGATTTCAGTCTTATAGGAAATTATATATATATATATATATATATATATATATATATATATATTTTTTGGCCACGCCGATGTGGGATCTTAGTTCCTGGACCAGGGGTTGAACCTGTGCCCCCTGCAGTAGAAGCACGGCGTCTTAACCACTGGACCACCAGGGAAGTCCCAGCCTTATAAGAAATTCTGAAGCAGAGGACCCAGCTAAGCCCATCACAGATTTCTGACTCACAGTAACTATAAAATAATAAATATGTGTTGTTATAATTTGCTAAAATTTTGGGATAATTTGTTACGTAAGAATACACATAACTAATATACTGACTACGTTGTGACTAAAAGACAGTGATGTCCTGAACGCAGAGAACCTAGAAGGTTAAACCAAATAAATGGATTTCCTAAGTAATGCTAAGTAAGTGAAAAAAATGAGATGGATCTGCTTAAGCAGAAAACTACTGGCATGGAGAGATTAAGTGACTTCCCTTAGATCAAACAGGAAGTAGTAAAGTGAAGATTTGAACCCCCAGTGGCCAGAGTCCAGAACCTGTGCAATAAAAATTCAAACTGCAAAACCACAAGATAACTGCCCAAGGTCCCTTACTATCAAGGCATTTCTCCCCCACAAGTTCTTATTTACATGCCATTGTTTCCAAAGAGGATATAGAGTGTCTCAGTAATCCTACAATACACTGTAATAAAATTAAAATAAAATCTAATGAGGAAATCAGAATGAAGGGACTATCAGGAAAGAAAAAATAGAAGGAAGCTACGAGGGCTTATTCACTGGGTAGAGGTGGGAGCCACAAATTCTGAACTCTGAATATTCAGGATTCTAGGACAGAAGAAAAAAATATGATCAATTACATGATGCACGGTGCTCTCAGAAGTTTAAAGCAATTTGTTGCACAGGAAAAGAACAACTATTAAAATCAGAGAAAATTTTTTTTCCTGCAGGCTCTCACAAAGGAAATAGTGTGTAATATAGTCATCGATAGCCACAAAAACATCTATAGGGAACAAAAATAATGTTATCCAGCTTCCTGCTGATGTCTCAACACATGCACAGATTTTAGAGTAGCTAGAAAAACGGATGCAATGCCTAGCTTCTCTCTCTTTCATGTTTTTTCTTTCTCAGTATTCTTTTCATTCCTCCTACTCTGATACCTGCTCTTTGGTAATTTGAGCATTAGAGAAAAAGCTGTGAAATCTTGGGCTGAAAATGAAAACCAAGTACAAAATCACTACGACAATTACTGTTTTCATAAAGAGGAATTGGAAGAGGAAGAAGAGGAGGATGTAGTTCCCTAAGTAAATCAACTGCTTCTTTCCTTTGGACAAACTAACCCTCCTCCATAGCTGTGTGCCCTGCATTCCGCCATCCCACTAGTCAAAATTTAAATGTGCTATTAGGACACATTAGATTCCAACACTTGTATGTTCTCTGTTTGCAGTTGCAGTATGATACTATTTGATTTCTTTGCTGTGAAAACTAAATCCTACAACAGCCCAGCTGGGAATGTCCTGCCTCTTGTAACTATTTGAAGTCTCTGGATAACCTATTTGAACGCTCATTATTTCGTGGATCCCAATGACCTTATAAATGAAGCTATTATATGATTATGGAAGAGCTATTAAAAATAATATCAGGAAGCCAAGGGATATAAAACAAAAACATGAGTAATTGCTTTGGTCTGTGATCGTGAAATGTTTGGTTTCCATAAAGGACAAGCCCTTTAAATCGAGGCAGGGAGAGGCAAAACGCTGTACAACTTCTTCCCAGAATGTCCTTTGGCAGATCAGTGCCAATAGTTAGCCATTTAATTTCCATGTGATTGTTAGAAGAGACAAGCGATGGGTCTTCCCTGACAGTCCAGTGGTTAGGACTCTGCACTTTCACTGCCATGGCCCGGGTTCAATCCCAGGCTGGGGAACGAAGATCCCACAAGCCACCCCCTCGGACAAAAAAATAGACAAGTGATTCTCAAAGGTAAGGACCATCCCCCCACCCAAGATGGGGACTTCTCAGAATTTGGAGAAGTGAACTGTGTAAGTTGAAATCACATTATAATGTTCTAATATTACTTTACATTGGAAAAAATGAAAGTGTACATTTTCGATATGAAAATGAAAGTAATTCTCAACAAGATCTTTGCTGCAGATAACACAAAGAGGCACTGTTTCTCAAGGTCATAAGAAAGTAGGGGACATGGGGGCATGCCTCGCTATGGACATACCCTGTAAATCAGTACAGGATCTGAGATTTCTATCGTTATCAACGAGGACACAGACTTAAAAGTTGAGAAACGTGCCGGACAGTTGACCATGACTGATTCATCTTCCTCTCTCCGGCACTTATCATTCCATTTACACAAAAATCCAGGACAAAAAAATCCAATCTGTGATTATAGAATGCATACCAGTGGTTGCCTGGAGCGAGAGGTATGAGGAGTGGGGATTGACTGGGAAGGAACGCGAGGGAATCTTTTGGGGTGATGAAAATGTTCAGTTTCGTTTTTACTTTAATTAAAAAATACGTCATTGATTAAAAATGCTAACCATCGGGCTTCCCTGGTGGTGCAGTGGTTGAGAGTCCGCCTGCCGATGCTGGGGATATGGGTTCGTGCCCCGGTCCGGGAAGATCCCACTTGCCGCGCAGTGGCTGGGCCCGTGAGCCATGGCCGCTGAGCCTGCGCATCCGGAGCCTGTGCTCCACAGCGGGAGAGGCCACAACAGGGAGAGGATCGAGTACCGCAAAAAACAAACAAAAAAGCCTATTCAGTTACTCTGCCCATTTTTTAATTGGATTGTTTGGTTTTTTTGCTATTGAGTTGTATGAATTCTTTATATACTTTGGATATTAACCCCTTATCAGCTGTATGATTTGCAAATATCTTCTCCCATTCAATAGGTTGCCTTTTCATTTTGTGGATGGTTTCCTTTGCTGTGCAGAAACTTTACAGTTTGATGTAGTGCCACTTTTTTTTTTCTTCACTTTTGTTATGTTTGCTTTTGGTGTCAAATCCAAAAAAATCATTGCAAAGACTGACATCAAGGAGCTTTCTGCTTATGTTTTCTTCTGGAAATTTTATGGTTTCAGGTCAAATTTATTTCTTAATTAGTAAAAACATGTTTGTTTTTTGTTTTAGGGTTTTTTTCCTTTGTACTTATACCACCTAATTCCTCTAAAGTTATACTTAGTAAACTTTTTTGGTAGTTCTCTCTTTCCTGCTAGACCATAAGATTAATGAAGGCATAAAACCTGTGAATCTGGATCAGCAGTGTATCTCAGGCATAAGCACTTAACACAAGTAAGTGTGAAAAAATGTTTGCTAAAAGCTACAAGCTTCAGAAACACTGTCTCATAGAACCACAAATATTTTGTACATAGTCTTATACTTGCCAATTCTGTTATATCTTTGTCCTTACTTCTTTGTGTTCTGAAATAACTTTTTATTTTTATGTTTTAAAATCATTTGTAAGATGTTACATCATTTTTCGGGGAAAAATCCGTTTTAAAGTACAATATTTTTATTTGGGATTTCAGAGAATGTTCTATATCTTGATTGTGGTAGTGCTTGCATGAGCATGCACATTTGACATAATGCATCAAAATGTGTGCACTAGGGACTTCCCTGGTGGTCCAGTGGGTAAGACTCTGTGCTCCTAATGCAGGGGGCCCGGGTTCGATCACTGGTCAGGGAGCTAGATCCCACATGCTGCAACTAAGATCCAGCACAGTCAAAATAAATAAATAAACAAAAACAAAATGTGTGCACTTTGCATGCAAATCCTACCTCTATAAAGCTGATTTTAAAGGGAAACTTAACAGGTAACGGAACTCTCGATCCCCTTCACCCCAACATTCCTCCCAGTGTTCCCCATCTCAGGAAATGTCTACTGCATTCTTTTATCCCCAAGGTCTCATCAGAGAGGCCAACCTTGACTACCCTAGATAAATAGCAATTCCTTTTCACTCTCTATCCCCCAATCCCGCTTTACTTTTCTTCATAACACATATCCTCATCTTACATATTATATATGTATTTTTTATCTCCCTTAACTAGAATGTATTTTGTATGTTTTGTTCCCTGCTGTATCCCAAGAACCTAGAACAGTACGTGGCACATTGAAGATGTTCAATACATTTCTGCAGAGCAAGTTAAGGAATCCGTTTTTCTTTCCTCTTCTCATTGAAAGTCCTGAGCCCACAAACATCTTAAAATTGACATTGCTAAAGCTCAACTCTAGAAAGAGAAAGCTAAAGTTTTCTCTCTGCTGAAAGCTGAAACCTGTGGCTCTCTTAGTCTCTCCCTCCCATTAAACGGCCCCATCATTCACCTTGTTGCTAAGAACAAGGAACAAGGAATCATCCTTGATTCCTCTTTCTCTCATTTACCACCTTCAATCCATCAAAGATCCTTATTTAGGTTTATCTCCAAAATATATCTTTAATTCATCTATTTCTTTGTATCTCCACTGCCACCATACTAGTCCAAGCCAACATCATCACTGCTTGGCTTGTTAAAATAGCTCCTGACTTTTCCACTCACATCACCCAATCCTCTCCCAGTTCAATCTCCACACAGCAGCCAGTGACCTTTTCAAATCAGAACATGTTACTTCCCGCTGAAAAGACTACAGTAGCTTTCTGGAACCCTTAGAATAAAATCCAGTCTCCTTCCCATGGCCCAGAAGATTCTATGTGATATTTCCCCAACCTGTCACTTTACTTCTCACTACCACCCAGCCACCTGGCTTTCCTTCAGGAGCACCAAGTTCATTCTGGTCCCAGGGCCTTTGCATTTGCAGTTCCCTCTGCCTGGCATTCTGTCGCTTGAATCCTTCACTTGGCGAGCCCCTTCTTGTCATTCAGGTCACAGCTCAACCTCACCTCCCCATTACCACCCTCCTGAACTGTTCAATCTCAATTACACTTTGCATGCATCCTGTCACATTCTATGTCATTGCCATCTAAGATTACCTTGTCTCCTTATTTGTATAATTATTTACTGTCTTACTCCACAGTGAGCTCTATAAGGACCTTCTCTCTCTTGCTCCCCATGGCCTAGTGATTAGAAGAGTAACCGGCATACAGGAGGTTCTCACTAAACAGTTATTATACAAATAAAGGAAAATTCACTTTTAAATAGAAAGAGGTAGAGACATAAGTTTGCAAGCGTTTTAAACAGGAAACTAGTTAACCAATTTCTACCAAAGAGGAACTATTTTATATTCTAATATTCGACCCTTTAACCTTAAAATATTCACACTTTAATTCACTAATATCATTCCTGAGAAACTACCCTAAAGTTTTTTTTTAAAGGTAAAAGCTGTATCCACAAAATGTTTATACCTCAGCTATAATGTAAATAAAAAGGTAGAAACAACCAAAATGGCTAACACTTGGTAAATGAGTAGGTAAATTATAGACATTTCACATTATAACTACCAACTCTCTCTAATATCAAGGAGAAATGTATCAGTTTTGTTAAAAAACAGCAGAACACAACTCTCTGTACTTTTCTGTTTACAAGTACGTACAATGTGAGCGCAGTACACAGGGAATTGCAGGGGCAAAACTACTGTATTAGAATGACAGAAGTAGAGATAGTTTATGTTTTCAAACTTTTCTTTAATGTTGAATCAATTGATTTTTATAAGAAATTTCTTATACAAAACAAAATAATGTATACCCTCAGATCTTGTGGGACTGTTCAATAATAGATACTTGAAGACAGATTTTCCAAACTTGCTGGAAACAGAATTTCTTAGCATTCTTGTTAATGAAGGTGCCTGAGCCCCATCCCAGATCCACCGACTCCAAATCTCCAGAGAAGGTACCCAGGAATCCTTATTTTTAACAAGCACTGATGATTTGGCAACCACTAGTTTAGGGCAGCAAACAACATCATCATGATCCGAAAGATTCAATGTAGTTTTCAGTCCTCCAGTTGGTTTGCTCCCATCCATAAGGATATGTTTCTCATTCCTCTGCATTCCCTCTTATTGAAGAACCTCAGTGAACCATCTTAATAAGCCTCTCAACCTACTTTTTCTATGCACTCACAAAGTAGCAATGTTCTCAAGCAACACATGGTAAGAGAAAAGAAATGTGGAGGCTGACTTGGATTACTCAGTGAATTACAGGTAGAAAGCAGACCATGATATAGTTTATGAGATCTGGAGACAGAGCAAAGGAAGGTATTTTTTTTTTAAAGTAGCATTAAAGTGACTGTGATTGTAGTTTAGGGAGAGAGTACTAATGGAAGAAGGAAATCTATAGGAACAACAAATAGACCTTCTTATGTGCCCCTGTTTCTCATTTCCTCCCCACCCCTGGCCCAGGGTAAAAGTGAGAGGCCCAGACCCTATCCAGGGACCGAGCTCAAGTTTTACTAGGCTAAATGCTGGGAAGAAGTTCCCAAGGGGGGTGTGGTGGTCATATACTCATTCCCAACGTGCGACAACATGAAAGGGTGTTTCGAGAGCCTGTCAAATGAACTAAGGATGTACAACAGGGGTGTCAAGAGAAAGAACAAAGGACAAAACAGGTCAAATGGCTCAGTGGCTAGGTCCTTGAATGGAGCAAACTCTTTAGACAACAACGCAAATTTGATGGCGAGGGCAGCAGAGTTCCTAAATGGCCTTCACTGTACTGAACAAGAGTGTCCTCCTACTGGTCATTGTGCTGGTCCCACCTGTAAGATTAGGTCCCTGACTGCCCTGGTTTCTTGTTTAACTCTGCAAGTTCACGTTTAGTGTCAGAGTCCCATCCGGAACATGATTAGCTCAGCTAGAGATTCTAACATGTGCCTTCCTCTCACTAGCCTCCCCCCTCACCTCCTGCTCTCTGAGATGATTTCCTAGAACTTAGAACTACTTCTTAATTCTGCCAAATATTGCCTCAACCCACCGGACAAAATGTCCTCTGATAAGAATGTTGAGAGAGTGGACGGCTGGCTACCCATCCTTGGGGGCAGTTTCTCCAGCTCTGGTTCCACCTAGTATCCTTCATCCCAGCCCTTGACACTATACTTGATTCAACATAAGAGATGACCAGGGACTTCCCTTGTGGCACAGTGCTTAAGAATCCACCTGCCAATGCAGGGGACACAGGTTCGATCCCTGGTACAGGAAGATCCCACGTGCTGCGGAGCAACTAAGCCCATGTGCCACAGCTACTGAGCCCGTGCACCACAACTACTGAAGCGCGCGCACCCTAGAGCCCACACGCCACAACTACTGAGCCCACGCGCGGCAACTACTGAAGCCCCGCACCTAGAGCCTGTGCTCCGCAACAAGAGAAGCCACCACAATGAGAAGACCGCACACCGCAACGAAGAATAGCCCCAGCTTGCCGCAACTAGAGAGAGCCCGCGTGCAGCAACAAAGACCCGACGCAGCCAAAAATAAAAGAGATGACCAATACCCAAAGAACATCTGAATGATGCTCAAGGACCTTAGTTACTTGCATGCACTTAATATTTTGTAACAGGGCCAATGATAAAGATACCTTCAAAGAGGTAACAATTTCTTAATTCCTTCAGAGACAACAAAGCCTCAAGAAGCTCAGAACCTGAGCAGGAAGGCAGGCATCTAGCTCTTTAAAAGCCCCTCTCAGGGTATGCAGAAAGGGGAACCCATCCTCCTTGTAAGCTGGTGCAGCCACTATGGAAAACAGTATGGAGGTTCCTGAGAACGAAAAATAGAGTTGCAAAGTGATCCAGCAATCCCATTCCTGGGCATATATCTGGACTGCACCCCTATGTTCATAGCAGCACTGTTCACAATAGCCAAGACATGGAAACAACCTGAATGTCCATCGACAGATGAATGGATAAAGAAGATGTGGCGCATATAGACAATAGAATACTGAGCAGCAATTTTAAAAAAAAGAAGAATGGGGCTTCCCTGGTGGCGCAGTGGTTGAGAGTCCCCCTGCCGATGCAGGGGACATGGGTTCGTGCCCTGGTCCGGGAAGATCCCACATGCCGCGGAGCGGTTGGGCCTATGAGCCATGGCCGCTGAGCCTGAGTGTCTGGAGCCTGTGCTCCGCAACGGGAGAGGCCACAGCAGTGAGAGGTCCGCGTACCACACAAAAAAAAAAAAAGAATGAAATAATGCCATTTGCGATAACATGCATGGACCTAGAGATTTTCATATCAAGTGAAATAAATCAGAAAGAGAAAGACAAATACCATATGATATCATTTATATGTGGAATTTAAAATATGACACAAATGAACCTATCTACAAAGCAGAAACAGACTCACAGACATAGAGAACAGACTTGTGGTTGCCAAGAGGGAGGGGAGGTTGGAGAGAATGGATTGGGAGTTTGAGGTTAACACATGCAAACTATTATATATAGAATGGATAAACAACAAGGTCCTACTGTATGGCACAGGGAAATATATTCAGTATCCTATTATGAATCATCATGGAAAAGAGTGTAAAAAAGAATGTGTACATATGTATCACTGAATCACTTTGCTGTACAACAGAAACTAACACAACATGGTAAATCAACTATAGTTTAAAAAAAATTTTTTTTAAGCCCTTCTCACTGGCCTTCTGCTTTCTGAGATGTATTTGAATCGAGCAGCTGGGATCTGAACCACAATTGTTAGTTCAGACCCCATCAGATTCAGAAATATACCAGGCACCCCTAGTCTGCAGCTCTTGCCATCTCATTTTCTTTGATAAATTCTTGACTTTAACTCCCATTCCATGTTCCCAATTCTACCATCCACCCTCTCAGCTCTTGGCATCTTCTTTTCTGACATGTAATACATTGGCTTTGCTCCTTAACTCTGCCCTCACTTCCCAATGTGGCTCTGATGCTCTACTTTACCTGCTCCTCATACCTATGTCCTAACATGTGCCCCCACCAGTAGGTATGGGACAATGACCAGGGGACAATCAAGACAGTAGAAATGCTGTGTGTGGTGTTTCCATCCAAAGTTTTCAGGCTTTTCCCTATTTTAAGCTTCAGAATCATTCTAGCTTGCTGTTTAGGCCTTGAGACTCCAAACCATGGTGTCACATTTCGATGAAGCCTAGGAAAGTATGAAGCAGTTATTAACGAGTCATGGACCATCGTTTCTTTTGAAGCCTCTGTAGGTAGGAGTCTCTAGTTAGTCTTGGATCAGAACCACTTTTGATCTCGAAGCTTTGTAGAGCAGGATCTGCCTCGGGGAATAATAGCCTTCAGACTTCATACTGCTGTGGCTCACACTGGTGACAACTCCTCTACCACCGCCCAACCCCTGCAGACGTTGAAGAGCTGACCCCCGCATTACATTCCAATGACTAAGAACTGTAAACACCCCCCTCCACTCTGCATCATGATCATAATCTAATTCATTGGGTATTTGTGAGCATCTACTCTGCCAATGCACCATGCCAGCTACTCGAGGCGTACAAAGATAAATGAGACAAGTTTGCTTTGAAAAGAATTACAAATCCAAATTTAAGGGGGAAAAAAATCGAAAGTATTTATCAAAAAAAGTGGGATGACCTATTCCCCACAATGCTTTATGAAAATCACAGAAGTAGAGGCCAGTGCCTGAAAGCCAGAGAAAAGAAGAGTTCTTAAATAGTTAACTGATGAGAAAATCTGAGTTCTAACAGTACTATGAACCTGAGTACACAATTATGCAACCTAAAAACAGCAGCTTCCTCATCGATTATACCATGGGAGTGGGGGTGGGAGGACACATAAATACAGAAAAGCCAACCCTGTAGCACGCCTAAGGAATAGGTGTGCAGTTTATTTACAGTGAAGATTCTCAGAGTTTCTGATTTGGTAGATCTTAGATAAGTCCTAGGAAACTTCATTTTTAACAACCACTCCAGATTCTTCTGATGAAAGTTTCTGACCACAATTCTGAGACACGCTGACCCATAGCAACAGGAGATAGGGACAGATCATGCCTAGCTGTCCCAACACTTAACTGGAGTATCGAGATTCAAATATCCTGCTTCCCTGCTATCAACTCATCATCTCTCACCATCCTTCATTAAAATGTTGTCTGAATGTGCGATAAAGGGCCTATAGCAAGTGAAGGAGACTGACATTTAAGCTTCCTTTGCTTTATGGTAAATCCACTTAGGTGAAGAAGTGAACCATGGAGTCAAGAAGGTGGAGTCCCATGGTGAGACCAGTTTCCTTAAAAGAGGAACAAGGTAGCCAACTCTCTGCTCTCCACCATGTGAGGACACAACAAAAAGATAAGCATCCATAAACCAGGAAGTGTTCCCTAACTAGACACCAAATCTGCCAGAACCTTGATCTTGGATTTCTCAGCCTTCAGAACTGTGAGAAATAAAGGAGTTTTTTTTTTGTTTAAACCACCCCCCCCCCGCAAATAACAGAAGAAGTGAGCCATGGAAACATCTAGGTAAAGGACTTTCCAGGGAGAGGGAATGACCTTGAGGCAGGAGGATGTCGGGCGTGAGGAGAGTAAGAGGCCGTGTGTCTGAAGCATAAGAGTGATGAGGAGAGCCGTAAACAATGAGGTCAGAGCTGTCATGGAGGCCCGAGTTTGTCAGGTCTTGTTGGCCTTTGTAAGGACTTTAGCTTTTACTGAGTAATGGAAACTATGAAGAAGAGAGATGGGATCTGACTTATGTTATAGTAGGGTCACTCTGGCTGCTGGGTTGAGAATAGATGAGGGAAGATGCAGGAACACCAGTTAAGAAGGCGTTACAATAACCCAGGCAAGAGGTGACGGAGGCTGGAACAAGCAGTAGAAGTGGTGAGAGGTGGAATATTCAGAACATATGCTGAAGGTAGAGCCTGCAGGACTCGCTGATGGATTGGATGTGGGCTGTGAAAGAGAAGGGTTAAGAATGACTTCAACTCAGGGGTGCAGGGTTTCTTTTTGGAGCAATACAAATGTTCTCAAATTGATTGTGGTAATGGTCACCCAAGTCTGTGAATACACTAAAAGTCATTGAATTGTACACTTTAAATGGGTGGTGTAGGATATTTACATTATATCTTAATACAACTGCTTGTTTTAAAATGACTTCAAGGTTTTGGGTCTGAGCAAGAGGAAGGATCAAGTGACCATTCATTGAGATGAGGAACACTGTGGAAAGAGCAGGTTTGATGGAGCTCGGTTGGGGATACAGTCATTTGGAGATATACTAAATTTGAGATGACTATTAGACATCCAAATGGAAATATTCCTTAGGCAGTTGGATATTTAAATCTCAAGGTCACAAGAGTGGATGGGGCTGGAGATATGTTTGTTTTAGAAGGCAATAAATGAGACCACCTAGAGAGTGAATATAGATAATAAAGAGAAGAAGGCCAGTGACTGAGCCCTGAGACACCCCCAATATTAGGAGATCGGGGAAATGAAGAGAGAATGAAAGAAGAGACTAGTCGGGTAGAAGGAAAACCAGGATGATGTATGACCTGAAATACAGCAGGCACAGCAAGTATTTTAAAGAGGGTAGAACAACCTTCTCAAATGCCTTTGACAAGTCAAGTAAGATGAGAACTAAATATTGGCCGTTGGATTTAGCAACGTGTAGCTCCTGGAGATCTTAATAAGAGCAATTTTGAAGATGTGGCCAGCGTAAAAGCCTGATTGGAGTGGAATCAAGAGAGAATATGAGAAGAGAAATTAGAGGCAGGAAACATGGCCAACTCAAGAAGTTTTGCAGTGAAGGGAAGGAGAGAGATGGAGTAGTAGCTGCAAGGATATGTGAGGTCAAGAGCTGTTTTGTTTTTTTTTTTTAAGATGGGAAAACTAATGGCATGTGTGTATGCTGAGGAGAAATATTAGGTAAAGAGAGAAATTTTAATGGAGAGAAAGGAAAATTGCAGGAGTGATTCCTTGAGTAGAGGAGGGAAGGTGGGATCTACTAGGGAAGCAGAAAGGTTAGCCTTCTCTGGGAACTAGAAAATTCATCCAAAGTAACAAAAGAGAAGGCAGAGTACATGGGTAGGTACAGGTCAGTGGGTACATGTGGGATGAGAGCTTGTGGAAGTTCTCTTTTGATTGCTTGTATTTTGTCTTTGAAGTAATTAAGAAGCCAGATCAATAACTGAATGCAGGTGGAGAGACGGAGGAGTATTGAAGGTTTGAGAAGAGAGGAGAAGCTGTGAAATAATCATTAGAAAAAATGGTAGAGGGCTTCCCTGGTGGCACAGTGGTCGAGAGTCCGCCTGCCGAGCAGGGGACGCAGGTTCGTGCCCCGGTCTGGGAAGATCCCACATGCCGCAGAGCGGCTGGGCCCGTGAGCCATGGCCATTGAGCCTGCGTGTCCAGAGCCTGTGCTCTGCAACGGGAGAGGCCACAACAGTGAGAGGCCCGCGTACCACAAAAAAAACCAAAAAAACAAAAACAATATGTAGGGGCACAGATCCAATATACATAAACAGAAGACAAGTTAAATGGGCTTACTGGCAGGAAGTGGTTTAAATTGTTTCCAAAGTTTTATTCTGTTGTTTAGATCAGGGGTCAGCCTGGCCTAGATGTTAACTAGTTGACCACATGTGGAGCGATAAGGGAGTAGGAAGACTTTTCACAGGTCCATTTCAAACAAAACAAAACTGCATATAACTAGTCAATTTATCCAATGGACGAAGGGAGTGATGATTCACTTCTTAAAGGATTTTCTTTTTTTTTAAATTAATTTATTTTTGGCTGTGTTGGGTCTTTGTTGCTGTGCGCGGGCTTTCTCTAGTTGCAGTGAGTGGGGGCTACTCTTCGTGTGGCACGTGGGCTCAGTAGTTGTGGCTCGTGGGCTCAGTAGTTGTGGCTCGCGGGCTCTAGAGCGCAGGCTCAGTAGTTGTGGTACACGGGCTTAGTTGCTCCGCGGCATGTGCGATCTTCCCGGACCAGGGCTCAAACCCATGTCCTCTGCATTGGCAGGCGGATTCTTAACCACTGCACCACCAGGGAAGACCCTAAGGGTTTTCTTTATAAAGATAAAGCACAATTCCATTTACAGAAATTCAATTTCAATCCAACCTACCAAGAAAGTATATAACTCTAATAAAGCAAGGTAGGAAATGAACTCATTTCAGATCAAATTGTAACAGGTTCTATGAAGATATAGCAATACCCTAGGTAGAAAAATGAAATTACAATCTATTAGTGGAGATAAAGTTAACAGATTATAAATATGCACATACTTAGGCATAATTGAATGCTAAGCAATCCTAGGGTAGAAGAACTAAAGAAGTAACGTCAAAGAATTTTATGATCTGCAACAATGATGGGTAAAATGACCAATAGTTTACATACCCATGAATGGGGAAAGGACGCCAATTCTAACAAGCTAACCACTACCACCACCTCCAGTTCATCTTCTTGCTTTAGTTGCCACTCCCTTTCCTCTAGCCCTTAGTCATGCCTAGCTTCTTCTGCAGTTTCTACCATGCAACAATGAGATTCCAAACCAAAGCAGGAAAAGAAAGGACACATTGCAAACTTAAAGATCAAAGACCCAGAACAAAAGACAGAAAGCTTCAAAATTTAGTGATTTGTGCACCTTTAATCCTTGTCACAGGATAGTACAAGGATACGTAATGTACAACGTGAGAAATATAATTAACACTGTTGGGGTGATATATGAAAGCTGTTAAGAGAGTAAATCCTAAGAGTTCTCACCACAAGAAAAAAAAATTTTCTACTTCTTTAATTTTGTATCTATATGAGATGATGGATGTCCACTAATCTTATTGTGATAATCATTTCATGATGTATGTAAGTCAAGTCATTATGCTGTACACATTAAACTTATACAGTGCTGTATGTCAACTATAGCTCCAGAAAACTGGCAGGAAAAAAAAAAAAGAGAGTACAAACTCTCATATGCTCTTCATCTGGATTCAGCAATTGTTAACATTTATCATATTTGCTTTATTAATCTCATTCTCTATCTATCTATATATTGAACCATTTGAGAGCAAATTGAGATATCATGCTCCTTTACCCCTAAACACTTCAACGTGTATTTCCTAAGAAGAAGGACATTCTCTTATGTGACTGCAATAAAATTATCCAAATCAGGAAAATTAATACGATTACAATATTATTATCTAACGTATATTCTCTATTCAAATTTTGCCAATTGTCACAGTAATGTTCTTATTGCACTTATTCCTACTCCATGATCCAATCCAGGATCACCTATGTTTAGTTATCTTGTTGCTTTCGTCTCTTTTAATCTGGTAAAATTTCATAGCTTTTGTCTTTCATGACATTAACCTTTTTTAAGATGATGGGATAGTTACCTAGATTTGTCTACCTCAAATACAGGTTATGTATTTTTTGGTAGGAATACCACATTATGTTACGTCCTTTTTAAGATAACACATCAGGAGCTGTATAATATCCATTTCCCCCCATAACTCATGATGTCAATTTTGATCATTTGGTGTGGTGGTGTCCACCAAATTTCACTATTGTAAACCTTTTTATTTTGTAATTGATAGGTGATTTATGGGGATTATTTTGAGACTATGTAAATATTATATTCCACATCACACCTTTACTTTCTAGTTTTAGCATCTTTTGATGATTCTTGCCTAAATCAATTTTTTATTGAGATACAATTCACGTATTATAAAATTCACTATTTGAAAGTGTACAGTTCATTGGTTTTTAGTATATTCACAAAGTTGTGCACCAATCACCATTATCTAATTCCAGAACATTTCGTCACCCCAGAAAGAAACCTTTCACCCCTTAGCAGTCACTCCCCTTTCCTTTGCTCTTTCCAGCCCCTGGGAACCACTAATCTACTTTCTGTCTTGGTCGATTTGGCTATTTCAGACATTTCATATCAACGGATTCATACAATACATGGTCCTTTGTGTCTGGCTTCTTGAATTGAACATGTATTCAGAGCTCATTCATATGGTAGTTTTAATCAATCCCTCATTCCTTTTTACCTAAATCAATTATTACTATGGTTCTTGAAAAATGATGATACTCTACATCATTCCATCGACACTTACTAGTTAACATAATTTTTATCTCCCTTTATCAGGAAAGCACTTTAAGAAAATTGCACGATGAAGATCATTTTAGACAGGGTTCCCTTGCCCTCAAGTCGTTTCCAATCTTAGAAGAAAGGGCTTACAAAGACTACCTTTCTTCTCTGCTTCCCACTTGAACAAGCAGCAATGTGTCTCTCTCGTCTGTCATCCACGGGCTCCTCCCCCTTCTCCAGGTGCCCCTCCCCGGCGGCTCAAGAGGCGGAAGTGACGCAGAGGAAGTGTCCCTCTTCCCCTTGCTGTGGGAGGAAGGAATCAAACCCCCAAGATGGCGGCGGCGTCGGAGGAGCGGATGGCTGAGGAAGGAGGCGGTGGCCACGGCGACGGCGGCTCCCCTTCGGCCATCGGCTCTACCCAGCGACTGCCCCCACCTCCCCCGCCCCAGGCCCCGCAGCCGGGGTCCCAGGCTCCCCCGGCCCCGGCGCTGGCTCCGGACCAGCTGCCTCAAAACAACACGCTCGTGGCGCTGCCCATCGTAGCCATCGAAAACATCCTCAGCTTTATGTCCTACGACGAAATTAGCCAGCTCCGCCTGGTGAGGCCCCCACGGGACCCCCGCCGCCCTCTCCGCCGGGCCGAGGTTTGGGGAGGGCCCGAGAGGGAAAGAGCGTTCCCCGGGGAGGGAGCCCCTTGGGAGCCGCAGCCGGCGCCAGAGCACCGAGTGCGCCCCTCCCGCCCCAAAGTCTCTGTCGGGGCCGGTCCGCGGGTCTTGTACGGATTTTGCCCTTGCTTTGGGGCTGGGGGCGACTGCGTGCGGGAACTTGGCCTTGGGGGGCTCCGTGCTCCCCACCCGGAAGCGGGGCCGCGGCCGGGGAGGCAGCGGGAGCTGGGCTTCCCACCTCCTCCCGACCTGAATGTGGACCCCGGAGGGATCTCGCCACCTGCCTTTTGTATATCACCCTCCAGCCCCCGTCCGGAGTTAGGGGGCCAGCACTCCGAAGTAGGCGAGATGATCCCAGCCAGGTTTGGTTTGTCTGCGAGAATAACGTATTGTTACCCCGCCCCACCCCCGCTAAGTTTTTTTGTTGCAGAAAATAAAGTCGGATCGGTCGGTCCTCCCAAAAGCCGGTAGAGGTTTGGAGGAATTGGAACGTAGCCTCAAGCCCAGCGCCCTAGTTGACCAGTAAAGTAGAGCCCTGAGAAGTGACTATTCCGGCTTTGCCTCACCCCTGATACTTCCCACCCATAGTGAAGCAACTTGCCCCTTGAGAAGGTTTTTTTTCTTTCCTGCAGTTCGTTTTCTAACTAGTGATTTACGCCCACCCACCAGCTTTAGGAGAGGTTTTATACCTTAAAATCACAGTAGTTTAGTCCATGATTTATGAAAATAAATTGCCATTGGGATTTTCTTCATTCCAGAAGTTTCACTGAAGGTTTGATGAATATCTTAGTTCAGTCAGGTATTTTGCTTCCTTTCAGTGAATTTAAGTGGTAAGGAAATTGAAGGAGGTGGACATTTTGAAATGATTGCAGACCGATTCTGTGTGGAAGCTAAATCTGTGGTCGGGTTGTTTTTAAGAGGACAAAGACATATTGCTGAATGTGCTGTGTATAGCATTTTCTTAATAATCAATATGCCATATTTTAGGTGTACACCTCCAATCTAAAATTGATTATAATTGTATTTCTGAAAGTATACTTATTTTTTAAAGGAAGGTTGTAAATATTCATTCAAACTGGTGGACAGTTGTTGGTTTTTTTTCTTGTCAACACAGCACATTAACCATGCCAGTCTGCAGGATGGAAAATTCTTCATTTGAAAAGTGATATTTCAAAATGATTGTCCCTTAATTTCCAGGACATGTCATCCAGAATTTCTTGTAGAATCTTAAATATTCCTTCAGATTTTTATAAAGGATGATGTTTGATCAGAATTCATGGTATACATTCCTGGTGTCTGGAAATTGGGCATAGCATTTGATTGAATTGAGCCTTTCAGCCAGACAATGCCTTTGTAAAGCTTGGGATGTTCACAGTTCTGTTTTATAAGTGTTGAGGAAAACTGGGGGGGTTTGTTCATTTGTTGGTCATTTTATTTTTTAAAAAATTAAAAACGTTTTTAAAGGGGGGAAAACCAGCCTGTCCTAGGGGACAAAGTTAAAAACACACCCCACAATTTATTAGTAAATGACATCTCTTTCAAGTGAAGTATTCAGCTGCATTCTTCATTTTTAAGCAGTTTTCTATTCTAGTGTTTTAAAGATACAAATTTGTAGTTTCAAAGATTTTTTCCATAAGGATCCATTACCACCCCTCCACTAAGGAGTCCCTTACCACCCCTCCACTCCTACCCCCCAAATAGATTCTGCTGACAGTTTTACATCTTAAAAGATGGGTTTTTTTCCTCTGCTTTAGTAATGGGGAACTATTTCTTATTCCTTTCTTAAGGTTAATGGATAATTCTTAGATTAAATGGATAATCTTTTGTGGGGATTTGGAAGTGTCTTTGGTTGTAGATTCATTGGTTTGATGTCATAAGGTACAATTCAAGTAACATGAAAGATTCTTTCTTGCCACTAGATGTCAGCATTCATTTAATTACGATCATTTAATGAAATTGGCTGCCTAGAGATAGTGCTTGTTAGGTCCTTTACAGGCCTTTTCTCATTTAAGTGACCATTTATACCTAAATGCTGTTTGCCAGAAAATCAGTAGCAGTGTGTGTGCTGCTATCTGGCATACAAATTACATAGTTTCTTGAGTGGAGTTAGGTTGGATATAATTGGAAGAGAGTTATAATTGGAAGAGAGTGATATTAATTAAGAACAGAATTGGTTTCCGTAAAGTTAAATGTCAACTATTCAATGGTTGCTGAGCTAGTTTATTTATTTTTCAGGTGTTTCTTTTTTTCTTCCTTCCCAATTTACTTGCCTTATTAGGACCTCAGTCATAACTATTGTTAGCAACTAAATTAGAGGACAGGTGCTTGATCCATGTGCTTAACCACTCTATTTTCTTGAAAAGATTTGCTCTAAGTTAAAATGGCTAAAATAACATTTTTCAATTGCAGTTTAGTTGATAATTTGCTTCCTGTTGCCATGAATTATTGAAGTTTGACTCTCCAATTTAGTTATTTCCAAGGGACTGTCCAAATGCCTTATTAAATTGGATTTTGTTTTGTTTTTTCTGCCATTGACTATTTGCTCCAAAAATGTACATGGAACTTGGAAATCCTGGTTACATAAAAATAACTCTTTAAATATTTAACTTCTCCAATATATTTAAAATTAATTGGATGAACACAACTTTTGAAATGACAAAACGTGTACTTTGAGTTGTTCTGCCAATAAATCACACAAGTTTGCGCTGATGCAGCATTAGATTGTCACCTAGGCCTCCTTGGCAGGTATGAGTTTTTGAAACAAGTGGCACAGGTTAAGAAGTGAGGTCCTACAGCTAGTTACAGAGCAGATCAAAGCTAACTTTAAACGTATAACTTTGACTCATGAGTACAGTGTTCTCGCTCACTGAAAAAATGAGTATGGGAGGCTTTAAAAGTTGTCTTAGGGAATTCCCTGGTGGCCCAGTGGTTAGGACTCCCGCTTTCACAGGGGGTTGGGGTTCAATCCCTGGTCGGGGAACTGAGATCCTGGAAGCTGCGTGGCACAACCAAAAGAAGTTGTTTTAGAGAGATCCTATCATACCTTCTCCTCTGTGATTCTAGTGGAGCTCCTATAAAGTTAATGGAATCCTATTAGTGGTTCGGGACAAATTTGACTAAAAGTTAAATTCAGAAGTCCTGCTTATTATCTGGAATGAAATTTTCCAGTTGGTAACAAGGTACATAAATATATGCTTTTGTCCCAAGATATTTCTCTAAAGCACTGTATCTAGTTAAGTCTATTACCCATTTCTAGTTCCTTTCACATCTTTTCTTCAAATGTGTTTGAAAACTTCTGTTGTAGAGAGGGTTGATTGGTAGAAAATATGAAGGAAAATGGGAAACCATTACTTGTTTTTTTAAGTAGGCAAGCTGTCTTCCTCCTATCTCTTGCTCTATACCAGTAGTTCTCAAATTTTTTTGTCTCGGGACCCCTTTACACTCTTAAAAGTTATTGAGGACCCTAAGAGCTTACCTTTGAAAAGTCTAGAAAACACAAGAATACACAATGCATAATTCCCTTAGCTGTCATCACATGTCATGTTACCTCTAGAAAATTCTGCTGTATCTTGTGAGAGAATAAGCATGAAAATGGCAAATAACATCTTAGTATTATGAAAATAGTTTAGCTTCGCAAACTCTTGAAAGGATCTTGGGAATCCCAAGGGTCACATACTTTGAGGACCACTGCTCTGTATCGCTGTATTATAGAAAATACACTCTGCATTGCTGGGGGGTTTTTTTCCCCTACCATGTCATCATCAGGTTATTGATTTTATTAACAGGTACTTAAGTATAGGTAACAAATTATAATATTTTGGGGACAGTTCACTCCTGCACAGTCTCAAAGCAAAGGTGTTCAATCAGTAACCCTGTCCACAGTATCATCATTGAGACAGAATGTAAACACCTTCCTTGAGCACACTTACAAAGCACTAGGACAACAAATGCATAGTAGTAAATACAAGAATGTTGAGGTTAATCAGGAGAGGCTTCCTCAAGATCATGAATTTTCATCCAGTCAGAGGTAGAAGAACATTCCCAGCAGAAAAAAGGCATGTAATTATCCTAATTGTTTTGCTCAGGCTAATATTAAAATAAATTTATATTTTCTTTCCAAGTGAATATTTAGGGAGGACACCCAGAGAATTTTTAATTTTGTAATTTTTTTTACCAGCAGACAATTGAGAATTAACTCTGTCTCTCTCTATATATAGTATTGTATCTTAAACAATCCATGCCAGGTAGATAGAATTTTTTTATAAAAGATTAAAGTATTCTTACGAAAGAGGGGGCAGGTTGTATCAATATTTTTAATAGGTAAGGGAAATTAAGAGGAGTTCACTGAAAAAAACAAATAGGCCTGGCTCATTCATTGTTCATCTTTTAAATGATTTTATCACCTGTCATTAACTATTTGCCACATTTGCTTTATCTCTCTCACTTGTATGCTTATTCACCATTAGAAAGTAAGGTGCAAATATAATGACATTTACCCCTGAATACTTCTTCTATATAATCACAATATCATCACTTCCAAGGGATTTAATATTACATTTTATATTCAGATTTTTCAGTTGTCCTCAAAATATTTTTTTTTAGCTTGGAGGGGTTGGGGAGGTAGTTACGGTTCTTTAATAAAACATTAGACTCTTTAATCTAGAAAATTCCTCCCACTTTTTCACTGTTTTCATTCTTTCATGACTTTTTGAAGAATCCAGCCCAGATGGCTTGTCTAATGTTCTACACAGCAGATTTGTCTGATTGAGAGGATTATAGGAAGATCTTTGTCTAGCTCCATCTCTAAACTTTAGTAGTGTAGTAGGAACCCCCCACTAACGTCATTAAAAAAAGGAAGTCCTACTTTCTAGACTAGTGCCAACATTTTCTATAGCAGTGGAGTATTATTTGAGACTCTAATCAGTTGAGAATAATTAGGATAATCATTTCGATCTGTATAACTACTGATCACTAAATTTAAAAAGATGCAAATCAGAAGACCTAGATTCTTTTTTTTTCCCCCCCACATAGCTTGGTTTTTATTGAGGTGCTGTCCTAGGCACTTCTCCAATCCTTCAAATCTTGTGCAGCCAATACAAAAAAAATGAGGAAACTGAGAGTAATCCATATTAGATTAAAGTCCATATTAGACTGATACATATATATGTATATATATAAACAATAAGTATCTATTTGCTAGAAGACCCTTATTCTTAATTTCATTTTTTGCCCCTGAGTAGCTGGATGACCTTGGACAAGTCATATAAATTCTTAAGGCCTCAGTTTTCTCACTGTTAAAAGAAAGGACGGGTTCTGGTGTCTACATCCCTTTCAGTTCAAGGGTCTAATAAGCAGCCTAATCTTTGATAATAGCTTGCTGTTATCAAATGAACTGTTCATTTGAAAACTGTAGAGCATGAAATGAGTACATAAAAATGTGATTCCATTACAGTATTTCCTTGATTCCAAAGTATAGTTTCATATTTTAACTTTTTATATTTCCTCTATTTTTTTGGTCGTGCTGCATGGCATGCAGGATCTTAGTTCCCTAACCAGGGATAGAACCCAAGCCTCCCCACAGTGGACGTGCAGTGTCTTAACCACTGGACTGCCTGGGAAGTCCCCATTTTAACATTTTTGAAATGAGAATGCATCTTGATCAAATTGCATATATATTATTGTGGCAGTACTTTTTTTTTCTTCCAGAAGAGCTTTTATTAAATTGATAACATATCTTAAAGTCTTTACAGCGTCTTAAACAAAATTGAAGAAGCCCAGCATACTATATTGCAAGGCATCTAAGATATCTGAGAAAGAAATGCTGGCAATTATATTGTAATATATCATATATTGGAAGACCATTCCACTGTCAAATGTTAAAAGATGAAAAATGTACATCTTAGAATCAACTAAGATTTTATATTAGAGATTAGGTTTGACAGGAAAAGTGTGCATTTCATGGGTTTATGGCGTATGTGTCTTGCATTAAGAAGGGCCATAGTGGCACAACAAAAAAAGATTTCTAAATAAACACAAGTGAAGAAAAATTTTTATTACTGAGCACTTAAGTTAGAAAATGATAAAAAGAATAAACATGGGGGCTTCCCTGGTGGCGCAGTGGTTGGGAATCTGCCTGCCAATGCAGGGGACAGGGGTTTGAGCCCTGGTCTGGGAGGATTCCACGTGCCGCGGAGCGGCTGGGCCCGTGAGCCACGGCTGCTGAGCCTGCGTGTCTGGAGCCTGTGCTCCGCAGCAGGAGAGGCCGCGATAGTGAGAGGCCTGTGCACCGCGATGAAGAGTGGCCCCCGCTTGTCACAGCTAGAGAGAGCCCTCGCACAGAAGCGAAGACCCAACACAGCAAAAATAGATAAATTAATTAATAAACTCCTACCCCCAACATTTAAAAAAAAAAAAAGAATAAACATGGCATTTTAAATCTTGAAGTAATTAACAAAGAAAAAAACAAATCTGTTCTTCATACTAGAGCAGCAAATAACAGAGGGGCCAAGCTAAACGTCTTCATTGTAGACTGATTTGTTCCATTAGTTCCCTTTTGTTTTTATAGTATATATTTTCCTAATCTCTAAATACACTGATTGTTTTTGACATAGTCATCATCTTTGTATATCAGATTCTAGAATTTTATTTTTCTGTCTTGGATAAATTGCCAAATTGCTAGGATTTTTGTTTTGTTTTAATAACTGGAGAAATGAAATTTCTTCCCTTTAGCCTTGGGAAATAATTAAAATATCCCCAAATTTAGAGCTACACTTTAAATAAGATAATTTTGTTTTGCAAGTTAACATATATTGTCAGCAGTTAACATTAAACTGCTCACCTTGGGGAAAATTAGTGTATTGCTGTTTTTCGGAGGTCACTTTGCTTCCTTCTGAATCCTAAACAAAAGATAGATATACGCTCTATCGTGTCTTTGTTTTTATGCTATCGGTCAGTCAGTGCTTATCGAACATTTATGAATGGAAGAATACCGCATTAAATACTGTTATTTTCCTACAATATTGACTAATGCTTCAAATCTTTTTGGCTTTTGTGGTGCTCTTCTAGTTTGTCTGTCTTTGTGACCTCCTATTTTCTAATTTTTTTTTTTTTTTAGTTGAAGTATAGTTGATTTACAGTATTCGTTTTAGGTGTATATTTTCTGATCTTTTTTTTACCAGCTTTTAGTTATAATGGTCAGTTGAGGCTCCATTTATAAGCCTTTATTTTCTTGTCTTTTACTTCATTTGGGATTCATCTGCAGTGGTTTCAGCTATCTTCATGTGAAATTTCCAGAACCACATCTTTAGTCTTAACATTACAGTTGCTTACAGAAAATGACCAGTCAGCTGTACCAATACTAGATCTCTCCCAAAATGGGTGATCTTTTTCCTTTTAAACTTACTTCTCATTACTGTCTGATTTTCCTGCTCAAAACATGAGAGATTTTATTCCTCTCAGCTTTGCCTACATATCTGATCTGTCTTCAGAAGTAGTTTGCTTGCTAATGGTTTATTCCTTCCAGGCTTTGTGCCTTTGTTCTGTCAGTATTAACTTGGCAGTCCTTGCTTGTCCTCTCTTCCTTTAAAGCCTAGTTCAAATCTTGTATCATGTGAAGTCCCTTGGTTGACCTTACCTGGTTATTTATTCATATTCTCATCCCCTGGTCAGTTGTATACTCATACTAGTCAGTACTCATTCCACTGCATTTCTAGATTATTAAGAGATACATAAATTCTAGTATTTAGCTAGATTCAGTGCAGCAAAATTCTAGTATAATAAAATAATTTAGAAACTACCTTGGAAATTAGTACAGCAGTAATTGACCTTAATTTTTCACTTTGTAAATAAACTTTTTTTTTTCAGTTTTGAGATGTAATTGATATATAGCACTGTATAAGTTTAAGGTGTACAGAATAATGATTTGACTTTTAAAAAATTAGGAAATCATCACCACAGTGGGTTTAGTTCTAGTATTTAACTCAGAAATTATCAAAGAGGTTATAGAGTCCACAAATAGAAAAAGTATTTTTCTACAAAGTTGTGTTAGAGGGTGTCTCACATCAAGTAGTTTTAACAACGTTAACAACAATGCAACCCCCAATTTTTATTCGTCAGAGGCACCACTTTCAAGTCTTTGGGTTGTTTGTCTTCTATTTGATAATATCTGTTGACTTCCTACTACGAAAGATGAGAATTTAGCCTGCTTTATTCCCCCTCATCACACACAAAAAGACATACTCTCTTTTCCTTCCTCCAGTAACATGATAAAATTTCTTTTTTCCTCATATAAAGTTCAGTACCAGTGTTCATGGCAACGTGTTTACGCAGGATTAGGGCACTGGTTCTCATTTGTGGTCCAGGTTTACGAGAGGGGTTTCCAAGACCCTTTCAGGGAGTCTATACAATATAAAATATTTTCATTACTTTACTAATATATTATTTGCAATTTTCACTCTCATTCTTTAATGCAGAAGAAGCAGATATGAAAATTCACTTGTTTCTGTTAAACTACAGATCAGAGATTTGTAAAAATGTAACTCATTAAATATTTTGCTTTAGAAACAGTTACTTATGTTAATACATATTGGGTTTATTTTTTTTTTCAGTAGACACTGAACAAATGTTTATAACTTACTAGTTAGAAATAGATTCCACCATATTTTAAAATATAATTTTTTAGAATTACTCTTGATATCAGTACTTAAACCTTATTGTGTTTTCATTTACTTTGAAATGAAAAGAACTGTTTACCTTCATACGTTTCATTTGGCATACTGGGATTTAGGGAATAGCTAGTATTTAATATTAGAGTATCAAAACCTTCATTAGCTCAACCCAGTTTACCAGAATTTTTGTCCCTATAATCTCAGGAGAAAGCAAACTTGTATCAAAAGTTTCATCAGTATTTCATTTCAAGTATTTGTCAAGCATTTGTTTTTAGGTGCTATGAGAGAGAGAAGCATAAGACAGCCCTTGCCTAATTGACTTAGCCTTGATGTAGATTTATCTCAATAATATCTCAGTGTTGCACTTTCAGCAACACCTATACAGTGAGAATTAACGACCAGGTTGATCACTTTGAGTCACTGCAAAATACTCAGGAAACAAAGAACAAATGTATTTTGTGTAGTAGGTTTCATTAAGATAAAAAAGATACTGGGATATCTCAGAAATATAAGAACTAAGTATATGAAGCAAAGTTTTCAAATTAGTGGTAAGTTAAACAAAATTTATTTAACATAATTTTTATATAGCACTTTATAATTTACCAAGTGATTTAGTGTGTGTTATTTAATCCTAATGACATCCCTATATAGTAGATACTATCCATATTTTACAGATGTCTGATTCAGGCTTTCAAATAGAAGCTGACTTGCTCAAGGATGTATATTGGTTGGAGTCAAATTTAGGTGTTGTGACTTCAGATCCTGTACTTTTTTTTTTTTTTTTTTTTTTTTTGCGGTATGTGGGCCTCTCACTCTTGTGGCCTGTCCCATTGCGGAGCACAGGCTCCGGACGCGCAGGCTCAACGGCCATGGCTCACAGGCCTAGCCGCTCCGCAGCATGTGGGATCTTCCCGGACTGGGGCATGAACCCGTGTACCCTGCATTGGCAGGCGGACTCTCAACGACTGCACCACCAGGGAAGCCCCAGATCCTGTACTTTTATTGTATAAAGACACCATGTTTTTAAAGGATTCAAAGTAGTTAAGTTTCTGCTGTACATGTTGAAATATTTTGGAGGATATGACAGTATCTAGTATAGGCTTTGGCCATCATAATCTGTCATACTTAACCCAAATCACTAGAAGAAATAATTAAAAACTCTCATTCTGGTTATAGATCATAAAAACTTTGTGAGCAGTTAGACTCAAGTTTGAATATGTTTTTGGCCAAAGGAGAACTTTCTTATTTCAAACTGTTAAAAACCTTCAAATATGTTGCTTTAATGATCATCAGGATTATAGTCTCTGACCATAAAAGCAGGGATACATCCAGAACATTCAACAAATACCTAAAGTAAGACTCAGCACTTCCACTGCAGGGAGCACGGGTGAGGGAACCAAGATCCTGCAAGCCATGTCTCAGAGCCAAAAAAATTAAATATATATATATATATATTTTAAGGAGTAAAGTATTCCTTGCCTACACATAATACTAATTTTTAAATGCAATATTGTAATTTACAATGAGGGATTCACCCACATATACTGAGTCAAAGATTCATATAGCAAACTGGGGAATAATACTGGCACAGAGAATTTTGAACCATCAGT
The DNA here is from genome assembly GCF_059928025.1 of Delphinapterus leucas. NCBI lineage: Eukaryota > Metazoa > Chordata > Mammalia > Artiodactyla > Monodontidae > Delphinapterus > Delphinapterus leucas. Next base: position 27,592,692 of record NC_143129.1, read on the forward strand.
TATGAGCCTAATTTAATTGTTACCAATTTGGTTTTTACTTTTTAAAATTCTTCTTTCTCATTCTCTCTTCCTATAGGTTTGTAAAAGAATGGACTTGGTCTGCCAGAGAATGTTGAATCAGGGATTTCTAAAAGTGGAGAGGTACCATAATCTATGTCAGAAACAAGTTAAAGCACAACTCCCAAGGTATGTTATGGTTAGCATTGGCAATAATTTACAATTGGGGATTTTGTTTGTTTCTTGATTTTTGTTTGTTTGTTTTTAATCTCACTAAGGGTTTACTTGGGTTAAATGGTTTCCAAATTTTTGTAGCAAAGGGTACACAGATCACAATAAATCATTTTACTATGGTTTGTTCAACTCTCACCATATCTGTTCAACATTTTGGCTCAAACTAGGGCATTTAGGCAAGAAAATGAAATAAAAAGCATCCAGATTGAAAAGGAAAAAGTAAAATTCTCTATTCACAGATGATATGATCTTGTATACACATGATGTTGTATATAAAATACATTAATTATTAGAGCTAGAAATGAGCTCAGCAGGGATCCTGGATACAAGATTAGTACACAAAAATCAGTTGTATTGGGACTTCCCTGGTGGTCCAGCAGTTAAGTCTCCATGCTCCCAATGCAGAGGGCCCAGGTTCAATCCCTGGTCAGGGAACTAGATCCCACATGCTGCAACTAAAGAAAGATCCCGTGTCCCACAACTAAGACCCAGCACAGCCAAATAAATAAATAAATAAATGTATGTATGTATAATCCTATGCACTAGCAATAAACAATCCAAAAATGAAGTTAAGACAATTCCATTTACAATAGCATCAAAAAGAATTAAAAAAACTTAGTAATGAATATAACCAAAAAAGTATAAAACTTGTATATTAAAAACCACAAAACACTGTTAAAAGAAATTAAAGAAGACTTAAATAAACGGAAAGGCATTCTGTGTTCCTGGATTGGAAGATTTCATATTAAGATGGTAATACTCCTCAAATTGATATATATATATTCAGTGCAACCCCTGTCAAAATCCTAGCAGTCTTTTTGCAGAAATTGACAGGCTGATCCTGTAATTCCCATAGAATTGCAAAAGGCGCAGAAATCAAAACAATCTTGAAACAGAGCAAAATTGGAAGACTACCATTTCCCAGTTTCAGAACTTACTACAAAGTTAAAATAATCAAGAGTATGGTGCTGGCGTAAGGATAGACATATAGGGACTTCCCTGGTGGCACAGTGGTTAAGAATCTGCCTGCTGCACCCTGGTCTGGGAGGATTCAAGTGCCGCGGAGCAACTGAGCCTGTGTGATGCGGCTACTGGGCCTGCACTGTGGAGCCTGCGAGCCACAGCTGCTGAAGCCCATGAGCCTGGAGCCCGTGCTTCGCAGCAGGGGAAGCCACCGCAGTGGGAAGCCCGCACACCGCAGCAAGGAGTAGCCCTCACTCACTGCAACTGGAGAGGGCCTGTGCACAGCAATGAAGACCCAACGCAGCCAAAAATAAAACAAATAAATAAAAAAATTTTTTTAAAGGAATCTGCCTGCCAATGCAGGGGTCACAGTTTCGATCCATGGACTGGGAAGATCCCACGTGCTGCGGAGCAGCTAAACCCGTGTGCCACAACTACTGAAGCCCACGCGCCTAGAGCCCATGCTCCACAACAAGAGAAGCCACCACAGTGAGAAGCCCGCGTATCTCAATGAAGAGTAGCCCCTGCTCGCCACAACTAGAGAAAGCCCACATGCAGCAACAAAGACCCAACGCAGCCAAAAGATAAATTAATTAATTTTAAAAGAAAGGATAGACATACAGATCAATGGAATAGAATTGAGAGTCCAGAAAATGAACCCTTAAATTTTTAGTCAATTGATTTTCAACAAGAATGCCAAGAAAATTCAATGATGAAGGATTAGTGTTTTCAACAAATAACACTGGGACAAAAGAATGAAGTTGGAAACCTTTCTCAAACCATATACAAAAATTAACTGAAAATGAATTACAGGCTTAAGTGTAAATGTCAGTGCTGTATTATAAAACCTTGAGAGGAAAACATAGTCATAAACCTTCATGAACTTGCATTAGGCAGTGGTTTTTTAGATACGACACCAAAAGCACAAGTAACAAAAGAAAAAAGTAGACAAACGAGAATTCATCAAAGTTTAAAATTTCTGTGCCTCGAAGGACACCATCCAGAAAATGAAAAGACAGCCTGCAGAATGGGAGAAGACATTTGCAGCTCATATATCTGTTAGAGGACTTATATCCAGATTGTATTAGAAACTCTTATAAGTCAACAATTAAAAGATAAATAACCCCAATTTGAAAGTGGGCAAAGGATTCGATAGAAATTTCTCCAAAGAGGATACACTAAAGGCCAAAAAGCCCATCAAAGATACTCAGCATCATTAGTCATCAGGGCATTGCAAATCAAAATAGTATGTGATACTGGTTTACACCCACTAGGATGGATGGCTAAAATTTAAAAAGACAAATGTTGGGAAGGAGGTGGACAAATTGGAATTTTCACATGTTACTGGTGAGATTATAAAATGGTGCAGCCACTTTACAAAACAGTTTCTCAAGAAGTTAAACATAGAGTCACCAAATGACCCAGCAGTTTCACTTCTAAGTATATACTCAGGAGAAGTGAAAATATGTCTACACAAAAACTTGTACACACATATTCATAGCAGCATTATTCATCATAGCCAAAAAGTGGAAACAACCCAGAGGTCCATCAACAGATGAATGGATAATCAAAATAATGGTATGTCCATATAATAGAATATTATTCAGCAATAAAAAGGAATGAAGAACTACTGAGACGTGCTACAACATGGATGAACCTTGAAAACTATGCCAGCTGAAAGAAGATAGACACAGAACACCACATAATATTATGATTATGATTCCAGTTACCTGAAGTGTCCACAATAGGCAAATCCATAGAAACCGAAAGTAAATTAGTTCTTGCCAGGGGCTGGGTAATGGGAGTGATTGATAATGGTTACAGGCTTTATTTCTTTTTTTAAAAAAAAATATCTTTATTGGAGTATAATTGCTTTACAATGTCTCGTTAGTTTCTGCTGTACAACAAAGTGAATCAGCTGTATGTATACATATATCCCCATATCCCCTCCCTCTTGTGTCTCCCTCCCACCCTCCCTCCCTATCCCACCCTCCCTCCCTATCCCACCCCTCTAGGTTGTCACAAAGCACCGAGCTGATCTCCCTGTGCTATGCAGCAGCTTCCCATTAGCCATCCATTTTACATTTGGTAGTGTATATATGTCGATGGTACTCTCTCCCTTCATCCCAGCTTCCCCTTGGCTTTCTTTTTGTGATAATGAAAATGTTCTGAAATTGGATGGTGGTGATGGGAACACAACTGTGAATATAGTAAAAACTACTAAATTGTACCCTTTAAAAGTGAATTTTATTGTATGTGAATTATGTCTCAATAAAACTTTTTAAAAGTTTAAATGAGCTGATTTTGTGGGCAAAAATATATGGTTTCTTGTCTTTATGTCCATGTGTAATTCTTTCATTAATTTCTCTAATAGCCATTAGGCTTGACAAAGCCAAAGAACAAAACAAAAAAAACTAATTTTTTTCAAATATTTTATCAGTGAGTATTGGATTAATCCTTGGCAAGGATTTCTAAACATAGTGATTCATTTATCATGACAGTTAAACAAATTATGACCCAATTGTAGATTTCTAAATTAAGGTGTAAATGTTAGACTTACATTAAGGCATTTTGTTTGGTTAACATTGTAGTCCACAGTACTTCTTTTAATGGTTGCCTTTTTTTTTTTTTTTTTTTTTTTTGGTAGGAGAGAGTCAGAAAGGAGAAACCATTCATTAGCTCGTCATGCAGACATCCTCGCTGCTGTTGAAACAAGGCTGTCTCTCTTAAATATGACTTTCATGAAGTATGTGGACTCCAATCTCTGTTGCTTCATCCCAGGAAAGGTAAAATAGAATCCCTTACCTAGAACAGCTGGATTGCACTATGTAAACTTTAAATTATTATAAAGTTACAGAGTGATTTTTTAAATAATAGAATTATTTCTACTTCTTTGAATGCATTTCTATGAATGGCTTTGTTTAGCTTCTGTGCAATAACATATACATATGTATCATTTATGTGATCTTTATATTTAAAATTATGATTTTGAAATACACTGTAGAAGTGCTACTATTCTTTAGAAAAGCTTTTTAAGGGTTCATACTCAAGAAAAAATTTTGCACTTTTACTTTTTGTTAAGATGCCAGAGATACAGCAATGAATAGGATAGGTATTGTCCCTGCCTTCAAGATTGTTATAATTTGGGGGAGGTGGAGTAGGAAAGACAAGCTGGTTTGGTTTTGTTTGAGAAATGTTTCATGAAGACAACTTACAAACTTCCAGATTTGACAAGAATAGATAATTACTGTGTAACAGTATACTCAGAGCTAAGTAATAGTGCTGTTTAACACAGAAATAAGTATATTGTGATATATTTATTGTTACTAAGTTAATAAAGATCCCAGCGTTCAACATGCTACTCATACCTTCACTAGTATCTTGCTTCTTGAATTGAGTGTAAATTCAGAATGAAATAATGTCTATATCTTTTTATGTCCAAGAGATGGAGGTAGAATTAAAGATCATTTTGCTACTTAGTTGATACTGGCAAAAGGTTGCCTTAACATGGTTGGAACTAATTAATAACTAGTAAAGTTTGAATGTTCTCTTTTTGTTATTTCCATAGATAATTAACATTGGCAATATTTTTAATGTACTTTCTCCATTTTCAACTTTCTGTGACGTACGTTGGGAGCCAGAGGAGTCCTGTTTCTTTTGTTTGTTTGTTTTTGGTTTTGTGGTACGCGGGCCTCTCCCGTTGCGGAGCACAGGCTCCAGACGCGCAGGCTCAGTGGCCATGGCTCACGGGCCCAGCCGCTCCGCGGCACGTGGGATCTTCCCGGACCGGGGCACGAACCCATGTCCCCTGCATCGGCAGGTGGACTCTCAACCACTGCGCCACCAGGGAGTCCCTCCTGTTTCTTATTTAAAGTATACTTTCGTATAGCGCACTTCCCTCATATTAGCTACCAATGCTTCTGCACGGTACTATAAAAGAGTGACCGGGGCCTTCCCTGGTGGCGCAGTGGTTGAGAGTCCACCTGCCGATGCAGGGGACATGGGTTCGTGCCCCGGTCCGGGAAGATCCCACGTGCCGCGGAGCGGCTGGGCCCGTGAGCCATGGCCACTGAGCCTGCGCGTCTGGAGCCTGTGCTCCGCAACGGGAGAGGCCCGCGTACCACAAAACCAAAAACAAACAAACAAAAAATAACAAAAAAAATAAATAAATAAAAGGGACCGGTTAGAAACTTTAGATTCTGATTCTTATGCCAGATTTTATCCAGGTCTGATTCATAGGCCTTAACTCTTAGGTGTTCCTGGGATGTTCACTGAACTAGAATAGGTTGTCTCCTGTAGCCTTGTAGTTTTTATTGCATATCATAAGGTTATGAATAGTTAAGACACATCTCCAAGCTTCATAACCTTAGAGACAATTCAGTCAGTTGTTAACGAGAGTTGAGTAGTTTGCAGCGAAGTCCATATGGCCTGCAAAGCCAAAGATACTTTAGTACCTGACCTTTGCAGAAGTTGCCCATCTTTTGTTCTAATTTATCAGGATCATGTGATTAGAATGATATTTACTATCTATACAAATGAAGTTGAATCTAGTTGAGTCCTGCTGGTTTTTTGGAAACCACTTGTCTTTGCTTTTAATTCTAGTACCAACTGAGGTGGTGGTAGCAATGGAGAATGTCTTCAGCTTTCAAGCTGATGTGTATCACCCTGGGCATTTGCTCTGGACAGCTCCTTAACTGAGACCTTTACCTTGCCTGCAGTGGAAAAGTCTTCCATTTTTCCTTCATAGTACCCATTTCTTCCAAAGATCTTATCCTGATTTATTTTTCTCCTACAAATCTGAACTTGACTGGAAAAACAACCCCCCGAAAACAAATAATTTTTGTTTTTATTATCACCCTGGCTTCTTCTCTTTCTTACAAGTGCCATCTATATAGCTTATACCTTGCCTAAAACAACACTGTATACTCAGATTATTACTTTTTATTTTTATGTAGCTGGTACTTTTTAGCTTAGACTAAATCTAAACTGCTGACTTACACAGTTTGCAGTATTTGGGTTGTTTTATGATTGTTCCTTTTTGAATTTCTCATCCTTAAACTTTCACATTCTGTCTTCAGAACATAAGGATGTGGCATTAATTTTCTCATCCTTAAGTGAAGACATTCTATAAAATAATTTTCTTTCAGTTTAGCATATAATCTTGATTTGGTGTGTGATTTTTGTGGTAGTTTGTTCTTGGTTTTCCCAGGATCTTGCTCCCGGGTTATACTTAAAAGTTCAGGTGCTCTTATACTTTGTAAGAGAACTCTTTTCGTGGTTTTGTATAGAATATATCCATTTTGTTAAAATTCAGGTCTCCAGTAGGGATTTCATCTCATAAATTACTTTTCACAAGTTACTTAAGTGAATCTGGGTAATATGCACATTAGTTTAAATTAGACTGCCTGATATGTAACAGAATTTTGGACCTTTAACAGTTGGGAAAATTTTTTTCTTTTAATTATTCTCTGAAAGAACAGTTGAGTTTGTTCATAAAATTAAATGGCAGGATGAAGATAGAAGATTAAATATATGTTTACCTCTTAATTTCTCCCAGAACTCTAGTCAGTGGAGTGGAGTAAATGATCTAATTTTTAAAAGGAAAAAAGATAAAGACCCGTGAAAATGAGGTCAGAAAGTAGACAGCAACAGAATTTTGGAAGCTGGAGAGTAGATGAATAAATGGTAACTGACTTAGCAGAACTGAGAAAGTTAATTCCTAAACTGGGAGTGGGGGAAGCTGGGAGGCAACCCAGTATGCACAACTGAACCTCTAGAAAATTCTAGGTCGAAAGCTCCAAGCATTTCTGAAAATGGGGCTAAAACAGGAAGGTTGGTTGAGAATCTATATTTAAGAATGATTTAAACCTATAGGTCCCTTCTCCAGCTCTAAACAAGCTAGATCATTACCCTTCTACTCAGTGAAAACCTAAGGCTTATTCACTGGAGGGGTTTAAAATGGAGTCTCTTGACAAGGAAAGCATACTAATAGCAAGGGCATTAAAAGAAAATCTATCTAAAGATTAGTTGGGAGTTTGCCACTATGGCTATGGCAGGGATCAGCAAACTTTTTCTGTAAAAGGCCAGATAATAAATATTTTTGGCTTTGTGAACCACATGGTCTGTGTCATGAATACTCAACTCTGAGAAACAGCCGTGATTCTACAACATGTGGTAAATGAATGGGTGTGTGCTTGTGTTCCAGTAAAAACCCTATTTACAAAAATAGGCACAGGTCAATTAGGGCCATAGTTGCAGACTCTGACCACTACATTGATGTTGCATTCATCTTTTCTCAGAACTAGAGTTTAGATTCTTAGCTTATTCCTGTATACATTTCTCAAATTTTCTGTCTGACATATAGAAGTCAAACTTTTTATAGTAAGCTCTTGGTCAATATCAGCAGTTCACACATACTGAAAAACACATGTGAGCAGAGGCCAGCTGACCATTCTGGGAGGTATAATAATGAGAAAAGACATGAATAATTTCTTCTCTTCACCATTACTAACAGCCCCAGTAACCCTTTCGTGCTTATTGAAACACAAAAGTCAGTGTTTTTATAGTGTAAATGATTATGTAAGATCATGAAGCTAGATTTCCCTGAACAAACATAAAATCTACATATTATGTATTACTGGTTTGTTTTTAACGTTTTTGATGAAGAATAACTGGTGGTGGTCACTTTCTTTATTCCTTTTTTGGGGGGTAACTTTTTGTTTTGATGCATTTTCACATTTACACAAAAATTGCAAAAATATTACAAGGAATTCCTATGTATCTTTTATCCAGGTCAGCAATTATTTACCTTTTGTCTCATTTGCTTTTATTCTCTCTATATACATATTTTATTTTTTTCTGAACCATTTGAAGATGAGTTGGAGCTACTGTGACCCTATATTCTTAAATATTTCAATGTATTCCCTAAAAACTAGGACATTTTGTTACTTAACCATAGTACAGATATCAAACTCAGGAAATTTAACATTGATCCAATACACTTAACGAATCAGTGATCTGTATTTAAATTTCATTTCTTATCCCAATAATAGTTTTCCTAGCTATTCTTTTTTTTTTTTCTTTTGGCTGCATTGGGTCTTCGTTGGTGTGCGTGGGCTTTCTCTAGTTGTGGCGAGCGGGAGCTACTCTTGGTTGCGGTGGGCAGGCTTCTCATTGCGGTGGCTTCTCTTGTTGCGGAGCACAGGCTCTAGGCGCGCGGGCTTCAGTAGCTGCAGCACGCAGACTCAGTAGTTGTGGCTCGTGAGCTCAGTAGTTGTGGCTCATGGGCTCTAGAGCACAGGCTCAGTAGTTGTGGCACACGGGCTTAGTTGCTCCGTGGCATGTGGGATCTTCCCGGACCAGGGATCAAACCTGTGTCCCCTGCATTGGCAGGCAGATTCCCAACCACTGCACCACCACGGAAGTCCCCCTAACTATTCTTATTTCTGAGTCCAGAATTCAGTCTAGGATTACACATGGACTTGTTAATCCTCTTTAATGTGAAATAATTCCCTACTCTTTGTGTTTCTTGAGCTTCACATTTTTGAAGGTCATAGGTCAGTTATTTTGAGGAATAAATATCCTTCAATTTGAGTTTACCTAATGTTTCCAGAATATTGTATTTTTGTTTCTCTTAATTGGTTTTAATGTGAAGACATTCTTAAAAATATCTATTACTTGGAAGCATTTCCTCCTTTCACTATGCTGGTCCCCAAGTAAATATATACAGTCCACAAACCTTTAAAATGAAAAAAGAAGAATCAATCTATTCTCATTGATTTTTTTTTTTTAGGTCCCTGCTCTTATCCCCCTATACCCCACCTTTCCCACCATCTTGGCTAACTAGGAGTTCTGATCAGCTTTTTGTGTGCTCCATTCTTAAGTATAAGCAAGGAGTAGAGAATTGCCAGACTAATATGAAACACAGAATGAAACAAATGGGGAAAAATACACCTTTGAGAAAGCAATACAAGGATATGAAACTTAAAGAAACTGTGACTAATAGTCTAAGAGAAATAAGAAAATAAATAGTCAAACACATGCCATATAAAGAAATATTTACAAATATGGAAGAAACAATTTTAAGTAAAAGGGGCAGAAAGGAAAATTAAGGAAATCTCAAGTGGAACAAAAAGACAGAAAATGAGAACATATGAGGTTCAGTATTTTAATAGGAGCTTTGTTTGCTAAACAGTAGATTAAACAAGATAGAAATTTTCTCATCTACAGTAGTAGAAATACTTAAATGATATTCATAGTATGTCATTTATTACTGTGCCAATTTAAACATAAGCATGATATAGTAAACTGCATGTGTTAGAAATATAGCTGTTCACATTTGGTTTCTTACCATACTTTTTTAAAACTTAAAAATATTTTCGTAACTATTATTTTATTATCTCAAACTTGGGTAGGATTCGGCATGTGGCATATTATTTGAAAGGTGTACAAAGAGCCATTAAAGAGTTTAGGTGACGTGCCTAAAACCTGTGATCTTTACACTGGACACAAGACTCACACATTACATTCTTGTTGCTAAAGTAATTTTCAGAAAGTGATTAAACCTACTCAGAAATTGATATGTTTTAAAAATCAGGTAAATACTATGCTTTCTTAATATGTGCCTCTAAAGCCATTGTAGCCACTGATGACTCTGAATGCTAGAAGCAGTTTGGTTCTAACATGCTGTGTCCTTTTTCCCTCATGTTGTCCTTTGCTTATAACTTTTGGACAGAGGAAAGAAATTTTTTTTTTTTTTTTTTTGCAGTACGCAGGCCTCTCACTGCTGGGGCCTCTCCCGTTGTGGAGCACAGGCTCCGGACGTGCAGGCTCAGCGGCCATGGCTCACGGGCCCAGCCGCTCCGCGGCATGTGGGATCCTCCCGGACTGGGGCACGAACCCACGTCCCCTGCATTAGCAGGTGGACCCTCAACCACTGCGCCACCAGGGAAGCCCCAGAAAATATTTTTAATTTTATTGAAAACATGGATGAGTCCATTTAACTAAATAACCTCTATATAGTAAGCTTTGAAAACATTGTTTCCTAATGGAAGACTTGAACAAATGGAAAGAGATACCTTGCTTTCACACTATATTTAGAAGGCTGAATACAGTAAAGATAAGATTATTTCATAAATTGGTTTACAGATGTGATTTAGTATTAGTAATCCCTATGGGATAGTTTGATATGAAGTTAATTCTGAAGAATCAGGTCACGGAAGAGGATTCACTGCATAATAAATTTCTTTTAAAAACCTAGAATAAAGGCATGGTACGTAGTAGCACTACATACATGTTGATTTCCTATGCTGTCACCTGTCCATCCACATCATCCATCTCCTCAGTCCACTCCTCCTTTAGTCATGCCCAGACTTCTCTTCCCCATTGAAATTCTGCTTATTTCTCATGGCCAGGTCCTTCATTAGGCCTGCTCAGTTCTCTCAAACAGATCTTATTTCTCTCTACTTTCTTTTTCACACAGCACTTTTCTTGTACATTGAATTTACTCAGTTTGAGCTAGCCTTTCGTGTGTATGGGTCTTTCACTAAGTCATCTTGCATTGGATAATATGTGTGTTTTATTCATGCTTGAATCATTATAACAGTCATTTCTAGTCTAGTTCAAATATACTGTAAATATTCTTCTGTCTACCAGTATTTATGTACATAAACATAATATAAATAGACCCATTAATAAAGCTGTGGATAAATACTCTTTCAAATATTATGTATTTTTAAAAAATTCCTCTCAATAAAAATTCTGTTAACTGTGACCTTTATATTCAAAATCCAGCCTCTAAAAATCATATTCTTGTATTGACTTTACCCCTGTGGCTTGTCCCTAAACAGTTTTATTTAGATGTGTCAATATTAAGCAATTTATGATATTTGACCGTCTTTATCACTCATTTAACAGACGTTTATTGAGTATCTGCTCTGTGCCAGACACTGCTAGACTGTGGGGATCTGACAGTGAAACTAGGCATGGTCTCTTTAATTGAGCTTACTATATTATAGGAAGACAGACATTTACAGAAAAATGTAGTACTTAAAACTTGTAATGTGTATTCTGAAGGTAAAATAAAGGATTTGATGAAGATGTTAACATGATTTAAACTGAAAGAGGGTTCAGAAAAGACTGCTTACTCTGAGAAAGTGTTACTGAGACCTCAAAGGATGAGTAAGAAATTTGGGGCTAGAGAAGGTAGGGGAGATATGCAGGGAGAACATTCCAGAAAAGAGATCATAATGTGCAAAAACCCTGAGCAAAAAAGAGAGAGAGGGTTTGATGTAGTTCGAAGAGCTCATGGTTACTTTGTACCTGGAGCTGGAGTATACGGGCGTTGAGGCCAGCATAAAATGATACTGGAGCGTCGCAGTAGTGATTTATAACACACGTGTAAACGCCGATGAACACAGAGCTACTGTGGGTCAGTTAATATCCTAGCACTAGTACATAGACTCTCCGTCAATATGAAGGACCTTGAAAAAAATACTCTATTACTACTTTAGCTTATCTATTTTGTAATTAACAATTTTGTAATCATATATAAATATTAGGTTGTTTTTTTTTTCAAAGCATTGAGCTTATGCTAGCTTCCATAAATTTTTACTGTTTGGAGATACAGATATAGTTTGCATGTTTCTAACCCTTGAACTTAAACAAGCCAAACTGTCTCAGACCTTGAAGCCATTGCCATTGTTATTCCTGCTTAAATGCTTTTCTTCCCAGATCTTCCAGTTCCTCATCATCATTCAGTTTTACCTTAAATATGTCAAAGAAGCCTCTCCTGACCAGTAAATGCTTACAGGTTAGGATCTGTTCACATAATTAAATTGTAAGCCCAAGAGAAAGTACTGTTTTCTTCATTTCTTTTTTTTTTTGAATATATGTTAATAGTTCCTAACATGGTAGTCAGTAAGTTTTTATTGAAAAAAAATGTTATTTTCTTTTGGAATGAGTTCATAATCTAGTAGTAATGCCAAAAATAATTGTATCACTTAACCGCTAGTGCCTCAGAATTCTGCCTTTGACTGTCCTATTCTTTATCTTCTCCCTTAGCAATGTCAGTCCCTGTTAATGCCATTGGCTACTGAGGCCTCTTCATCATTTGGAGTTTCTCTCCTGATCTCCTAACCTGTATCTCCAGATATGCCTGCCTGTCTAGTATCACCTGCATGGCCCATGTAATTCAAAACTAGCATATCTCCTATCTTATTACATTTGCCTACATGTACACCACCTTAGGCCAAGCCAATTCCTAGTCATCTCTCCAGGCCCACTGACATGGCCTCTTCTGTGAAGTCTTCTCTGATTTATGATAAAGACACATCCTAACAGTTTAATTTTGCTGACATTTATTTAGCACACATGATGCTAGACTGACAAGGATCATCTCATTGCCCTGAGAGTCTAGAACGTGTTAAGGACTGTAATTTGTCCTGGTACTATTCTGCAAGATTTTATATTTCTCTAGCAGTACTCAGCAGTCTGAATAAAGGAGAAGAAAAGGCCAGTTATAAATAAGATTGTTCCGTAGTTGGGTACTGGCTAGGTAAATGCAGCAGTGGAAATGAGTGGGATTCAAGGTGGTTTGAGACACTTTGGTGACAGAATGGTTTGGCTGATTAACCCACGAGTCTTGTGAGGTGAAGACCCATTGGAACAGATATCATCCAGACTGGAGATCTTCAGAGATGTACATTATTATCTTCAGGTCTACGCTGAAGCCATAGGAGAAAGTAAGGCTGACCTCACAGGGATTAAAGCTGAGGGCAGAATGCCTAAGGAAGGTTCAGTTACCATTCCAGCAAGAGAATTAGGAATCAGGATTGTCAGCTTTCTTCTCCATGTATGTATGCCTTGTGTTTCCCCATTGCAATTATTATTAAAATGAAAAAGGATCTCTTGCTACCCTTTGGCGATAACAAGAAAGTGGGCTGTGAGGAGACTTCATTCCAATCCACAGCAAGTCTAAGAGAAACAAAACTTCAAGGATAGAGCAAATAGTGGTGGTGTGAAAGAGAGAAGGAAATCAGGCTGAGTCCCTGGGGCTTTGGGAAACAGATTCAGACTAGAGTGAAGTAGGTTCAGAGGATTAGTAGAATATGGGTTTGGGTAATTCCCCCACCCCGACCCCTACTTGCATACAAGATCTAATCTCTTAGTTTAGTCTTCTAGTTTCTTTTGCAATTTGTATATCCCTCTTTACGTCACTTCTTTACACATCCCTCTCCCCAGTTACACTGATTTCCTTCAGGGCAGGAGCTGTATTTTAATCATCCTGATTCCGTAGCACCAGTATAGTACAGAAAAGATGCTTAAATAAATATAAATATGAAATGTATAAAGTATTATAACAAGCCCAAAGCCATGTGTTACAGATGGTAATGTTATCAGTGGTCAGTATATCAGTTAAGTCACCTGTAGGTCTTTATAGGAATTGCAAAACAAGCAGTCACTTTGCTCCCTGTTTAGCTGTTTTCTTTAAAAAAAAATAAATCTCAAGTGCTAATGAGAGCTCATTATTTTAGGTGATTGATGAGATTTATCGTGTGTTGAGATATGTCAATTCTACCAGAGCCCCTCAGCGAGCTCATGAAGTACTTCAAGAGTTAAGGGATATTTCCTCCATGGCAATGGAATACTTTGATGAAAAGATTGTTCCAATTCTAAAGAGGAAATTACCAGGATCAGATGTATCTGGAAGACTCATGGGCTCTCCTCCAGGTATCTTTTGTTTATAATACGTTCAGTTTATAATAATGTTCATATTATTATAATGTACATAGATTTGTAACTTGCATTTTCCCCCCACCACTTAACTGTGTATCTTGAACTTTTCTGGGTCTGTAACTGTATCTGCAACATAATTTTTAATGACAGATTGGGCTACAGACCATAATTTATGTAGCTGATCCGCTGCTGTTAGGCACATTTGTTTCCAGATTTTCAGTATTTGAACTACACTCTGAAGAACAATCTTGCGGCTAAATCTTTGTACATATCCACAACTTTTAACTTGGCTTAAATTTATCAGAGCAAATTGCTGAGTGAAAAGCTATGTATATGTGAATGGTTTTTGATGTTTCTGACTAGTTAGTATTCGTTATCCTATAACAGAATCAAATATACCAGACAAAACCCAAAAAATTCTTCATGGAAATAACCAGTTAATTATTTCAGCCCCTGGAGTATCTGGCTGCTACTTTAGAAGACAGGGTGCATAAGGCTGTTTTGAACATTGTCGGATCCTAGAGATTTGTGTCCTTATCTACTGAAAGAATGAATTGTTCAATATCTTCAACTCTTGCAACTATTTTAAATCTGGGAACAAATTTTTAGTAAAATATTTTGTTCAGATCAGTTAGCTCCCTGGAGTACTCGGTGGGGTAACTGAGTGGCTGTCTGTAATTTAATAATAAAGCTTACAGCATCTCAGCATTAACACATCTTTTATTTACTGAGTACCTGTTATGCGCACAGCACTGTACTGTGTCCTGTGGGGACTAAAATGAAGTATAATACATGGTGTCTTCTCTCAAGAATCTTCTTATTTCAGAAGGTAAGACATATCCAGACTCAAATTATCGTAGGCAAGAGAAATAGTTTAAAGGAGTGTCCATTTAAATGTCAAATGAGTAGCAGAGAGAATCTTAAGGAAGATAAAATCATTGTTGGCTGGTCTGATTGAGACTTCACAAGAGGTGAGAATTGATCTGAGCCTTGTTAGTTGGCTAAAGGGAAGCAGAGAGAGAAGGAAGAATGCATCAACTAAGGAAAATATTCTGAGTATTTAAATGTATAAGGAGAAAATTAGCAAGATGGGTTTTAGGGTGTGGATGGATCCATCTGGTCCTTTTAGAAAAGCTTCAGGAGATAGGGTTTTTAAAAAGTAGGTTATTAGTTTAAAATGGTGATTTTTGTGCCCATGTTACATTCTATTATTACTAAAACAGAATAATTCCAAAGCCTTCCTACACCATGTCAGAAGTTCTTCCTGATCATCACATGTGATGTAACCCACTTTTTGATGGTGTCCCTGTTGTTTGGCTAATGTTGAAGCCTTCGCATATAACTAAGTGCAGAGAGGATTTGCGAACATGATAGGTCTGTACTTCTAACTCAGATGTTTTATGTTTGCTTGTGTGAAATAATTCTACTCTACTTTTACTATTTATACTTTCTTACTAGGTCCTAAAAATGCTTTATAATATTTTAAATCCAAGTTTATGCCATTAAATGCCCATCTCCATTTGCTTGCATTCCACATATTGCCACATGAACATGAGAATCAGAATTCAAACTCATTTATAGTTAAGACAAGGTGTCTGATTAATCCATTAGATCAAGTAGATTGCAAAGAAGAAATTATCAGAAGTGATTTTATAAAGGATATTTCTATTTTTGAGTAAGTTTAATTAATGAGGTATTACTGGTAGTGAGGCATTTTAAGTGATTGACCATTTTAAACTATTTCTCCACAGTTCCAGGACCTTCTGCAGCCCTGACAACAATGCAACTCTTCTCTAAGCAAAACCCTTCAAGACAAGAGGTTACCAAACTCCAGCAGCAGGTTAAGACAAATGGTGCTGGGGTGACTGTTCTCAGGCGTGAAATTTCTGAGCTTCGCACCAAAGTGCAAGAACAGCAGAAACAGCTTCAAGACCAGGACCAGAAACTGCTAGAGCAGACCCAGATCATAGGTGAACAGAACGCACGGTTGGCAGAGCTGGAACGCAAACTGCGAGAAGTAATGGAAAGTGCAGTAGGAGACTCCTCAGGGTCTGGGCAGAATGAAGAGTCTCCTCGGAAACGCAAAAAGGCCGCAGAAGCCATAGACTCTCTTAGGAAATCTAAACGTCTCCGGAATAGAAAGTAAACCAGAATGTGCTTCTAGCTCCAGAGGAAGCCTTGACTTCGTAGCTTGAGCAGTTCTGCATATCAGGACACTGTGAGCAACATGGTGTCCCTTAGCTCTAGGCTTTCAGAACACAGCGTAAACTTGAACTCTCATGGTTGGGACAGTCTTTTCCCGCTTCTCCTCGTTGAACTGATGCGCAGAATCCTTTTATTTTGCAATAGATTTGTACTAACCAGACCTATCCTATCATGTTTTGAGAAGTTAACTTTATTTCTGTGCAGATAATGTTTAAAGCAAGTTTATCTGTTTCTGCATATATGCACATTACATAAGGATCTTAAACCAGTCTTGACAGACTAGAAGTTAAGTTTAATACATAAAATGTCCTGTTCACTTGAAAGAAAAGACCTACTTTTTAAATGGACAGTATCTTGTTTTTAAAAAAAAAAATTGACTTTTTGTTATAAGTGACCTTTGTCTGGAATGTCTGAAAAGTAGTAAATGCTTTTTGGTATTGAAGTAATGGGTAACTAAAACGGACTTCCATAGTATTGGCTGTAGAAGGGGCCTCTACAGTATTGACTATATATTTTTATAAACTACTGGCAAGGGACTTACCCAGTTGTTATATACATGTTTTCGGTTCACTTTTGGGGCCATGTCCTACATTTGCATGGATGGATGCATGCATTGCCTAGTCAACTCACTTACAAAGCTCTTGCACTGGTATTGATCTTGAACCTCTACACTTCTCCACTTTTTAGAGCAGCGTCTTAGTTCATTTAAGCGCTTAACATCTTCCACCACAACAGCTTGCCTCTGGGGGCGGGGTGGTATTTGTATGTCCATTTGTCCTCCAGTTTTACAAGAATAAGAGAGTATTAGAGCCCATTGCTTTATCTGTTCTCTGCAGGGTTCAGGTACACTGGCTGAGGCAGAACCCCAAATTCTTTACATTGATGTCAGACTTCTGGCAACTAGTACTCTTCCTTACTCACCGCTGTGTGTGCTCATTGATCAAATGTGGTCATGACCAGTGGTGTGAGTAGGAAACCCAACCTGTTGGATGCAGTTTTGCCACTGAAAGAAAGTTCACTGAAGAAAATTATACTATGAAAAAGCATTTTGATCGTTTCATTTCTGGGGAATGACCTGAGGGAAGCTTTTTAATATTAATTTCAAGCTTTCCTTATCCTGCAACTTTAAACAAAAGCTTTAATTTCGTTTGCACTCCTGTTTTGAGCTTGTAACTGGAAAAGCATGTCTTGCACTGTTCAACCTTCTAAGTGGTCACTTTAACAACCTCCAAATTGTGTACAGTGGTTATTTTCCCCACTTGTTTATTTTTGAAACAGTCAACTATTACTGTCCTAGTTTTATTTTAATGTACTAAATTATGTAGTCATTATTTGCCTGTTAAGTTCTTTTAAACAACTGTTGCCTTGGGCTTCAGTTATTTAAGGTAAACTTAGGTGTAGTATAGAATACTATCCCTTTCCAGGTGGGAGTTTAACACCTGTATAAAACCTAAGGTTTTGGTAAGTACCTTAGTTGAATAAAAGCACAAGGTCACTACCTTTTTTTATCTGTCCAACATGACTTGGTTATGCATCCTTGAGATTAACCTCACCAAATGAAACGTTTTCTTATCAATTTTTAACATTGTCCTTACATAATATTGTCCTTAGATTTTGATCAATTCTTTGTCTAACTTTGAAACTCCATTTACAATGTAGTATGTTTTCAATGAAAAACCATAAAATAACATCCAAGTGTTTTCATGGTTTGTTGGGAAGTAATTTTAAAATAAACAATTTCCAAAAAACATTTGTCAGCCAAGGTCATCCATAAAAGTCCCTGTCTGGAACTCATTTTCTCAGCAGGTCTCATTTGTTTAATCATAGGATTTAGCCATATTGTCACAACTTCGGAGGAGGCCTATTGGAATACTCATGGCCTTTAATAGTCTGCCTTCCTGGCAATAGGAAGACTTTTAAGTAACAGAGTACATGTTTACAGGCTTACAAAGGGATATAACCTCAGATGATCTTTTTAATAGTTGTTAATGAATTATTTAAAGTTCCCTGGGTCTCTTTTTAAACTACATCTGGACACCCTAAATGTATCTACAGTCTCAGTTAACATGAGTATTTGGCTTCCATAATAAGCACTCACTATTAAAAGATAGATTTTCTGTTTCAAAATCCAAATTTCTACAGTATACACTTGTAGTCATCTGCCCATAAGGTTAATGAGTTGCACTTGTTAATGCATGAATGTGGCATAACAGTAGGAGATAAAGCACTACAGTTTGTTTTAAGTCTTAAATCTTAACTAGCTAAAACATGTTAGGATGTTGCCTTGGCCCATTTGATAGCTGTTACACTTGCCTTTGGGTAGTATAATGGTATTTAAGTTTCAACAGATCACAAAATATTTCCTTCACCTAAAACTGCCATATGTTACAGGAAAATTGTAAATTAGCCTCCCAAGAGAGAAACCATCCTGCCCTGGGTTATAGGTCGGTAATTTAGATGCTGTATGTTAATATTGTGTTGTCCTAGAACATTTTATAAAGTATTCCTGTCATCTTCCTTGGCTGTCTTTCAGAGGAGACTTCTCTAATAAGTCGTCCCACTTACGAATTGATTATGGTGCAATACTACAAACAGGTACCATGTGGAAGGGCCTATGGAAGAAATGGAGAGGACTGCCTCCTCGCCCCCAACATGATTCTCAGCTTATCTCCCATGTGGACTTGGCTTGGTTTTCACATATTCTGAATTATGTATTATTTTAGAACATGAGGATATAGAACCTGGTTTTTGTTTGTTTGTTTGTTTTGAGCTCCTCTTGATGTACAGAGCCTGGAAATAATGGGGCAAACACAAATGTAATCAGAGTAATCATACTGTTTTAAAAACTTGGGGTGCCATCAGGTCTAAAGCCACTGGCTTTGGAAGCAACTTTTCTTTTGTAAAACATGTTTTTGGAGTACTGAACTTTACAGGGGCTTGCCTTAATCTCTATTTAGTAGTTTCAAATGTAGGCGCTATTATTCTACTTGTTAAAATGTTAAAATATTCTATGTAGCCCCTAAGGTGGGTAGAACAGAGTATAAGTAATGCCTAAATAAATAAGCTAAAAGGTGTCACTACAGCTGGATTTTTGAGCGAAAATGGACATATGAACATAGGCTATGTGTAATAAAAATAATGGCACCTTAAGATTGCACTATTTTATGCATTATTTTATATGCCATTTCATAGCCTGCACTTTAATCTCCAAAGAAACAATGTATGATGTCCCAGTTCCTTATTACTAACAAACTTTTTCCTAAGACAGGGCACTTAATTCTATTTTACTATACTGAAATAGTTTCTTGGAGGTAGATTCCTCTTTTGAGTTCTCTATTTCCTTAGCCATAATATTTTCTAGGATCTAGGAACTCCCTATCTTGTCTATTTCCAACAGTATATAATTTTAATTTAATGTAATGTAAAATCTCATACTTGGTGATCAGCACATTCTTATATCCTGCTCTAGCAAAATGAGTACCCATTTTTTAACACTTACCAAACCTTCTAAAAATAATGATATGCTGTAAGTAAGATCTGAAGCCAGGGATAAAGGCATTCTCAAAGGAAATGCCATGTATGATGCAGTCTCTTGGAAATGGCTGTTTCTAGTGTAAAATACAATTTGATAGCCTATTCAATGATTTGACTTGGGATCGGAATTCCTTTAACTAGTCCTCAAAAAGTTAATGAGTAAAGAACTACTTTAAAATAACAAACTTCTATAGCCTGCCATCTGAGGTGAATTATTTTCAAGAAATCCTATATAATCTACAAAATGAAATTAGCAATTAGTTGACTGCTGCCTACCATGATTTTATTTTTAATAGCAATACATTTATATTTGTGGTAAACACTATAGGCTTAAGTAATGGCCTTTTCCAGCTTCCTAAGAATCTTTGTTAAATTTCTGAAATTGAAACATTAAATTGAAAATTTTCCTGTTGTGTCTGAAGAGAACCATGGGATTTAGAAGCATATTGGTAATCTATTAGGTCCATTGCCAAAGTATACATCAAAGCTATACCAAAAGTTTAGACCTGTTTAAAATTACTTTATGTGGTACCATGTCTGTTTACTTACGGTCATGAGCAACAATAAATTACAATAGTTTACCTTCTGGAATTTTAATTGTTATAACCTAATTCAATTACTGGAAAGTGAAAAACACCTCCCGGGCACATGACAGGGTACGTAAATAAATGTGTTTTTACCAGTGTTACTTGTTTTCTTTGTATTTCATGCACAAAGATTATGGAGCTCTTCATCTAACAAATGCCATGCTAATAGCTACCACCTCTTAAAGCAGTATATTGTTTTAGTTTAATCCTCATAGCCACTTTATAAAGCAGGTTTTACTCTCTATAAGGAAGTTAAACTCAGGTTAAGCAACATATCCAGAATGTTATACAAGGAAGTGCCTAAGTGGGATTTGAACCCAGACCTACCTGCCTCCAAAGCTTATGTATTTCTGCTACACTCTACTACATTCTAAAACAGCTGGGACCTATGAGACTCTAGATTACATTAATTCTTTAAACTCAATAAATATATAGAAGAACATTTCATACATCTACCAGAAGCAGTCTATGCCAAAAATCACTAATGTTAAGAGTAACATACAGAGCTTAAAATCATGAAGACTAGGCTTGAAGGAGGCAACTTTTGTCCTCAAGTTCTTTGACAATGGATTTACACTAGGCATACAGGTAAAAGAAAATATTTTTAAGGCTTCTAAGAACCTGTAGTCTTAAATAGGCAGTCCTGGCAAGAGATGTAGCT
This sequence comes from Delphinapterus leucas, assembly GCF_059928025.1. NCBI lineage: Eukaryota > Metazoa > Chordata > Mammalia > Artiodactyla > Monodontidae > Delphinapterus > Delphinapterus leucas. The sequence goes on from NC_143129.1 coordinate 27,613,608, forward strand.
GGAGGCCACTAGCGCATGTCCGTAGTTGCCTTACTATAATGTTGGCTACCAGTCAGTACAAAAGTAGTGACCACCAATTCTCTTGTCCTGCCGGGGAAGAATACTCGTTCTCTTCTAGTTCTCTTTTCAAAATTCCTTCCAGCTCCAAGACTATTCAAAATTTCAATGCAATAAAATCATACAAATCAATTTCATCTCTGTTTCATAAAGATGTAACTGATAGGGAATTACTGGAAATGAAATTTTCTGAGGAAGAACACACTCTTCTTTGATACTTTACCCACTCACTTTGTTTCCAACTTAGAAAAGAGATCACAGATGAATTTATGCTGAAAGATGAGGGTGACAACCGTGGTATCAGTTACCCCAACACCATCACTGCATTCTAGTCATCAAGATATCACAGAAACATAGGGACTTCCCTCGTGGCTCAGTGGTTAAGAATCCGCTTGCCAATGCAGGGGACACGGGTTCGATCCCTGGCCCGGGAAGATGCCACGTGTCGCGGAGCAACTAAGCCCGTGCGCCACAACTACTGAGCCTGGGCTCTAGAGCCCGCGAGCCACAACTACTGAAGCCCGGGCCCCATGCTCCACAACAAGAGAATCCACCGCAATGAGAAGCCCACGCTCCGCAACAAAGAGTAGCCCCTGCTCACCACAACTAGAGAAAGCCCGCACACAGCAACGAAGACCCAACGCAGCCAAAAATAAATATTTTTAAAAATTAAAAAAAAAGATATCACAGAAACCTAGAAAAATAAAAACAGCTGCTGTACCTCCCAGTCTTCAGAGGGTAGATCAGGGTGGAGATCTTTATTCCTATCTCCTTCAGGTAGTTCAGCTGCTATGCAAAAAACACATTGTTGGGAAACCAAGAATCTTTACCAATACCATTGCTTTAAAAATAAAAGGATATCTCTTTATTTATGAACTCATGTTAATTCCTGAAACAATTCTTACAGGCTCCATTAAAGATTATTTTTCTCATCCAGAAAATGTGTTTCAACTTGCTTATATTCCTCAGGTTTTAGTGAGTCATTTCCTGAAAGCAAAATTATAGGAAATCGTGAGGAGAAAAACACAGTGGCGGATGTTTGAGCACAAAGTACAAATTATGACTGGAAAGGAAATACAAATCAAGGATGAAATTCCCAAAACTCATTAAATTTTGTTCATAGAAATACATTCAACCAAAGAGCTTTCTCAACTTTTATGTTTTAAATTTTTTTCCCCTGGGATCTTTAGATTGAACAAAAGTCAGTTTCTACCTGGAATCTGAAGCAGCAATGTAAATAATTGGCTCCGGGAATGCAAAACCTATGGCGTGCTTTCTCTCTTAGGACACAGGGAAAACCCCTGTCTTCTCAGGGCTAAGCAGAAGATGGGGAGGGGGAAGCAGAAGCAGGGGACCTAAAATGCTTGTTCTTCCTTCGAAGGGTTGCAGCAAGCTTACAAGAAAGTGCCTTAGCTCTCTAGATAACCAGTTTCTATAACCCTAGGTGCTGCCATAGTAGCTGCTTTCCATTCCCAAAGCAAAGGCAGCTTGTGCCTTCCTTGTAAGAGGACAATAAAGGAATGAATGTCAAGGGGTTAACAGTGCTCAGCACATAGTAAGCAGGTAATAAGTAATAAACTGTGGTAAATATATATAGGGAGATAGATATGACTAAGGAAATAGAGATACAGAAGATATATTGCGTTGGCTGCATGTATTTCCTTCAATCCTTGCTTTAAGCATATTTAAATTTTTTTTTTTTTAAGCATGGAAAACAATTAGCTATTACAGGCTTTCTAGCCTCCTGGGGAAATTTATTTTCAATATTTTAAAACTTTTATTTTCAATATTTTTAATATTTCACAGGACTTTTTACACTGCCCGGCAGTGCTTCCTTGAGAGCCACAGGAGAGAAACCACTTTTTTTAAAAAAAATATTTATTTATTTAATTTTATTTTTGGCTGCATCAAGTCTTAGTTGCAGCACGCAGGATCTTTTGTTGCGGTGCACAGACTCTTTGTTGTGGCACGTGGGCTTCTCTCTAGTTGTGGCCACAGGCTTCAGAGGGTGCAGGCTCAGGAGTTGCAGCACATGGGCTCTCCAGTTGTGGCACGTGGGCTTAGATGCCCCATGGCATGTGGGATCTTAGTTCCCCGTCAAGGGATCAAACTCCGCATTGGAAGGCGGATTCTTAACCACCAGACCACCAGGTAAGTCCCAAGAAACCAGTCTTGAAATGCTCATCCTTCTCCACCTTGAGCTGAGGGCTCTGATAAGGAAGGAGGACCTCGACCTGAACCTGGTAGAATAAAGAGAGGAGCCTCTTCAGAACTCCACTCCCTTCACCTTAAGACACAACCAAGTAAGAGTCAAGCATATGTGCAATGGAACCAGAATTGAGTGCCTACTCCCAGCTCTACCAATTATGAGCTATGTAATACCGGCTTGGGGGGTTAATACTTTGAGGCTCAGTTTCATCATCTGTAGAATACTTCCTACCTCAGAGAGTTGATGCAAAAGCCCAAAGGATTCAGGGAGGGTGGTGGAGTAGGAAGAACCAGGAATCTGTCTCCCCACTTAGACAACAATTACACTGGCAGGATCTGTCTGATGTAATTATTCTGGAACTCTGGGGTCTATTGAAGACTTGCACTTCCAAGGAAAGACTTGTGGTTAATTTGGGTCAACTTCAGGTCTTAGCACAGGAGCAGCCAGCCACCCATCCCCAACCCATGATGGGCTAAAAGGACCCTGTCCCCCAAATATTTGGGATCTGTGTTCTGATCACTGATCACTGCTTCTGATCACAGAGGTGCAGACAAAGATTGCAGGAAGCCACTGTTGTAGCTCCCTCCATTGTTGCGAGCTTCTCTCCCACCAGCTCTCCCACTGCCTCCTAGGAGATTTAAAGAGCCAGCACCCTTTCCACCACCACCCCTTCATCTTTCTCTTTTTTAATGTCTGGAAGCCAGACATTAAAGACGAAGACATTCAACAACCACTTTATGTACTGGGAAAATTAGAAAGTGACCAGGTATGCGGAAGGAAAGTCTCAAATAAAGACCTGAGAGGACATTAAGTTTACACCTCAGACAGACCCTCAGCACAGAGACAGCCTACAACAATCAAAATAAATAAATATACAAAAACAATTACCAAAATCCAGCAAATCCTGGGCATGCAGGAGAACATGATTCCCAGAGTTACCACATTATTAGATTTAAATATCTAGTTTTCAATAACAACAACAAAATCACAAGGCATACAAAGAAACAGAAAAGGATGGCCCATTAAAGGGGAAAATATAAATCCATGGAAACTGTCCCTTAAAAAGGACTAATGGCAGATATACTAGACAGATTTTAAGATAACTTTTTAAAAGATGCTCAAAGAACTAAAGGGAGATATGGAGAAAGTGAAGAAAATGATGTATGAACAAAATGGAAATATCAATAAAGAGATAGAAAACCTAAAAAGAAAAAGAAATTTTGGACCTGAAGAGTAAATAACTAAATGAAAAAATTTACTAGAAGGCAGATTTGAGCAGGCAGAAGAAAGAATTAGGAAACAGAAATAGGACAAGGAAATTAAGTCTGAGGAACAGAAAGAAAAAGATTGAAGAAATGAACAGAAACTAAAGGATCTGTGGGACACCAACAATAGGCCAAAAAACACATTGCGGGAGTCCCAGAAGGAGAAGAGAGAAAAGAGCAAAGAGAATATTTGAAGAAATTATGGTTGCAAACTTCATACATTTTATGAAAGACGTGAATATAAACATCCAAGAAGCTCAGTAAACTCCAAGTAAGATGTACTTAAATAGACCCACGCTGAGACACATATAATCAAACTTTCAAAAACCAAACACAAAGAGAGAATGTTGAAATCATACAAGGGAGAAGTAAATCATTACATACATATCCTCAATAAGATTATAAGCAGATTTCTCATCAGAAACTTTGGAGGCCAGAAGGCAGTGGGCCAATGTATTCAAAGTGCTAAGAGAAAACACTGTCAACCAAGAATCCTATATCTGGCAAAACTGTCCTTCAAAAGTGAGGGAGAAATTAAGACACTACCGGATTAAAGAAAAAAAAAAGAAAAGCTGAGGGGTTCTGTTTCCACTAGATCTGCCCTGCAAGAAATGCTCAAGGGAGTCTTGCAAGATTAAATGAAAGGACACTAGACATTAACTCTAAGCTATATGCAGAAATAAATATCTTGATAAAATTAAATACATCTGCAATTATAAAAGCTAGTGCTACTGTAACACTGATTTGTAAGTGCACAGTTTTCCACATAAGTGACAAGATTAATACATTAAGAAAAAAATCACTAGTCTATCACAGACTTTGAAAACAAACTTATGGTTACCAAAGGGGAAAGGTGGTGGGGGGGATAAATTAAGAGTTAAGGATTAATGTATACACACTACCATATATAAAATAATCAACAAGGACCTACCATACAGCACAGGGAACTCTACTCAATATTCTGTAATAACCTATATGGGAAAGATTCTGGAAAAGAATGGATATATGTATGTGTATAACCAAATCACTTTGCTGTACACTTGAAACTACCATGACATTGTAAATCAATCATACCCCAATATAAAATAAAAATTAAAAAATCACTAGTTTAAAAGCTAGTATTATTGTAAGTTTGGTTTATAATTCAAAATCTTGTTTTCCACATAATTTAAGAAACTAATGCATTTTAAAAAATTATTAGTTTATGTTTGGGGGCACACACTGTAAATATAAAGAGGTAATTCGGTGACATCAACAATTGACAGGTAAAGGGATGGAGCTGTGAAGGAGCAGAAATTTTGTATGTTATTGAAGTTAGGCAGGCATAAATTCAACTTAGAGTGTTATAAATTTAGGATGTTAAATTTAATCATGGTAAACACCAAAAAAAACCTACAGAATATACACAAAAGGAAATGAGAAAGGAATTAAACATTTCACTACAAAAAAAACTGACTAAACACAAAAGAAAAAGTGTGAGGAAAACAGGTAGAAAAATGACAAAAGTAAATCCCTCCTTATCTGTCATTATTTTACATGTAAATGGGTTAAACTCTGTAATCAAAAGACAGAGATTTGAAGAATGGATTAAAACACATGATCCAACTATCTACTGTCTATAAGACATTTCTGATGCAAAGACACAAAGAGGTTGAAATTCAAAGGGTGCAAGAGTATATTCTATGCAAATAGTAACCAAAAGAGAGCAGGGGTGGCTATTCTAATATCAGACAAAATGGCCTTAAAATCAAAAAAGTTTACAATAGATAAAGGACATTATAAATTAGCAAAGGTTTCAATACAGTAAGAAGGTATAACAATTATAAACATTTACACACCTAGTGACAGACCCTTAAAATATATGAAGCAAAAACTGAGATAATTGAAAGGAGAAACAGATATGTGAAAATTAATAAAGGGAAACCTTATTTTAAATGGAGTCAGGAAGCCCTGAAGGGAAGCTCTCATGAACATACCATTTGTCACAGCTTACTTTACACTCTTGGACAGGAAGAAGTTTACTACCACATCAGAAGGAAGATTTTCTCCTTGCTCAGCAACAACTCTGCCAATGAGAAACCACCACTCCCTGAACTTTCCTGCAGTGGACTTTTGTTCAAAACAACCCTCCCATGGGGACTTCCCTGGCAGTCCAGTGGTTAAGACTCCACCCTTCCACTGCAGGGGGCACAAGTTCAATCCCTGGTCAGGGAACTAAGATCCCCACATGCCACGTGGCATGCCCAGAAAAATAAAATTAAAAATAAAAAATAAAAACCCTCCCAACTCCCCGCTTTCCTCGGCTTCTCTTCTTTGTTCTCTGGTTGCCTATGGTTCACCATAGTTTGCATGTTCCCAGTTGCAATCCCTCTGCTATTCCTGAATAAACTTGATTCTACTGGCTAAAAAGCTTGCCTTTTTGTTTTAAAGGTTGACAAATTGTTCCACAGGAATAGTTGGAGACAACAATACTGCACTTACAATAGTGGATAGAACAGCCAGACAGAAGGTAAGCAAAGAAATAGAGGACTTAAACAACACAACAGACCAACTGGATCTAACAGACTTATACAAAACACTCTATCCACCAATAACAGAATACACATTCTGCTCAATACACATCATTCTCAAGTCTTTTCCAGGACAGACCATATTTGAGGCCACAAATTAAGTCTCAAAAGATTTTAAAAAATAGATTACACAAAGTATTTTCTTCCACCACAATAGGATGAAGTTAAAAATCAATAACAGAAGGAAAGTAGAAAATTCAAAAAATTATGGAAATTAAACAACATACTCTAAAACAACCAATGGATTAAAGAAGAAATCACAAGAGAAATTAGAAAATACTTAGAGACTAATAAAAATGAAAACAAAACATACCAAAACTATGGGAAACAATGAAAGTGGTACTAAGGGGGAAATTTATAGCTTGCATTAAAAATCAAGAAAGATCTCAAATCAACAACTTAACTTTACAATTTAAGGAATTAGAAAAAAGAAGAATTAAACCCAAATCTACCAGAAGGAAGGAAATAAAGATTAGAGATAAATGAAATAGAGAGTAGAAAAACAATAGAGAAAATCAATGAAAAAAAAAAGTTGGGGGCTTCCCTGGTGGCACAGTGGTTGAGAGTCCGCCTGCCGATGCAGGGGACACAGGTTCGTGCCCCGGTCCGGGAAGATCCCACGTGCCGCAGAGTGGCTGGGCCCATGAGCCATGGCCACTGAGCCTGTGCGTCTGGAGCCTGTGCTCCACAATGGGAGAGGCCAGCGTACCACAAAAAAAAAAAAAAAAGTTGGTACTTCAAAAAGGTCAGTAATATTTAAAAACATTTAGTCAGAGAGATGAAGGAAAAAAGAGAGAAGAATTAAATTGAAATGAGATGAAAAGTAAATTGAAATGAGATGAAAAATTTCATACTTTCAGAAATGAAAGTAGAGACATTACTACAAATCTACAGAAATAAAGAGGATTATTTATAAGAGAGTACTATGAGCAATCATGTGCCAACAAACTGGATAACTTAGATGAAACAAACAAATTCCTAGAAACACAAAAGTTACCAAGACTAAATCACACACACAAAAAAATAGAAAATGTGAATAGACCTATAACTAGTAAGGAGATTGAATTAGCAATTTAAAATCTCCCAAAAAGAAGGCCCTAGGTGTGATAGCTTCACCAGTGAATTATACCAACATTTAAAGAAGAGCTATTACCAATTCTTGTCAAACTTCTGAAAAAAATTTGAAGAGGAGGGAGCACTCCTCATTTCATTCTATGAGGCCAGAATTACCCTGATACCAAAGCCAGATAAAGACTTAAGAAGAAAAGAAAACTACAGCCCAATATTCCTTGTAAACATTGATGCAAAAATCCTCAACAAAATACTAGCAAACTGAATTCAGCAGCATATTAAATGCTTATACACCATGACCAAGTGGGATTTATTCCTGGAAGCAAGGATGGTTCAATAATACACCACATTAACAGAATGAAGGGGAAAGTAACACATAATAATCTCACCTGACACAGAAAAAGCATTTGACAAAATTCAACACCCTTTCATGATAAAACACTCAACAAACTCAAAATAGAAGGAAACTACCTCATCATAATAAAAGTCACATACCAAAAATTCACAGCAAATATCATATTCAATGGTGAAAGAACGAAAACTTTCCATCTAAGATCAGGAACAAGGCAAGGAACAAGAATTTCACCACTTCTACTCAACATAGTGCTGGAGGTCCTAGCTGGAGAAATTAGGCTAGAAAAAAGAAATAAAAGGCATCAAAATTGGAAAGGTAAAAGAAAAATTGTCTCTGTTCATGTATGATATGATCTTACATATAGGAAACCATATGATCACACACACACACACACACAAACTGTTAGAACTAATAAACAAATTTAGTAAAGTAGCAGGATTCAAAGTCAACACATAAAAATCAGTTGCATTTCTATACACTAACAATGAACTATCTGAAAAGGAAATTAAGAAAACAATTCCACTTATAATAGTGACAAAGTGAATAAAATACTTAGGGATTAACTTAATTAACCAAGGAGGTGAAAGACTTGTACAGTGAAAACTACAAAATACTGATGAAAAAAGTAAAGAAGATGTGAATATTGGAACTCATTCTGAGTTCACGGGCTGGAAGACTTCACAGTGTTACCATGTCAATACTACCAAAAGCAATCTACAGATTTAATGCAACCCCTATCAAAATTCAAATGAAATTTTTTGCAAAAAATAGAAAAACCCATCCTAAAATTCATATGGATTTTCAAGAGACCCCAAATAGCTAAAAACAATCTTGAAAAAGAAGAACAAAGCTGGAGGACTCACACTTCTGATTTCAAATCTTACTACAAAGTTACAGTAATCAAAAGAGTGTGGTACTGGCATAAAGACAGACATATAGATAATGGAATGGAATAAAGAATCCAAAAATAAACACTTGCATATAAAATCAATGATTTTTGACAAAAGTGCAAAAACCATTCAAAGGCTCTTCAACAAATGATGCTAGGAAAGCTGTATATCCACATGCAAAAGAACAAAATTGGATTCTTCCCTAATACCATATACAAAAAGTCACTCAAAATGAATCCATGACCTTAATGTCAGACCTGAAACTCTTAGAAGAAATTGAGACAAAACTTCATGACATTGGACTTGGCAATGATTTCTTGGGTGTGACACCAAAGGCACAGGTCATAAAAGAAAAAGTGGATAAATGGGACTTCATGAAAATTTTTAAATTTTGTGGATCAAAAGACACTATCAACAGAGTATAATGGCAACCCACAGAATGGAAGAAAATATTTGCAAATCATGTATCTGATAAAGTGTTAATATCCAGAACATATAAAGAATTCCTAAAAATCAAACAAACCAAAAAAAAAACGAACTACCCTATTCAAAAATGGACAAAGGACTTGAATAGACATTTCTCCAAAGAAGATGAATAAATGGCCAAGAAGTACATGAAATGATGCTCAACATCACTAATCATTAGAGAAATGCAGATCAAAGCTACAGTAAGACACCACCTCACCACACACCTCACATTAGGATGGCTAGTATATAATTTTTAAAACATTTCTAATACAGAAAACAGCAAGTATTGACAAGGATGTGGAGAAACTGAAACTGTGCACTGTTGGTGGGAATGTAAAATAGTACAGCTGCTGTAGAGAACAATATGGTGGTTCCCCAAAAAGTTAAAAGTAGAATTACCATTTGATTCAGCAATTCCACTTCCAGATGAATACCCAATAGAAATGAAAGCAAGGTCTCAAAGAGATATTTGCATACCTCTGTTCATAGCAGCAGTATACATAATAGCTAAAATGTGGAAGCAACTCAAGTGTCCACTGATGGATGAATGCATAAGCAAAGTGTGTTATATACATATAATGGAATATTATTAGCCTTAAAAAGGAAGGACATTCTGACACATGCTACAACGTGGATGACCTTTGGGCACATGATGCTAAGTGAAATAAGCTAGTCATAAAAAAACCAAAAACTGTATGATTCCACTTTGTTGAGGTACTTGAAATAGTCAAAGTCATAGAGACAAAAAGTGGAATGGTGGTTGTGAGGGGATGGGGAAGAGGGAACTTGAAGCTATGGTTTAACAGGTACAGAGTTTCTGGTTTACAAGTTGTAAATGGATCTGAAGGTAGATGATGGTGATGGTTGTACAACACTATTTATGTATTTAATAACACTGAATTGTACAGTTAAAAATGTTAAGATGGTACATTTCATGTTATGTGTGTTTTACCACAATTAAAAAATTGAAAAAATATTCTTTATATACAAATATGGAAAGATCTACAAGACTGATTGTTAAGGAAAAAAACAATGTGCTGACAAGTATTATAGTATAACAACTTTTGTGTAAAAAATAAAAAAGGAGGAAATAACATACTGCGATCTAATTTCATGTATATGCATAAAGAAACTCTAAAGAAATAGCGAAGGAGTTAACAGGGGTTACATATTGGCATTGAGCAACTTTGCAATGGGGAACAGGAATCCACGCGAGAGTATCCCTAGATACTTGTTTGTATATTTTTCTATTTTTGAACCATGGAAATGTATCACCAATTCAAAAATTAAATTAACAAAACTTTAAATCTTATAAGCTATGTTTCTTTTTTTGAAAATAGTATACCTATGCTATAACTGAATTTTGGAACATATGACATCAACGATGATGAAAGGGAAGTAGGTAGAGGGAAAATAAAGCACTTTAAAGAACTGATGATTGCATTAGCCATCATTTTAAAAATTAAATTTATAGAGGAATACATTAAATGCAATGAAATGTATCCATTTTAAGTGTACAGTTCTTTAAGTTTTGACAAATGTATATACTCATGTAACCACCACCACAACTGAGATATAGAACTTTTCACCACAGCAAAATGTTTGCTTTGATCCTTCCTAGTTGATTCCCATCCCAACACCAGCCCCAGACAACCACTGATCTTATTTGTCTTTTCCAGAGTTTCATATAAAAAGAATCATATATGAGATAGTCTTTTGAGTGAGGTTTCCTTCACACAACATAATATTTCTGAGATCTGTGCATGTCGATGCATGTGTCAGTAATTTGTTCCTTTTTATTGCTAAGTAGTATTCTACCATATAAATATACCAGACTTGTTTATCCTGTCACCTAGTGACAGATATGTAGATTGTTTCTAGTTTTGAGCTATTATAAATAAATCTGCTATGAACAGTCACGGACAAGTCTTTGCATTAACATGTTTACATTTCTCTAGGGGAAATACCTAGGAGTGGAATGTCTGAGTCATATGGCAAGTGTATGTTTAACTTTATAAGAAGTGCCAAAATGTATCATTTTACATTCTCATCAGGAATGTATGATCATTCCAGCTTTTTTTTTTTGTTTTGTTTTGTTTTGTTTTTTGAGGTACACGGGCCTCTCACCGTTGTGGCCTCTCCCATTGCGGAGCACAGGCTCCAGACGCACAGGCCCAGCGGCCATGGCCCATGGGCCCAGCCGCTCCGCGGCATGCGGGATCCTCCCGGACCAGGGCACGAACCCATGTGCCCTGCATCAGCAGGCGGACTCTCAACCACTGTGCCACCAGGGAAGCCCGAGCACTCCAGTTTTTTTGCATCCTCATCAACATTTAGTATTGCTAGTTAAAAAATTTTTTAGCCATTATAGTGGATGTGTGGTGGAATTTCGTTATTTATTTATTAAAAAAAATAAGTGTATCTATTTATTTTTTGCTGCGCACAGGCTTTCTCTAGTTGCCGCGAGTGGGGGCTACTCTTCACTGTGGTATGTGGGCTTCTCATTGTGGTGGTTTCTCTTGTTGCGGAGCACAGGCTCCAGGTGCGCAAGCTTCAGTAGTTGTGGCATGCAGGCTCAGTAGTTGTGGCTCATAGGCTCTAGAGAGCAGGCTCAGTAGTTGTGGCGCATGGGCTTAGTTGCTCTGCGGCATGTAGGATCTTCCCAGACCAGGGCTTGAACCTGTGCCCCCTGCATTGGCAGGAGGATTGTTAACCGCTGCGCCACCAGGTAAGTCCCTCATTGTTATTTAAATGTGCATTTCTCTGAGGTCTAATGATAGTAAGCATCTTTTCAAGTGCTTATTAGACACGTGCTTCTTTAGCGAAACGTCTTTAAAACTTTTGCCCATTTTGGAGGATTGCTTGTCTTGTTATTGTTAAATAAGAGTTCTTTAAGTATTCTGCTTACAGATCCTTTGTTGGATATATGCATTATGATGATTTTCTCTCAGTCAATGGCTTCCTTTATTTTCTTGACAGTATTTTTTTTTTTTTTTTTTGGTACGCGGGCCTCTCACTGTTGTGGCCTCTCCTGTTGCGGAGCACAGGCTCCGGACACACAGGCTCAGCGGCCATGGCTCACGGGCCCAGCCGCTCCGCGGCATGTGGGATCTTCCCGGACTGGGGCACGAACCCGTGTCCCCTGCATCGGCAGGTGGACTCTCAACCACTGCACCACCAGGGAAGCCCTTGACAGTATTTTTAAAGAGCAGAAATATTTAATTTTGAGGAAGTTCATTTTATCAACTTTTTCTTTTATACTTTATAGTTTTTGCATCCTATCTAAGAAACCTTTACCTACCCTAATGTCACCAAGATGTTCTCTACTGATAATTTTAGGATTTTAAATTACATTGTTAAGGCCTAAACCCTATTTTGGTTTAATTTTTTTGTGGATGATGTGAGATAAGAGTGGAGTTTTATGGTTTTTACATATAAATATCGGATTGTTCCAGCAACAATTGTTGAAAAAAAACTATCCTTTCCCCCTGTCGAATTACTTTGGCCCCTTTGTCAAAAGCCAGTGGGCTAGGTGACTTCCCTTGTGGTCCAGTGGATAAGACTCCACGCTCCCAATGCAGGGGGCCTGGGTTAGATCCCTGGTCAGGGAACTAGATTCCACATGCATGCCACGACTAAGGAGCCCGCCTGCCGCAACTAAGACCTGGTATAAACAAAGAAAGAAAGAAAGAAAAGCAAAAATGTTTTTTTTAAAAAAACCAGTGGGCTATATATGGTCTCTACTCTGTCCAGTTGATCTATGTGTCTATATTTATACGCACACAACACTGTCTTGACTATAGTAGCTTTTTGGTATAATCTTAAAATTCAGTAATGTAAGTCTTCCAACTTTACCTTCTTTCAAAATTGTTCTGATTATTCTAGATTCTTTGCAATTTTTTTTACGAATTAGAATTAATTTGACAGCTGATGGGATTCGGATTGGGGTTACATTGAATCTACAGATCAATTCTGGGGGGGTGATATTTTTAATAAGCTACCCCAAATATGGAAGCTTGGTATATTGAATATTTTAAGCTGAAGGAGTTTGAGAAAATGGCTGAAGCAGGAATGTCCCCCTAACCACCCCACTTCTCCCCTGACACAGTCATGAACCCCTCATGTGAGAGATGCCCTCCCTATACTCAGAGGAAAGAAGCATCCTTATCTCTGAAGATAAAGGGATGCTGAGATGCTAACAGATAGGCCTTGCTAGGTTTCCTCCAGTTTTACCGCATGTACCATGTTCCTTAACCTATCATACTCCTCCACACCTGTCCACCCTTCATCAAGCCTAGCATAAAAATACTCAGGTTTAACTATTTCCTCAGGTCTTCATTTCCTTATGAAGACTCCCACGTTATGTAAAACTTACATGAAATAAATTTGTATGCCTGTCTTTTGTTAATCTTTTTTCTGTTGGTTTAATTTTCAGACTCTAGGAGGATCCAGAAAAACTTTTTCTTCCCCTCCAGTTTCTGGTGCCCACACAGGAACTCCTTCAGCTGGGAACACCTTGCTGAGTCTGGAAGCTGTAATAAAGAGATCTTGGACCTCTGGCAAAACCCAACAGAGGTAAGAATTCTTACCTCATTAATCTCTCAGATCTCTACCTGTGGGGACCTGTCAAGTGACGGTGGTAAGAGTCTTTCCCTTTCCAAATTCAGATTAGCAGGAGAGAAACATTTGAAAACATTAGTTCTCTGGATTATGACTCTGGTTAAAATTTGGTCTGAGAGTACCCACTGGTTGTCGATCCTTTCCCTCCTAGGAAAGGATTGCTTTCCTGTTTCTCTTTCTGTGCCCTGAGAACTTGACTTGGTTTTCCCCATTAAGGCATGCAGGTTCTGCAGGTGCAGGGGCCAATTGTCAGATTAGGGGCCCCCAAAGTACAGAGGGGCAGAAATGTAGGTCTCACCCATTTTGTGGCTAGCATCCTAGAGGCTGTTGCCTGCTCTGGGGTGGAGGGTTGTCTAAGTCTTTCTATCTTTTGGCCATCTTTGGGAGTGGCTCTAGATATTGGGAGGGCTGCATCTTTTGCCCTCTCTTTGAGGATGCACTTTGCATCCATGTTTTAGTCATAAAAGGCTTATTGGTTTTGGTTTCAAGTCACCTGATAGTCACTTTTTTTTTTTTAAGGAGCTACTTGGAAACTGGGCAAATGAAAAATCTTAAAGGACTTCCCTGGTGGCGCAGTGGTTAAAAATCCGCCTGCCAATGCAGAGGACACAGGTACGATCCCTGGTCCAGGAAGATTCCACATGCCACAGAGCAACTAAGCCCGTGTGCCACAACTACTGAGACCACATGCCGCAACTACTGAGCCTACGTGCTGCAACTACTGAAGCTCACGAGCCTAAGAGCCCGTGCTCCACAACAAGAGAAGCCATCGCAATGAGAAACCTGCACACTGCAACGAAGAGTAGACCCTGCTCGCCGCAACTAGAGAAAGCTCGCGCGCAGCAACAAAGACCCAAAGCAGCCAAAAAAAAAACAAAAAAGAAACTTAAAAGATCTTCTCCACAGATATTAGTAAAGTGTTTTAGCTATCTGAGTGGGTAACCTTAACTTATTCCATCTGCCAGAAGCACAATTTGGATCCAAGTGTTCTTTTATGAACTAGTGAGTTTTATATTAATATACCTGACACATGGTTAAAATTTTAAAGCAAAAGCTGTAAGATCGCTGTATTTGTCTGCCTGTATGTTTATGTGTGTATGTGTGTGTGTGTGTGTGTGTGTGTATTATGTATAAGTGATATTTTTCTACCTCCAGATGGTATTACCATATTAATTTATAAAATCCCTTAAAGGAGTTCTATTCAAATTGGCTTAGAGATAAGTGAGTGCTCATATAAATTAAGTATTCCTAAAACTCTCAGAAATATAGACAATAACCCAAATTTTTTTTTAATTCATGTGATCTGGTGTAATTTTGATAAATAAAGTTAGTTTTCTAATTGTTGGTAAAATAAAAAATAGGCATGTCTTCAGAGTTGTCAGCATTAAATATAATGCAGACATACAATTTTTTTCTACCTAGGTTTACTAGTCAAACAAACTTATATTATCTCTACTAGATGTTTAAGATTATAAAACTGTAGGGGACTTCCCTGGTGGTCCAGTGGTTAAGACTCCACGCTTCCAGTTCAGGGAGTGCAGGTTCCACCCGTGGTTGGGGAAATAAGATCCTACATGCCCCACAGTGTGGCCAAAAAAAAAAGATTATAAAATTATAAATCCAACCTATAAACAAAATGTACAATTAGAAATGAATTGCTTAATGCATGTCAAGTACCATAGTGAAAAAGAGAGATAAGAACCATGTTTTTAGCTTCTTGCACTCTTTGCTTTTGTGATTTTTTTTGTTTTTTTAAATTTTCTCGGCCGCCACGGGGCCTGTTGGATCCTAGCTCCCCAATCAAGGATCGAACATGCGCCCCCTGCATTGGAAGTGTGGAGTTTCAACCACTGGGCTGCCAGGGAAGTCCCCGTGATATTTTTGAAACTTACCTGATTCTCGACAAATAAGTTGATGACTAGCTTTGTTTAAAGTCTCATGAAATTTTCCTTACTAATCTAAAAATAATTGTTAAGAAGAAGTGAATTCTTAAAAAACTAAAAATATAGCTACCATATGATCCTGCAATCCCACTCCTAGGCATATATCCAGAGAAAAGCATAATTCAGAAAGATACATGCAACCCCAATGTTCAATACAACACTACAATAGCCAAGACATGGAAGCAACCTAAATGTCCATCGACAGATGAATAGATAAAGAAGATGTGATATATATATATATATATATATATATATACACACACACAATGGAATATTAGTCATAAAAAAAGAATTAAATAATGCCATTTGTAGCAATATGGATGGACCTAGAGATTATCATATTAAGTGAAGTCAGACAGAGAAAGACAAGTATCATATGATATTGTTTATACATGGAATCTTACAAAATGATACAAATGAACTTATTTACTGAGCAGAAAGAGACTCACAGACATAGAAAACAAACTTATGGTTACCAAAAGGGAAAGGGGATAGGGGTAGGGATAAATTAGGAGTTTGGTATTAACATATACACACTAATATATATAAAATAGATAACCAAAAAGGATCTACTGCATAGCACAGGGAACTATATTCAGTATCTTGTAATAGCCTATAATGGAAAAGAATCTAAAAAAGAATACATATATGTGTGTATATATATATACATATATAGAACTGAATCACTTTGCTGTACACCTGAAACTAACACAATATTGTAAATCAACTGTACTTCAATTAAAAAAAAAAGAACAGAGAGTTCCCTGGTGGTCCAGTGGTTAAGACTCCGTGCTCTCAATGCAGGGGGCCCAGGTTTGATCCCTGGTCAGGGAACTAGATCCTGCATGCCGCAACTAAAGATCCCACGTGCTGCAACTAAGACACGGTGTGGCCAAATAAATAAATAAATATTTAAACAAAAAATTTTAAAAACAAGAAGTGGGTTAAAAAGATGTGAGATTAAAGTTTACAAATGAACTTTTCAATAATAATTATGTTCTATAATATATCTACTTAAAATAGTTTCAAAAACCTTCTTGATATCTTAAAGCCTTAAAGTTCACTCAGTTAAGTTAAATGATGGATATTAATTGAATATCTATATCATTTTCAAATAAGATACAATACTGAAACAATTGTTGAACATAGTTTATCTACTTGTGGCATTGTCTTTGTATCCAATATAGAGAAGCTACATATATTTGGGTCTGTTAATAAACATGAGAAGTTGTACTATGAAAAAGACATGCTTCTAGAATATTATAAAAATGGTATATTCATAAATTTGCTACAGAATGATAGTATGTGGCAAACAGTTCACAGTTGCCTGGTTCATAGTTGAAGAGATTATTGGTCTGCTATTAACAAGAAATAGTTTTTAAAAAAGGAAAGGAAAGGGCGGGTGGGGGGAGGATTACTTTTTAAGTAATCTACCTGGGAAACCAAGGTTGTGCATCTTAGAATAATTTCCTGTGCTTCACATTGTCTTTATCAGGTCTTTAATTACCGAAGAAAACCAAGTCTTCTTAATATTAAAGGAGCTAAGTTTTGTTCACAACTATTTAGCCTTCTGCATTTGCCTTAAAAATCTTTTAATGCCACTTTGGTTAATAAGATAACTAAGTATTGTTTCACAAGGATCTGTGATCCTATTCAAGTGTTCAAACCTTTTGGCATTTTTGACAACTTCTAAAAATCAAATGTTTTTTTTAATATTTATTTTTATTTATTTATCTATTGGGCTGCATTGGGTCTTTGTGGCACGCAGGATCTTCGCTGCGGCGCGTGGGCTTCTCTCTAGTTGTGGCGTGCAGGCTCCAGAGTGTGCAGGCTCAGTAGTCGCAGCGCATGGGCTCAGTTGCCCCTTGGCATGTGGAATCTTAGTTCCCTGACCAGGGATTGAACCTGCATCCCCTGCATTGGAAGGTGGATTCTTAACCACTGGACCACCACGGAAGTCCCCTGAAATTCTATATAGAGTCTTTTTGACTTTGAACTAACTTTGAGATTTCCCAGAAGGCCTCTGGAAAAATCTAAAAAAAAAATTATCTCTCACCTTGTAACAGAGAGATGTTAATTAGGTTTATTTGGTATGTTAAATTACATTGGAAGCATTGTCAAATAACAAGTGATGAAAAATCCTCGGGTTATATGTGTATGAATATGTTACTAATACAAGTATTCCAGATTGCATGAAGTTCATAGAAATTTCTCAATACCCTCGTTGTCTAATCATTATCTTAAAATATTGTATCCCACAGAAATAACTCAATTTCCTTATGAAATGAACACTCATAACATCTTTAATCATGGCCATTTTAAAGTATTTTGTCATTTACAGTTATTGATTCACTCTGATTCTTCTTCGAAAGTGTTTGCAAGCAGCTACTGTGAGAATGCCACTTGAATAACTTTGAGACCATGCCACTCGACTGAGTAAGAATTTCCAGAACGAATTAAGAAGCTGATGGATTCATAAAATGCTAATCTGAGATCAAGAAAAACAAGAATTAATCACATGGGACTGAATGAACTGATCTGGATGATTGTAATTTTTTGATGACTTTTTGTTTGAAGCATTGCTGGCTCTTTAATGTTTTGTTTTCCAGATTCAAGGAAATATTTTTCCCTTTTTTTTAAGGTATCTATAACTTTGAGCAATTTGGTAAAGTATACCTTCTTCCCTACTTCATGGTTTATTTCATAAACTCTGAACTCCAAGTCAGTCAGCCTGGATATGTACTCTGGCTCTGGATATTAAAAGAGAATGCTCAGAAAGAGTCAACAGTTAGAAGATATATTGAAGGAAAACATCCACTTATAATAGCAAAAATAAATAAAGAGAACCTTCAGATGACCTTTTCATGTACGGGGATTAGTATTTAATTCATACCAGCAGAAAATATAGACCATATAACAATGGAATATTGCTCAGCTGTAAAAAAGAATGAAATAATGCCATTTGCAGCAACGTGGGTGGACCTAGAGATTGTCATATTGACTGAAGTCAGACAGAGAAGGACAAATATCATATGATATTTGTGGAATCTAAAAAAAATGGTACAAATGAACTTATTTATACAACAGAGATAGAGTTACAGATGTAGAAAACAACCTGATGGTTCCAGAGGTGGAAGGATAAACTGGGAGTTTGGGATTGACATATACACACTACTATATATAAAATAGATAACCAATAAGGACCTACTGTATAGCACAGGGAACTCTACTCAATACTCTCTAATGACCTGTATGGAAAAATAATCTAATAAAGAGTGGATATATGTATATGTATAACTGATTCACTTTGCTGCACAGCAGAAAGTAACACAACATTGTAAATCAACTATACTCCAATAAATTTTTTTTTTAAAAAAGGAAAATATAGACCAGAACCCTAACCCCAACCTCCTACCATGCCTTCCTATTTCAAGGAGTCACCACTTTCTGCACACTGGTCCTCAGCAGGTTGTCTCCCCTGGAAGTGGTACAAGTTGAGTCTAGGTCTGAGGATCAGTCAGCCTCCATTTTATAGTCTCTTTCTGTCTTCCCAAGTCTCCAAAGCCCACTTTAGCTTCCATATCACCAGCTACAGGTTCTTTATGGATACTGATTTTCCCACAATTAAAAGAGAAAGAGAATACACATGCTACTCTGAACTCTTAGCAATTGTCATGGAAACATTCCCACTTAAGGGCTATTCTCTGCATCTGGATTATAGAGTTCAAATGCACAGCAATTCTACATAGCAATTTGCCCATTTTGCCCAAGCCAATCACAGTCGCTATAGACATTTCTCCCCTTGAGCTGATACTACCAGAACCACCCCAACCCTTTAGCAAGAAGTTTCTTTCTTCCAGACATTCTCATCAACCAATGTGAACAATGAGGCATTTTCCTCTCAATCTCCTGCCTTCATCCTGTATATCTATCTGCCCAGGAAATTTAGACCATCCTCTAGTATCCTTTCAAATTTTGTTTTATGTCCTAGCAATCCACTGTTTTAAATTCAGCAGAGACCTCAAAGAGGTCTTTCTGCACACAATTTAAAGCTCTAGCTGCAGGATGATTTGACTCTCAGATTACAGTCTAGGGGTTTTGTAATGAGCCAGTACTGCAGATGTTAACTGTATGAAATAAAATTTAAATTAAAAATGTATTTTCTGGGACTTCCCTGGTGGTGCAGTGGTTAAGAATCTGCCTGCCAATGCAGGGGACACGGGTTCGAGCCCTGGTCCAGGAAGATCCCACATGCCACAGAGCAACTAAGTCCGTGAGCCACAACCCCACGTGCCTAGAGCCCGTGCTCTATAACAAAGAGAAGCCACCGCAATGAGAAGCCCACACACTGCGACAAAGAGTAGCCCCTACTCGACACAACTAGAGGAAGCCCGTGCACAGCAACGAGGACCCAACGCAGCCAAAAAATATATATATATATGTATTTTCTACTAATTTTTAAATTTATTGTGAAATATAGCATAAAACTGTTGTGTATAACATTATTTACAGTATAAAGAACAACGAAAAATACACTGTGTACTAAAGAAGAAATCAGCCCCTTCATAATCAACAGAACTCTGTTACATATTATAAGAGTTAAAAACATAGCTAACAACAACAACAAAAATACTATTGCCTTCAACAACCATAATGGCCCCTTTATCCTTTCCATTCTTCTGAGTGAATAGCATAACTTCCTTTGTTTTCAAAATGTGTATTTAAATGTGTTCCCAAATGTACTGGTCTTTGGGAGTGTGTATAGTTGTGAGCTCAAGGCCCTTCCCACTGAATGGATCCCAAAGAAATTCCATTGAATCTGTAGATCAACTTGGAGAGTATTGCCATCTTACAATATTAAATCTTCCAATCCATGAATATGGGATGTCTTCCCACTTATTTAGGTCTTCTTAAATTTCTTTCAACAATATTTTATAGTTTTCAGAGTACAAGTTTTATACTTGTTTTATTAACTTTATTTCTAAGTATTTTATTCTTTTTGATGTTGTTGTACACGGAATTTTTACTTAATTTAATTTTCAGACTGTTCCTTGCTAGGGTAGAAACATAATTGATTTTTGCATATTGAGCTAATTTTTTGTTTAAGTGTATTCTTTAGGATTTTCTATATACAAGATCATGTCATCTGTGAATGAGATTGTTTTACCTTTTCCTCTCCAATCTGGATGATTTTCACTTGCTTGCTTATTGCCCTGGTAAAACCCTCCTAAAATGCATATGGATTTTCAAGGGGCCCCAAATAGCCAAAAACAATACTGAAAAAGAAGAACAAACCTGGAGGACTCACACTTCCTGATTTCAAATCTTACTACAAAGCTACAGTAATCAAAACAGTGTGGTACTGGAATAAAGACAGATATATAGACCAATGGAATAGAATAGAGAGCCCACAAATAAATCCTTGCATGTATAATAATAATATAATAATTTTTGACAAGGGTGCCAAGGTCATTCAATGGGGGAACACATTCTTTTCAACAAATGGTGCTGGATAGCCACATGCAAAAGGACAAATTGAACCCTTACCTAATACCATATACAAAATTCACACAAGGAACTTCCCTGGTGGTGCAGTGGGTAAAACACTGCGCTCCCAATGCAGGGGGCCTGGGTTTGATCCCTGGTCAGGGAATTAGATCCCACACGCATGCTGCAACTCAGAATCCGCATGCTGCAAGTAAGAAGTCTGCATGCCACAACTAAATGTCCCGCACGCCACAACTAAGACCCAGCGCAACATAAATAAATAAATAAATAAATAAATTTATTTATTTTTAAAATTCACACAAAATGGATCCATGACCTAAATGTAAGACCTAAAACCATAAAAGTCTTAGGAGATACATAGAGCAAAACTTCATAATGTTGGACTTGGCAATGATTTCTCAGATATGACACCAAAGGCACAGGTAACAAAAGAAAAATAAACAAATTGGACTTTATGAAAATGAAAAAAACTGTGGATCAAAAGACATTATCAACAGAGTTAAAAAGTCAACCCACAGAGAGGGAATAAATATTTGCAAATTATATATCTGATAAAGAATTAATATTCAGAACATATGTGAATTCCCCAAATTTCTATATTTGACTTTTAATTCATTCCACTGTGGTCAGAAAACTTACGTAGCATGTTGCAATTCTTTTAAGCATTTTGAGACTTGCCCTGTGGCCTAAAATGTGGTGTATCCTAGAGGATGTTTCATGTGCACTTGAGAAGAATATGTATTCTAGTGTTTTTTCATGGAGTGTTCTATGGACATTTTTGAGGTCTAGTGGGTTTAAGTTGTTTTTCAATTCTTCTGTTACCTTGTGGAACATCTGTCTAGTTGTTCTATCCATTATTGGAAGTGGGGTATTGACATCTCCAGCTATTACTATTGAGTTGTCTATTTGTCCCTTCAATTTTATCAGTTTTGCTTCATGTATTTTGGGGCTCTGTTCTTAGATGCATATCCTAATGGATTGACCCTTTTGTCATTGTAAAATGTCCCTTTTTATCTCTAGTAACTCTTTTTTTTTAAGTCTATTGTGTCTGATATTGGTCAAACCACTCCAGCTTTCTTATGGTTGCTGTTTGCACACATATCTTTTCCCACTCTTTTATTTTCAAGTTATTTGTATCTCTGAATCTGAAGTGTGTCTCCTGTAGTCACCATATAGTTGGATCTTTTTTAATCTAGTCTGTCAATCTCTGCCTTTGATTGGATTGTTTAATTCATTCATATTTAATATTATTATTGATATACCTGATTTACATTTGCTTTTTTACTTTTTGTTTCCTATATGACCCATCTCTCTTTCCCTCTATTCCTCTTTTACCTCTTTCTTTTGCATTAAATGAATATGTTCTTATGTAAAATTTTAATTCCAGTAATGATTTTTTTCACTGTGTGTTTTCATTATGTTCCTTGTGGTTACACCAGGACTTACAATATGTATCTTAACTAATCAGAATATCTCAAATGTATTCTAACTTAATTCTAGTAAGATGTAGAAATGTTGCTCCTATATAGCTCTATTTCCTTTTCCTCCATTTTGTGTTATTATTGTTAAACATATTATATCTATATGTTACAAGTCCAAAAATACACTGTTATAATTGTTACTTTATATAATTTTATGTCTTGTAAGGAAACTGAGAGGAGAGAAAGTACATATAGAGTTTGTTATACGAACCTTCTTATTTACCATTTCTAATTCTCTTCATTTGCTCCTGTGGAATTGAGTTACCATCAGGTATCATTTCCTTACTCCAAGGCAGCTTTGCTCCCATCATATCTTTTGTGCTGTTGTTGTCAAATATTTTACATTTCTATATGCTCTAGGCCCAATAATACATATATATATATATATATATATATATATATACACACACATATATACACTGCTTTTATAAATTGCTTTTAAAATTAGTTAAGAGAAGAAAGTAGAAGAAATAGGCACTTCTGCTGTCTTTTATCATTACTTAACATTTACTGGTGCTATTTATTTTTTCATGTGGACTCCAGTTACATTCTGAGGTCATTTGCTCTTAGCCAAAGAACTTCTTTTAGTATTTCTTAGCAAGTGGCTGTTAGACAACAATTCTCTCAGTTTTTATTTATCTGAAAACCTCTGTATTATGTCTTCACTTGTGAAAGATAGCTTTGCTGGATATAAGGTTCTTGTTTGACAGTGTTTTTTCCCAGCACTTTGAATATGTTATCCCACTGCCTTCTGGCCCTCATTGTTTCTGATGAGGGGTCAACTGTTAATCCTTTGGGGTCTTCTTTTATGTGATGAGTAATTTTTCTCTTGTTCTTTCAAGATTTTCTCTTTGTCTTTTAGCATTTTTACTCTAATATGTCTGGGTATAGATCTCTTTGTTTTGTGTTCATTCTGCTAGGAGTCCACTAGCTTCTTGGATGTGTAGAATAATGTTTTTCATCAAATTTGGGTAGTTTTCAGCTATTTTTTCAGCTATTATAATTTTTATTGGAGTATAGTTGATTTACAATGTTGTGTTAGCTTCAGGTGTACAGCAAAGTGAGTCAGTTATACATATACATATATTCACTCTTTTTTAGATTCTTTTCCCATATAGGCCATTATAGAGTATTGAGTAGAGTTCCCTGTGCTATACAGTAGGTCCTTATTAGTTATCTATTTTATATACAGTAATGTGTATATATCAATCCCAATTTATCCCTCCCCACCTCCTTCCCCCTTGATGACCATAAGGTTGTTTTCTACATCTGTGACCCTATTTCTGTTTTGTGAATAAGTTCATTTGCACCATCTTTTTAGATTCCACGTATAAGCAATACCATATGATATTTGTCTCAAAGGGATCTTGACTTAGGACCTTTTAATTGGTTGATTTTTTTTGCTTTGCTGTATACTCTTCATTTCATAGATCTACACCAGGATGGTTCTGCTTCCCCACCACCTCCACTGCCAGAAAGAACCTTAGAGTCCTTCCTTCTTGCTGATACAGATTGTAAGGGCAGTACTCGCTCTCAAAAAAGTTATAAAAATGAGACAGTTAAAGGTTAACAATAAAGGAGGACCTAAATGGAAAATGTACAAAGAATTATTAAATTAGACAGAAACAATACATTTCAAAAACCCATAATGTATTGCAAAAATAATGCATAAAAAAGTCAAGCTAAGGGGCTTCCCTGGTGGTGCAGTGGTTAAGAATCCACCTGCCAATGCAGGGGACACATGTTCGAGCCCTGGTCCAGGAAGATCCCACATGTCTCGGAGCAACTAGGCCCATGCGCCACAACTACTGAGCCTGCGCTCTAGAGCCTGCAAGCCACAACTACTGAGCCCGCGTGTCACAACTGCTGAAGCCCACATGCCTAGAGCCTGTGCTCCGCAACAAGAGAGGCCACTGCAGTGAGAAGCCCACACACCACAACGAAGAGTAGCCCCCGCTCGCCGCAACTAGAGAAAGCCCGCGCACACCAACGAAGACCCAAAGCAGCCAAAAATAAATAAATAAATAAATTAATTTTTTTAAAAAAAGTCAAGCTAAGAATTACTGAATATATACCTGTATATAATGCAAAGGCTTAAGAAGCTACGCAACAAAACCCTTTTTTTTAAGGTATAATTTTCAGCTATTTTTTAAAAAAACTTTTTCCTGCTTCTTTTTCTCCTCCCCTTCCGGTATTTCTATTACATGCATGTTGATGACCTTAATGGTGTCCCACATTTCTTTGAGGCCCTATTCATTTTTTCTTATTGTTGTAAAATATACATAAAATTTACCATTTTAACCATCTTTAAACATACAATTCAGTGGTGTTAAGTATATTCACAATGTGGTACAACCATCACCGCTATCCATTTCCAGAACTTTTTTTTATCATCCCAAACAGAAACTCTGTACCCGTTAAAAAAGTACTCCCCATTCCCCCCTTCCTTTGCCTCTGTTAACCTC
Source organism: Delphinapterus leucas (assembly GCF_059928025.1). Taxonomy (NCBI): domain Eukaryota; kingdom Metazoa; phylum Chordata; class Mammalia; order Artiodactyla; family Monodontidae; genus Delphinapterus; species Delphinapterus leucas. The sequence continues at coordinate 27,638,510 of NC_143129.1, forward strand.
TATTATTTTTTCTGTCTCTATGTCTGGTCAACTTTTAAACTTTAACCACAACAGTTCCCTTTTTAATCAGACTTTCATGTAGGGAAGGAAGGGCAATTCTTTGGCTTAAAAATATAATTTAAAGAAAACAACTGCCTAGGGGAAAAAATAGAAAAATATAAGCAATTGGCCACAGGTGGAGGTGGGAATGGTGATGATTCATCTCACCCTGAAGTAACTCCAGATACTCCAGGATATCTATGTTTATCAGTAGGACAAATCTCAGCTTAATTAACAAAGGTAAAATATGTGAAATTAGTTGATTCCCTTATCTGACCACACAGCATAGATGAATGATTGCAAGGGCAAGCCTGGGGAAGGGAATGGTGCCTGAGTATGTTGTCTGCTGGTGCTCCCAAAGATTATGGGCCTCAAAGTTTGCGGTTTCAAGGAATTGCTATTTATATCAATTGTTTGCGGTAAGATGATAAGATTCAAATAACACATTGGTCAGCCATGGAGAGAAACTCCTTGTATAATCAAAATCATTTCAAAACATGTCACCAGAAGTGCATTCAAAAATTATTAGAGCACTTGTACCTCCTGAGCCTGATAGGCATGGTAAATAGCATCCTCTTCAGGACTGAGGGAGAGTATATGTCTCTCTGAATGTCCAATGTGGAGAACCTTTTTTAGCAAGAGTGGCTAAACAGTACCTGCTCCTGTGATACAATAGGAAATATATATATTTGATCTTTATCCCTGGTTCTTTTTTTTTAAATAAATTTATTTATTTGTTTTTATTTTTGGCTGTGTTGGGTCTTCGTTGCGGTGCGCGGGCTTCTCACTGTGGTGGCTTCTCTTGTTGCGGAGCACGGGCTCTAGGCATGCAGGCTTCAGTAGTTGTGGCACATTGGCTCAGTAGTTGTAGCGCGTGGGCTCTAGAGTGCAGACCCAGTAGTTGTGGCGCATGGGCTTAGTTGCTCTGTGGCATGTGGGATCTTCCCGGACTGGGGATCGGGACTCGGGATCGAACCCGGGTCCCCTGCATTGGCAGGCGGATTTTTAACCACTGCGCCACCAGGGAAGCCCTATCCTTGGTTTTTGACACAGAGCTCCTAAATGGCTTGGAACACCCTGAGGGATGGGAGTGTCTTTTTTTCTAATGAAGTGTTTCTTGGCAGGGCCCTAGATGGCTTCAGGTTGGGGCCTTGTTACCAGAAAGAAAAGCATGATTAGGGTTAGAACTTTCAGGCTCACCTCCTAACATCTGGGGAGGGGAAAGGGGCTGGTGATTGAATCAATCAACAATAGCCAATGATTTCATCGATCATACCTTTGGAATGAACCCTTAATAAAACCCCTTAAAGGATGGAGTTCAAAGAGCTTGCAGCATGGGAGATCCATGCCTCTCCCCAAGCCCACCACCTTGCCCTATGTGTCTCTCCCATCTGGATGTTCCCCAGTTATATCCTTTATAATAAACCAGTAATAATAAGTAAAGCACTTTCCTGAGTTCTGTGAGTCATTCTAGCAAATTATCAAACCTGAGGAGAGGGTTATGGGAACCCCCAACTTATAGCTGGGGTTGGTCCAAAGTTCAGGAGGCCAGGGACTTGTAACTGACATCTGAAGTGGAGGACCACCTAGTGGGACTGAGCCCTTAAATCTGTGGAATCTGATGCTAATTCCAGGTAGTTAGTGTCAGTAAGTTGAAGAAATGGTGTTGGAAAAGACACCACATATTTCTTTGTTTGTTTGTTTATTGGCTGCGTTGGGTCTCCGTTGCTGCATGTGGGCTTTCTCTAGCTGCGGCGAGTGGGGGCTACTCTTCGGTGCGGTGCGCGGGCTTCTCATTGTGGTGGCTTCTCTTGTTGTGGAGCACGGGCTCTAGGCGCACGGGCTTCAGTAGTTGTGGCACGTGGGCTCAGTAGTTGTGGCACACGGGCTGAGTAGCTGTGGCTCGCAGGCTCTAGAGTGCAGGCTCAGTAGTTGTGGCGCACGGGCTTGGTTGCTCCGGAGCATGTGGGATCTTCCTGGACCAGGGATCGAACTCGGGTCGCCTGAATTGGCAGGCGGATTCTTAACCACTGCGCCACCAGGGAAGTCCACCACATACTTCTTGTCAGGAGGAAAAAAACCTCTTACTTGGTGTCAGAATTGTTGAGGATAAAAACAGCAAAGAATCTCCTTTACACATCTGCCAGAAGAAGAAATAATTTTATTTTCATGTTCAGGTTCTACGCATTTTATGGGCAATAATGTGAAAATATTTCCTTTTTTTTCTTTCTTTCTATTTTTTTTTCCCATGATGGTCTGCACAAATTCTAATGCCTCTCCAGGCAACAGTGGACAAGAAACATAGTAGTTTTAGGAAGGTGTGGGCCTTTTATGGTTTTATTTTGGATATGTATTATAAAAGCCTAGAAAACAGCCTCTGTTTTCTAGGAAACCCAAAGCCTGGAAAAGCCCTAAGTCCCTTGTAAGTTTATTATCAAACACAGTCACTCAGTCACTTCCAGACTCTGGAAGAATAAAAGCTACACACCAGGGCTTCCCTGGTGGTGCAGTGGTTAAGAATCCGCCTGCCAATGCAAGGGACACAGGTTCGAGCCCTGGTCCAGGAAGATCCCGCATGCTGTGGAGCAACTAAGCCCGTGCGCCACAACTACTGAGCCCATGCGCCACAACTACTGAAGCTCGTGTGCACTAGAGCCCGTGCTCCAGAACAAGAGAAGCCACAACAATGAGAAGCCTGCGCACCACAACAAAGAGTAGCCTCCAGTCGCCTCAACTAGAGAAAGCCCATGCACAGCAACGAAGACCCAACACAGCCAAAAATTAATTAATTAATTAATTTTTTAAAAAAAGCTACACACCATTTCCTCCACTCATGTGTATGGTTGGCTTCACACAGATGATAAAACTACTTCACCCTATGAACTGTTCTGTCACCAGTTCGTGGTGTTCACTGGGTCTTGAGCCCTGCCTTCGCCACAGTGCACGTCCCTTCCAGATCATTCCCTCTTCCATTTGGGATGTGAAGCCAGACAGCCTTGGTTCCTTCTTAGCGTCTGCCACTATGTGAGCTGTGTGATCTAAGATACATCACTTACCCTCTCCAGGTGCTAACTTCCTCATACATACAATGCAGGGAGTGTGTGACATATCTCATCAGAAGTCTGAAGTCCAGGACTTTTCTTTCTAGCCTTTGCCCTTTGTCCCTCTTCCAGATCATGACTTTGCTTTTGCATAAGCCGTAGCTGCTGGAGGATGCAAGAGTCATCAGAGCATAACGCTTTTGGATGAGCTGGACGTGGAAGGGTGCTGACAGGAGCAGATTACGTTTTCTTCGATAACTGTCATTCACCCTGTTCTGCTGAATTGTTCTGCCCTGACTCAGATAAGTCTCAAGCAGAGCTCAGAGCCTTTCAGTTTCTCTTGGTCACTAACCAAATTAATTCCCTTTATGTGGGTATTTAAAACTGCAGTCTGATCCCAATAAACATGATATTGTCTCACTGGACTAAAAGCTTCTTTCCGCTTTCTACGGGTCAGGCCTGATTTAGGCTTAGATGTTTACAATGGAAAAGGGCCGGGAGGAGGATGTCTTCTGTTTCTTCTCTCTTCCTGGCTTTTCCTCTGCCCCCTCTTGCAGGACTCTGTGGCATCTAACTTGGGGGAGAGGAGGGTGGGGAGATGGAGGGGTGGTGATAAGGCAGATTTTTTATAAAAAGGACAGAGTCCCACATTACTGGTACAATTTTCCTCTGTCATGCCAGCAACCATGAAGGTGCAAATCCAGCCCTTGTCAAATGGTGGTAATCTGGCTCACCTCACCTGATTCACTTACTGGCAAAGCCACAACCTGCAGAGACCCTCTGTCCACAGACAGCTCCCGAGTACCTCTCACCTTTAGGCATCGTCAGGCCCGAGCCGGAGACCAGCCTCGTGTGTCCCCAGACACAAAAGTCAAGTTCTAGGGTTGGTTCCATGAAGCCCTCCTCACTTGGCCGGGATTAACAAAGCGTGCAGAGAAGAGACGCCCAGCCCACCGCCAACTCACTCTAAAGAAATTCTATTACCTTCCTTTTTTTTTTTTCCAATGATTTAATTTATTTTCTTTATTTTATTTTATTTTTTTGGCCACGCCACGCAGCTTATGGGATCTCAGTTCCCAGACCAGGGATTGAGCCCCGGCCCCCAGCAGTGAAAGTGTCAAGTCCTAACAACTGGACTGCCAAGCAATTCCCCTCTCTTACCTTTCAGGATTAGTCTCTTTGATTCTTCTTACACTTCAGGGGGGTGATAAGCTAATAATAGCAAAATGTATTCATCATCTTTGAGCATGACCTACGTGGCACATCTGACCCCCTCCTGTTCACAGTTTTGGAGCCTCTGATAAAACTCTTAAACAAAAGGAAAAGCCAAATTTGTATCCAGCTCTAATATACTTAGGATTATACTTCTAAACTTGCTGCCTAGAGATGTTCTCACAAAACCTATCACACAGTCCACAAGTGTGAATTCTCTCTCTCTGATTTCACATCTGCAGGTGAGCAGAGACTTGACATTGATTCCTGCATACACTGAAAATGCATACGTATTTTTCTGTGGTACCAGACTATCAGGAAGCAAAGGTGTCTGGCTCCTTTCATCAGAAACAAGTGAAAGCCCACGTGAGTGGGAGGCAGAGTCATGCTTGCAGGACTTTCTCATAAGATTCCCTCCTGACACACTGATTTTTTGCTTTAACTTACAGCCTGTGTCTCTTCAATGCCTCTAGGGTTGACAGAAAGAAATACATTTGGGAAATATGATGGCCTTTTCCACCAGTCTGCTCCTTCAGCAATTTTGCCACAAGAGTAGTTTCTTCTAAAGTGTTTTTCTACAGAAAAGTATCACTTTACCCCTATTTTCCAAATAGTGACATAGGTGAAAGAAGACGCAAGCAACTCTGTTCTGTATCTTCTGTAGCGTGCATGGACCCATCGTAGGTCAGCATTTTTTGCTTATAGTAACATCACTTCAAAGGCCAACCTGAACTGGTTGTACACTTTTCTTTTTTTTGTTGTTTTTGTTTTGTTTTTTGCATTTAAAAGTATAATTTTAATTTATTTTTTAAATTAATTTTTATTGGAGTATAGTTGCTTTACAATGTTATATTAGCTTCTACTTACAGCAAAGTGAATCAGCTATACGTATACATATATCCCCTCTTTTTTGGATTTCCTTTGCATTTAGGTTGTACACTTTTCTTATTTGAAAACTCGTTCTTATTGCTGAATCAAAGTTTATGCAGTCGGTGAGTTTGTGCTAGAAACTACTACTACAGGCACCAATCTGTCATCTGCTGCTAATCTCTCCAAAGTGAGTCTGAAAATGTTTTAGCATAAACTTTGATTCAGCAATAAGAACGAGTTTTCAAATAAGAAAAGTGTACAACCTAAATGCAAAGGAAATCCAAAAAGTTGCTTTACAATGTTGTATTAGCTTCTACTTACAGCAAAGTGAATCAGCTATATGTATACATATGTCCCCTCTTTTTTGGATTTCCCTGGTCTGTTAAGATGTCTGCTTCTGTTTGTGTTACACCCAGCTGTTAGGTTTCTCTAATTGCTGGCTGATAGCTCTATTACTTTTGGGAATGTCCTTGAGCATAATTTGCTCCAAAATCTGATCCAGTTAAATTTGAGTCCCCTTCCAGGGATACAAGCAAATTGAAGTGAGGATAAATGAGGGCCCAGTATTCTCAGTCTGCCACAACTGTTGTAGAGCCTCCACTCTATGAGATGGCTGAGTGGATGAATGGACCCTTGACTTCCTGGCTACATTCTCCTGGAATTTAGCCTCTGCAACATGGAACTGAGGTGAGGGGCTTGAGGTGGAAGCATGAGAAATGCTGGCAACCTGCCCCTCCTGGGAGGACACCATAGCCCTTGACTGGGAGCTGGGAGAATAGGGAGCCTTATCTTCTTGGCCACAGCTACCTGGAGAGGAGCATCTGTTATGCTGAGCTTGGGTTAAGGGGAGAAAGAGTAGGTCATGGTTCAGGTACCATAGACATTTGTTGTTCTTACTGAGATTTAGTAGATTTTCTTGAATAAATATTTCATTTGCTGTATGCCCTTAGGGCACCTTCCAGAGACTTTAAATAGCTGTTGTGTTCTAAAACTTTCACCAGTTATAGTTGTTTGCTGGAAAGGAGAGCTTCTAAAATAGTATTTTATTGTGGATTTTAATTGCCTGTCCTTGATATGTAATAAGGTTGAACATTTTTCACCTCATCCTGGGTCATTTGTGCTAGTTTATGCCTGTGTGCCCTCAGATCCATTCCTCATGTTTTCCTGCAGTGCACGGCAGAGGGGCTCACCCTTGTGGGCTCCCATGTCAGCTGGATTCTGGCCGAATTTGGCTAATAGTGTCCCCCCCCACTGTGGAGGACACTTGAAGGCAGGAGAGTGAAGCCAGGGATTTCTCCCCTCCCTTCTTTACCCTGGGCTTTGCCTGCTGTCGTTGTGACTTGAGCTCTTCCCAGACATGCCCACAGCGATTTCAGCTTTCACTGGATAATGTTGCCTTCTGGGGTCCTAGAACATTTTCTCCTACATTTGTTGGCCCAGCTGAGGGGATGAGAGTGGTTTCCCACATTGTCCTCACTATCCCATTTGCCTCTCAACTCCTCCATCACCTGTATAACTAGTGCCTTGCATTAAATTCCCTCTGCTGTAAGTACTTGACGCGGTGTCTGTTTTTCAGGTTAGACTCTGACTGATACACCATTAGTGCTTCCATTTCTGTTAAATTATTTTTTTCTTTTTTTCTATAGTCTGCCCTCCTTTTCTTTTTAATTCTTAAGAGTTCTTTATATATTTTGAATACTTGTCATTTATTGACTGTATGTGTTGGAAAAACATACAATCAATAAATGTATGTATTTATACATACAAACTCTTCTCTCTGTTTATAGTTTGTCTTTTCACTCTTTTTTTTTTGCCTGTGTTGGGCCTTCGTTGCTGCGCCTGGGCTTTTTTTAGTTGTGGTGAACATGGGCTGCTCTTCGTTGTGGTGCGTGGGCTTCTCATTGCAGTGGCTTCTCTTGTTGTGGAGCACGGGCTCTAGTGCACACAGCTTCAGTAGTTGTGGCACGTGGGCTCAGTAGTTGTGGCTCATGGACTCTAGAGCGCAGGCTCAGTATTCGTGGCACACAGGTTTAGTTGCTCCGCAACATATGGGACCGGGACCCATATGGTCCCAATCCCTGGTCCCAATTCCCGGACCAGGGATTGAAGCCGTGTCCCCTGCATTGACAGGCTGATTCTTAACCACTGCACCACCAGGGAAATCCTGTCTTTTCACTCTTTATGATGACTTTTGATGAACAGTTTCTACAGTTAATGAAGTAGTCTACTTTCAAAATATGTTTTCTTGATGGTTTGTGCCTTTTGTATCTTCTTTTAAGAAATCACTTTTCTAAACTTCCCTAAATAATATTTTCTTCCTAATTCAAAATCTTCTTCGTTTAACCTTCCACATTTAAGTCTATAAGATGCGTTGAACTAATTTTAGTGTAAAATATGAGGTGGCTTCAATCTCATGTTTTCTCATATTGATAACCAATTATCCCGGCACCATTTTTATTGAAAATCTTCCCTTTTCCTCACTGATCTTATATTTCTATATACTGATAGGATTTATTTCTGCACCCTCTATTCTGTCCCATTATTATATTATTTATCCCTGAATTAATACTATGCTATCTATATTACACTACATTGTATTATTAATATGCTATATTTATTTATTTATTTATTTATTTTGCGGTACGCGGGCCTCTCACTGCTGTGGCCTCTCCCATTGCGGAGCACAGCCTCCGGACGCGCAGGCTCAGCGGCCATGGCTCACGGGCCCAGCCGCTCCGCGGCATGTGGGATCTTCCCGGGCCAGGGCACGAACCTGCGTCCCCTGCATCGGCAGGCGGACTCTCAACCACTGTGCCACCAGGGAAGCCCTATAAGAATTTTTTTATCTGGTGAACTAAGTCCGCTTACCTTGTTCTTTTATTGATATGCCTTGGCTATTCTTGACCCTTTTACTCTTCAATATAAATTTAAAATCAGCTTATCAAGTTCCACCAAAACCCATTTGAATTTTTATTAAAATATATTGAATTTGTAGATGAATTGTAAGAGTGGGGAGAATTGACACCTTTGTGGTATTTAGTCTTTCAATCCACAGACATGGTCTATTTCACAATTTATTTAAGTCTTTTATGTCTTTCAATAAAGTGTTATTATTTTCTTTTGAAGATCTTACACATCTTTTGTTAGATTTATTTCTAGGTACCTTTTTTATGTTATCATAAATGTATCTTTCGGGCTTCAGCAAATGAATTGCTGAAATTAGAACACTCCCTCACACCATATACAAAAATAAACTCAAAATAGTTTAAAGATCTAAATATAAGACAAGACCTAAATATAAGACCATAAAACTCCCAGAAGAGAACATAGGCAAAACATTCTCTGACATAGATCATAGCAATATTTTCTTAATTTGTCTCCCAAGGCAAATTTTAAAAAAAGCAAAAATAAACAAATGGGACCTAATCAAACTTAAAAGCTTTTGTACAGCAAAGGAAACCATCAATAAAACGAAAAGACAACCTACGGAATGGGAGAAAATATTTGCAAATGATACGACCGGCAAGGGGTTAATTTCCAAAATATACATACAGCTCATACAACTCAATATCAAAAAAAGCAAACAACCCAATCAAAAAATAGGCAGAAGACCTAAATAGACATTTCTCCAGAGAAGACATACAGATGGCCAAAGGCACATGAAAAAATGTTCAATGTTGCTAATTATTAGAGAAGTGCAAATCAAAACTACAATGAGGAATCACTTCACACCAGTCAGAATGGCTATCATCAAAAAGTCTACAAATAATAAATGCTGGAGACAGTGTAGAGAAAAGGGAACCCTCCTACACTGTTGGTGGGAATGTAAATTGATGCAGCCACTATGGAAAACAGTATGGAGGCTCCTTTAAAAACTAAAAATAGAGCTACCATATGATCCAGCAATCCCACTCCTGGGCACATATCCAGAAAAGATGAAAGCTCTAATTCAAAAAGATATATATATACCACAATGTTCACAGCAGCACTATTTATAATAGCCAAGAAATGGAAGCAAGTTAAGTATCCAACAACAGATAAATGAATAAACAAAATGTGGTAAATATATACAATGGAATATTACTCAGCCATAAAAAGGAATGAAATTGGGTCATTTGTAGAGATGTGGATGGACCTAGAGACTGTCATACAGAGTGAAGTAAGTCAGAGAGAGAAAAACAAATATTGTATATTAACACATATATGTGGAATCTAGAAAAATGGTATGGATGATCCTATTTGCAAAGCAGAAATAGAGAACAAATCTATGGATACCAAGGGGGAAGTGGGGTGGGAGGAATTGGGAGATTGGGATTGACACATATACACTATTGATACTATGTATAAAATAAATAGCTAATGAGAATACACCATATAGCACGGGGAACTTAATGCACTGTGGTGATCTGAACGGGAAGAAAGTCCAAAAGGGAAGGGATATATGTATGTGTACGGCTGACTCACTTTGCTGTGCAGCAGAAACGAATACAACATTGTAAAGCAACTATACTCCAATAAAAATTAATTAAAAAATAAAATAATCAAAAGTTGATCCAAATAGTTGGACCTCACCAAGGTAGAGCTGCAGATCCAAGTTTCCCAAGTGTGAAATAGACAAGAAGACTTGCCATTCAATTTTTTTTCTTTCCGTATAGGATTTGTTGGGAAGACAAAGAAGAAGTGATTGGTGCCATATACAGGCAAGGATACAAGACTGGCACTTGTCTTATCTTAGGAGAGCACAACCGGAAAGGATCTTAAAGATTATTTAACCAGGAGTTCCTAACCTGAACTCAGAAAACTAAGTTGTGATGGGCTTCAAAAAGTATGTAAATACTACCTGCTCCCCAAAATTGTATACTACATTTTGTGTATGTGTGTTTCTCTGGAAAGAAGATAGTTTTCATAATATTTTCTAAGGGTTTGTAACCTCCAAGAGTATTAAGTATAATTTAATTAACCATTAATACTATGATCTGATTACTCAGGTAAGAATGTTATTTGCTTTTCCTTCCCAAAGTTTCTTGTTCATTAGAACTCAAATAAACAAACAAAAAGACAAATAAATGATATATTTGAAGTTAAGAGGGAAAAAAAAAGATACATGTACCCCAATGTTCACAGCAGCACTGTTTATAATAGCCAAGACATGGAAGCAACCTAAGTATCCATCAACAGATAAATGGATAAACAAGATGTAGTATATATATGCAATGGAATATTACTCAGCCATAAAAAAGAATGAAATATTGCCATTTGCTGCAACATCAATGGACCTAGAGATTATCATACTAACTGAAGTCAGAAAGAGAAAGACAAATATTATATGATATCACTTATATGTGGAATCTAAAACATAATACAAATGAATCTATTAATAAAACAAAAACAGACTCATAGACATAGAAAATAAACTTATGGTTACCAAAGGGGAAGGAGACAGGGAGGATAAATTAGGAGTATGGGATTAACAGATACGACTATATATAAAATAGATAAGCAACAAGAATTTACACAGGGAACTATATTCAATATCTTGTAATAATCTATAATGGAAAATAATCTGAAAATATATTTATATATATAACTGAATTATTTTGCTGTATACCTGAAACTAACAATATTGCAAATCAATTATACCTCAATTTTTAAAAAATGAATTGCCCATTTAAAAATTTTTTAAAATGGACAATGAAAAATCCACATGGAAGAACACCTTGATTTCAAAAGTATGACTGCCCTCTTCTGAAAACTATATTGTCTGATATTTCCCAATATCACCAGGAACTACTGGGATTCTCCCACAGCTTTTTTTTTTTTTTTTTTTAATTTACTTACTTTTGGCTGTGTTGGGTCTTCGTTGCTGCGCGTGGGCTTTCTCTAGTTGCGGTGAGCGGGGGCTACTGTTTGTTGCGGTGTGCAGGCTTCTCATTGCTGTGGCTTCTCTTGTTGCAGAGCACGGGCTCTAGGCGCGCGGGCTTCAGTAGTTGTGGCACGCGGGCTCTAGAGCTCAGGCTCAGTAGTTGTGGCACACGGGCCTAGTTGCTCCTTGGCATGTGGGATCTTCCCGGACCAGGGCTCGAACCCGTGTCCCCTGTACTGGTAGGCGGATTCTTAACCACTGCGCCACCAGGAAGTCCTCACCCACAGCTTTTAACAGCAGACTGGATAGTGCCTTTCTAGAATAACTGGTATGATTGCTTCAAGATAAACTACCTGGCAGGAGTAAGGAAAAGATATGAAAGATAACACATTAAAAACTTTTAAAAGTCCACGCTAAAAAAAAAAAAAAAAGTCCACACTAAAGAAACATGCCTATGTGTAATGAAAATACTTGTTAATCCCCACAAAAATCCTGTAGCCGAATTCTTTTCCTTTTCTCCAGAATGTCAAAATCCACATTCAATTCAAATGTAAAAGGTGAAAAGGATTAAGTGAAAACATTCCCTCCCAACCCTTTCCCCTAGATTCCCACTTACTCTCTTACAATAATAATCATTTCTTGGTTGTCTTTCTAAACCTATATTGTCTTTCTAAACCATATCCAAGGAAACACATATTATATATGTATTGTGTATGAAATATACTCCACGCCCCAGCCCATACCCAGTGTTTTGCATTTAACAGTACGTTTTGGAGATCTATTAAGACATAAAGACCTTACTCATTTTTTTTTTTTTTTAGTGTGGCATAGCATAGTAAGGTTAATCGCATGTACCATTATGTGTTTGTTTCAGTTTGTCTGAGGTTTTTTTTTTTCCCCTGGTATGAAACGCTAATAGATATGGACTTCAAAAAAACCCAAAAACAACTGTAATCGTAACACTATTATCACACTTAAATTAACAATAATTTCTCAATATCATCACACATCTAATCGATATCTGAGTTAAATGATCTCATGTCAATTTTAAAAGCTTTTGACAATTTGAATTACAATCTAAATAAGATCAATACGTTGCAGTCGATTGATGTTTTTAAAGCCCCTTTTAATCTGTAGGTTTTCCCTCTTTTGTTTCCCTTGCGTTTTATTTATTAAAGTACCCAGGATGTTGTCCTGTAGAGTTTCCCACAGTCAAGATCTTGCTGATTCTATCTCTATGGTGTAGTTTAACATGCTCCTCTGTTCTACTTTCTATACATTAGTAGTTGGATCTAGGGGTTTGATCAGATTTCGTTGTGGTTTTGTGTGTGTGTGTGTGTGTGTGTGTGTGTGTGTGTGTGGTGTTCTTTTATTATAAGAACACCCTGTTGGTTATCTTCCTTTTTGTAATCTTAGTCAAAGTTTCTTTTTTAATGGAAAAGTGGTAATTAATTTTGAAACAAAATGTCCTCTCTTTCAGAAGGAGGTGGTGGTTCAAACGACTTCTGTGACAGATGTATGGCTGAGCAATCACCTTGTAAGAGAAATAGTCACACAAGAATAATTCAGGGAAAACAACAAATTCCTCATCATTTTTCACTCTCAACAACAGTGATTTCCTTTTTCTTAATTAGCTCTTAATCACCACAAGCTCCGCATTTTTTCCTGAGGTATTATTTCCAGGAGGCAGCCAAAAACGGCTCAGTGAATAAGCTGCTCTTCAAAATCAAACAACATTTGGGCGAGTCGCCATTTATTTATGACCAAGGATCCTCGTGATCGAGCTCCGGCCTTCCCCCGAGGCGCTAAAGAGCAGTCTTATTTAACTCGAGACCTTTCTTTCCTTTTTCACCTTTTTCCGGCCTTGGGCACCGGCACCGCGCAGGACAGGCCGCAAGGAGCTGGGACTTGCAGGAACTCGGTCTCAGCCGGTCGCCGAGTCACAGAATCTCAGAACCCCCAGCCAGTGAGCCGCGGAATCCCGTCCACCGCTGGGGCCTCCGCCCGGCCTGCCACGCTCCGGGGCGGGCGTGGTGGTGGTTGGGGCCGGAGGGGCGGGGCCTCGAGGCTCCGCCCCGGTCAGCGACTGCTCTCCGGCTCCGCAGCAGCCAGCTGACACCAGTCGCGGAGCCGTCGCCTTCGCTTTCATCTCCGCCTCAGCTTCGGAGGATCCCGGCCAGGAGCGAGAGCCGGCAGCTGGCTCGCAAGCCGCCGCCGCCATGGGGAACCGCGTTTCGCGGGAAGACTTCGAGTGGGTCTACACCGACCAGCCCCACGCCACTCGGCGCCAGGAGATCCTGGGTGAGGTCCGGGCCCGCGCCCCGTTATGTGCGTGCGCGGCCTCCCGCCACCGGGACGCGCCCGAGGCCGGTTAAGAGTCGACTCTCTGCCGCGTCCCGCCGCCCCGGCCGCCTGGCCTCGCGGGAAAAGCCGGGGGAGGCGCTGGGCCGGAGCGGGAGGGAGGGAGGGATCCCCGCGCTCCCCCGTCCCACCGCGTGGCCCCGGCCCTTCGGCTGGGAGGCGCAGGCGCGCCCCCAAGCGCGGGCGTGCGGTCGAGGCCAGGGTTTGCTCAGAGCCGAGTCCCCGCGACTAGGCCACCCTGGGGTAGATCCTCTCGCTTGGAGATTCTCGTGCCGCCGGTCGGCACCGTTTCTTCTCCGTCCCCGTCTCCGTCCTCCTCCTCCCCCCTCCTCCTCCTCTCCCTCTCCCGGTAGCCGGCCCCGGCAGAGCCAGGCTGCGAGCGTGTGCGCGGCAGGGCGTGGTCCTGGAGCATCTGGCGGCCCACGCGCGGGGCGCGCTGACGTTGGTCAGCGCCAGCCGGTCATCCTGCCGCCGGCGGCTGCCGCTTTGGGCCGGGGAGGGAGCTCGTGGTACCCGACCCATTTGACCGCAGGGGCTTCTCGGGCCGGAAAGGTAAGCGTTCCAGGGTCCGGATCCTGCTGCGCTCACGGTGTTCTCATTGATCCTCGCAACGAGGCTCATGCAAGAAGGGCAGATTCATATATATTTTTCATCCATCCCAGTTTTGTGGACGAAAAGGCTGAAGTATGGAAGACTTGCCAAGATTAGCCTTTTGGTCCCCTGACTGCTAGTTTAGGGCCTTTACACCAGGTTAACTAGGCCTTATTCAACTCTCTAGACGTGTAAGGCGTTCAGCTATTTGCAGCTTCTACATTATATAGAGAATTCTCTCATCTCTTCCAGGGTACTCTTAATGGTAAGCTAGGCATTGTGTTGAGTGCTTTACAAACATTACACAATTTAATCCTCCCAGTAATTAGGTAGGTGTTATTCCTGTTTTAAAGATGAAGTAAGAGTGAATAAGTAAATGTTAGAGGGGAGTTCTGATCTGGGTTAGATTACCTTCAAAGCATTGCTTTTAACCTCTTTGCTATTGTTTCAAAGATCTGGAAACTAGTGGGTGGTAAATTGAATAGGAGGAATTCTTTCTCATACACAGTATTCCCCTAGTTTTTTTTCTCTGCATCCATTTGTGCGGTGAAAAGAAAAATCAAGCCCCTGATTTTTGTTGGGTAAGTTAGAAATTTCATGTTTTCACAAAAAGAAAGGAGTTAACCCTTTAAAAACTTTCATGGTCGAGCAGACCCTTCAGAGTTGTCTCTTGGACTAGAGTTCACCTTCTCCAGGTTGCCTGCCTCCTGAATAAAGCAACCTTTCCTTTCCAGCCAATACTTGTCTCTTGAGTTCCGCAAACAGCGGAACCAGAGTTTGGTAGCATGTGGTCACAGATCTAGTAAATGGAGGAATCTAGATTTAAACCCATATCCTTCTGACACTAGGGACTATTTTACACTGTAATAGAACTTTATAAATTGTTTAAAAAAAAAAGAGTTAGTAGATCCCTTTGAAATGGATTTGTTAAAATTGAATCAGTAAGTTAGGAGCTTGAACCTTTATAGTTGCTATTAAGGGTATACTTTTAAGAGAGTTTGGTTCTTGGATGCTTTCCTTTTTATTTTTAATCAAAATGTGTATTTTGCAAATCACACATAGGAGATAGCATATGGTACATTTTATCTATGCCTGATCAATACATTACATAAGAATAATCTGGTATCCACGCTATAAAAACCAACTCCTGAATACTGGAACTTAGCTATCTATTTAAAATTCAGAAAATCAAGGAAGTCAAAAGGTGCTTGTTCATGCTTATCTCAACACTGAACCTTTTTTCCACAAACTTATCATCACTGGACCGTTTCACTTGGAAAGTAGAAGGACTACATATTTCTCAATGAAAACGTCATTTTCCCTGCTGGTGTAAATAAATACTGCTCAGTGTTCCATCTCAGGGGTGGAGATGGAATACCGTCAGGAAAGATAAAAATCTGGAGACTTGTTTAAATTATACTTAAATGGTGAGATATTTCTCAAATGTATCAGGTTTTGGGGGAGAGAGAGGCACCAGAGAACATGGATATGTTGTTTAACAACCACCATCTGTATGCTAAATTTACAAAATTTATGTACGAAATTAATGAAGGCTAGGAACTAGACCATTATTAGTGGGTCAGATAATCACAAGAAATGCTCCTTTTACTGCTGTACTTCCACAGTGAAACAGCATTTTTTTAACAGCCTTATTAAAATATAATTCACAAACTATAAAGTTTATCCTTTTTTTTTTTGGCCATGCCACAGGGCATGTGGGATCTTAATTCCCCAACTAGGGATCAAACCCGTTCCCCCTGCACTGGAAGCGCAGTCTTAACCACTGGACCGCCAGGGAAGTCCTGAAAGTTGACCCATTTAAAGTGTACAATTCAGTGAGTTTTTATAGTGTATTCACAGAGTTTTAAACTATCACTACAATCTAATTTTATAAAGTTTTTGTCACCCTAAAAAGAAACCCTGTACTCATAAGCAGTCTCCATATCTTCCAGTCCTGGGCAACCACTAATCTTTCTGTTTTTATAGATTGCTTATTCTGGATGTTTCTTATGAATGAAATCATAAAATATTTGGTCTTTTGTGACTGACTTCTTTCACTTTGCATAATGTTTTCAAGGTTCACCCATGTTGTAGCATGTATCAGTACTCAGATCCTTTTTGTAAGTTTTGTGTTTGGTGTAAGACAGAGGTCCAGTTTTATTCTTCTGCACATGGATGACCAGTTTTTCCAGCACCATTTGTTGAAAAGACTATTCTTTCCCCCCATTTAATTATATTGGCATGCTAGTATTGATTTTTATATACTATTACAGCTTTGCAAAAATTTGGTACAGAATTACTTGGAGGAAGTTGATTTGTCTGAGAAAAATGTGCCATCTTTGTTTCATGATTTTAGTGTAACTACGAAGTGTGTGTTATCTTCTATCCCTTGTCAGACGTGTGAATTTAATCTAGTTTTATGTAAGGTAAAAATGCTGGAGCTCTAAACAGAAATAACACATTTTAATACAAAAGATTTATTACTTATCCACCAATGAATTAAACACTTGTTTGGAGGACTGCTCAAAATGCCCATATTTTCATGAATGACTTATTTGAGTTTTTCATTTATCCCAGGGTAATTAGTTTTAGACTCAGACCTATTGAGTAATGAATAATCAAAAAGTAACCCTCAAAAGGATTATTTTTTTTTGGCCTATTGCCTACAAAATTGTTAACATTGATGAAATGAACTAATACCAACAAAGATGAGAGGTTAGGGAGTGGAGACAGAAGAGGGGAAAGGAAAGAAACAAGAATAATTACCTCGAATTAACACTACCTTTATTTCTTATATATAAAACTAGACTTAAATAACTTCCTGTCTTGCATTTTAAGCTTTTATTGAATTCTTCATTTCACCTTTAGAGAAAAGAGGGTGAAGCTGCTCTTCTTTTTTCTGAATCTTTTCAAGAACACTCTGAAAGACCTGTCCCAAGAAAAAGGTCCTTCTTCCTTTTGCTGTCCTGGGTCAAACATACTTGACAACACACAAAACAAAAGATGTTCATTATATCTGGGCTTCCATCTCTGGAGCGCCGGGATACAGAGAAGAATCTGCATTTGCCTGTAGGAACACTTGCCTGAAATGCAGAGGTTTTTATTACTGGCCCTTTCCATAATACTTGGATATTTGCATGTGAATTCAACAAATAATCTAACACAGATTAGTATTGTTCAGTTCTAACACAAAAAGAAAGAAAGAAGGGGGCGTGGTGTTGTGAATCCATAGAGTTCTTTGGAAATTACCCTAATTTCCAGGTGACTAGAAAAAGTCTACATTGGCAAAAATTTACATATCTAAATGTCTAAAAATAGGAAAATGGTTAGAAGTTACAACTGGCAACTAGAAGTGATTTAGTCATTAAAAAGGAAATTATGAAATCTAAGTCTATAATATAGTATATATAATATGTATATATTATATATGAGTATATTGCATATATAGTATATTGTATATATATTACATAAAAGTATATTGTAATAGTCTGTAATCTGCCAGACACATAGGTTTACCAGATTATGATTACCACTTTGTCAAACTTATAAATTTAATATACAAAAAATTGTTAGGAGTGAAAAGGCAACTAGATAACATGAAATCTTTACTCATTTGTGACTATCTTTCTGTTATTGTGGAGAGTCTAGATTTTGAGCCTTATTTTTTTCCGCATAAATTCTCAATTTGTTGTGACATAGTATTTAGTAACTTTACCGTTGAATACACTCCTTCCCTGTAGTAGACAAATATTTGATAAAGTCTCTAATAGAGGGCATATAATGACTTGGAAAAAGAAAAAAATTAATCCATGTGTTAATGTAATTGATGTTAGTTTAATTACAATTGCAGAACTATTGTGCACTTTTCTCAGTCTCTGAGTTTTTGTTTGTTTTTTTCCCTTACAGCAAAGTATCCAGAGATAAAATCCTTAATGAAACCTGATTCCAACTTGATATGGATTGTAATTTTGATGGTTCTCACTCAGTTTGTTGCATTTTACTTAGTGAAGGACTTGGACTGGAAATGGGTCCTATTTTGGGCATATGCCTTTGGCAGCTGCATTAATCATTCAACGACTCTGGCTATTCATGAAGTTTCCCACAATAGTGCCTTTGGCCAATGCAAACCTATGTGGAATCGTTGGTTTGGAATATTTGCTAATCTCCCTATTGGTGTTCCATATTCAATTTCCTTTAAGAGGTATCACATGGATCATCATCGATACCTCGGTGGTGATGGCATCGATGTGGATATTCCAACTGATTTTGAAGGCTGGTTCTTCTGTACCACTTTCAGAAAGTTTATCTGGGTTATTCTTCAACCTCTCTTTTATGCTTTTCGGCCTCTGTTCATCAACCCCAAACCAATTTCTTATCTGGAAATCATCAATACTGTGATCCAGATCACTTTTGACGTTGCGATTTACTACGTTTTGGGAATTAAATCTTTAGTCTACATGTTGGCGGCAACCTTACTTGGCCTAGGTTTGCACCCAATCTCTGGACATTTTATAGCTGAACATTACATGTTCTTAAAAGGACATGAAACTTACTCATACTATGGGCCTCTGAATTTACTCACCTTCAATGTGGGTTACCATAATGAACACCATGACTTCCCCAACATTCCCGGAAAAAGCCTTCCCCTGGTAAGTAAAGGATTTGATACATGTTCTAATTTCTGATGGTTATATGATCAAAATTACTTTTGACGTGCTCATTTAAAATGGAATCTAGTATATTTTGTCCATCTAGGCTGTTCATCAAAGAAAACAGCAAGAGTCCAAGTCCTGAGTTGACCAGCCTAAATTTACAAAGAGTTCACTGTCCTGGATCCCTAAGCCTAGCGGTAACACGTCTGGTTTAGAATGTTGAGGGATCTGCAAAATTGGCTAACGTGTAAAGTAATTCAGAAATAGAGAATGAATTCCCTCTGTGAAGGGAGCAAAAGTTCACATAACCTTTATCACTGTTAAACTGAATACACTTAGCTAAGGTTTGTGTTGGTTTGTTGTGAAATACAGAGGTCCTACATAATTGCTCTGCAAAATAAGTGAACTTCAGTTTCCAGTACCACAGACTTCCCACAGGTAGGGACCATCTGTTTCCTGTCACATAGACTTTCAGTGTGTCGTTTGTGGAGTAAATGAAAGACAGCACATTGACACTCATCCTTTCACCCTTCCCAAAACAGGATGATCCTCTCCAAACTTCAGTTGTATTTCTGATGAGTTCTCTTATTAGACTTGCCATCCTCAGAATGGATAACTTTTACAATTCCATTACCAAAAAAATGTTTCTGTAATTCTAAAAAGGGGAAGTGGTATGATGTGTAATATCAGGGTTTTTTGATTTTTTTTTTTTTAGCTGTGATATAAGGGAACCATAGCCAGGTATTTTATGCTATCATATCCACCCAACCAAATTTTATAGATTTCCTCTTCAGTTTTTAAATGTTGACTGTCTGCAGACTCGTATACAACATGACAATGAAATACAACGTTTGATTATTGATTGGATTGCCAATTGAGTAAAGAAAGATCTAGAAAGGACATTGAGTTAGTGGGGAAATTTTGAATCTGGACCGTGTGATACATAATACTGTGTCATTGTTAAATTTCTTGGGTGTGGTAATGGTATTATGGTCTTGTCGGGGAATGTCCTCGTTCTTAGGAGATAACGTGTAGAATATTTAGGGGTGAAGAATTCGGGGTTAGTTTTCATATAATGTCTGCAGCTTTCTTTCGTCAAAGAAAGAGCAAAGTATGTGGTGGCCGTGACATAGTGTCAGTTGGTGGACCTAGGTGAAGGGCATATGGGTGTTGGTTTTTCTGTTCTTTCAACTTTCCTGTCGGTTTTACATTTTTCAAAATAAAATGGGGGAAAGCACCACACAACTGGCCGAAGACAGCTTTGAAACGGTGTAATGTGGTGCTAGTGCAGCTACTTTGTGTCATTGTGGCCTGAAGAGTGCAGCCCACCTTTGCTTGCCTCTTCCCTGACTAGGACAGTATATTTTTATATTTTAAGAGGTTATGGTTTAAGGAGAAAGCCAGTCCCCTTCGGAGCAAAATAATTAATTTTTTCCAATATAAACCACATACTTTGACTTGTAATTTTCTTGAACAGTCCCTGAACTGTTCAGCTCAAACATTACTTGACCTAAGGCCCATGGTTCATCAGTGAGTATTGAGTTCCCACTCCATTCCACACTGTTTTCCTGTTGCTTAGCTAAACTAACAAACGTTCTCAGAGTTCTCTTGAGTCTTCCTTTTCCGGCTTTTTCTATGGTGTATACCAAGGAGTATCTTGTTCTACAGTTGTTGTGCTGCAATAGTTATGTTGCATATAACTGTCACATGGTTAGTTAACAGGTATGTATAGCAAGGTTTCTTTTAACAGCTTTATTGAGATGTAACTCATAGATACAATTCATCCATTTAAAATTTAATGGTTTTTAGATTGTTCAGAGTTGTACAACCATCGCTGTAATCAATTTTAGAATATTCTTATCACAATAACAAGATTCTTTAATTTTTTCTATGTTTTTCATGCTGTCTCTCTTCAACATCTTGGATTCTGTGTTTTTGTTTTCCTTTGGGATTTATTAGGGTAGTTTTTGTACATTTTGTTGAAGCCACAGAATTTTTTCTCACTCAGCAGTAACTAGTTTTGCTTGCTCATCACACTGGCAGTAATTTTTTTAAAAGACGTTCTCAACTTGAGATGGCTGAATCGCACACTTGATAAGTGATTAATTTCTAACTGGCATGCCACAATAATTGATCAGTATTTGTAGGTTCCTTAATGGCAGGGGATCAAGTGGTGCCTTTAAACCCTACGGTGGCGGCCATGCAGTACAACACTTAAAAAGCAGCAAGCTGACTGGATTGCAAGTATTTGTTGTTAAAGATTCCAGCTGCCAACTTTTACAAGTAAACCAGTATATTTAGTCCCTCAGAGCTTGCTGGAACGTCATTAACTCTAGAGGATCAAGTATATGTTACTGCTGAAATGTAAGCTGCTTTTTGTTTAGAATTCCCCAAGCTGCTGCTTTTATTTATTTATTTATTTGAGAGGGAGGCGGGAGAAAGTCTCATGGTTTCTCCTGAGTGTGTGTGTCGGACGTTCATCTGTCATCTGTAATAGGACTCAGCACTCACTCATCTTGCTGTATTTTCCCTTCCAGGTGAGGAGGATAGCAGCTGAGTACTATGAGAGCCTCCACCACTACAATTCCTGGATAAAAGTACTGTATGATTTTGTGACGGATGATACAATAAGTCCCTATTCGAGGGTGAAGAGGCATCAAAAAGGCAGCGTGGTTCTGGAGTAAATGTCATTAAGGCCAAAGGAATTCCTCTCTGAAACTCCAGAATAGCTGAGAAAGTGGAATTTTTACTAAAAAGACCAGCGACGTTTAGAAGCTGCCCTCGTACAAATTCGAAGTCTGATCTTCATGGTATCAAGAAGCTAATCTGGCTGTAAACAGTCAGCCTATCTGTGCAGCATTCAGCTTTACTCACAGGAAACTTGTTCACTGTATTACCACTGTGGTGGATGTTTTCACTTAGGTCTGACACTTCGTAAGCATATCATAAAAAAATGGCTTTTCAAAAGCTATTTCTAGTATGTTGTTTTCACTATAAGGATTTACTTTATTAAAACATCTAATAAACTGAGCTGTTGATCACAATAAATAGTGTGTATCATATTTTTTTTAAATTTTACTGTCTTTACACTATAACCAGAGTACTGGGGGTGAGCTTACTTTAAAATTTAAAGAGGCCTGGAACTATCTTTCACTGCAAGCCGAACGACTCATTTTTACTTTTTTCTGTTGTAGCAATACATGGAACCTAAATTAGTGCTGAGTCCTGCACAGCCTATTCATAAGTCAAGACATTACTGAATTGAATCACATAGAACCTTCAACTTCCTTTTCAGATGCGTGGACTCTCAAATTAGAAGCAACTCAGCTAACTGATCAAGAGTTTCTTGTCATTTCGTTTCAGCGGAAGCTGGTTGGGTCTGATGGTAGATGGTTGGTGTCAAGTAGCCAGTATCGAGGGCTGTTAGGCCGGCAGTCCTGGTTACCTGAAACGTGTCATTTGGGTTAATTTAGTGTAAGATGGTGAACTATTTTTTTAATCTTTTTTTTTTTTTTTTTTGGCCGGGCTGCACAGCATGCGGCATCTTCCCCTGACCAGGGATCGAACCCTGTGCCCCCTGCAGTGCGCGCTCAGAGGAGTCTTAACCACTGGACTGCCAGGGATGTCCCTGGTGAACTATTTTAAAGTAGTCCATGGTATCAAAAAATCAAATAGTCTACAGTTTGTACATAACACCAACCCTCTGTCATCCTGAATACGAGATATTATAAAATTCTCTTATAATTCCCAGCTGTATTGCAGTTTCACATGCTGGTGGTGAAGAGCACAGTGCTCGTCCTCAGAAGGATTGGGTTTTCACAGACGTAATTTGGGGAGACAGAGTACTTTGCTTTCCCTTCCCTATCCTCTTGCCTGGGAAAATTCCTACTGTCTTCGAACTATTGCTTAATGACCCTTTGCTTTAACGTTTAGAGTGACAACAGAACCAACTTTATAGTTCAGATATACGGGCTCAGTCAGTAAAAGTATCTGTGAAACCTCCCCTTGGGTTTGACACTAACTGAGCCCTCCACTCACTCCCCTTTGCTGTAGAACTTCAGTCAGTGGCTCAGCTGCCTTCCAAGTGCTGAAAACCCCCAGCTCTGCCAGCTCAGCCCCCTCTCAGTTCCATTTCCTTCCTGGTCCGTAGACGGGGGTGCCTCATTTTCCTTCCCAAAACTTGCCAGTTCTGCTTACATGACCTCTTGCCTGACGGAGGGTTCAGCCTTCTAGCGGTCTCCAGGCCAGTCTAGCTTCCATCTGCCAGCTTGGGCCATTCTATCTGTCACTGGCGGTGACTTCCAAAGAGAGACCTACGAATCAGGGCGGTAGGAAGGCTGGGTAGCAGAGCCTTGAAGGCACAAGGATAGGTCCTGAGACACGGTTCAGTAGCTTTGCACGAGTTCTCCCTTCTGCCTGGATTCCCTTTCCCCATTCCTGGTCTGGGTCCTTCGGGATCACACCAGTATTTGGTAGCCCATCCCTCTCGCCAGCAGGTCAGGTGCCGCTTTTTGGACTCTCCAACCAGTGTTTATTTATCTCATTCATGGTCCACATACTATTTTGTAAATACACTTTGTTTTCCCCTGAGGCTGTAATTTCTTAAGGGCAGGGATGACCTTTTATTTCTCTGTTCCCCAACGCTAACAAGAACAGTGCTTGGCTCAAAGTAAGTGCTTAATGAATGGAGAGAGACCAACAGAGGCTATCCTTAAACTTGAGAAGCTTTTCATTGAGAAGCTTTTCATTGAAAACAGAAACAAGGGCTTCCCTGGTGGCGCAGTGGTTAAGAATCCACCTGCCAATGCAGGGGACACGGGTTCGAGCCCTGGTCCAGGAAGATCCCACATGCCGCAGAGCAGCTAAGCCCGTGCACCACAACTACGGAACCTGCGCTCTAGAGCCCGCAAGCCACAACTACTGAGCCCGCGCACCTAGAGCCCGTGCTCCGCAACAAGAGAAGCCACCACAATGAGAAGCCCGTGCGCCGCAACGAAGAGTAGCCCCCGCTCGCCGCAACTAGAGAAAGCCCGCGTGCAGCAATGAAGACCCAACGCAGCCAAAAATTAATTAAAAAAAAAAAAAAAGATGGAGGGCATTTGAATAACCTTTAAGTTAGTGTGTATTCAGTCCACTGAACACTGTGGCCATTTATTGAGAATTCTTATTCACTGAGCCCTGAACTAAGTTTATGCATTATCTTATTTCATTCTCAGTATGTCTGTGATGTAGGTAGTACTATTAATATCTTCATTTTATAGCCGAGAAGACAGGCTCAGAGAGTAGCTGGCTCAAGGTCACACTTAGTGAGTTGCAGAGACAGGATCTGAGATTGAGACAGTGACTTCAGAGCCCAGACTCTTGACCGTGCTTCACAGGGCTTGTCTAATGAGCCTAGTCCTGCAACGGGAGTGGGAAGGAAAACATAGTTCCCATGCATTACCAGATGTGCTTTCGTTACACTGTCTTGTCCATCCCTTCCTGTGTGCCAGCAGTTCTGGCTAGATCTCTGGGGGTTTTTGACTTAACGATCTAAAATTCTTTATTTTCTTTTAAGAGGTCAGCTTTTTATTGAACATAATACAAAGGAGATTTAATCAAAAAGACCAAAGCCTATGCCATTGTCAGACTCCTCAGAGCCTTCTTTCTTTGCTCCCATTTTGTCCTCCATCGGGGCAGGACCTCCTGCTGGGCAGGGCCACTAGCCCTAGGCTGCAGATAAGTGTCTTGGTGTTGACATTGGCCAGGGCCTTTGCAAACAAACCTGGCCAGAAAGGTTCGACATTCACACTGGCTGCTTTAATGAGGGCGTTGATCATACCCTACGTTAGTGTCATCTCATCCTCCTGCAAGATAAGGGTTGGGTAGATGCAGGTGAGCTTGGAGACGGAGGCTGTGGAGGGGTGTGTGCTGAGTGGGCGGCTGCCAGGTACAGGTGCCCCCAGAAATGAGGGCCTCACTTCAACACTGCCTTAGCTTCCTTGGAAAGATCAAGCATTTTAGCAGAAGCTGAGGAAACAGCCCATCTAAATTCTAATATGAAACACTAAGGTTTAAATCCAAAGTAAAAATGCACTTACTTATTCATTCTACAGGTACTTGGCCAGGCACTGCATTAGGCAGAGAGGATGCAAAGACAAATCATGGTCCCCAGTTAAGGAGCTGATGCTCTAGTGCTGGGATATGCAAATGGAATCAGAATTCAGTAATAAAGCCATTTGGGCTTCCCTGCTGGCGCAGTGGTTAAGAATCTGTCTGCCAATGCAGGGGACACGGGTTCAAGCCCTGGTCCGGGAAGATCCCACATGCCGCGGACCAACTGTGTGCCACAACTACTGAGCCTGCGCTCTAGAGCCCGCGAGCCACGACTGCTGAGCCTGCGTGCCACAACTACTGAAGCCCGCGCACCTAGAGCCCGTGCTCCAGAACAAGAGAAGCCACTGCAATGAAAAGCCTGTGCACCGCAATGAAGAGTAGCCCCCGCTCGACGCAACTTGAGAAAGCCCGCGTGCAGCAACGAAGACCCAACACAGCCAAAACTAAATAAATACAATAAATTAAAAAAAGAAAAAAAAAAAGGGCTTCCCTGGTGGCACAGTTGTTGAGAGTCCACCTGCCGATGCAGGGGAGTTCATGCCCCGGTCTGGGAAGGTCCCACATACCGCGGAGCGGCTGGGCCCGTGAGCCATGGCCGCTGAGCCTGCGCGTCCGGAGCCTGTGCTCTGCAACGGGAGAGGCCACAACAGTGAGAGGCCCGTGTACCGCAAAAAAAAAAAAAAAGAAAAAAAAAAAAAAAGCCATTTGCAGCAACATGGATGGACCCAGAGATTATCATACTAAGTGAAGTAAGTCAGAGAAAGACAAACATCGTATTATATCACTTATATGTGGGATCTAATATAAAAATGATACAAATGGGACTTCCCTGGTCCAGTGGCTAAGAATCCGCCTTCCAATGCAGGGGATGTGGGTTCCATCCCTAGTCAGGGAACTAAGATCCCACATGCCGCAGAGCAACTAAGCCCGTGCACCACAACTAGAGAGAAGCCCGTGTGCTACAATGAAAGATCCCGCGTGCCGCAATTAAGACCTGGCACAGCCAAAAATAAATAAATAAATATTTTTAAATAAATAAAAATTGTGAATCACTTTGTTGTATACCTGAAACTTACATGGTATTAAAAAAATAATACGAATGAACTTTTCTACAAAACAGACTCACAGATCTCGAAATAAAATTTATGGTTACCAAAGGGGAAATGTGAGGGGAAGCAATAAATTAGGAGATTGGGATTAACATACACACACTACTGTATATAAAATAGATGACTAACAAGGAGCTACTGTGTAGCACAGGGACCTCTACTCAATACTCTGTAATTGGGAAAAATCACTTTGCTGTACACCTGAAACATACACAACATTGTAAGTCAACTGTACTCCAATAAAATTTTTTTTAAAAAGAAAGAATTCAGTAACAAAGGACTCAGTGCCTTACATAGGAGAGCCACGACGTGGCTGGAACTGAATGGAGGGCACAAAACAGTGCCGCTGATCAGTGTCTGAACTCTGCCAGACTGTCCCCACGGGCTCGCATTTTAATCCATGTTGGCCTGGGGGAGAGAGATACCATATCCCACATGCTCACATGAAGACACGGAGGTTCCAAGAGATCAGCGTGAGGGTGTGCGCTGCAAGCAGCGGGGCTGTCCACGCCTGTGCTCTTGCTGTTCCACTGGCACAGCTGACTCAGAAGTTACTTTGCTTGGATAAGGAGGGAAATGTGTTATTTCTTGTCTTCTTAGGAAAACTCTCCAGGAGCCTTAGTCATTTGAAATGAAGCAAGGATAGTCTGACCCTAGGGCTGGGAAGGCCCTGAAAAATCTTTACCCTCAGAAACCCAACAGCACTAAACCCCTGAGACCGTCTCGGTGTATCTGATTCTGAGCTAGGACAAGGATGAGGGTGGCACCTGCAACGGGGGCTCAGAGTGGAGGAGAGGTGGCAGCAGAGACCTGAAGACATCAAAGCCAGAGATCCCCACCGGCCTGAGGGTGAGGTCTGCGATGGGGATTAGCAAAACAGAGTGTGGTAACAACCCAGGGAGGGTCCCCGTTGGAAAAAGGAGCAGGATTTGACAACAGAAGGATATGCAGGTCAGAGCATGCCAGTACTTTTTGGTTGGAAAATTGATGACATGGTAGAGGAAGAAGAAGAATGGGGAGCGTCATCTGAAAATGGAGTTTGTTTTCGCCGAATTTAATCCAAATTGGCAGATGGTTCATAAAGCAAATAACTGGACCCAGCAGAGGGGAAGCTTTCAGATGCTGACAAGTGAATGCATCGCTGCTGCTCAGAGGTAGCTGCTATAACAGGCGTGTGTGAACTGGCACACAAAGATCAAAAGGAAGGGGTCCGAGGGGGTCTGGGGCACACACTTAGAATTTTCTTCAAAAGACAGAACCCAAAGAAACCCAGGCAGCATTTCTAGAGTTAAGAGTGGATTACGTGGACTTCCCTGCTGGCACAGTGGTTAAGAATCCACCTGCCAATGCAGAAGACATGGGTTCGATTCCTGGTCTGGGAAGATCCCACATGCCGCGGAGCAACTAAGCCCGCAAGCCACAACTACTGAGCCAGCGTGCCTGGAGCCCGTGCTCCACAACAATAGAAACCACCACAATGAGAAGCCCGTGCGCTGCAAACGAAGAGTAGCCCCGCTCGCCACAACTAGAGAAAGCCCACGTGCAGCAATGAAGACCCAAACACAGCAAAAACAAAAAAGAAAAGAAAAAAAGAGGGGATTACGTGTTACCAGGCACACATCCCTGTATTTGTAATCCTCAGCAAAGGCACAGAATCGTTGCATCATGAAATGACCTGGAGGAATAGAGTTGTCGTCAATGTTGGGTTCCTTGTAGCTCAGCAATTCACTAATCCAAGGAGGGCCACTAATATTCCTCCCCTGTGAGGTCATTATGCAAGGCTGCTGGAACAGGCCCTTGGACCCAGAGTAACCCTTCATTGGTCAAAAAGGGAAGGGGATAGTCCTTTGTTTCGCAGTGGTTGAAGCCTGCAATTTCCTTCCCACTTATGAGCTGAGATTTTTTTGGCACATGGAGGGTAGGGTTGAGGTTTCCAGCTCCCTGAACAGCAGTCTCCGATCTTAGCCATAACCACACATCTTTTTTTTTTTTTTACAATTTTGCAAGCAAATTTTATTTATTTTTAAAAGTTTTATTGGAGTATAGTTGATTTAATAACTACACGTCTTGACAACTGGTTTCCCCTCCAGGCTGGGCCTTAAGTGTGCCAGAAAGTGGTTCTTTTCTGCTGTTGTCTTGAGTGAAAGCACTTTCATATCACCTTTCCATGCTTGGTCATGTCTGTTTCAGCGCTGACAATGAAAGTGCTGGCCTAACCAGCCAGGCTTCTAAACCCTGCATGTCCCCTTGGTTCCGTGCACACCCGACCAAGTGCCCCCGCTGGGGTCGCCGCTTTCTCTTCACAGGCTCAGAAGTAAATCTGGTAGCTCACCCACTGCACTTGACTTTAACGACTTTTAGAGTTGAAAACAACTGCAGATTCTAATTCAAACTCTGCCATCCCTCGATTTCGTAAAAGAAAGTTTTTCATCTCCAGCTACCTTCTCAAAAACAGATAAATAAAAGCAAGAGGATTCACCAAAAATCAACTCTGAATGACAGATTCATCAAATTCCTGAAGATTTCATTCTTTCCCTTCAGAGTACCCGATTCCCTCTGGGGTCCCAGCCCAGGGCCACCAGACAAGCTGGGTCTAAAGCAGTTTGACCAGAGCTGTTTGTTTCCACCAGAGGGAGGAGCTGGGCCAGAGGAAAGGGCAAAAGTCAAATTCCAAAAACCTCCTTAGTCCTTTGGGAACTGAGTTGGCCTTTAGCTAACTGATCTAGAGTCCCTGATTCTCTTCCTTTGTAGAGTCAGGAGATTTCTCAAACTATGTGTGAGATTCCTCCGCCCCTGAGCTCTCGGGCCAGGCTCCCTGGGAGGTGCCTGGGTGGACTCCGATGGTCTCACTCATCCCTTTGATCCCCTTGTTGTCTCCTTTCTTAAAGGATCAGAGATAAGAGTGATCATAGGGACTTCCCTGGTGGCGCAGTGGTTAAGAATTTGCCTGCCAATGCAGGGGACATGGGTTCTGGCCCTGGTCTGGGAAGATCCCACATGCCAAGGAGCAACTAAGCCCATGCGCCACAACTACTGAGCCTGCTCTCTAGAGCCCGTGAGCCACAACGACTGAGCCCACATGCCACAACTACTGAAGCCCGTGCACCTAGAGCCCGTGCTCCGCAACAAGAGAAGCCACTGCAATGAGAAGCCCGCGCACCGCAATGAAGAGTAGCCCCTGCTCTCTGCAAGTAGAGAAAGCCCGCGCGCAGCAACGAAGACCCAAAACAGCCCAAAATAAATTAATTAACTAAAAAAAAAGAGTGATCATGTATTAGGAAAGTCACTGTCTTTTCTCTCTTTCTTTCTTTTTTAAAATAAAAACCCTACATCCTGACAAGAATGGTTAAGTGTTTGTTTTTTTAATATTTGTTTATTTATTTGGTTGCTCCAGGTCTTAGTTGCGGCACGTGGACACCTTAATTGCGGCTCATGGGCTCCTTAGTTGTGGCATGAGAACTGTTGGTTGCAGCATGCATGTGGGATCTTAGTTCCCTGACCAGGGGCAGAACCCGGGTCCCCTGCATTGGGAATTCGGAGTCTTACTTAACCACTGTGCCACCAGGGAAGTCCCAGTGTCTTATTTCAATTTAGCATCATTATTTCCTTTTAAATCTCACAATGTAAAGTCGGTAATCTTACTTCCATTTACAGGAGGAGGAAACAGAGAATCCAAGAAGTTAGGTAACTTGCTTCAGGCTAGCCAGCTTTTTATCTCCCAGAACCCAGAACTTAAGTAGCTTGTTCCCAAGCCCAAGCCATAGCCCACACAGCGTTGAGGCTTCATGACTGAAATTACTTACTTATCTCTGAAGAACCTCTGTTTGTTCGTGTGTGAAGCAAGGTGTTGGGCTACAGTGCCATGCAGTTTGGAATCCTGGGGTCTCTGAATGCTCTACCATAAAGGCTGAAACCCACCCGCTCCCCATTCTCCTCCTCATATTCCAGGGAGAAACACCTAACGATGCCACAAGCTGTCTCTGCAACTAGCTTAGGCCCATGGTTGAACTTCTAGGGAAAAGTGACATTGCTCCAGACCCATTTGGACCTGCCTGCCCTGAGGGTTACCCAGGCTCTGTAAACGTTTACTGAGTAAATGCATAATGTAAGCACAGGTGTAGGAAGAATTTAATCTACTTCACAGAATGATACGGTAAGAAGCCAAACTTTCTGAGGACGAAAGGGCGATAAACCTACTTGTTCCCAGAGAACCCTAACTGGGGGGCTGCCAATATTGACGGGGGTCCTGCCATGTGCCAGGCACTGGGCTGTTGCCTGGGCTGGTCTCTTCATGCCCTGTTAATCTTCCCATTGGTATCAGCCTCATTTCGCAGCCAAGAAAACAAATGAATAGGAAAGCATAAGTAACTTGTCTAAAGCCACAGTCAACTCAAGTCTAGTGTCTAAATTCAAAGTCCGTGAGTTTTGCATTTGGATTCACAATGAACATTTTTCTTGAATTCAGAGCCCTCTCCTAATTAGTGTAATGTGTGAAGTTTTTTTACAGGTAATATCAATTCCAACACTCCCAGGAATTTGGGCAGCAGGCCCAGCGACATGGTGGCACCCAAAAGGGTGGGAGTGGGGATGGGTGGCATAGCCTGTAACCCCCTCAAGTTATTTCCACATTTGACGGGACCACAGGGTGCTTAAGCAGAAGTCAGAACAGGAGCCTGTGGCCTGGAGCTCACTTTTTTTTTTTTTTTTTTTTTTTTTTTGCGGTACGTGGGCCTCTCACTGTTGTGGCCTCTCCCGTTGCGGAGCACAGGCTCCAGACGCGCAGGCTCAGCGGCCATGGCTCACGGGCCCAGTCGCTCTGCGGCATGTGGGATCCTCCCAGACCGGGGCACGGACCCGTGTCCCCTGCATCGGCAGGCGGACTCTCAACCACTGCGCCACCAGGGAAGCCCAAGAATTTTTTCTGTTTAATTGTAGTAAAGTCCACATAACAAAATTTACCTTCTTAACCATTCTTAAGTAGTATTAAGTACATTCACATTGTTGTACAACCAATCTCCAGAGCCGTTTCATCTTACAGAGCTGAAAGTCTGTACCCATTGAACAAGTCACCCTCCCCCAGCCCCTGGCACCTGTCATTCTACTTCCTGTCTCTATAAGTTTGACTTGAGCGGTTTCCTCTTTTCAGCAAAACTCATCACTGGGTTTGTCAATCCACACCACCAGCATTCCACAGCAGGCCTGTCTCACACTAGAGTAACAAAGGCAGGTAATAATTAGTCAGAGAGGGAGCCACACCCACCGCAGCTTCAGGTGAGGGCAGCTTTCAACACCCTGACTCATTCCCCCTTTGCAGCTGGGGCTTATTAAATAGATGCCAATTGTTCTACTGGAAGCGGTGCCCCAGCTTCGGAGCCGCTATTGGGCAACCGCAACTGTGTTTCCATCATTAGCCAACACGAGGGAGCTGAAGCTGGGTCCCGGTTACTCAGGGTTCTCCGCACCTAGCGCAGCTGTTGAGACGATGTGGTTCCTAACGACCTGATCTGAATAGATACTTGTCGCGGGACTTGAATGGGTACGTGAAATGGGGTTTTCAAAACACAGCTTCCTGTGTGTGTGGGGACGTGTCAGGCCGCAGGGGTGAAAAGGGAAGAAGGAGGCGGCCTCTCCCCACAGGGGCCCTCACCCCACCTCCCACGTGACTCGCATACCTGCGGACGCACAGCACACACACACACACACACACACACACACGCAGGATTTCCAGGCTTCCGCTGCCTCTCCCGTGCCTGTGCTGCAGCCACACCGGGCTTCCTTTTGTTCCCCGTACACCCCCAGGCCCACTGTCCTGGGGCCTCTGCGGTCGTCGTGTCCCGCCTCCCCGCACCCCGCCGCCCCCCAACACTAGGCCGCGTCCCTGCATGGCCAACGCCTTCTCAACACCCAGGTCTCGCCTCAGATGCCATCTCTTTAAAGAGGCCTTTCCTTACCAACTGCCTGCTTTTGAGTTTCCCCCAAAGCGGACCCAGAGACAAGAATTCGGTGCAAGCCACTTATTTGGAAGGTGGTCCCAGGAGCACGACGAAGAGATGGGGAAATAAGTCAGATAAAGGTCACCTTGGTGCTGCGGCTCCTGAGACTGGACGGACCACACCGCAGAATGTCCCACCAGTGGTTACAGGGTGTCTGCCTTAGAGTAGTTCAAGAAGCCCTGGATGTCTTCGCTGTGTTTTTCTGCATCTGCACTTACGATAAAAGATCTTTTAAAAAGTCCCTCTGGGGCTTCCCTGGTGGCGCAGTGGTTGGGAGTCCGCCTGCCGATGCAGGGGACGCGGGTTCGTGCCCCGGTCTGGGAAGATCCCACATGCCGCGGAGCGGCTGGGCCCGTGAGCCATGGCCGCTGAGCCTGCGCGTCCGGAGCCTGTGCTCCGCAACGGGAGGGGCCACAGCGGTGAGAGGCCCGCGTACCGCAAAAAAAAAAAAAAAAGTCCGTCTGAGGGAGGAAGAGGCTGAGGTGTACATTCACCAACCTCTGTTCCTCTCTGGCTGGTGGATTCTCCTGAGGCCACTTCTAGTCTGCTGGGGCTGGGGGCAGAGGAAGCCCTTGAGAGACCCAGGAGGGCTTCTGCAAACGGGGGACTGGGATCTCCAGAGTGGGTGGAGAGGACAGGAGGGGCACTGATGGGTGTGCTGGGCGCCTCGCCACACAGTTTGCCACCCACATCCCAGGGGTAGAGCTGCTGCCATGCTGAAGAAGCTTACACCTCAGAGCCCCCTGCTGGCACAGGCCCCCTGCAAGCCCTGGAGGAGCCCTAGCCTTGTGTTGGGGGTTGAATCGTGCCCCCCAAAAAAGACACATTGAAGTCCTAGCGCCCATACCTCAGAATTGGAACTTATTGGACATAGGGTCATTGTGGATGTGATTAGCCAAGATGAGGTCATGCTGGCGGGGGGTGGGAATAAATTGGGACTTTGGGACTGACATATATACACTGCTATATATAAAATAGATGACCAACAAGGACCTACTGTATAGCACAGGGAACGCTGCTCAGTATTCTGTAATATCCTAAATGGGAAAAGAATTTGAAAAAGAATAGATACATGTATATGTAAAACGGAATCACTTTGCTGTACACCTGAAACTAACACAACGTTGTTAATCAACTATACTTCAACATAAAATAAAAATTAAAAAAATAAAAAAGACAAGGTCATGCTGGAGGAGTGGGGCCCTGATCCAACAAGACTTAGAAGAAGACGTCAACACAGGGACAATGTCATGTGAAGGTGAGGACGGGGGGGGTGCATGTACCAGCTAAGGAATGACTGGAGAGAGGCCTGAACACATGCGCCCTCAGAGCCCTCTGAAGGAACCGACACCTTGGATTTCTAGCCTCCAGAACCGTGAGAGAATTGTTGAGGCTCCCAGTTTGTGATACTTTGTTATGGCAGCCCTGGGAAACTAATAGCCCATGTATTCTTTTTCTAAAAGAGGGTCCCCAAATAAGCTTCAGGCTCCAAAACTGGGATCTGCCCGTGCCCATTTCCCTTATTTTCTTCCTAGTATGCCTCTCCACCGGAAATCATCCTATCCAGATATTTGTTCAGTTCAGTCATGAACCATCACATGGGCTTTGTGAGAGCAGAAGCCGTATTTGTCTGTTTGCCACCGTGTCCCCAGCTCTCCTACAGAGCCTGGAAGTGCTCACTAAACTTTTGCTGAGTAATAAGTATTTAACTGGCTTCCAAGAGGGTTTGGATACATGGAGCACGGCATTGTTACCGAACCAAACTTGGGCCTGCTCACCCAATAAAGCCAATATGCTGATACAGGGTTGTGGTGAAGGAAAGTATGCATTTACTGCTGGGCTCCAAGCAAGGAGTCCAGGTGGTTAGTGCTTAAAAGGCCCACACTACCTGAAGGCTATCAGGAAAGGTTTTTTTGTGTGTGTGTGCTATGCAGGCCTCTCACTGTTGTGGCCTCTCCCGTTGCGGAGCACAGGCTCCGGACGCGCAGGCTCAGCGGCCATGGCTCACGGGCCCAGCCGCTCCGCGGCATGTGGGATCTTCCCGGACCGGGGCACGGACCCGTGTCCCCTGCATCGGCAGGTGGACTCTCAACCACTGCGCCACCAGGGAAGCCCAGGAAAGGTTTTTAGACAGGATAAGGGAGGGTTGGGGTGGCGTGCACGATCAGCTCATGGACATTCTTCTGATGGGTTGGTGGTGAGGTCATCAGGAGTCAACATCACCCACCTCCTGGTTCTGGGGTCTGCGTGCTTGAGGGCAGCATCCAGTTAACTTCTTCCACCTGGTGGGGATTCAGTATCTGCAAAACAGCTCAAACGACATGGCTCAGAGTATTATCTATAGCTCTTGAGGAGAAACTAAAGATCCCTGACCTTGTTTAGTGGCTAAACTATTATTATTTTGTCTTGCTTGACTGTCTTCCTTTGCTTCTGCATTTTCTCACTTCTCTGATTAAATTTATTCTTTAGAACTCAGGGAAGGCCTAGGAGGATAAAGTTTTTCTATAAACAAGAGCCAGGCAGAGGACATGGGTGGGAGGGGTCTGTCCCAGAAAGGCCAGCATAAGGCAGACAATCCTAGAATGGAGTCCAGAGAAGCTGGTTGGCAGCCCTCACTTTACAGACCTTTCAAAAGTCATTCTTTCTTGATGAGGGTTGGTTCACAAAATCATTCAGGGTTGGCAGATCTGGCATGGTGCTATGGACTCGATGTTTGTGTCCCCTTGAGACTGATATGTTGAAGCCCTAAGCCCCAATGTGATGGCACTAGGTGGTGGGGCCTTGAAAGGTATTAAGTTTATTTTATTATTTATTTATTTTTGGCTGTGCTGGGTCTTCGTTGCTGTGCGTGGGCTTTCTCTAGTTGCAGCGAGCAGGGGCTACTCTTCCTTGCGGTGCACGGGCTTCTCATTGTGGTGGTTCCTCTTGTTGCGGAGCACGGGCTCTAGGTGTGTAGGCTTCAGTAGTTGTGGCACGTGGGCTTCAGTAGTTGTGGCGCACAGGCTTAGTTGCTCCGCAGCATGTGGGACCTTCCCAGGCCACGGCTCGAACCCGTGTCCCCTGCATTGGCAGGCAGATTCCTAACCACTGTGTCACCAGGGAAGTCCGAGAGGTATAAAGTTTAGATGAGGATGTGAGGTGGGTGTGGGGAGCCTTCATGATGGAATTAGCGCCCTTATGAGGGGAGACACCAGAGCTTCCTCTCTCCACTCACATAAAAGAGGTCATGTGAGCACATGGTGAGGTGGTGACCTCCACAAGCCGAGAGGGGAGGTGTCAGAATGAAACCTACCTTGCCGGCACCTTGGTCTTGGACTTCCAGCCTCCAGCACTGTGAGAAATAAGTGTCTATTGTTTAAGCCCCCCAGTTGGTGCTATTTTGTTAAGGCAGTCACAGCTGACTGAGAAAGATGATATCAAGTAGTTCATGAGGGAAACATCTTGGATTTTTCAAAACTGGCTGCAAGGAAGGTGATTAAAAAACAAAAAAAGACAAAAAAAAGAAACTTAGTGCAACTTGGGTTACCCATCCAGCATGCTGTGTTAATGATCAGACCTCACCTGGAGTCTACCTCTAAGAGAGAAAAGCTTTCCAACAATCAGAATGGCCTCAGAAAGGCCTGGGCCGGCCTGCAAAGCAATGAGGTGCCCTTCTCTGCAGGGGCTTCTTAAGAGATGGGCCTCCCAGTAAGAGACAGAGCAAAAGGATTCTGGTCCCAGGGCCTTGGAGTCAGGTGTCGCCAGGGTGCCCTTTGGATCTCGGAGAGGCAGCAGTGAGTGGTGGCGTGAAGTGAGATCTTAGTTCCCTGCCCAGGAATGGAACCTGGGTAGCCTGGATGCAAACCAGGAATCCTAGCCACCATAACCCCTGGCTCCTGCCCCCAGTGAAAAATGCATTTCTCACGAGGCAAAAACTGTAAAAACAGATACAAAGTTTATTATTAGAGACACAGCACAACGAGTGGGAGAGCACACAGAGAAACAGTTTGTTTACTTAAGACAGAAGCAAGGCAGAGATGCACACCCAGAGAGAAAGGGTGTGGGCATCCTCCCTAATGAGAAGCTCAGTAAAGAGGCGTTGAAGTCATCTATATAAGGCAGTTCTTCCGGGTCTTTGTTTACCTTTGGCCAATTATCTGGTTTCTTTTTCCACACCTGATCTGCCTCAGGACCCTCTCGAACACGCATGCGCAACTTTTTTCCAAGATGGATTATAGCCCAGAGGCCTATGGGATGGCCTTAGCATCACATATCATGGAGTGGCGCCCTCTCCTTTTTGCCCCCAAGGAGTCTTTCTGCGCACCTGCAATGTTTCCCTTGCCCCAAGGATGGGAAATGTATGACCTCTTGATCTTTTAATTAGTCCCACTCGATCCCTGCCATAAAAATGTCCAATGTCTGGTTATTTACCCTATTTCTGTTGCTGGTTTTTATATTGAGGTGCAGATCTGGAAATACAGACAGGAGTCTGGTCATAAATATGTAGTCCTGGAGCCCGTTTGTCTCTTGCTTCAGGAAATGTAAACAGGGGGCTGGTAGTGAATGTCCGGCCTGGAGCCCATCTTCTTCTCACCCCAGGAAGTGTGAACAGGAGGCCAGTTGTAAGTGTCTAGCCTGGAGCCCATCTATCTCCTGCCTCACTTTCACCTTGGGGAGTCATTCTTTGTAGGAATGAAGGTGGGTCACTGGGACAGGACCCCAGAAAGGCCTGCTTCGTGGGGAAGTAATGTTAACATCTGACCAGGGACAAAAGTCACCCCGATCCACGTGATGAGAGAAAGTCTCAGAGGCAGATATTTGACAGCTGTTAACAGTCTCTGAAAAGCAAGATTATGGATGACTCACATACCTTTCTGCTGCCTTGCTGTGCATTTCTACAAGTTCCTTTAGCAACAGAAAAATAAATGAACGAAGTTATCCACACGTGTATTAAATGGCTCTCTCCCATAGCGAAGTGCTCTGCACTTAATCCTTTTTTGTGCCAACCGATGGCCAGCACTTAAGAGGACTTAAGCCCTCTCTCCTTCCCTGAGTCACCGTTTTTTTGCCTTGTGACTACGCTTGGGGCGTTATTTAAACCCTAGACGTTTAAACTTTCCATAATTGTGCTCTGTTTCCTTAAAGAAAGGGGTTTTCAGTGGATAAGACTTGCCCAACTCTGCCTCTCTCTAGCCATGGGCAAGTCTCTTTATTTGCAAACTGATGATAAAGTCACACATCCCTCCCAGGGCTACAGTGAGAAGTGAATGAGTTAAAATGTGGGAAGGCTGGCAGCTCACAGCCACTGTCCCTCAGCCTCGAGGTAATGACCCGTGAGGCCACCGGGAGTGCAGGTATGATGGCTCTGCACGGCCCCTCCTCTGCAGAGGTTAGGGGTCATCAATGTCACAGATGGAGCTTGGGACAGGAGCAATGCTGCGACGTCCTGCCCTGGAGAGTGAGGAGGACAGAGGCAAGACCAGACCACCAACCTGGCCTGTTATGGGGCTTGAAAGTACCCGAGGGTCTGCCGGTCAACCTGGAAGAGGCTGACCAGGTGTCATGGATCTGATGAAGAGGCTGGCAGCACATGAAGGGACGGTGGCACAGCTAGGTGTAGATGCCTTTGACTGACGGACATTTAGGTTCTGTGGTCTCGTGGGGCAGAGCACCCTCTCCCCCAAAGGCTACCTGCCTCTCTTTCACTCCTTGTCCCCTCCCACCATGTAAAATAACCACCGACCCACAGACCCACGCACAGCTCTCGCCAGCCCTTTCCCTCCTTTTTTTCACAGCACTTACCACTTGTTCTATTTGGTGTGTGTGCATAACATAGACATACCTGGACTTGCTGACTCTGCCCTTTTCTTCTCCCCATGCCCTCCCCCACCGTGGGAGGGGGAGACGCCCTTGGGGGAGGGACTTGAGTTTTGCTCTGAGCTGTACTGTCTGCAACTAGCACTGAACCTGCTCAGTTACAGGTTAAGAAATATTTGTTGAATGAATTAATGAAATCTCTCCTCCCACTTACATGACTGCTTTTCAGTTTCTAATTTCAAGTTACGAGTGGACTATGGACTGCAAACTACTATATCTATTGTGCCCTGATGCCAATTAAAAAAAAAAAATCAATCTTTAGACTCACCTGAAATGAACCTGATTTTCATCTGGCATCTGAACCTGTTACAGGTCCCAAGTGAGAACAAATTTAGCATCCTTCAAGATTTGAGACCTCACGTAAATCCCAAAGTCTTCCCTTTCTTCCAGTTTTGTCACACGCTAAGCAGCGGGAAGGAGGGTTCCTGGCGTTTGTCCCTCATCCCCTTTGCTGCTAATCATGCTGTGTTCCCTACCCGGCTCAGCCTCTTGACCTCAAATGCCTCTACTGCTCTCCAGCAGGGATGGAAGGAGCCTGTGAAGTTCCACCGGGGCAAATTTTCATTGTTGTGTGTCAGCTCATCCCACAGCCAGCTGCTTGGACTTGGCTGCAGGGGAAGGAAAGGAAGGAGGGGGGAAAGTGTGGCACCAGAGCTGTCACTGGGCTAACAATTCTCCAGGGGCTTCACCTTGAGAACGAGGGTGGCAGGCACATCTGGACTGCACGTGATCTCCAGGGCGGCTTCGTTTGCTCAGTCAAGATCATCAGGAAGCCAGCGTTGGCAGATCTCGCTTCTGCTTCCTCTCTTTTTCAACGTGACTGAGGCTTTAGCTGGTCATGTAATTTACCTCAGTACAGCACGGAATATAGTCAATAATATTGTAATAATTTTGTATGGTGACAGACGCTTACTAGACATTGTGGTGGTCAATTCATAATGCATATAAATGTCAGAGCACTACGTTGTACACCTAAAACTAATATAATATTGTACGTCAACTATATTTCAATAAAAGAAAAAAATCACCCAAGCCCCATCCAGGAACTCTGATTCAACAGGTCTGCAGCGAGGCCTAGGTAGCATTTTTAAAAAAAATGTTATTGAAGTAAAGTTGAATTACAGTGTTGTGTCAATTTCTCTGTACAGCAAAGTGATTTAGTTATACATACATTCTTCTTCATATTCTTTTCCATTCTGGTTTGTCACAGGGTATTGAATATAGTTCCCTGTGCTACCCAGTAGGACCTTGTTGTTTATCCATCTATATATGATAGTTTGCATCTGTTAATCTCAATCTTCCCATCCTTCCCTTCCCCATTCTCACCACCCTTGGCAACCACAAGTCTGTTCTCTATGTCTGAGTCTGTTTCATTTTCGTAGATATGCTCATTTGGGTTGTATTTTAGATTCCACATATAAGTGATATCATATGGTATTTTGTTTTTCTCTTTCTGACCTTCTTTGCTTAGTATGACAATCTCTAGGGCCATCCATGTTGCTGCAAGTGGCAGTATTTCATTCTTTTTTATGGCTGAGTAATATTCCATTGTATATATGTACCACATCTTCTTTATCCATTCATCTGTCAATGGACATTTAGGTTGTTTCCATGTTTTGGCTATTGTAAATACTGCTGCTATGAACATAGGGGTGCATGTATCATTTTGAATTATGGTTTTGTCTGGATATATGCCCAGGACTGGGACTGCTGGATCATATGGCAACTCCCATTTTTAGTTTATTGAGGAACTGCCATACTGTATTCCATAGTGGCTGT
Source organism: Delphinapterus leucas (assembly GCF_059928025.1). Taxonomy (NCBI): domain Eukaryota; kingdom Metazoa; phylum Chordata; class Mammalia; order Artiodactyla; family Monodontidae; genus Delphinapterus; species Delphinapterus leucas. The sequence goes on from NC_143129.1 coordinate 27,677,972, forward strand.
ACCAATTTACATTCCCACCAACAGTGTAAGACGGGTCCCTTTTCTCCACAGCCTCTCCGGCATTTATTATTTGTAGACTTTTTAATGATGGCCATTCTGTGCAGTGTGAGGTGGTACCTCATTGTTTTGATTTGCATTTCTGTAATAATTAGCGATGAGCATCTTTTCATGTGCCTATTGGCCATCTGTATGTCTTCTTCGGAGAAATGTCTATTTAGGTCTTCTGCACATTTTTTGATTGGGTCATTTGAGTTTTTTTGTTACTGAATTGTATGAGCTGTTCATATATTTTGGAAATTAAACCCTTGTCGGTTGCAACATTTGCAAATATTTCCTCCCAGTCCGTAGGTTGTCTTTCACTTTGTTTATGGTTTCCTTTGCTGTGCAAAAGCTTGTAAGTTTGATTAGGTCCCATTTGTTTATTTTTGCTTTCATTTCTATTGACTTGGGAGACTGCCAGGTAGCCTATTTTTAAGAGCGTCAGTTGATTCTTGTGTCATCGAGTTGAGAAATCCTAACAGGATTCAAAGGCCTTTTATAGCATTACGATTCAATAGTCTTGAGAAGGAGACTGTAAGTAAACTGTAGGTAATATTTTGCAAGATAAAACACATGCTAATGTTGCTGGATAACCTGAGATCCCCAGCGATGTGGAGAAATACCCATTGTTCTCTAGGATTCAAAGGCATTTGAAAAGCACAATGCAAACATTGGCTTCTGATTATGACTAAGGAGGGATGTGAGCATACTCTAAGGTTCCTAGAGTTAAACATTTGCCCATTTTTCTTAAATCTTTTACTTCCGAGGCTGGGCAATACAATAGTTATTTCTTTGCCTCCACCCTAGCCATTTAAAAATCACTATTTAAAATATACATGGACAGGACTTTCCCTGGTGGTTCAGTGATTAAGAATCTGCACTTCCACTGCAGGGGGCATGGGTTCGTTCCCTGGTCAGGGAAGTTCCGCATGCCATGTGGTGCGATCAAAAATAAATAAATAAATGAATAAAATCTTGTCTGTCAGAACATCAGAGTTTACTGAGCGGCAACTGTGTAGAGAGGTTTCTGATACTAGTTGCTTGAGTTCAAAGAAAAAAATGTTATTCACTATTTAATAAAGATTATTATTATTACAACTCACACTAGTTAATGATTTAGAAGGCATTTTGGTAGTTCCCCAGGGGACATGACACAGAAATCCATCTCCTGCCCCTAAAGCCAGCAGGATGTAGGAGGACAAAGTCTTTAGCGTTAAGACAGTCTCGGGTTTGAATTTCCAGATGCCACTTATTAGTTGTGTGACCAAGACAAGTTGTTCAACCTCTCTGAGCCTGTTTTCTCAAATATAAAGTGAAGATACTATATGTCTCAGTTTTAATGTATTAGTAAAGATACAGTTTATAAGTCCACCTTCCTCTTCTTCCCCCATCCCATGCCACCGGCAATAATAACAAAGCCTGTGACATTCTGTGCGTCAAGGCACAGATGCTCCAAACTTGTGCCGCGCAAGGTGCAAAATTAAAGTGGCACAAACAATGTCATTTTTAATAAATGAATCTAAGCTGGACTACAAACTGAGTTTGGCAATAAAGGGTCAGAGGATCTGAATGCTGCTTCAACATCCAAGTTCTAAGTGAGCTGAGAGTAATAAAGGAGGCAGTTGGAAAAAAGCAGATATGAAGTAGATGCTCAAAGAGTATTTGTTGAATTAATTAATTTGCTTTTGACTCCTTTTCAGATAGGGCTTTTTAATTTGAAAAACAGACTTCCTTATACATACGCTGCAAAACAGGGCTTCTACAGTTCCCTAATCTATTTCCGTCACCTGGTATCTCCACTTCTAAAGGCCTCGGTTATTGTGAAACTCATTTAGCTTTCTGCATTATTAGTTTTGAGAAAGTTCAAGCTAGCAGAACTTCCTGGAGTCTGTAAGGAAGACCCATTGTCCATTTACCAGGTTCACTCACAGTTAGCCAGAGGAGCAGAGGTTTTCCTGTCTGTGCAATGACGGTAATTAGAATTTTGGTTGTAATAAATATATATTATCTCCTCCTTAAAACTTTCTGCTTTAGAGAGAGAATGCTTGTGTGGGCCAAGCTCTTAGAACCAGTTTCTTTTGAATGCCTTGAGCACATTCAGGGGCTCCTTAGCCACGGAGAAGTATTGCTAAAAGGACTTCTGATCAGCAATAACTAAATGCCTGAGGAAGCCCCACCTCCAAAGCTTTGCTGATTTCTCTTCAGAGAGCCACGAGCCGTGAAGTTCCAGTTTGGCAGATTCCTGGGGTGGAAACAACATAAAATCTCCAGCAAATCTCCCCTATGTTAGCTGTGCTTTGTGCCATAGGGCAAAGTGATTCAATTGTGCTATTAAAAAGTTACTTTGTTCTTATTATGTGTCAAGTGCTATAATGCAAAAATGAATTAAGGACTCTGCCACTGAGAAGCTAGTACTTAAGCAGAGGCTGTTTAATGGCCACAGTCCAGGTCAGCACAGTCTGAGCAGGAAGTGGAGTGAGGGATTGGGCAGGGCTTCTCACGATGGGTATTTCAAGCCCAGAAGTGGGTCTTGTGTTTGGGTGGAGGGAGGAGGTGGGTAATGGGAACACTGTGAGCCAGGCCTGAGACGTGAAAGAACATGGTGTTCCACTGGAATGGCAATATATCCAGTCAGGGGAGAGGGGGCAGGACAGGTGCCAAAGGTGGATTGATGTCAGATTACAAAGGCCCATGCATAATTAGACCAATGTGTTTAGGCCACAGGAGGATGCTAAACTGAGAAGTGACATGATTAATTAGTATCTTTTGAAGGCAACCCCGGTTTCAGTGTGTAAGAGATTGGAATAGGAGATTAAATAGGAGGCCAAAGTAAACGTATGAAAGACAAAGACAGCTTGAGCTAGGTCAGTGTCTGTGAGAATAAGTACATCTAAGTAATAAATGCCTGATCACTGAACAGAAGAACTGAAGATGCCTTCCACCTTCCTAGCTTGGGTGATGAGGACTGTGGGAGACAGAGCAGGTGTTCAGATAGAGGGAAGGGAAGCTAAGGAGCTGTCGAGTTTCTCCCTCTTGACACTTACTGTGGTCTTGGAAAATAGAACGTCCTTGGCTGCGATGTAACGTGGACTGCTTATCTCCACACCTAAGAAGGAGTTCTTTGGAACACACTTTGGTGAGTTCCTCCCTCCCTCCCCGTCTCAGGGGCAAGGCCTACCTGGCAGTGGAACCAGACTGCATGGCCAGCATGCCATCTAAGGAAACATTCCCGAAGGCAGCATTGGTCCAGACAACCTCGATGGCTGCAGGCATCTTTGAAGCTCATATTCTCCCAGGAAGAGAGAATATTAGTGTTGGGCTAATTTAAATAACAAAATTCCACTCCCACTCACCTCTTCAACTTTATTTTCTCACCACTGACCAGATGGGAGGATAGTATGAGCAAAACGCCTGATGTCTTAGGGGAAAAAGAAAGAGAAAAGAGTGGCTGGCTTATCCTCAAGTATACTGGGCTCTATGCACCTCTTTACTTTTAAGTGACCCACGTTTTCAATATTGATACTCCTATTGTTTTAAATTTTTGAAATGTTTATTATAAATAAAATCAGATGAAGAATCATGAATTACAGAAAAAAATTTCATAAGTTTTAAAAAAACCTTTTTTTACAATAAATTTACTTATTTTATTTATTTTTACTTATTTATTTTTGGCTGTGTTGAGTCTTTGTTGCTGCGCGTGGGCTTTCTCCAGTTGCGGCGAGCGGGGGCTACTCTTGGTTGCGGTGCGCAGGCTTCTGGTTGCGGTGGCTTCTCTTGTTGCGTAGCACGGGCTCTAGGCACGTGGGCTTCAGTAGTTACGGTGCGTGGGCTCAGTAGTTGTGGCTCACGGGCTTAGTTGCTCCGCGGCATGCGGAATCTTCTCAAACCAGGGCTCGAACCCGTGTCCCCTGCGTTGGCAGGCAGGTTCTTAACCACTGTGCCACCAGGGAAGCCCTAAAAAATCTTTTTAACTGAAGTGAACAAACTTATAGAAAAGAGCTATGATAAGCACACGGTGCAATGAATCATCAGTAAGAAAACACATGCATGAAGCCATCACCAGATCAAGGAGGGCGTGGCCAGCATCCCAGAGGCTGGCCCACTTGGTGCTCCTTCCAGGCACTGCCCTCCAATAGTAACCATAAACCTGACTTCTAATGGTATCGATCAGTTGCCTTTTTGAATTTTATACGTTAATAAGTAGAATCACACAAGATGACTTGAAGACTGGCGTCTTCCTCTCAGTATCTGTGAGAATCACCCGTGCTGTCGCATACAGTTCATCATTGCTGTGTAGTATCCTAGTGCATGAAAACACCACGTTTATCCATTCTACGGTTGATGGGTGTTTAGGTTGTTTCCAGTTTTGGTCAATTATGAATTTTGCTATTTTGGTGTGTGCACTTCTGTTGGATACATATGTCAGAGTGGAACTGCTGGGTTATAGGCTAGTCACATGTCCCTTTATCTTTTCTCATATGACAAAGTGAGATTTCTATTACCCAATGAATCAACATTTTTAGTTCTCACGTGGAGGGAGGGGCTGGGCACAGCCAGCAGTCTAATTTTGACAGTCCCGTTGTCTAAGAAAGGTAATTCATTTAACATTTATTAAATGCTTCCTGTGATCCAGGCACTGGGCTGGATGCTAAGGAGACAAGACTGACAGGACCCCTTCCTCATGAAACTTAGCAGGACACCCCAAGTCAGACAACTATAATGCCTGCACATTTAACTGAATATTTTTGTTTGTCCTTATTTTGTAAAAATAAGTTGAAAATTAAAAATGCTGATGCCAGGGATAAGCATAGGTCTCATGGACCTAAAGCAATGGAGTTAAGGGTAGCCTCTGAATGATGTGGGATTCCATTTTATCCCAAATCTATCTGGCCTCTCAGCTCTGGAACACGGGCAGCGCAAAAATGTATCCAAATCCATTCAGTTCCTGAGTTCAGGTAGTGAGAACTTCAACAGTGAGAGATATTAACAATGACTAAAGATTGCGCCTAACATGTAACTAGGTGCTTTCTAACTATTTTAGCTTTTGGAAATAAGATGCTCCTGTAAACACAACTTTGATGTGTTTTCAGCAATATCCTGTGGATGAATGTTAGAGCGCACCCGTCCTTAGTTTCTCAGACACCAGCCCCTCTCCCATCTGCAGATCTCTATTGTCAGTTAGATCATGTATTCCCTTCCTGCATTTCCCTCTCAGCCTTCAGGACTCAGCTGAGGCATCATTTTCTCCGGAGAACTCTCCCTGGACGCCACTGCCCTTCCTCTGTGCTCCTCCTAACGAATGGCATCTATTCTTATCCCTTCACAGTCATTCTCAGGCTGTTTTGCAACTGCCTCTTTACTTGTTTCACTGTATTAATTAGGACATTAATTTGGCTGCTTTAACAGAGATCAAAATATAATTGCTTAAGCACGATAAAGGTCACATATAAAAGTCTAGGCCAACTGTGTCTGAGCAGTGAGAAAACTGCTCCACAAGTGTCCAGGGACCTTGGCTTTTTATGTCTTATTGCTCTGTCACCCCCTAGAATGTCTCCATTTATATGGTCAAAGCTGGTTCATCATCACTTCATCACATTCTAGCCCTGGAGAAGGAAAAGTGGAACTGAGAGAGCAAGCAGAGTTTTCCTCTTTTTTAAACCAGTTGTGGTTTCTGAGGACATTCCCAGAGTCTGCCTATGGGCTAAGATGCATGAGTTCAAGGCAGGCTGCCCCCAGTTAATAATGGGTTCGCAGTCCAAGCCGCTTCTTTTTTTTTGGGGGGGGGGCGGGGGTCGTGGCCCTCGCTGGGCGGCACACGGTATCTTAGTGCTGCGACCGGGGATTGAACCCACGCCCCCTGCAATGGAAATGCGGAGTCCTAACCACCGGACTGCCAAGTCTCCAAGCTGCTGCTTCTTTGTAAGGATGTGACCAGAAGCTGCACTCATCACCTGAGTTCATATTACACTAGCCAGAACTTAATCACTCTCCTACTAAAAGGAAGAAGGGATGAATGGATATTATGGGACAATCAGCTATTTCTGCTAACAAATTAGGCAGAAACTAGGCAACAAACTAGGCCAAATTAGGCAGTAAGTTCTGAGTTTGTTCACCATTATGTTATCAGTGCTCAGCACAAAGCATTTAATGAAACTGCCTAATTTTTCACGATGCTACAGAGGATACAACTCCAGATGCTTCTCAACACAGGACTGGACGTTGTTCACAAAAGAAAGAAAAGCTGGACAGCTGCAGACCAGAATTCAGACTCTTCTTATGCATGTATATACACAGGTGACTTTGAACAAGCTCTGAACCTTATTCTTTTTAATGGGGATGCCATCCGATCCCCATTGTATGGGGAGTATGCCAGTGTCTAGCACACAGATGGTACTTAGAACATGTTATCTTTCCTTCCTTATGGAGAAGGGCTGGCGATACCCACTGAGACATTAGTTGGTTAGCTTTCTGACCAATAACTGCCGCTGTCCAACCTACACAGCAGCTGATTTGAAAAGCTGATGGACACGCAGCCCATCTGATCTCTGATGCGGTCGACATTTTATGTTTAGGCTAAGCTAAACTACCAGAAAGTTCGGTAGGTAGACCTAATTGTCTAGAAATTGTCAAGAAAATTCAATCGTCAAGAAAATCCCTCATAACCTACATATATGATATACCAGACTGTGTCTCTCTTTTTTGACCATGTGGCTTGCAGGATCTCAGGTCCCTAACCAGGGATTGAACCCGAGCCATGGCAGTGAAAGCCCGGAATCCTAACCACGAGGCCACCAGGGAGCTCCGCGTGTTTCTCTTTTGATCTGGCTGATATCATGCACAATCAAATCTACTCCTCAAATTTCATAACTGTTTAAGACCTTCTGGCCCACCTTCTAATTTAACTTTCATTACTAATCATCTATGCCTAGGACATGATCCTGATTTGCTTTTTCTTTCGGTCTTCCTTCCTCTGGGGTCCTACAGCACCCTCCTTTCTATGCCCCTTCCTTGGGCATTGTGATATTCTGTTTAGATGTCTGTATCCATCTGTGAACTCCTTGAAAAAAAGCACTGTGTCTTACTTACCTCACTTGCTTTGATCTATTAATATTTTTTCCATCTCGTCAATTACATTCTGAAAAGTAGCATAAACATTTTTATAGACTGAGGTGGAGCAGAAATTTTGGAAGGAAAAAAGGAGGTAACCAAGGCCATCTATACAACCTAAGAATACACCGTGAGCAGCACTGTAAATGAGGGATGAGATGAAACATGACACAAATTAAACCCTCCCAAAAGTATCAGCTAGAGACCTGTGAAAGGTGCAAAGAGGACAGTGTGAAGGGGCTCCCAACTGGCTGAATCTCAGACAATCTGAACATCATATAATGAGAGTAATGGAAATCACACTGCAGAAGTAGTAATACCTGAGCTTGATGAGGAATGGGATAGTTACAGTTTCCAAGTACCTCCACACAACACACGTATGGATTACAAAGGAAAAGAGTAACTTCACAGTGTAAGAAGCTTGGCAGAACCACCTTAATTAAGTGACCAAAGTGAACATCACCAGTATTGGGGCAAATCAAAACTGCACATCACCTGACACAGTGAGAAGAGCATCACCTCATGATATCCCTGCCAAAGATGCACAACCTGTGTCTAATCACGAGGAAACATCAGACAAATCCAGATTGAGGGCATTTTACAAAGTAACTGGCCTATAACCTTCAAGAGTGTCAAAAGTCAAGACAGGAGCTGTTCCAGACTTTAAGGAAACTAAAGAGAAACAGCAACCGGCTGCAATAGCTAATTCTAAACTAGATCCCTTTGTTATAAAGGACATTATTGGGACAACTGGAGAAAACTGAATGGAGCCTGAGGATTACATGGTAGCAAAGTATCACAGCTGATGTCCTGATGTCGATGGCTGGTTATGTAGGGAAACCTGGTGTGTAGGAAGTGTACATTAAAGTATTTGGGGGTGATGGGGCATCAGGTTGGCCAATACTCTCAGACAGTTCGGGGGGGAGGGGGAGTTCTTTCTATTGTGACTGCAACTTTCCTGTAGTAGAGTCAAGGTTGTTTCAAAATAAACATTCTATTTAAAAAAGGTATCTTATTTTATTTTGACAGTTAAAAATTATTTTCTTTTTCTTAAACAGGAGGTATAGGGTGTTTCCGTACAAGGTTGGCCAGATGGGAAGAATCTTTAGCTCTGGCTTGGCCGCATTAATTTGAGCATAAAATGCTTACATGAGACCACATCTGTGTCAAGTTGAAAGTGGACAGCTCAGAGCACGTGGGTATCTTTGGCAGCTCGATGCACTGGACTCCCTGAAGGCCTGCTGCTGGAGAAGTCACCGGCTGAGGGACCACTGCAGAGCTTCATACATCGCTTGATCCTGAGAGGAGAGGACAGAATATAGAGCTGGTCACTGTATGACATGGGTTTACCTGTGTTCCCCAAAATTCAGATGTTGAAGTCCTCACCCCCAGTACCTCCGAGTGTGACTGGATTTGGAGACAGGGTCTTAAAAGCGGTGATTAAGTTAAAACGAAGTCATTAGGGTGGGCTCTACTACATCCAACACAACTTGGTGTCTTTATAAGAACATACGATTAAGGACTTCCCTGGTGGCGCAGTGGTTAAGAATCCTCCTGCCAATACAGGGGACATGGGTTTGAGCCCTGGTCCAGGGAGATCCCACATGCCGCGGAGCAACTAAGCCCGTGCGCCACAACTACTGAGTCTGTGCTCTAGAGCCCACGAGCCACAACTACTAAAGGCTGCGTGCCTAGAGCCCATGCTCTGCAACGAGAAGCCACCACAATGAGAAGTTGCGTGCGGCAATGAAGAACAGCCCCCGCTCGCCACAACTAGAGAAAGCCCACACGCAGCAACGAAGACCCAACACAGCCAAAAATAAATAAATTAATTAATAAAAAAAAAAAAAAAAGAAGAGATGATTAAGACACAGACACGCACAGAGGGAAGACCATGTAAAGACACAGGGAGAAGACCGTCATCTCCAAACAGGGCCCAGAAGAAACCAACCCTGCCAGTACCTTGATCTTGGACTTCTAATTTCCAGATCTGTGAGAAAATAAATTTCTGTGGTTTAAGCCACCCAGTTGGTGGTACTTTGTTATAGCAACCGGAGCAAACAAAGAGAGGTGGCCTTACCTCCCTGATTTAAAGTCCATAAAGACTCCTTTCTACAGGGAATGCCCACGACTCATAATTGTTGACTAAAGTTTGCTGTAAAAATCAGATTAAAAGATTCTTATGTCTATATCTATTTAATGAAGAAAGCAAAATTCTAAACTGTGTGGGGTCCAGATGAGAATGGGAGGCAGAAGCAGAGGCATCTTATACTACATTAACATTTGTAAGAAACTGCCACAGCATTTCCCAGTTGGTGGTATCATTCTACATTTTCAGTAACAATGTATGAGAGTTCTAGTTGCTTCACATCCCTGCCACCATTTGGTGCTGTCAGTCTTTTATTTATCTATGTATATATGTTTGGCTGCGTTGGATCTTCGTTCCTGTGCGCGGGCTTTCTCTAGTTGCGGCGAGTGGGGGCTACTCTTTGTTGCGGTGCGCGGGCTTCTCATTGCGGTGGCTTCTTTTGTTGAGGAGCACGGGCTCTAGGCACGTGGGCTTCAGTAGTTGTGGCACACGGGCTTAGTTGCTCTGCAGCATTTGGGATCTTCCTGAACCCATGCCCGCTTCATTGGCAGGAGGATTCTTAACCACTGAACCACCAGGGAAGTCCTGTTGTCAGTCCCTTAAATTTTAGTCATTCTGGTAGATGCGTAGTGGATTCTCACTGTGGTCACACTAACTTTTTTTTTTTTTTGGTGAGGCTGTGGAGCAACAAGAATTCTCATCGATTGCTGGTGGGAATGCAAAATGGTACAGCCATTCTGGAAGACAGTTTGGCAATTTCTTACCAAACTAAACATGCTCTTACTAGAAAATCCAGAAATCATGCTCCATGGTATTTAACCAATTGAGTTGAAAATGTATGTCCACACAAAAACATGCATACAAATGTTCATAGCAGCTTTATTCATAATTGCCAAAACCCGAAAGCAACCAAGATGGCCTTCAGTATGTGAATGGATAAATTATGGCACATCCAGACAATGGAATATTTAGTGCTAGAAAGAAGTGGACTATCAAGCCATGAAGGACAGAGAGGAACCTTAAATGCATATCACTGTGAAAGAAGTCAACCTGAAAATGTATGATTCCAACTGTAGGACATTCTGGAAAAGGCAAAGCTATAGAGACAGTAAAAATATCAGGGGTTGGGGGAGGGAGTGTTGAGCACAGAGCAGTGAAACTATACTGTAAGACACTATGGTGGTAGATTTATGTCATTACGTATTTGTCAAATCCCATAGAACAGGGGTCCCCAACCCCTGGTACTGGTCCGTGGCCTGTTAGGAACTGGGCCACACAGCAGGAGGTGAGCGGCAGGTGAGCGAGCAAAGCTTCATCTGTGTTTGCAGCCGCTCCCCATCGCTTGCATTACTGCCTGAGCTCCGCCTCCTGTCAGCGTTATGGTGAGTTGTATAATTATTTCATTATATATTACAATATAATAATAATAGAAATAAAGTGCACGATAAATGTAATGTTCCCTGACCAGCAATCGAACCCAGGCCCTCGGCAGTGAAAGCACCAAGTCCTAACCACTGGACCGACTCCCCTCAAGTACCTCTCAAACCGTGTCAAAGGTGAACAGAAAATAGGTATTAGTGAAATGCTGAATTAACTCTGAAATAGGATAAAAGGGCCTCTGTATTTCAACACCACTGCTAAATAATGTATGTAAAGACATTTTAAGCATGCTTTGCTTATAGCCAGATTAAAGCAATTCCTTTTTTAATAATAAAATAACATTTTAAGTTATAAAACAATATTTTTGTAGAAATGTAAAGAAAATACAGATAAGCAAAAAAAAAAATTAATCCTTAATTTCCAAAGATAACTATTATTACTATTTTGGCCTTACAGATCTTTTAAATTATTATTTTTTAAGTATTTAATTTTTAAAGATAGGTAATACATTCACATGGTTCAAAATTCAAACAGGATGAAAGGTCAACTTTCACACCTCTGTCCTCCAGTTACTCAGTTTCTTTTCCCACAAGCAACCACTGTTAGTTTCATAAGTAATAATTTCATAAGGGCCAGTTAATATGCCAAACAAGGAAAGTAGTCTCTTTACCTTAATGTTGTGCCTTATTTTTTTAAAAGATCAAACAAAGTAATAATCAGCTTGGTCATCTGTCTCATTTATCATTTACTCAAAATTCATACCATGCCTACCTCCAAAAGAGAAGTTATATCTTCTTATTCACTAGTGTAGTTTCCAGAGATCAAATACTTAAAGATTTATGATCACCAAAAATATTAAAGAGAATATATTAGAATCAAGTAGCATCACTAGGGCATACATGTAGCCTTCCAAGGGATGTTCCTAAGAGGATAAAAAAAATTCTACCTTGTGTGGAATTATAGGTCCAGTTTTTTAATAAAATCAGTCATATGGCCTTTGTCATACTGTAGTTGATACCTCTGAAGCAAAAGCTGCTTGCAAACAATTTTCTAACATTAACAGAATCGAGTGACCAGGTTAATATGTATTCTATGTATACATCTATGGTAGTGCTTACCATACAACTCTTAATTGCTCAAAATGGTCCCTAATCCACATCTTATGTGATTTTAAATATGTCTTGTGAGTCTAGCACAGAGGCTGGCATATGTACAGTAGGTATGTGATATTTATGGATGGATGGGATCTTAGGCAACTCAATACACAGCTAGAGGCAAGAGGGACTATACTTGGGAAGTTTTTCTCTCATAAATGTCAATGTGACAGGCTTGATCAAGCAAATGGATGAACCATATAATCCTGAGTGTGAAGAAGAGAATCAATGTGTTCCGGCCAGTGGGTGTGGAAAACACTAAAACAACGAGTTGCTAAAACAGGAGAGTTTCTACGGTGTGGCTTTAGTAGAGGAGGAAAAAAAAATTATAATTTATGTTTGAGTGAGGTTTCCTTCCTGACATCTGAACAATGCAATAGTAGGCAGAGTGAAAAGGCTATAATTTGAGATAATAGCTGGGAAAATAATCTCAAGGTCTCAACATTTATTAACAGTTAACCTAGCCTCAGGTCTCTGGTGAGCAGTTATTACTGAAAAAACCAAACCAGCAAAATAAGTTATGCTTCATAGGTCTATGAAGTGACACATGCTGGACAAGAGAATTTGACTTAATTGAGGGGAGAGAATTAACAGTGACTGAGAAGCCACTGGCAAAAAGAGTTCAATCTTCTTTGTTGGGATATCTGTCATAACAAATTACCAGTCTATTAAGTCTTCTTAGGACCACAATAGGACATGGCCTCTCACCAGAAACTAGGACAGGGCAGGTATCTTCAGATGGAGCCTAAAAGTTTGGTACCAATGAAGTGGGAATGAATGAGGAATACGGGTAGAGACTCAGAGAAGGAATATTTGCTCATGTGTTTACTTTCCACCCTCAACTGGTTACCAAGGATTTACTGGGTCAGGTGACACGTTGCTGCATTTGGCCTCTAAACTACACCCTACTATCATGTCAGCCAATTGCTGGACACGGAATCCACTTCACATGCCGTTGTTGCCCAACCTCAAATTAACAACCGTGTGGCACCTGGGAGCCAACTGCTTCAAGGAAGAAGGCACCAGCTAGTAGGAATGATTTTACCTGGCAGGAGAGCATGATGAATATTTCAGAACTGTAAAGACCAGCTCTGCGGACTTTGGGAGAGAATGTGCACACCCTTCTTCTTTCAGTTTTCTTTTCCCTTTTTTGACATCTACTGATCATTTATTTAATGTTAACTCACTTCAAAGCAACTGCTATCTCTGTAAGTATGTCTGAAATGTTAAAATGTAGTAAGTGTTCCTTTTACATTTAACAAAATCTAGTGATTCTCTTTTAGTGTGAAAAGACTACCCTGCCGCTAACAAGTCAATTAACTTGATGCCAGTGTCTTATCTACAGCTTTTCATTCTAGGGCTTGAAGTCATGACCTTTACAAAACTATGCCCTTTAGAATCTGCCTGGCCAGAGTACTAATTTCCTAGTGAGTCATAGTGATTGGTTTTGTCATGGGCTCTAACCTGAGATGGACTAATCACAGGCTCCCTGAAACTCTCCTGCCAGAGCTTTCAGGGAATTCTCTTTCTCTGGGGATTATGTATGTATGTCTGTATGTCTGGGCCTGCAAACAGCCATCTACCCCCATGAGAGGAAGCAATGAGGTTTACGGATCTAGCATGCCTGAAGCCAGCAGTACTCTCAACTTCCTTGTTATGTGGACCAATGAGTTCCTCTTTTTTCCCACTTACATTAGTCTGAGTTGGGCTTCTGTCATTTACAACTAAAAGAGCCCTAATATTAAAAGTAGAAAGAGGTGGCTGATAAATGAGCTGCTCAACCTTACGTTCAGAAAAACATCTCAACAAATGCCACACCTTTCTTTTGGTTTGATGTGTTTTTCTTTTGGTCTGATTTTTGAAATGGATTTTATTTGACCATACAACTCCTCTAATTTCAACTGAATTCTCCTAAATTAGAAGGAAGAAGTTCTCCTAAAACTACAGCTGGCATATAATCCAGCAATCCCACCCCTGGGCATATATCCAGAAAAAACTCTAGTTCGAAAAGATATATGTACCCCAATGTTCAAAGCAGCACTATTTACAACAATCAAGACATGGATGCAACTTAAATGTCCATCAACAGATGAATGGATAAAGAAGATGTGGTATATATATACAATGGAACACTACTCTGCCATAAAAAAGAATGAAATAATGCCATTTGAAGCAACATGGATACACCTAGAGATTATCGTACTAAGTGAGGTAAGTCAGATAAAGACAAATACCATATGATATTACTTATATATAGAACCTAAAATATGATACAAATGAACTTATTTACAAAACAGAAACACTCACAGACATAGAAAACAAACTTACGGCTACCAAAGGGGCTATAAAGGGGAAGGATAAATTAGGAGTTTGGGATTGCAGATACAAACTACTATATATAAAATAAACAACAAGGTCCTACTGTGTAGCACAGGGAACTATATTTAGTATCTTATAATAAACCATAATGGAAAAGAAAATGAAAAAGAATACATATACATATATATATATCTGAATCACTTTGTTGAACACCAGAAACTAACACAACATTGTAAATCAACTATACTTCAATTAAAAAAAAAATTTAAGGAAGGAAGAAGTTCTTTGGTACAGCTTTGAACTGTGAAGGACTAGAACCAGAACCAGAAAGGACGCAGCCCCCAATAAACATTAACATAACACTGGTTTCAAATTTACCTGCAAAGAGTAAGCAAAGGTGGTAAAATAAAGATTTAATCTTTAATTATTATAGCTGCAAGGATGAAAACGTGGTCAAATTTAAGGACAGGCCAAACAACTTTCAAACTTTCCATGACATTTTTGTAGCCATCTGTAATAAAATTACTTGAACATTGAAAATAGGAGCTTTTCAAAATTACAGCAAGCAAATTAGAGAAAGAAGAACAAAAAAACCCCAAAGTTAGCAGAAGGAAAGAAATCATAAAGATCAGATCAGAAAAAAATGAAAAAGAAATGAAGGAAACGATAACAAAGATCAATAAAACTAAAAGCTGGTTCTTTGAGAAGATAAACAAAATTGATAAACCATTAGCCAGACTCATCAAGAAAAAAAAGGAAGAAGACTCAAATCAATAAAACTACAAATGAAAAACGAGAAGTAACAACTGACACTGCAGAAATACAAAGGATCATGAGAGATTACTACAAGCTACTCTATGCCAATAAAATGGACAACCTGGATGAAATGGACAAATTCTTAGAAATGCACAACCTGCCGAGACTGAACCAAGAAGAAATAGAAAATATGAACAGACCAATCACAAGCACTGAAATTGAAACTGTGATTAAAAATCTTCCAACAAACAAAAGCCCAGGACCAGATGGCTTCACAGGCGAATTCTATCAAACATTTAGAGAAGAACTATCACCTATCCTTCTCAAACTTACAAAATACAGCAGAGGGAGGAACACTCCCAAACTCATTCTATAAGGCCACCATCACCCTGATACCAAAATCAGACAAGGATGTCACAAAAAAGAAAACTACAGGCCAATATCACTAATAAACACAGATGCAAAAATCCTCAACAAAATACTAGCAAACAGAATCCAATAGCACATTAAAAGGATCATACACCATGAACAGGTAGGGTTTATTCCAGGAATGCAAGGATTCTTCAATACATGCAAACCAATCAACGTGATACACCATATTAACAAACTGAAGGAGAAAAACCATAAGATCATCTCAATAGATGCAGAGAAAGCTTTCGACAAAATTCAACACCCATTTATAATAAAAACCCTGCAGAAAGTAGGCATAGAGGGAACTTTCCTCAACATAATAAAGGCCATATATGACAAACCCACAGCCAACGTTGTCCTCAATGGTGAAAAACTGAAACCATTTCCACTAAGATCAGGAATAAGACAAGGTTGCCCACTCTCACCACTCTTATTCAACATAGCTTTGGAAGTTTCAGCCACAGCAATCAGAGAAGAAATGGAAATAAAAGGAATCCAAATTGGAAAAGAAGAAGTAAAGCTGTCACTGTTTGCAGATGACATGATACAATACATAGAGAATCCTAAAGATGCTACCAGAAAACTGCTAGAGCTAATCAATGAATTTGGTGAAGTAGCAGGATACAAAATTAATGCGCAGAAATCTCTGGCTTACTATACACTAATGATGAAAAATCTGAAAGTGAAATCAACAAAACACTCCCATTTACCACTGCAACAAAAAGAATAAAATATCTAGGAATAAACCTACCTAAGGAGACAAAACACCTGTATGCAGAAAAGGATAAGACACTCATGAAAGAAATTAAAGATGATACAAATAGATGGAGAGATATACCATGTTCTTGGATTGGAAGAATCAACATTGTGAAAATGACTCTACTACCCAAAGCAATCTACAGATTCAATGCAATCCCTATCAAACTACCACTGGCATTTTTCACAGAACTAGAACAAAAAATTTCACAATTTGTATGGAAACACAAAAGACCCCCAATAGCCAAAGCAATCTTGAGAACGAACAATGGAGCTGGAGGAATCAGGCTCCCTGACTTCAGACTATACTACAAAGCTACAGTAATAAAGACAGTGTGGTACTGGCACAAAAACCGAAATACTGATCAACAGAACAGGATAGAAAGCCCAGAGGTAAACCCACACACATGTGGTCACCTTATCTTTGATAAAGGAGGCAAGAATATACAGTGGAGAAAAGACAGTGTCTTCAATAAGTGGTGCTGGGAATACTGGACGGTACATGTAAAAATATGAAATTAGAACACTCCCTAACACCATACAAAAAATAAATTCAAAATGGATTAAAGACCTAAATGTAAGGCCAGACACAATAAAACTCTTAGAGGAAAACATAGGCAGAACACTCTATGACATAAATCACAGCAAGATCCTTTTTGACCCACCTCCTAGAGAAATGGAAAGAAAAACAAAAATAAACAAATGGGACCTAATGAAACTTAAAAGCTTTTGCACAGCAAAGGAAACCATAAACAAGACCAAAAGACAACCCTCAGAATGGGAGAAAATATTTGCAAATGAAGCAACTGTTAAAGGATTAATCTCCAAAATTTACAAGCAGCTCATGCAGCTCAATAACAAAAGAACAAACAACGCAATCCAAAAATGGGCAGAAGACCTAAACAGACATTTCTCCAAAGAAGATATACAGATTGCCAACAAACACATGAAAGAATGTGCAGCATCATTAATTATTAGAGAAATGCAAATCAAAACTACAATGAGATATCATCTCACACCGGTCAGAATGGCCATCATCAAAAAATCTAGAGACAATAAATGCTGGAGAGGGTGTGGAGAAAAGGGAACACTCCTGAACTGTTGGTGGGAATGTGAATTGGTTCAGCCATGATGGAGAACAGTATGGAGGTTCCTTAAAAATCTACAAATAGAACTAACATATGACCCAGCAATCCCACTACTGGGCATATACCCTGAGAAAACCAAAATTCAAAAAGAGTCATGTACCAAAATGTTCATTGCAGCTCTATTTACAATAGCCCAGAGATGGAAACAACCTAAGTGCCCATCATCGGATGAATGGATAAAGAAGATGTGGCACATATATACAATGGAATATTACTCAGCCATAAAAAAACCGAAATTGAGCTATTTGTAATGAGGCGGATAGACCTAGAGTCTGTCATACAGAGTGAAGTAAGTCAGAAAGAAAAAGACAAATACCGTATGCTAACACATATATGTGGAATTTAAGAAAAAAAAATGTCATGAAGAACCTAGGGGTAAGACAGGAATAAAGACACAGACCTACTGGAGAACGGACTTGAGGATAAGGGGAGGGGGAAGGGTGAGCTGTGACAGGGCGAGAGAGAGTCATGGACATATATACACTAACAAACGTAAGGTAGATAGCTAGTGGGAAGCAGCCACATGGCACAGGGACATCGGCTCGGTGTTTTGTGACCGCCTGGAGGGGTGGGATAGGGAGGGTGGGAGGGAGGGAGACGCAAGAGGGAAGAGATATGGGAACATATGTATATGTATAACTGATTCACTTTGTTATAAAGCAGAAACTAACACACCATTGTAAAGCAATTATACCCCAATAAAGATATATAAAAAAAAACACATGAAAGAATGCTCAACATCATTAATCATTAGAGAAATGCAAATCAAAACTACAATGAGATATCATCTCACACCGCTCAGAATGGCCATCATCAAAAAATCTACAAACAATAAATGCTGGAGAGGGTGTGGAGAAAAGGGAACACTCTTGAACTGTTGGTGGGAATGTAAATTGATACAGCCACTATGGAGAACAGTATGGAGGTTCCTTAAAAAACTAAAAACAGACTTACCATATGACCCAGCAATCCCACTACTGGGCATATACCCTGAGAAAACCATAATTCAAAAAGAGTCATGTATCAAAATGTTCACTACAGCTGTATTTACAATAGCCAGGACATGTAAGCAACCTATGTGTCCATCATCGGATGAATGGATAAAGAAGATGTGGCACATATATACAATGGAATATTGCTCAGCCATAAAAAGAAACGAAATTGAGTTATTTGTTGTGAGGTGGACGGACCTAGAGTCTGTCATACAGAGTGAAGTAAGTCAGAAAGAGAAAAACAAATACTGTATGCTAACACATATATATGGAATCTAAGGAAAAAAAATAAAAGGTCATGAAGAACCTAGGGGTAAATAAAGACACAGACCTACTAGAGAATGGACTTGAGGATATGGGGAGGGGGAAGGGTAAGCTGTGACAAAGTGAGAGAGTGGCACGGACATATATACACTACCAAACGTAAAATAGATAGCTAGTGGGAAGCAGCCGCATAGCACAGGGAGATTAGCTCGGTGGTTTGTGACCACCTAGAAGGGTGGGATAGGGAGGGTGGGAGGGAGGGAGACGCAAGAGATATGGGAACATATGTATATGTATAACTGATTCACTTTGTTTTTTGTTTTTTTTTTTTTGGCTGTACGTGGGCCTCTCACTGTTTTGGCCTCTTCCATTGTGGAGCACAGGCTCCGGACGCGCAGGCTCAGCGGCCATGGCTCAGCGGCCATGGCTCACAGGCCCAGCCGCTCTGCAGCACGTGGGATCTTCCCGGACCGGGGCACGAACCCGTGTCCCCTGCATCAGCAGGCGGACTCTCTACCACTGCACCACCAGGGAAGCCCTGATTCACTTTGTTATAAGGTAGAAACTAACATACCATTGTAAAGCAATTATACTCCAATAAAGATGTTAAAAAAAAATTACAGCAAGCAAATACAAACAAGTTTCTAGAGAACTGAAGTGATCTTTTTAGAGGTAAAGAAAGTAAAAAGAGTGACAAATGAGGAGCTATCAGCTATCCCAGGTCAATATATAAAAACCAGCTGATGTTGTGACCACCTAGAGGGGTGGGATAGGGAGGGTGGGAGGGAGATGCAAGAGGGAGGAGATATGGGGATATATGTATATGTATAGCTGATTCACTTTGTTATACAGCAGAAACTATTAAAACTACCAGAAAAAAAGCAAAGGAGAACATTTTTGCAAACTTAGGATAGTCAAGTTTTCTTATGACAGAAGCACACAAATTATAAAAAAAAAAGAAAAAAGATAAATTGAACTTCATCTAAATTAAAAACTTCTGCTCTTCAATAGATGCCTTTAGAAAATAAAAAGGTCAACAACAGGTTAGGAGAAAATATCCTCAATATGCATATCTGATAAAAGGCTTCTATCTAAGATGAACTAAGGATTTGTACAACTGAATAATAAGGAAACAACTCAATTTTTTACGAGCAAAAGATGAGGACACAAAATAAGATATCCAAATGACCAATAAGCATATGAAAAAATGTTCAACATTTTAGTCATTAAGGAAACACACATTTAGACCACAAAAGGATACTATTCCACATCCAGTAGAATGGCTAAAATTAAAAGACTGAAAATATTTAAGTGTTGGTGAGACTGTGAGCCAACTAGAACTCTCATAAAATGTAAAACGGTATTACAGCCACTTTGGAAAGAGGGCTGGCAGTTCTCTATAAAGTTAAACAGAAATTCACCATAAGACCCACCAATTCCTCTCCTGGTCATTTTTTTCCTTTAATATGTATTTATTTATTTATTTGGCTGCATCGGGACTTAGTTGCGGCATCTGGGATTTTTTAGTTGTGGTATGTGAACTCTTAGTTGCAGCACGTGGGATCTAGTTCTCTGACCAGGGATCGAACTGGGGCCCCCTGCGTTGGGAGCATGGTCTTAGCCACTGGACCACCAAGGAAGTCCCCTCTCTTGGTTATTTACTCAAGAGAAATAAAAACACATGTTCCCCCCCCAAAAAAAAACCCCACACACATTCAGAGCACCATTATCCATAAAAGCCAAAAACTGGAAACAACTGAAGTGTCCACCAACAGGGGAAAGGATAAGCAAATTGTGGTATATTCATATAATGGGAAACTACTCAGCAAGAGGACAGATCAAGCTAGTGAAAAACAGAGCAAAGTGGATGAGTCTCTAAAACAATAAACTGAGCAAAAGAAGCCAGACAAATGAGTATATATTGTATGACTGCATGTATGACTGCATTTACATAAAGTTCTAAAACAGGCAAAGTTTGAGCATGATGACAGAAGTCAGATCAGGGGTTACCTAGAGCAGCGTTTAGAAAGGGACTGGCAACTACAAAAGAACACAAGGGACTTTCTGAAGTGATTAAAATGTCCTCTATATTGATTGTGGTGCTGGTTACATTTGCCAAAACTTACAGAACTGTACTTGTGCATTACATAGGTACATTAAATTTCAATTAAAAAAAGTAAGGTTACAGGATGAGAGTGCCAAATGTAGAGCTATGTCAGTATGTCCTAATTCCTGAAAAGCCTCAAAACTTGGCTGTAGATAAGAAACAATTTCAATTAAAAAGATTTTTTTTAATGACTAACTCTTTGGGAGGACACATATCAGTACTCTCTTGTTGATCAGAATGAAAACTTCTAGTAAGATGAACTGTAAAACTGTTTCTGATTTTAATTGATAAGATTATCTTATTCAAAGATATTCAGTAAAATAAAAACATTTCCTCCAGTATACAAAAATGCCTGAGAGGTCAAAGCAGACTTTCGTTTCTCCAAATATGGTAGAAGAACCAGTCCAAGTTCAGCAGACTTGACTTTACTCTAGCAGAAAAGGAAGTAAGTCATAGGCCTAAAAGATACCACCACCAGCCCAAACCCCTTAACTGATTATTTTAGTTAAAAGTGATAAGATGGTCAACTAACTTAGAGCATTTACACCAAGACCGGAGGCACTGGAACAAAACAACCCATCGCATATATTGGGTTGGCCAAAAAAGTTCGTTCGGGTTTTTCTGTAAGATGTTATGGAAAAACCTGAACGAACTTTTTTGGCCAACCCAGTAAGTGTTTGAACTTGGACTTAAGTGTTTTCAATGAGTAATCATAAACACTGAGCCTGGAGTAATAAATGGCAAATGACTTAAAGGAACTTTTAGTACAGTCAATAAACAGGATCTAGTGGCTAAGGCACATTCTAGGAGTTCAGAAACACAAGATATCCAAGTGAACAAAACTTATCACAACAGTTTTCAATTTATGCATTTCTTAGGGTTGGATATTTTGTTGCTCTCTTTGTAAGTGTCATAGTAACCTGACTTCACTTAATAGCAAATATTTAACTTATTACAAACAGAATACCTCAACACAGTAAGAAATAAATATGGGAAAATCTGGTAGTTTTTGTAAGGACAAGTCACTGTGATTTTTAACCCTTCTCTGACCTTACGGTGAAGGTATTTTTAGTCTCCTGAAACTACGGGTTAAGTCCGTAGTGCTTAGTCTAGGCGGCTTAGGTTGAAGAAGATAAGAAATTATTTGTTTAAAAGGGTGAAATGAAGCAGGTCCAATAATACTTGAATGAGACTGATTAAAAATTCTGAGCTTGTGGAAACAGACACAAGAGGTCATTTTCTCTTTGTGTTTAGTCTCTAAAAACATTCAACATTACAGTCTCTCAAGAACACTCTCACAAAGGCAACTGTTTTGCTCATTTTCATGAGTTCACATACCTACTACTCTCAATTCTAGTCGCTTTTCTCTTATACCTTTAAGAGCACTGCTTACAACCCAATCCAAAAATGGGCAGAAGACCTAAATAGACATTTCTCCAAAGAAGATTTACAGACTGCCAACAAACACATGAAATGATGCTCAACATCACTAATCATTAGAGAAATGCAAATCAAAACTACAATGAGGTATCATCTCACACCGGTCAGAATGGCCATCATCAAAAAATCTACAAACAATAAATGCTGGAGAGGGTGTGGAGAAAAGGGAACACTCTTGCACTGCTGGAGGGAATGTGAATTGATACAGCCACTATGGAGAACAGTATGGAGGTTCCTTAAAAAACTAAATATAGACTTACCACACAACACAGCAATCCCACTACTGGGCATATACCCTGAGAAAACCATAATTCAAAAAGAGTCATGTACCAAAATGTTCATTGCAGCTCTATTTACAATAGCCCAGAGATGGAAACAACCTAAGTGCCCATCATCGGATGAATGGATAAAGAAGATGTGGCACATATATACAATGGAATATTACTCAGCCATAGAAAGAAACGAAATTGAGCTATTTGTAATGAGGTGGATAGACCTAGAGTCTGTCATACAGAGTGAAGTAAGTCAGAAAGAGAAAGACAAATACCATATGCTAACACATATATGTGGAATTTAAGAAAAAAAAATGTCATGAAGAACCTACGGGTAAGACAGGAATAAAGACACAGACCTACTAGAGAACGGACTTGAGGATATGGGGAGGGGGAAGGGTGAGCTGTGACAAAGCGAGAGAGAGGCATGGACATACATACACTACCAAACGTAAGGTAGATAGCTAGTGGGAAGCAGCCACATAGCACAGGGAGACCAACTAGGTGGTTTGTGAACACCTAGAGGGGTGGGATAGGGAGGGTGAGAGGGAGGGAGACGCAAGAGGGAAGAGATATGGGAGCATATGTATATGTATAACTGATTCACTTTGTTATAAAGCAGAAACTAACACACCATTGTAAAGCAAGTATACCCCAATAAAGATGTTAAAAAAAAACAGCACTGCTTACCTCTTTTGATACAGATGACTTTACTTTCTTGAAAGCTTCTTCAAAGTGCTTCTGACTAATCTTGAGTTCACCTGTGGAGCAAATGCATAAATATACATATCTGGGTACAGTATGCTAATTGTGATTTACAACTTAATTTCTCTTGAGAGACTTCTAAGCATTCAAGGGGAACACTGAGGAAATTAATGATGACACTGGTTCTACTCTTTTTCAGAACAATACTCAAGCCAGATATATTCTCAAGTTTTTAGACATTTTTAAATCTTAATTTAATTTACAAATACCTGACCACATTTAACTTTACATAAATGTGTAATGTTTATAATATCCTATATTAAAAAGTGTAATCTTTTTTCCCCCAGCAATCAAAACAGTTTATTGTGGAACAAATTATACCAGAAAGTACTTTGTCCAGACTTAATTAGATAAAGATTCTTATCCTTTAAAGAAAACAGTTCATGTGTTTTGTTACTTTGTTTTTCTCCCCAGCTTTACTGAGATATTGTTGGCATATAACACATTCAAGTTTAAGGAGTACAACATGATGATATGATGGGTGAATATATTGCAAAATAGTTATCACAGTAGGGTCAGTTAACAACTCTATCCCCTCATGATAGCTTTTTTATTTTTGTGGTGATAATTTTTAAGATCTACTTTCCAAACAACTTTCAAGTACAGCTCACACTTGAACAATGCCAGGGTTAGGAGTGGTGACCCTCAGTCAAAAATCTGCATATAATGTTAAAGTTGGCCCTCTGAATCTGCGGTTCCATTATCTGCGGATTCAACTGATTGTCGATTGTGTAGTGCTATACTACATATTTACTGAAAAGAATCCACGTGTAAGTGGATCTGCACAGTTCAAACCCATGTTGTTCAAGGGTTAACTGTATATAACATAGTATTGCTAATTATTACACTGGATCCTCAGAACTTACTCATCTTGTAGCAGGAAGTTTGTAACCTTTGACCAGTATCTCCCCATTTTCCCCACATTCTGCTCCTCAGATTTTAATGCAGTACCACCCAAAGAAAACTATCACTCATAAACAGATAATCCTTTTTTATCTTTGTACTGTTTACTTTAACTTAATGGCAATGTTCATGAAGAAGAAGTAGAACTGTTCTCTTTCAGGATAATTCAAATAAATTTAACTAAGAATGGAAAGTAGAATTCCATAGTATTCAAGAGTGCATACACGTAATTAGATACTATGGAATTATATCATAATACATAATATATATAGGTCATATCACAACGCTGGAATAGAAGGGTGTTTTAATTCCTTAAAAGGTTATGCCATCACACAGTAAGAGAAATTTAATAACTAAATGTTAAATAAGCCTTGGTTTACAATTTTAGTATGACAACTTAAGTGATGACAATTTATACTTAAAACAGTAAACTTTTATACAGATATTAAGATAGTGTATTTAAAAGTAAAATACAATGTGTTGCTGAACAGGTCAAATGGAAGTTGAATGGCATTACTGATTTCAGGTTCTGTAAGATATCAATGAAACGTCCCTGAAGGGACTTCCCTGGTGGCGCAATGGTTGAGAGTCCGCCTGCTGATGCAAGAGACACGGGTTCGTGACCCGGTCCGGGAAGATCCCACATGCCGTGGAGCAGCTGGGCCCGTGAGCCACGGCCGCTGAGCCTGCGCATCCGGAGCCTGTGCTCCGTAACAGGAGAGGCCACAACAGTGAGAGGCCCGCATACTGCAAAAAAAAAAAAAAAAAAAAAAAAAAGTCCCTGAAGGACAGGCAGCTGCAAATGCAAACTGTAGCAAAGCAGGGATGTCAAAATTTGCTATACATGTTTATAAAGTAACATCCAATCAGAATTATTATTATTATTTTTTAAAACCATTTATTTATTTATTTGGCTGTGCCGGGTCTCAGTTGCGGCACGCAGGATCTTCGTTGCCATGTGTGGGATCTTCATTGTGGCATGTGGGATCTTTGGTTGCAGCATGCGGAATCTAGTTCCCTGACGAGGGATCAAACCTGGGCCCCATGCATTGGGAGCATGAAGTCTTAACCACTAGAACACTAGGGAAGTCCCCAATCAGAATTATTAGTAGCAGCCAATACATATACAGAGGCCTGCTAATTTTTAGTGACAAACAAATCCAAAGATAGTCATCAGATTCAGCTCTCAGGTAGCATACTACCACATAATGATTTCTTATAAGACATACTAATTTTGCTAATTATATCCCACCCACTTCCAAAATGAACTTAAAATAGCTTACAATAAAAGAAGTTCAGATAACTGAATCTTAAACAACCAAAAAAATGAGGGACTTCACAATCAAGATACATGTGTTGACAAATCTAAGCTAAGCATATGCTGCTGCAACTGTAAAGAAAATTTAGCTCCAAGATTCCTGGTAGCCAAAGAAAAAAGGGAAAAGAATAAAAGAAATAAATATGAATAAAGAAAGACATCTTCTGGGAAATCTACTGAATAAAAGGAGATCAACCTAGACTTGAGCTTCAGATCAAAGTACAGGTTTTGAGGACAAGGCAGGTCTTTTGAAGAAGGTATTCGACAGTACTGTAAGGAAGACAGCCACACACTGCAACTGCAACTGCAATAGATCAAACAACTGTCCCAGGAACCAAGCAAAGTAGAGGCTATTTCTGTACTTGGCATGGTCGGCCTGCAGGTCACAAATGAATTGTTTTGTAACCCAAATAATACAATCAAAGACACTGTCAAATGTGAAGAACAATGAATGCAAAGCTGCTGACATGGCCCCCAAGGAAAATGTAAGTATATGGAAAGTTATTTCAATTTTTACTTCTTGTTTGTGTGTTTTCTAAGCTCTTCAATTTAGGCCACATTTTAACATGAAAGTAGGTATCACCTTAGAAAAAGAATGAGAAAGTTTTCCAGTATAGATAAATAGACCAAACTCGTGATGAAGACAGTAAATGGACCTACTTGCCTAACTCTAAACATCTGTATATGATGATAAGGAAAGATAGAAAGCATTTTATTAGGCACCAAATAACTTTGCTATTATTATAGTTGTCAGCCACAGAGGTTATGTAATATTCCAGAACAGCTGTTAAAGGTCTCATCAGAAAAATGTCAGTTTTAGTATCACAGATGATAGATGTTAGAAAATGGACATTTTCCAGGTTAACAGTGATTTTAGGTATCCAGAGTCATAATTAACTAGGACTGAGAGATTGTGTAGAGAACTGTACCTTTTTCACTTCCACTCTTCTGTCTTGCCATTTCCTGCTTCAAGGCACAGATAGAAGCCTCCCGTACCAAAGCAGAGAGATCTGCACCCCTGTAATAAAAGAACCATTCTTATTCATTTATTCTTAGACACTGCAAAAGCCCAGAAAAAAGTCTGACAGCAATTTCTTTTTAAGTCACATATTAAACAATCAGGAAAGACACTAACCAATAACGGTGGGATAAACTGATCATGGTCAGTAGGAAAGAGCTTTTAGCTTTCACCTAAAATATTTCTAACTTTCAGAAGAAAGGAAATTATGAAGGAAACAATGCAATGAATCATAAATATTCCCATGCTAATCACTACAGATACTAATGATAATATAAAAAGTCTAAAACAACCAGTCAGTAGAAAGCAACTTATACATTATTTATTGTAAAGTTTTCATTCACAAGGCCCATGCTAAAGTGCTAACTGGCCCATTACCAGTATATACCAATAGTATATTACCTAATGTCTAAACTAAGCTTATATAAGAAATCATTTATGACCCTTAGTTCAAAAAAGGAAAATACAAAGGCTAAAAAGTCTTTGATGCACTTGATTCAAGCTCAAGCTGAATGGATACATCATAAATTACTTAAAATATGACAAGAACTAACAAACCTTCATTTAATGGTTCTGTGTAATATGCTGAGTCAGCATGGTTCTTGAGTTCAATGAAAGACATTGGGGCTGACTGGTGTTTCAATACATTACATCTTTAACAGGATTCTTACAGATGCTTTGAGAAAGATTTTGAATTGGGGGATAAGAACCTCATTTCTAGACAAACGTTTAACATATAATGTGACAACACACATAACCAATAAAATTAAAGACCCACAGAGTTTATATTATTAATTGAATCCAATCTTTCTGTTGGTTATGTGTTAGGTTTGTAACATTATTTAATAATCACACACATTAACCAATAATGTAACAAGTAGCTGAAGACTGTAGTATTATACTGCCTTTCAAACTGTGAAGACAGTGGCATTAAAACTCAAAACATACAACATTCAACTTTAACCCTAACCCATTTATTAACTGACTCCTTACGTGGTATAATCCAGAAGATTTGGCCCAGGGAAGGTTCTGCCATCAAAACTGCCTCTGCTACCAACTGAAAATCTTTTCAGATTTTAGCACTCAAACATGTAAACTACTCACTTAAGTCTTATTTTCTTTAGCAGTAAGTTCATTAATTATAGACTGGCATGCATTTGACTCCCAATGAGGGGAAGAGAGACATTCTCCTTAAAGGTAAGGTAGGGCTTTTACATACGCCCCTCACCACCACAGCCTGGGGGACCATTTCCCTTTCACTGAGACAGTCACTGCTTTCTTAAGAGAGCCAAGAGTCCTGACCAGAGTGCGTTGGGGTTGAGGTGGCAGAACAAAGATCAAGACTCAGATCCCTAGATGTTCATATATGAAAAAACTGGACATTAAATTTTGGATCCTGGCCACACGCCCTAAAAATGACCAGCATGGTTTCAAGTGGAATCATCTTAATAAGAGACGGTTATGTGGGCTTCCCTGGTGGCGCAGTGGTAAAGAATCCGCCTGCCAATGCAGGGGACATGGGTTCGAGCCCTGGTCCGGGAAGATCCCACATGCCGCGAAGCAACAAAGCCCGTATGCCACAACTACTGAACCCACATGCCACAACTACTGCAGCCTGTGTGCCTAGAGCCCATGCTCCACAACAAGAGAAGCCAATGCAATGAGAAGCCCGCGCACCACAATGAAGAGTAGCCCCCACTCGCCACAACTAGAGAAAGCCCGTGCACAGCAACGAAGACCCAACGCGGACAAAAATGAATAAATAAATAAATAAATGTATTAAAAAAAAAAAAAAAAAGAGACAGACAGTTATGTGAAATTCTTCAACCAGAACTGGAAAGAACTGAGTGCCTATATCAGTACCAGTGGCTATGTTCCTTGGATATAAATTTACACTGCTGAACAACAGACTCCTGAAGACCTCAAAGATTAAAACACTGCTCTCCTTGACTGACTTAGCTTCAGAAAGCACATTATTTGACCTTGACCTAGAGGAATATCATGATCACCCTAGTATATTGTGGACAATCAACAGGGCTTTTTAAATAAGCCAGAGGGAGAGATGTCCCCTGTTAGTCCAACGTGAATTTCATTTTCTTCCCTGTGAACCAAAATTAGGAAAGTTAACAAATTTACTTAAAAACACATGAAGGAAACAACAGAATCAAGCACCACCCACACATATGAAAGCTGAAGGCAGAAATATTTGACCTCCTGCTTTTACTACAGGCTGTGTGAATATTAACAGGTGTGCTGTGAAAAATGCATTCTGAGCCTTGAAAAACCTGTAGATTATTTTCTTTTAAGTGCTGAAGCACCTCGATAATTTGGCAGCTGGTAATGAAATGTCTGCTTTAATATTCTGGAACGACAGAGACAATTTGTGAAAGGCAGCGATGGTGGTCAGGGTAGCTGAGTACCAAGAGTGAACATATGAGAGGATTCCCCGTACTCCTGGGAACTCCTCAGAGCCCCAAAATGGGTGGTCCCTTCTCTAAGAAGAAAGAAGGAGGAAAAGCCAGACGCTGGGTGCTTTCCAGGATTCCTAATTTAACCCTCCGAACATCATTCTCCCTCATTTTGCACATGAGAAAACTGAGCCTCAGAGAGTTAACTGACTGGAGATGGGAGATACTCACGTATAGCAATCACAGCGAAGGTCACCAGCAACTGCTTCCAAATTTACATCTGCATCCAGTGGGGGTTTGGTGCCATTCTGAGTAAGAGAGAAAAATCCACTTTCATTGAGGCTTTAAAGATCTATATTTTCCCACATAATAGGTTCTAAATAAATAGTAATGGCTGCTTGACTAAATGAATATAATTGACTCCCAGACTAGTATAACAGATTTTTACAAATTTCAATTTTGAGAAATGAGGTTAAGAAGTAGATCCCAAACTGGGGAAAGCTGAAGGCAAACAATTTATGCTGGTGAAGTCTGAAGAATCTGTAAGTACTATAGCAAAAACAAAACACCAAGAACAAAACCCACCACCCTCAATCTTTCCAATGGTGAAGAATCACATTTCCTTTGCCTGATTAAATATGGCAAGTACATAAGCAATGATAAGTTTTGACGTGCATATGTGCTTAGTTTTGGTGTGAGGCGGGCTAGGAAGGGAGAAATAACATTGAACGTGGCCAGGAGAGAACAATCAGCAAAGTGTTCTACAAAAAAAAGCCAAAAGCCCTCTGTGCTCAATGTGTTCTTTCCTAACCCTTAACTAAAACTCAACGCTGACTTTGGTGCCAATTCCCCTTCAGCTCATACCAAGAGATGCTAGAAAGGACATGTATCAGAACAGCCTTAGAATTCCAACAACACCTAACACGGTACCTTGCATGCATACAGTATATACTTAATAACATTTTTAGTGACTTAAACTGCAGAGGCAAACAAAACAGTTCTTAGTGACTTAAAGTACAGGACATTGTTAAGATGGTAGGTTTGTGAGTATTTGCTTTATTATTCTGATTCACAACTTAAATCTACATTGCATATTGTCTTTCCTTGGTAGCAAATATTACATGGAAATAAACAGTTTAAGAAGAGACACACAGGAAAAAAGTAAATAAACATATGTCATTAAGCCTCAAATGTAAATATTAGCTCGGCAGGTGCTCCAAACAGAGGGTCAGACGACCCAGCACCTTGAGCTATCACCTGCTTCTGTCTGGTCCATGCTCAGAGGGTGTCCTCTCATGTCCTCCCATCTGGGCATGTTTAAGAATTTAATCAACTGTACATCTGCTAGCTGCTATTATTTGATAAAATGCAAATGTTCATCTAACACAGGTTCAAGAAACAGTTATGTTTCCCATTCAATCCACTTCGACCTGCGAAATAAACATGGGAAAATAAACTTTCTGTGCGACCTTAGGAAACAATCTTTGTGCTTTTTTCTTTTCTCCCTCTGGTTGTGTGTAAAACTAGATGGTCAGACTGTGTGATCCCTAAGTTTCCTTCAATCTCATCAGTTAACCTTGTGCGGGTAGAGGTGGGCAGTGCCTGAAGGAAGCAGGAGGCCAGCTTCTGTGGCTCTGGTAATGTTCTCTCTTTTACTGTGGTAAAATTTACGTAACAAAATTTATCATTTTAACCATTTAAAAATGTACAGTTTAGTGGCATTAATTACATTGTTACTGTGCAACCATCAATCTCTAAAACATAACCAGCCACCTTCCCAAAATGGAACTTTGTTTGTGTTAAGGGACAACCCTACCCTCCCCTACTCCACTCCCCCTCCATCAGCCCCTGGCAGCCGCCATTCTACTTTCTGTCTCCATGAAATTAACTGCTAATATTCTTTCTTGAAGGTTTTGTTTATAAAAACGCATGAAGTTGGACATTTAATGATATGTCCACTTTTCTGTACGTGCATTATACTTTAATAAAAAGGTCTGAAAAGTGGAAATAACACTGAACCAGGAATTTAAAAACTTGAGTTCTGAAGTTCAAATCTGCAACTGAACGGACATTTGGTAAGGCCCCAAATCTTTATTGCGTATTTTCATAATTAAAAAAACCCAGCATCTTTTTTTTTAATTTTAAAAAAATTTTATTTTTGGCCACGCATCTTGTGGGATCTTAGTTCCCTGACCAGGGATTGAACCCAGGTTCACAATACTGAGTCCTAACCACTGGACCACCAGGAATTCCCCCCAAAACCCAGTATCTTATCTCCAGATAAGGAGAGATAATTTGGTGCTATATTTGGGAGGGGAAGGGGGAGGGGGAGGGGAAGTCTTGTTTAAATAGTGATGATGAACAGGTAATAAGGATTTATCATGATGGAGAATAGAAATGTTTGGACTTTCCAAACTATGTCGGAAGTGGGAAAGCCTGAGGACATTGCCCTGTTGAGTCCCTCAATCTACCAGTAGGAGGAGGCAGGAGGTGGGGCAAGAGGCTACCTCATCAGGCATGAACCCTTTTGAGATTCTTTAATGTTCTTAAGAAACTATTAGGGCTTCCCTGGTGGCACAGTGGTTAAGAATCCGCCTGCGAATGCAGGGGACACGGGTTCGAGCCCTGGCCTGGGAAGATCTCACATGCATGGGGCAACTAAGCCCGTGTGCAATAACTACTGAGCCTGCACTCTACAGCCCATGAGCCACAACTACTGAGCCCACGCGCCACAACTACTGAAGCTCATGCGCCTAGAGCCCGTGCTCCGCAACAAGAGAAGCCACCGCAATGAGAAAGGAAGGAAGGAAGGAAGCAAGGAAGGAAGGAAGGAACTATCAACCCTACCTTGATGGTCACCCAGCACATGGATGTTCCCTGTGCTGCTAGAGAATTTTACCTCAAACTATCTACTGTCTTGTTTTTTGTTTTTTTTTAATTTATTTTTGGCTGTGTTGGGTCTTTGCTGCTGCGTGCGGGCTTTCTCTAGTTGTGGCAAGAGGGGGCTTCTCTTGTTGTGGAGCACAGGCTCTAGGCATGCGGGCTTCAGTAGTTGAGGCACTCGGGCTCAGTAGTTGCGACTCTCAGGCCCTAGAGCGTGTGGGCTTCAGTAGTTGTGGCACGTGGGCTCAGTAGTGTGGCTCGTGGGCTCTAGAGCGCAGGCTCAGTAGTCGTGGCGCACAGGCTTAGTTGCTCTGCGTCATGTGGGATCTTCCCGGACCAGGGATCGAACCTGTGTCCCTGCATTGGCAGGTGGATTCTTAACCACTGTGCTACCAGGGAAGTCCCTACTGTCCTGTTTTAATCAAAAGCTCAATCATAAGAAATTGATTCATGGAGGACTGCCTGAGGATAATTCTTTTATACTTCTCAATATCTAAATTCTATTCTTGGGTCAAGCCAGACTTTCATAAAGGCTCACACATCCTCGAAGTGCATTTCTTTGACCTCTCATGAAGTTGTTTTTAATGAATTGGCTTTTAGTTATGTCCGCAGCTTACATTAGGAGAACCACCAGCTTCAGTCCTGAAAGGCTTATTATTGTGTTTATGATAGGGATATTGGTAAAAACGTCTATCACAACTGAGTGTCTTCTTTATGAGAATCCAGAGGAGAAATTTTTCTCACAACTGCATACGGGGAGCAATTGCCAACTTGCCATACTTAGGGCACTCTTTAAGTTAAATCTTTTGAGAAAGCTCAATATATAAAGGAACACAATAAACAAATGCTTATCTAAAAGTAATATTTTAGAAAAATAATTAATTCTTAGAAATTTAGATTCTCAGAAATTTTCTAATTCTTAGGAGATTAGTTTTTTAGAAAAATAAACCCCCAAAATACTATCAATTGAAAGAAAGTAACAAACTGCCTTTTTTTGGGGAGTGTGGTCTACATAGGATACTTCCAAACGTTTCAATAGCAACATTACTTTCCAATTAGTAGAAATAAGGGCTGAGGAATCTCTGTATCATTAAAATCTAATTATTCTTAACTGAAATGTGGCAGTAAGAAGTAAAATGGGGGCTTCCCTGGTGGCGCAGTGGTTGGGAGTCCGCCTGCCGATGCAGGGGACACGGGTTTGTGCCCCGGTCCGGGAAGATCCCACATGCCGCGGAGCGGCTGGGCCCATAAGCCATGGCCACTGGGCCTGCACATCCGGAGCCTGTGCTCCGCGACGGGAAAGGCCACAACAGTGAGAGGCCCGCGTACAGAAAAAAAAAATTTTTTTTAAATAAATAAATAAAAAATAATAAAATAAAATATGATACAAATGAACTTATCTATGAAACAGAAACAGACTCACAGACATAGAGAATAGACTTGTGGTTGCCAAGGGGGGTGGGGGAGTGATGGATTGGGAGTTTGGGATTAGCAGATGCAAACTATTATATACAGAATGGATAAACAACAAGGTCCTACTGTATAGCACAGGGAATTATATTCAATATCCTGTGATAAACCATAATGGAAAAGAATATGAAAAAGAATATATATATATATATATTCTTTTATATATATAAAGAACTGAATCACTTTGCTGTATAGCAGAAATTAACACAACATTGTAAATCAACTATATTTCTTCAATAAAAGAAAAAAACACATCTTTGTATCCTGTTTTTATGAGATAAAGTTTGCTCATCAGTAAAATGGAAATAATATTCATTTGAATATTTAAATATTCAATTCAAACAGTTCAAAAGGCAGTTGCAAGGATTAAGCATATTCATATCTGTATAAAGTGCCTAGAACACAGTAAGTGCTTAATAAATATCACTTTTTATTATATCAGATATTCTTATCTTAGCTCATGAAAATTTAACAGATATGTTCCTTGGTGAGATGTTGTATGTTTTAGTCTTACGGGGCACATTTTAAAAAACATATTGAGAATTTTGGGTCTCTTAGTGGAATTTTTATCACTATTTTAAAGACTGCATATTACCTCAAAGCACTTGGCAGACACCAAATAACCTTTCTGGCTTTCTGAGATAAGGGCAAGTTTTAATGACATTTACAGGAAGAAACAGAAATTAAGAAAAAAATGTTCTACTTGTCCAAGGGGTTTTTAGTGATAAACCTCTTATTACCACAACATTACCAGAAACACCAAATAGAATATATAAAAAAGCAGTATGTCATTGCTCGTTTTTCTCTTAAGAAACTTAGACTCCAAAAGATACTGAGAAGTTGCTCTGACCCACAGATCTTTAGATTTTTAGGACCCAGACTAAAGAATTTTATTCTAATCTCCCCAAAATATTTCAAGTATTAATTGGAAAAAGAGGAAATAGTATATATAAAACAATCTGGGGAATTTGAGTAAAAAGCCAGCAAACTTTGAAATAGAAAGGTTTATTAAAGATTAAAAAGGCCAATTTTTCTCACTTTTGGCTGAGTCTTCATAAAGACTGCCATGAGAAGAGGTCTGCCTCGTGGACTCTGCCCTGAAATTAGAGATTCTGCTTCCTCTCCCTCTACCCTGCTTTAGCTTTAGCCATCAACAAAGATCTTTAAGCAAAAACATTCAAGGCCTCTGGAGGTTTGAAAAAGTAAGATAAGGATGTGAAATGCAGTGCAAGCAGCTCTCCTCAGAGGGCAACAGCAAGTGCACCGTCACTCAGGCCTGTGTGGGCCCCTTCCTCTGGAGCGGGTCTGAGAACACGACATGCCCATAACCGTTGCAAAAATAGTCTAAACAGCCAAAAGCCCTCCTTTGCCTTTAGCATAGACAGATGCTGAGAACTGACTATATAACAGTCTAAACCACAATATCACAAAAGTTGCTTTTAAAGTCAAATAGATTTTTATCAACATGTCTTTTTCTGGTTTCTTTTCTTTCTGTAGTCACAACTTTGTGCATGGAGGCTGCCCAAAGGGTCTTTCTATCTAATTCTAGGCCCTTCCTCCTTAACCTCAACATTTATGTTTTTGTTTAAAAAAAAAAAACACCACAAAACATTCTCCATACCCCTCCCCCCGCTATATGCATATATGCTCATGATAGAAAATTTGGAAATATAAAGCCACTGAGACAGAGACAAGCAGGCCCTGACATCCAGCAAGTAGGCCTTGGTGTTGCTACGAGCTGGCTGGGCCCTCACAGCTAGGCAGTGCTGCTCTCCTGTTGAACATAAACAATTTCACAGAACATCAACATCAGAGAAGGCCACTCTGTGACCAGGATGGATCAAGAGAAAAACAAGATTCCTGCATAATCATGTCTGAACACAGATAAAACGTGAACACTGTCCAAACCACAGAATGGTCAAACATTGCCTGTCCCGGCTAATGTAAATGACAGCTGCTTCTTTCCCAATCACAGCCTTAGCCTTGGTCTAGTCTTCCTTCTTGGTAAGATTTATTAAGACCCTCAATCACAGAATAATGCCTGGTTTTTGAAAGCAATTCAGAGCAAAGCCCCTTAAACTCTTCCCAAACCTAACACAAACACAAATCACTGAAGTCCTTTCTAACATCCTCTTACTGAGACACCCCACTCCTACAGTTCTCTGTGGTACGGGTCCTCCCTCACTTCAAAGAGAAACGAGCCCTGCTTGTTCAACTCCAAGTGTGTTCCTGGTGTCTGACTGGAGGGCACTGAGAAGGCAGAAGAAGTAAACTGTAAGCCCATGCCCAAGAGGCAAGCACTGTTCATATTTTGCCATGTTTTCTTCTTGACTTTTTTCTTTATATTTCTTTATATAGTTGAAATCTCTAGGTTACTCAGTTGCCTTCATTTTTCTCCCTTTCTCAGGAATGAATTAATATGCCTGTTGTTGTTTTAGAAACATTCATATTCTCTTTTCATCTAGAAGAAAAGCTCCTTATAAGGAGCTCCTTATAAGGACTATGTCTTATGTGTCTTAGTCTCCCCATGGTATACACACAACCAGGGATATATTTAGTTTACAATAAATACTTGTTGACTGACTAGAAGATCATTCATTTAGGTTAATATTCTAGTATCTTATTTTCCTAATAATTTTATCTTTGAAGTGGGGCCTTTACCCCTGAGTCCAAGAGCTAACAATTTTAGCAAATAGAGCTGAAATTCTAGATGAAGGAAGTGTAAAGTTGTTCCACAGTGCTGAGTACCATACAGTGGATGACATACGTCTGGAAGAATGAGCCAGTCATTCTTCTGGGTCCAAATCTGTAAGGCCCTCAACACCAAATACCTCATGAATTATTACTCCAATCTTTGCCTTTAATTAGTGATCTCCCACAGGCAAGTGTGAAAGTATCATCATTATATCATTATAACTATAAGAAATTTACAGAAACAAATTAGGATTGTATAAATGTGCTTGTGTGTGTATACATACACACATACGTTAACCAAAGCAATCAAAACAATATGGTACTGGCATAAAAACAGAAATACAGATCCATGGAACAGGACAGAAAGCCCAGAGATAAACCCACGTACCTATGGTCACCTAATCTATGACAAAGGAGGCAAGAATATACAATGGAGAAGACAGTCTCTTCGATAAGTGGTCCTGAGAAAACTGGACAGCTACATGTAAAAGAATGAAATCAGAACACTCCCTAACACCATACACAAAAGTAAACTCAAAATGGATTAAAGACCTAAATGGAAGGCTGGACACTATAAAACTCTTAGAGGAAAACATAGGCAGAACACACTTTGACATAAATTGCAGCAAGATCTTTTTTGGTCCACCTCCTAGAGTAATGGAAACAAAAACGAAAATAAACAAATCTAACTAAACATAAAAGCTTTTGCACAGCAAAGGAAACTGTAAACAAAACAAAAAGACAACCTTCAGAATGGGAGAAAATATTTGCAAATGAAGCAACCGACAAGGGATTAATCTCCAAAATATACAGACAGCTCATGAACCTCAATATCAAAAAAACAAACAACCCAAAGAAAAAATGGGCGGAAGATCTAAATAGACATTAACCAAAGCAAACAGAATCTCACTATCATAGTCTCTAATGACAGAGCCAAGGAAAGGGAGAGAAGTGCCTTGATGCATCATTATCAAACTCGATTGATACAAAGAAACAAGTACATATAACTAAAGAAGAGGTTCTTAACTTTGGCATTATTGATATTTTGAGTTGGAAAATTCTTTGTTGTGGGGCTGTTTTGTATGTTGTAGGATGTCCAGTAGCACCATCACTCCCCTGCCTTGGTGATAAACAAATGTCCCGAGACATTGCCCTTGGGGTGAGATGGATTGTTGGTGATGGTAAAACTGCCCTAGGTTGAGAGCCACTGAACTAAAGCAATGTGTTTTCATGGCTTCGACCACAGCTACGTACTGATGACAGGAGAAACCATAACCCAGCCAGAGGACTCCTCTGAACTGCCAACCACAGGACTAACATCCTGCTACACGTCTCCCCTTGGATAGTGCCCAAGCACCTGAAACTCAAATGACCTCACCTCCTCATTCCTCAATCTCTTGTGTTGATAGACACCACCATCGATTCAGCTGCTCAAGCTGAGAAATCATCTTCCTTTTCCTTTACCCCCCTAACTCTATAGTTAATCCAATGTCCTATTAACTAAAACCTTTAAATAGTCCCCACATCTATGTCCTCTTTGCTATTCCCCTGATACTGCCTTAGTTCCGGCATGCCTCATTTTACAACCTTGACTTTCACCTTTCTCCAAGCTGGCTTCCATACTGCTGGCAGTGAGGTCTTGTTAACCCACAGAGCTGATTATCCTCCTGTTTCCGCTCCTGCGGGAGACAGTTATGAACACTACTCTATGCACTTTTAAGTAAGGGTGGCCCAGTGAAGTAGGAACACAGAATCTTCCTTTGCCAACACAGAAAGAAAATACTGACAAAAAAAGTTAAGTTTAAAAATTTACCAGTGGCAACCAAATAAAGAAAGGGGGTAAACCTTATGTTGTAAATGTTGAAAAGTGGGTTCCAAGGAAAGAGATCATTCTGGGGTAGCTATTAATTAGGCCTCCATTCCTGGGAAGCAGCACTGAGGAAAGAAGCTAACAAAATCTTATGAATGTCCATTAAGATTCCAATCTGGAGAGAAGCAGTCTTTGGAGCAGATATCCCTGGGAAAAGCGAAACACAAACCTTCAGATATACTATCAGGGGATTTCAGCAGGATCAGGAAGAAACGCCAAGGTATGCCATTCCCCAGGAGCTGTGCAGCACTGGGGGCACAAGCACATGGGAATGAGACACGCTCTGCATGAAGAGAGCAGGTCCAGGCATCAGGCATTTCACAGGGTCTCTTTCAGAAGAGAATAAGTTCAGGCTTCCTTATAATGGTCAAATCAGTACCAGCTTAGCTCTCTTTCCCAACCCCCAGGCTATAAAAATGTGGACAGAAAGCAATTAACCAGACCTCAAATTGTAATGTGTGAAGTGTAGGAAAACTAGTTCCAGGTAGAGTGAGAGGGTGATGAGAGAACTCATTCACTCTACACTGGGACAAAGAGAAGGTATGGATGAAGTAACCATCAGTAACCATCAAGTTCATTTCATGAACTTGGGGGTTCCAATGAAAGGAAGGAAAAAAGGAAAAAAAGGGAAGACTTCAAGCTTAATCACAGTGAGTGCAGTAGAAAAAGACAAATTAAAGCAAGTAGACAGGGGCTTCCCTGGTGGCGCAGTGGTTAAGAGTCTGCCTGCCAATGCGGGGGACATGGGTTCGAGCCCTGGTCTGGGAAGATCCCACATGCCACGGAGCAGCTGAGCCCTTGCGCCACAACTACTGATCCTGCACTCTAGAGCCCGTGAGCCACAACTACTGAGCCCACGTGCCACAACTACTGAAACACACACACCTGGAGCCCATGCTCCGCGGCAGGAGAAGCCACCACAATGAGAAGCCTGCGCACAACGAAGAGTAGCCCCAGCTCGCCTCAACTGAAGAAAGCCTGTGTGCAGCAGCAAAGACCCAACGCAGCCAAAAATAAAATTAAATAAATTAATTTAAAAAGTAAATAAAAAATAAAACAAGTAGACAAAAGATACAGAAGACAAAGGGTATCTAATATAAGAATAATCAGTGACCTTGAAGAAATAAATCCAACAAATGATACAGAAAAAGTATTCATACATACAACACAGAAACATTTCCCTGGAATGAAGGAAGAATTGCACCTACAAAATAAAAAGGCACACCAGACTTTAGTTCTTCACTAGTCAAAATAAAACCCCACTATCACCACCACCAGCAACAGCAACAACAAAAAATTGACAGGGACATATCTTATTTCAGTTATTAAACTTCAGAGATAAAGAATTTTTCAGGGATCCAAGCAGAAAAAGCAAGTCACCTACCAAAGAGAAAACAAAGATCAGACTGACCTCAGACATTTTACAAACACATTCAATGCCCAAACTCATGCTGCAATTTCTACAAAGACCAGAAAGACTGTGTGACCAAGGAAAAATTATATCATTTAATATATCATTTAAGTATAAAGCTAATATATCATTTAATTATAAAGACAACAGGCAGACATTCTTAATCATGAAAAGAACTTGAGGAATACAGTTGAATAAACTATTAATAAATGGAATAAACCGGATGATGAAATACAGTCAACCAAATGACGAAATGAACTAAACTAGAAAACATAAAAGCTGTGGCAAAAGTGCTGGTTGTGAGTACTGTATCTATATAAATGTGAAACTAAGAATATGACTCTAGAACAGAATGTAAACTTGATGACACTGGGCAAATAAAAAATATACAGGGAAGAAAAGCTGGTAAGTGGAAAAAGGGAAATATAAGAATGCTAATTATCTAACTTTCAGAGCAGAAATTAAACTGATGCCATCTAAAATGAAACGTGTACTTGGAAGTTTAATAATTCCTTTAGTTTTGTTTTCTGTTAAATTTCAAATAAATTTAAATTTATTTAAATAATGTGTTAAATTTATTCCCCTTCCTCCTTCTCATTCACTCAACCATCCACCCATCCAACAACCCATTGTGCATAAAGATGTTTGGAACGATGTCTGCACTAAATGTTAATGCAGATTATTTTGCAGTAGTTCAATTTAGGGTGATCTGCTTTCTTCTTTGTATTCACTACTTATGATTTTTATAAAAAGAGCAAAGTCAATACTGTACAGGCATCTTAAAAGTTGGCATATACCAACATGGAGGACAGAATTCAACATTGTGGCTTCAAAACTCAATTTTCTCTGGATACTTAAAATGGGCCTATATCTATTTACTTTTCATCTCCAAAAGCTTCTATTCCATTTCAAATATGCTCTGAGAACAATTCCTTTAAAGTAACAAAGATCTTATAGGCTGGGCAAATATTTAAAGCTACAGAGCTACAGTGATTAGGCACCGTAAATGATTAGTTATCTGTATTTAAAATGCAAGAAACATACACAAAAATGTACCATTTCCTTTACCCACTTTTGTGATAGTTTTTAAGATGGCGAGACGATCTGCTGGGGGTGGCAAACCCACAAAGAGTGTTTTGTCCAGGCGGCCTGGGCGCAGGATTGCAGGGTCAATGATATCTAGAGACGAAGGGAGGAAAAAGGCTTAAATAAATGAAACAGAATCTTTTACAAAATATAATTAACATGAGAGACAGGAAGACTACATTTTTAAGAGAAAAAGTTGATAATTTAGACTTTTTTACAGTTAAAAGATTCTGCTCATCCTTAAGAAAGTGAAGTCCACCCGCCTCCTTCCTGCCTCAAACCTACTTTTCCTTCAGGATTCTCAATTTCAGATGAAGACCCCCACCTGCCCCCCCACATACCAGGCAGGTTTCTCCCTTCCCTCTAACTGGAGATACATTCTATCAATTCTATCGAGTCCGCCTCCCATTACCTAGACCCTAAGTCAAGGCCAAATGTAATGCCCCCCTAACTGGTCGTATTTCTAAACTTCCCCTCTCTGGGACCCCTTAGAATGCTGCCAAGGTTATCTTCCTAAAATACATATTCAATTCTCTCAACTCCCGCTTCCCACTGCAGATTGAAGCCTAACACTTGCACCCTCATGTCTCTGACAAGTCTAAGGGTCACCTGACTCTACAGGGCAAAGGTTCTCAAAATTCTGGTCTCAGGAAACCTTTGCACTTTATCATACAGCATATACTATTGGCTTTCTTTTACTCAACATACTTATTTTGAGATTCACCTAGGTTGTTATTTGTATTAGTATTTAATTCTTTATTGTATTGGGTATGCCACATTTGTTTTTTAGTTCTTCTGGTGACAAACATTTGGTTTGTTTCTAGTTTTGAACTACTACAAATAGAGCTGCTATGAACGCTCAAGTACAAGTCTTTGTATATGCTTTCATCTCTCTTTAGTAAATACCTAAGTGTGGGATGCAAAGCAGTACAGCTATAACACCCTGTAGGTGTACATTTAACTTTAAAAAATCAACAAGCTATTTTCCAAATGAGTTGTACTATTTTACACTCCCAACAGCAGTAGTATATGAGAGTTCAAGATCCTCTATATCCTTGTCAATACGTTAGTCTTTTGGTGTTGTTGCTGCATTATGATTTAATCTAATGGCACAAAAATTTGAAATTACACCTCCTCTAGATTTCTAAAAGCAAGGTTATGCATACCTCCCTATTCAATTCTGCACTGTTACATTTGAACCATATAGTGAATTTTACATCATGATGGATCAACTTCGAATTCCCATGAAACACCTCAAATTATATAAAATGGAAGCAATTTTTAAAGCTTTGTGTAAAGCTTTCATGCTAATGATAAAAGCCTTTCTTTTAATGGGCAACTTTGGATTATAATGTATCAGATGGCTCTACCTTAAAATGTTGATCACTGAATATCATGGACTTTGAACTGGCTTCTACTCCTAAAAATGTATCATCACTTAGGTGGACAACCAAAAACTCCCTTCACTTCAAAAGCTGCAACTCTGTTTCTTACAAAATAAGATTTGTGTAACCAACTGCCTTCTATGGGACAAGAACTATCTATGGTAATGGTGGGTTCAACTATTACACAGTTATGCTAATATTTTATTTTCAGAAGTACTGTACAAGAAAATATAAGTATGGCTTCCAATAGGAATGTTATACCTGGACTTGGTACCAAGCTCAAATTTTAGTTTTGCAAGGAAAACCAGGCTTTCAGGTTAAACAACAATTTGTAAACAAAACTTTAATCCCAAGGATTCTCACAAAACATACAACAAATGACAGCATGAAAAAAAATCTTGCACAGCAACTCAAAGTTCAGCTCTACAATGTACCCTTAAACTGGCAGGACACTGGTATCTTAAATAGTCTCAAA
Source organism: Delphinapterus leucas (assembly GCF_059928025.1). Classification (NCBI taxonomy): domain Eukaryota; kingdom Metazoa; phylum Chordata; class Mammalia; order Artiodactyla; family Monodontidae; genus Delphinapterus; species Delphinapterus leucas. The sequence continues at coordinate 27,719,892 of NC_143129.1, forward strand.
TTTCCAAATAAATCATGTTACAAAGAGCTATGTATTCATATACAGCAATCACAGAAGGAACTTCTGACCTAAAGCAAAGGTAAACTAATTTCTTGAAACTTCTTCGATTCTACACCAACTGGACAACCTCTTGTCCAGTGTGAACACTAGTGGAACTTTTAAACCTCTAATCTAGGTTAAAGGTGCAGCTTTAATTTTTACCTGCTGGCTTGTGTTCACAGTAGGTTTGAAAGACTGCTTGCTTAACTACAGCTGCATACTATATCCCAGCTATGGAAAAAGTCTTTTCAATTTTTGCCAGTTTTGTTTCCATAATATTAAACATCATACTTTAGCTGGGCAGGAGTTGGAGATTTATTATCAGTCTACGCAAGACTAAAATTCAAAGCAAATTCAATTTTGCTTAAGGGAACATTGTAAAGTAACAATTCTTGATATTACATGCCTCATATAGTCCATTTCAAACCATAGAGAATACACCTTTATGCGTCACTGTGCCAACAGACAGACAAATGTGAACAGCTAAAACATCTTAAAAATGCACCAAGCTTGGACTTCCCTGGTGGCCCAGTGTTAAGAATCCGCCTGCCAATGCAGGGGACACGAGTTCGGGCCCTGGTCTGGGAAGATCCCACATGCCGCGGAGCAACTAAGCCCGCGAGCCACAACTACTGAAGCCCGTGCGCCTACAGTCCGTGCTCCGCAAAACAGAAGCCACCGAAATAAGTCTGCACACCACAATGAAGAGTAGCCCTCACTGGCCGCAGCTAGAGAAAGCCTGTGCGCAGCAACGAAGACCCAATGCAGCCAAAAATAAATAAATTTATTAAAAAAGAAATGCACCAAGCTTATGAATTCTCAAACAAAACTTGACTTTTCTGTACATACTCCTGTCAAATGAAGTTATTTCCTGTACAACACTCCTCCTCTTGCAAACTGGTCTTCTATTTCCTTTCATTTGACCTAGATCGGCTACGAGACACAGAGAAAGTTCGGGACGGCTTGTGATTTCTCTCCCAGAACGGCGATTTCTTTCTCTTCTCCTATCTCTAGAAAGGGACCTGCTCCAGCTGTAGGAGAAGGTTCTCTGTCTTGGAGATCTGTGGATCTGCGGCGAGGGAGGCCTCCTCCTTCAATAATCATCTTGAGGGACTTCCCTGGTGGCACGGTGGTTAAGAATCCACCTGCCAATGCAGGGGACACAGGTTCGATCCCTGGTCCAGGAGGATCCCACATGCTGCAGAGCAACTAAGCCCATGCAGCACAACTACTAAGCCTGCACTCTAGAGCCCGCGAGCCACAACTACTGAGCCCACGTGCCACAACTACTGAAGCCCGCGCGTCTAGAGCCTGTGCTCCACAGCAAGAGAAGCCGCCACAATGAGAAGCCTGTGCACCGCAACAAAGAGTAGCCCCTGCTCACCCCAACTAGAGAAAGCCCGCGTGCAGCAACGAAGACCCAATGCAGCCAAAAATAAATAAATAAAAATAATCATCATCTTGAGGGTGACGACCCCAAGAAGGAGGTGGGCCAAGATTTCGACTTCTCTTTTCACCATTCAACAGTTCCACTCTGGGGCTTCCCTGGTGGCGCAGTGGTTGACAGTCCGCCTGCCAATGCAGGGGACACGGGTTCGTGCCCCGGTTCGGGAGGATCCCACATGCCGCGGAGCGGCTAGGCCCGTGAGCCATGGCTGCTGAGCCTGCATGTCCGGAGCCTGTGCTCCGCAACGGGAGAGGCCACAGCAGTGAGAGGCCCGCGTACCGCAACAAACAAACAAACAAACAAACAAAAACAGTTCCACTCTTACTCGGCCGCCACAAAGTGTTCTCCCATCTAGCTCTGCCTCTCTGGGATCTTCAGATTCAACAAAAGCAAAGCCAGAAGGGTTTCTAGCAACCCACACATTTTGGATGGGTCCACAATGGCCAAAAGCTTGTTCCAATTCGGTCACTACCATTGTTTCTAAGATTACCTACATAAAGCTTACAGTCTAATGGACAGGAATCACAATGCATTTCGAGATCCTGGGCTAGAAACACGGAGGCTCAAATCCACACACCCTCAGCTGGGTCTTTCCGGTTCCCTCCCGCCAGGCACCCGCAGATGCTCTCGCAAACCCAGCATCCATGAAATGACCTATAGTTAGTCTTTTTCATTTTAGTCAGTCATTCTAAGGTTTGCAGTGATATCTCACTGAGGCTTTAATTTGCATTTCCTTGATGACTAACGATGTTGAGCACCTTTTCATGTGTTTATTTGCCACCTGTATACTTTCTATGGTGAGGTGTCTGTACAATTCTTTTGCCTATTTTTAATGCCTTTTTTGTTGTTGTTGAGTTTTGAGTTGTGTTGTTGAGTTCATTATATATTCTTTAAGAAATAATATACTTTGCAAGTATTTTTCCTCAGTCTGTGGTTTGTCTCTGTATTCTCTTAGTGGCATCTTTTGAAGAGCAGTTCAATTTATCCATCCAAGAAATCTTTGCTTAATCCAAGATAGAAAAAATTTTCTCCTGTGTTTTCTTCCAGCAGTTTTATAGCTATGGGTTTTCATTGGTCTTTGATTCATTTGAGTTAATTTTTGCATATGGTAAAAGATAGGGATTAAAGTTCATTTTTCTTGCCTATGAATATCCAACTGTTCCAGCAACTATTGAAAAGGCTATCCTTTTTCCACTGTATTGCCTTTGTGCTCTATAAAAAAAAAAATCAATTGTCCAGATATTTGTGGGAACATTTTTAAATTCTACTATCCAATGATCTATATGTCTATGTCTATGCCAATACCATGCTGTGAAAACCTTTTATCTTAAATATACAAACAGAGATCTTAAAGCCAGATCTGCATGCCCCAAAATAAAGCTTGATATAAAGAATCCCAATTGTACGTAGAAAGCATTCTTAGTTTAGGACTTTTATAATCATTTAAATTCTCTGACAACATCACATTTAGTATTTTGTTGTTTATTATTTTAAGAAATTATTTACTTATTTTAATTACAGTAAAAAGCATCCTGAGTAATCTATATACCATAAAGTATGTGTGTGTATATATGTGTTAGATGATTTAAACTATGCTCTACCAGAAGCTCTTACAAAATTCTACGTATTACATCTTTTCTCAAAGAAAAGCTGGCTCATACTCAACAATTCTGTTTCACTAACAGGCATCTTTTTTTTTTTTTTTTTTTTGCAGTACGCGGGCCTCTCACTGTTGTGGCCTCTCCCATTGCGGAGCACAGGCTCCGGACGCGCAGGCTCAGTGGCATGTGGGATCTTCCCGGACCGGGGCATGAACCTGTGTCCCCTGCATCAGCAGGCGGACTCTCAACCACTGCGCCACCAGGGAAGCCCACTAACAGGCATCTTAAACACGGCATATTTAAGACTGAGATCCAGATCTTTTCCCATCACCTCCCCAAACAGGGCCCTACCATTGTTCTTCCCATCTTGGTTAATGGCAATTCATCCTTCCAGTTTTTCAGGCCTAAAACTTGGAGTCATGTTTGATTCCATTCTCCCACATCTATATCCAATCCATTAGCAAATCCTGTCAACTGTATGACACAGTATATTCAGATTCCTTCTACATTCCCAGGTGTCACCTGGTTCAAATTATCTTGCAGCACTTAGATTATTTTTACAGCTTCCTAAGTGGTTCCCTACCTAATTGTGTCAGAATTTTAGGTGGAAGACTCAAGATAACAATTCTTATCTTTGCAATGAAGAAGTCACCAACAATTCCAAAGATCTAAGGACAAAATCCATTCACTTACAAATGAGACAGATGCCTGAAGAGGAGGAACTCTCCCTCAGATCTGCTGATTAAAAAGCAACTACTATTCTATTAAGTACCAAAAAAGCGCTAAAATTTAAGAGCTGATGGTAGCAACTTTCAACTTTAGGAAAACAGTATTTTGTTACAAATGGACCCTCAATTTTCAACAATGGTGCCAAGACAATTCTATGGGGAAAAGATCAGTCTTTGCAACAAAGGATGCTGAGACACGTGACTATCCACATAAAAAAGGATGAATGGACACCTTCACAACATACAAAAAATTAACTCAAAGTGGATCAAAGACCTAAATGTGAGCACTAAAAGTTTAAAACTCTTGTAAGAAAACATGACCCTGGGTTACACAGTGATTTCTTAGGTATGACATCAAAAGTACATGTGATTAAAAAAAGAAATAAATAAATTGAACTTTACCAATTTAAAACTTTTGTTCTTCAAATGATACCATCAAGAAAGTAAAGAGACAACTCACAGACTGGGAGAAAATATATATGCTAATCACATATCTGATTATGGACTTGTATCTAGAATAAATAAAGAACTCTTACTACTCAATGACAAGAAGGCATTAACCCAATTAAAAACTGGGGGAAGGATTCAAACAGACATTTCTCCAAAGAAGATATATAAACGGCCAACAAGCAAAAGAAAAGATGTTCAGCATCATTAATTATCAGGGGAATGCAAATCAAACCACAATGAAATACTTCCTCACATCTACTACATGGCTATAATAAAAAAGACGATAACAGGTGTTGGTGTGGAGAAACTGGAAGCCTCATACACTGCCTTGTCACAATTACTAGTGCGAATATAAAACGATTCAGACATTTTGGAAAAGAATTTGGCAGTTTCTCGAAATGGTAAACATAGAGTTACCATATGACCCAGCAATTCCACTCTTGGGTATCTGCCTAAGATAAATTATAACATATATCCAGACAAAAACTTGTACATGAATGTTCATAGCAGCATTATCATAATAGCTAAAAAGTACAAACAACCTAAATGTCCATCAACTGGTGAATAAATAGTATGTGGTATATCCATACACTGGAATATTATCCAGCAATAAAAAGGAATGAAGTATTGATATATTCTATAACATGGATGAAACTTGAAGGCATGCTGAGTGAAAGAAGCTAGATACAACAGCCCACATACTGTATATGATTCCATTTACATAAAATATCCAGAAGAGGAAAATCTACAGAGACAGTAAGTAGACTAATGGTTGCCTAGGGCTGGCAGTGGGGGAAGAATAGGGAGTGACTGCTAACAGACACAGATTTTCTTCTTAGGGTGATGAAAGTGTTCTAAAATTAGATTATTGGTATGGCTGCACAACTCTGTAAATATACGCAAAACCACTGAATTGTATACTTAAAACGGGGAAAATTTATGGTATACCACATATCTAAATAAAGCTGTTTTTTTTTTAAAATTAGATCCTCAGACTAAAGAGATTATCAGTATGTCCAGTGAAATAAAAGTTATTATAAGATCAGACAGCCTTCATGAATCAGAAGTAGATCTCTTCTTATGATTCATAAACAAATATTTACTGAGTTCTAGGATGCACCAGGGTACCTGTATATCAGCAGAAGTAATGCCAGGGCCTATGTTAATTTTATAAGGGCAGTATTTACCAAAGGGCAAGATATACTGGCTTGACCATGGCACCAAGTCATTGTTCAACTGCCTTCAAGAAGCATTCAACCATAATCCAAGGCCATTCAGAATAAATAGGTAAGGGAGCATTGCATTTGACTTGGTACTTAAGTGGCTGAATATCTTACTATAATAAAATCAGTATCTTCTTTTAAGTCACCCACTCTTTCATCTGACAAATAACTGTGGGCTTACAATAGGTAGAAACCCTGAACTTGAAGCTCTCTCTCAAATATAAGACTGCAGACTTACTCCTTGCCTAGAAGAAGCTTACACATCATAATTTACTTATTTATTTTTTGGACTGCACCATATATGGAGAGCAGACACTCATTCTAGATACTGAATTGCTACTGGTAAGAAATAGACACCTACTCAATAGAAGAAAAAGTAATAAGCTAGTGTGGCCATCTGGGTTACATAACCTATGCGTGCTGCTCAGGAGTGTTTTTAACCAGCTAGACAGGGGTTAAGTGGGAACTGTTCCTCAAATGAGAACATCCTTTACAGGACTTGGTACCTGAAGAATGCAATGCAAAGATGTGTACAGGAGAGTTAAATTTAGGGCATCTGTGCTCAAGATGTAATTTGCACCAGGAGCTCCATCTCCTTTGGTTGAGCACAGGGAACTGGTTTATTTCCAGAAGAGGGTATGGACTTTGGTATACCACACATTAGAAGAAGGCTGTCACAGTTTCTCAGAACAACCAGAGGTAGAATGGTGAGAGGACAGGATTTTAATTTACTTCCTAAAAATCAGTACCTCAAAAATTAGGGAAAAAGGATAAAGACAGAGATGGAAAATAGGTGAAAAGAAGAACTTTAGTAGATCAATTCAAGAGGCTTAAAACCCACCAAGTGCGAAGCATACAAGTGAAACAAACAAAAAAGTCACATAAAAAGGATCAGAATGACATAGGACTTTTAAAAGAAAAAAAGCAATGCCTACAAATTACAAAAAACAAAATTTTCAACTCAAAATTCTATATCCAGCCAGGCTACCAATCAATAATGAGACTAGAATAAAGATATTTTCACATATATAAGAATTCAAAAAAAATTTACCTCCTACATGACCTTTCTTAAGAAAGCCACTGAAAGATAAGCTCTAGCAAAATTTAAGAGTAAAGCAAGAGACAAACATAAGATCAGAAACAGTGCAAAACAAAGGAAAGCAGGAAAGGGAAGTCTTGAAATGACAGCCATTTATATCACAGACCTAGATGGCACCAGTCCAGACTGGAGCATGATAGAAAGCTCCAGAAGGGAGATCTCCAAAAGCAAACAAAACGTCAAATGGAATTGATACATCATCTAGATAAATAATACTGACTGATGTATAACATAGTTGATGAAGAATGGGAACACAGAAAACAAAGCAAAAGAAAAAAATGAGGGTTACTAAATCTAAGAATAAAAAAGGTTTTACGAGAAGGAAACCTAATCATGCTGTGATTCTTGGGTCAGCGGAGAGAAATTTTTTCAAAGTCATGGTAATGTAAGTGTTGACTAGTGATTTAACCAGAAGTTATAATAAATCTATATTATAATATTGGGAGGCTGGAGTGGCGAGAACAGATGGTGGGCATGGTGTGGCAGTGATGGTGGGCTGGGCTATGTGTGTGGAGAAAGGGTGAATGTAAGATAATGAATCTTCATTCATTGAAAAGAAGTTAATGGGTAGTGTGTGAAATTGATAAGACATAGCAGTATGAGCATATTATTTGAAAATATGGAGGAAACACAGCAAAAAAAAAAAAAAATAGCTCAAGGATTTTACCAGTAGAAGCCTCTGGGATGGGGGCTGGGGGACGCAGAGGACCAACAGTTTTTATTATAAGCTTTTCGGTGTCATTTGGTTTTTTTTGTTTTGTTTTGCGGTACGCGGGCCTGCCACTGTTGTGGCCTCTCCCGTTGCGCAGCAAAGGCTCCGGATGGGCAAGCTCAGCGGCCATGGCTCACGGGCCCAGGCGCTTCGCGGCATGTGGGATCTTCCCGGACCGGGGCACGAACCCGTGTCCCCTGCATCGGCAGGCGGACTCTCAACCACTGCGCCACCAGGGAAGCCCAGCTTTTCGGTGTCATTTGATGTTTAACTGATATCTCCCTGTGTGGGTTTTTCTTTTTCGTGCCATTCACCAACTGGATCCACAACCTCACGGCTTATTATGGCCATTCTCTTACGGAGTTTGTCAATTTACCAGAGCCGTGTCACACAAAACAAACACTGTTCAAAATCTGAGACATAACAAAACAAACTTCAGTATGCAGAGGTGACTATGGTACAGAATGTAGAGGAAATGAACTTGTGCTTTAAAGAAAATATAATTCGGTGGGTGCCTGAGGGTCAAATCTTGGTTTTGCCACTGCTAACTTATCTGGTGGCAAACTAATTGAAATCTACTAATTACTGTGAGCTTTACAGTGAGGATTACCTGACAGAACATGGGAAGCACTCACTGCAGTGGTTGGAATACAAGTGCTCACACGATAATTATGATTATTTGGACTCAGGCAGACTGAGATTCAAATTGCTGCTCCACCCTTGTCAGTTCTACTTGGGCAAATAAGTTAACCTAATTTAATTAAATTAAAATAATTTAACTTTTGCAACAGTAAGTATATACATCATGGTACTTTCCTCACAGGGTTGTTGTGAGGTTTAACAAGGTGAACACTTAACACATTACTGACTGGGGGATTTTTGCAGAAACTGCTGCCTGTGGCCATAATACATCTCTGGTCAAAAATGTGTTAACAAAGTGCTTAGCATTTATTTAGCAAAGCTCCATGAACTCCAGTTATTATCACTGATGAGTTTTTTCTTTTAATTAAAATCTTTTTTTACTGGAGTATAGTTGATTTGATGAGTTTTAAGTAAAGAAAATGGGATGGATTTATTTTCACCCCCTTTTAGAGGTACTTTAGAACTGAAGACACCTGTGTACTTCTCTCCAAGTGCTCTCCATCTCAGGAAGTAGCAAAACCTTTTACCTAGTTTTTTAGGCAAAAAAGAAATCTAACAGTAACCTTTGTTTATTCTCTTTCTCACATCCACATCTAATTCCAGCACTTTCTATAGGTTTTACCTTCAAAATATATCCCAAAGCGGGGTCAGCTCCCCACTGATCACTTCTTACTTCTCCCACCAAGCCCACATCAATTCTCCCTTGGACCATGGATCTTCTAACTCCTTTGTGTCAAGAACTCCTTTGGGAATATAGCAAAGTTTATGGACTCCTTGTCAAAAAAAGTGTTTTTAAATGCATAAGGCAAAATGCATAGGACTACAAAGAAATCAATGGTACTAAGAGTTATCAAACTGCTAGAAAAACAAAAATTTGATATTAATAATATATGTACTTCCTTATTGATAACCTTAAGCAGCAGGTCTGATAGAATTGTAATTTTGGAGTAGTATGGGTATAAACAGTATTTTGTGATATCTGCAAAGACTGTAAGGTGACAGAGAAATAGCTATGATTTTACTGGTTGACGGCTGCAGGCACTACTTGGGCTCGTTGCCAACATTCATAATTCAAGGAGATGCTAAATTTCAGTTAGGGGTTGGTGAAACTGAGATGAAAGTTTTTCACATTCAGGTTCACAGACCCCCTAAATTCTAACCACAGATCCCCAAGGTTAAGAACACCATTTCTGGTTAATTTTTGTAAAAGGTATAAGGTCTGTGTCTAGATTTTTTTTTTTTTTGGCATGTGAGTATGCAGCTGTTGTAGCACCATTTGTTGAAAAGACTGTTCTTTCTCCGTTGTGTTGCCTTTGCTCCTTTGTCAAAGATCAGTCGACTGTATTTGTGTGGGTCTATTTCTGGCCTCTGTTTTGTTCCATTGATTTATTTACCTTATTCTTTCATCAATATTACACTTTTTTTGTTTTTTTAAATAAATCGCTCTTTTTTTTTTTTTTTCCTGCCCCACATGGCTTGTGGGATCTCAGTTCCCTGAGCAGGGATTGAACCCAGGCCACACCAGTGAAAGCCTGGAATGCTAACCACTTGGCCATCAGGGAAGTCCCCTACACTCTCTTGACTACTGTAGCTTTACGGTAAGTCTTGAAGTTGGGTAATGTCAGTCCTCCAACTCTATTCTCTCCTTCAATACTGTGGTGGCTTTTCTGGGTCTTTTGCCTTTCCATATAAACTTCAGAATATTTGTTGATATTCACAAAAAAACACTCGCTCGGATTTTGACTAGGATTGCTTTGAATCTATAGAACAAACTGGGAAGACTGACATCTTGACAGTACTGCGTTTTCCCATCATATACAAGGAATATCTTTCCATTTATTCAGATCTTCTTTGATTCCTTCCATCAGAGTGTCATGGTTTGCCTCATATAGATCTTGTACATATTTTGTTAGATTTATACCTAAGTCAAGTCTGTCTGTCTCTTTCTTTCTTTTTGGTGCAGATATAAATGGTATTGTGTTTTTAATTTCAAACTCCAATTGTTCATTGCTAGTATTTACCAACTGATTTTTGATTTTTTTTTTTTTTTTTTGCGGTACGCGGGCCTCTCACTGTTGCAGCCTCTCCCGTTGCGGAGCACAGGCTCCGGACGCGCAGGCTCAGCGGCCATGGCTCACGGGCCCAGCCGCTCCGTGGCATGTGGGATCTTCCCGGACCGGGGCATGAACCTGTGTCCCCTGCATCAGCAGGCAGACTCTCAACCACTGCGCCACCAGGGAAGCCCTACCAACTGATTTTTGAAAAAGGTACAAAAGTGATTCAGTGGAGGAAGGATAGTCTTTTCAGTGAATGATGGTGGAGCAATTGGATACCCATAGGAAAAAAACCTCTCGACCTAAACTTTGCACCTCACATAAATGTTACCTAAAAATAGACCACAGGTTTAAATGTAAAACATAAAACCATAAAACTTTTAGAAGGAAACAGTGGAGAAAATCTTTGGGACATAGTTTTGAAAACCAGATTTTAGACATGGTCCGCAGAGTGTAATATATAAAAGGAAATATTAATAATTTGGATCTCTGTGATTAAGAAGGTGAAAAGACAAGATGCAGACTGGGACAAAAAGTTGCAAATTACATATCTGACAAAGGACTCACATCTAGAATATATACAGAACTCTCAAAACTCAACAATAAAAAAGAATACACATTCCAATTTTAGAAAATGGGCAAAGGACACAAAGAGACAATTCACTGAAGAAGATATAAGGATGGCAAAGAAACACATGAAAAGAAGTTCTTATCGGCCATCAGAGAAATACAAATAAAACCATGATGAGATATCACTATACATCTCTTGGAAAAGATAAAATAAAAACAGTGACAATACAAAATACCAGCAAAGATGCAAGGACACTGAATCTCCCTTAGCATTACTGATAGAAATTATAGCCACTCAGGAAGACTTTGACAACCTCTTTAAAAAACTGAACATATACTTAACATACGACCCAGCAATCATGCTCCTGGGCATCTATCCCAAAGAATTGAAACCTTATGTCCGCATAAGAACCTATATGTAGATGTTCAGAGTAGCTTTATACGAAACAGTCAAAAACTGGAAATGATCATAATGCCCCCAGAAGAGAATGGTTAAACAAACTAGAACCTCCACACCACAGAATACTACGCAGTACTGAAAAGGAGCAATCTACTGATACACACAAGTATTTGAACAGATTTCAAGGGCGTTAGAATAGGTGAATAAAGCCAACCTAAGGTCACATTTTGTACGATTACTTTTATATAAAATTCTTAAAGTGACACAATTATAGAGATGGACAACAGATTAGCAGTTGCCTTGAGTTAGACATGGTGGGAGAGAGGTGGTTGTTACTATAAAGGGATAGCATGAGGGAGATCTTTGTGGTGATGGAATAGTTCCTGTATTGACTGCAGTGGTGATCACATGAATCTACACGTGTGCTAAAATGGCAACAAAATAGACAAATTACACAAATGTCTATTTCCTGGTTTTGATTTTGTACCATAGTTATGTAAAATGTAACAACTGAGTTAAACTGGGTACATGGAACTCCTGTGCATTATTTTTCTAATTTCTTGTGAATTTATAATTGTTTCAAAATACAAAGTAAAACTAAAAGTCACATCTTTTATAAAAAGAAAAAGAAAATCAGATCACTTCACTCCCCCACTTAGAAAATGTTCATGGGACTTCCCTGGTGGTGCAGTGGTTAAGAATCCACCTGCCAATGCAGGGGACACAGGTGGTCCGGGAAGATCCCACATGCCGTGGAGCAACTAAGCCTGTGTGCCACAACTACTGAGCCTGAGCTCTAAAGCCCACGAACCACAGCTACTGCAGCCCGTGTTATGCCTAGAGCCCATGCTCCGCAACAAAGAGAAGCCACCACAATGAGAAGGCTGCACACCACAACAAAGAGTAGCCCCTGCCTGCCGCAACTAGAGAAAGCCCGTGCACAGCAACGAAGACCCAACGCAGCCCCAAAAATAAATAAATAAATAAATTTATTTTAAAAACCCTTCATGGCAGAATCAAATCCACACCCCTTACTTGGCCTAAAAGGCCCCTTGCACTTCTCCATCACTGCCCCCCAACTGTTTTCACTCTAGGCGCACTGGCCTTCTTGCTGGTTCTCCAAACTTCTTCTCGCTTCAGGGCCTTTATACTTATTGTCTGTTCTCCGCCTGGAATGCCTTCTCCCAGATTTTTGCATGGCTTGATACTTCACATTATTTGGGTGCGCGCTGACATTACTTCTGAAGAAGAAGCTTTCCCAGACTATGATATCTAAATTAGCATTCCTCTCCCCCAACACCAGTCATTCTCCGTCCTCTTACCCTGTTTTATTTTATTTATTTGATTGCCTATTACTTACCCCCTGTTCCCCAGCCCCAAATCAGAATACGTGCAGGCAAAGAATTTTTCTGAATTGTTAACTTTTGAATTCCCAAAGTTCAGTAGGATCAGGTATATAATAAAAATTCAATAAATATCTGATGAGTGAAGGAGTAAACCTGAGAGACTAAAGAAAATTATACTGGTATGACTGACCTACAACACCAAGCTGTAAGGCGGAATGTATAACTTGCACCATAAAGCAAAGAATGTGATAAAAGAAAAATATACATAAGAAGGATTAAAGATAACTCCCCCTTTTTTTACCTTTCTACTTCTCTCCTTTCGAATCTGGCCCTTCCTGTCACTGCCCCGACCAAGAGAATTTGTGTATTCTGGGCCTTGCCTTCAAAGGAATGGCAGCTTCCACCTTTATCTCTTGGAATCCAGCTGTCAAGTACGAAATGTGAGTACTCAGAGAACCATTCTAATGGAAGCCAAGCCACATGGAGAGGCCCTGGAAGATGACAGCTGGTGGTGGGGATGGGCTGGGGGGAGGGGGTGTGCAGAATGCCGAGGCGCACCAAAGCACCAGACATGTGAGTAAAGAAGTGACCTCGAAAGGGGATCCTCTGGCCCAGCCATGCCTGCTGGTGGCATGTGGATCAGAGACGAACCACCTGGACAAGCCCTCCCTGAATTCCTGACCTACAAAATTATGAAAAATGCAAAAATGGTGATTTTAAGCCACTAAGTATCGCAGTAGTTCACCATGCAGCAAGAGCTGACCAGGACATCGGGCAAGAAGGGGTTTCTTAAAGCTGAGCAGAATCCAAGTTATAAACAATCAAACAAAATATCACAGGATAGAACACAATGGAACAGAACTGCCAAATAGGCATCAATACAAGTGAAAAGATCTAAAACATCTATTTTTAAATTTATGCGGATCCTCAACGTAATGGGGTTTGTTATGGGGAGAAAGGGATGGGTGAGGTGCAGTGGAGAGGAAGACAATACTCGAGAACACTGGAAAGAACGAAACAGAGGTACCACATTCATCCTGTCATTCACTGGCTAAACTCAAGAGGCTACTGTACTCAGTTCCGGGTTTTACAACTAAGGAGAAGCTGGAGAATCCTAAGGAATTCAAAGATAAATAAAGAGATCGGAGGAAAAAAAAAAAAACCATGAGGAAAGGTAACGTACCTGAACCCTTTTGAAGGAAGGGATTTAAGTAAAACCTAGTAGTAACATTGGAGGACCTATTATTTGAGTAACACTGAAGGACCTGTTATTTTCTAATCTACAGAGATTAAACTAAAAGATAAGAGTGTTTACAATAAACAAATATGAAAAACGGTGAGTACGGTTAAAGACAGAATAGGTTATTAGAGCACACCAAAGACTGTCTTCTTGAAATCTACTAGAAAAATCTGTAGCTGCTCAGGAAAGGTAGGATGTGATTCTGTCCAAATCTGATAGACTTTCAAGGTTTCTTCGAGGATGACTCTCTGATTTTATGACCTAATGACTGCTCCTACTGCTAATACCAAAAGTGCTCATGATAATGACAATACTACTAAACAGCTACTTGCCACGCACTGTGATAGCTACATTACCAATACCACTTAAGCTTTGGGACAATACTGCCTATTTGGTGTTATTATCCTCATTTTATAGATGAGGAAGTACTGGTTAGCAAGATGAAGTAATACATGCCCAGGATTAATGTGGCATAATAAGAAATAAATACATTTGGTCTTTGCCCCTGGTTCCTGGCTAGAGCTTTCTGAGTAACAGGAGTGCCTTTATTGTGCTAATGAGATGACTCAGGGTTGGCCCTGCAGATAACTTCAGGATGGGGCTGGTTACCAGAACAACTTACCATCTGATTAGAGGGTTGGAACTTGGAGCCAGACATCTGGGGAGGTAGGGCGGGGCTGGAGACTGAGTTCAGTCACATGGCCAATGAGTCAGTCAATCATGGATACATAACAAAATCCCAATAAAAACTCTGGACATCAAGCTTGAGGGAGATTCCTCGCTGATGAACACAGTGATGTGCCCTGACTCCATGGAGAGAGGGCATGGAAGCTCTGCACTCCCTCTGAGACCTAGTCCTAAGTGTACCCTTTATAATAAACTGTAATTGTAAGTATAGTGCTTTTCTTCATTTTGTTAGTCTTTTTAGCAAATTAGTGAACCTGAAAGGGGTGACGGGAATCCCCAAGTTTGTAGCAGGCTGGTCAGAAGTGCGTGTGTCCTGGAGACACCACTTGCATCTGGTATCTGACGTAGGGCAGTCTTGTAGACAACTGACCCCTTAACCTGCAGGTTCTGACATTAACTTCAGGTGGTTAGTGTCAGACCTGAATTATAACCTACTCAGTTGGTATACACTAGTTAGGGTTGAAAGAGAACAGTCAGTAAGATATGAAGTGCTAGAGCCAGGACTCAAACCCAGTTCTGCCTAACTCAGAGTATTTCTAATTCAAAGATAAGAGTCTAATTCAAACCTTTCGATTTTTCATTTTAAAAGGAAATGGTATATAATTCATGAAGGTTTTAGTATCTGTACTAACTTACAAGAAAAATTACATCAGCTTGAAAACTGAAAAATCCATTTAAGCAGTTAAAGTCCCAAGTCACTGCCGGTAGACACAGTTAACACAAATATCAATGCAGGATCAGCTATGATACAGTGGCGCATATGGATGGCAAAGTATTAAACAATATGAAGAGAACTGAGGACCCAAAGTAAAAGCCACCTTCGGTACTTTTGAAGTTTTGAAACTTTTTCTAAATCCCTCACTAGTACTTAGGCTTTTTAACAATTTAAAAAAATAGTTAAGTGCAGGTATATGGACATGCTTCCAGTATAAAACCTTAAAAACCTATCTTTAACCTTCAGATAACACTGAAAAAGAGACTGGTTCTTGCCTCCTATAAGCTTGAGAGAAACCATAGGACATAAATTCTGATAATACTTTGTGGTCAAAAGTGTATGTTACAAGGGTTCTCTGCTAACAAGACAATTTTCTATGCACCAACACAGAAAAAAAACCTTACAGAATCCAAGCAATAATGTTATACTGTTTTTTTTGTTTTTTGTTTTTACTATAGCTTACATAAAAGCTTTCTAAGGTTTTATTCCAACTTATGAACCAAAAAGGGATTTCCCAAACTTATTCTTCCTTTACTAGGACGTATATAAATTATACTGTTCGTAAACGCTGTAAATTTTTAGACTCATCTGTTTTATATTCTTCTTTCTTACCTGGTCTGTTAGTGGCTGCCATAATAAAAACCTGCTGACGTGTTTCCAGACCATCCATCTCTGTAAGTAGCTGATTTACCACCCGGACACTTGCCCCTGTCTAAAAACAAATAAATACAGCTACATCAGCTCCCAATAAAAGAAAAATACATCACCAGTTTTTTTTTCCATGCAAAATAATACATTTGCTAACTTGAATGAAAGCTTTTGTCAAAAGATATAACAATTATTTCCTGAGAAGTCACTATATCTAAGCACTGTGCAAAACATATTCTCATCAGTGTGCTTCCCCAGCAATCCTGCTATCATCCACAATTCAGATGAGGAAACTGAGGCTTAGAGAGGCTATTTGTCCAAGGTCTCAAAGCTACATAAGGGTAGAGATGAAATTCAATCTCAGGCTTAGCTGATCCCAGTCTTATGCCTCTGAGCTATCCAAAGATCTAAGAACTGAGAATTATATTCAATATCCTGTGATAAACCATAATGGAAATGAATATGAAAAAGAATATGTATGTGTCTAACTGAATCAATTTGCTGTACAGTAGAAATTAACACATTGTAAATCAATTATACTCCAATAAAATAAATTTTTAAAAAAAGATCTAATAGCCACAACGAATTTCCCTTTGGGCAAATCTAGACTCAGCTTTTGAATGCCAGATCAGACTCCCCAGGATACTGGATATTCCAGAGCTTTCAGCTGGGACACTGAGGCCTTTTCTCTTTTCCTTGAAGCATGCAGTACAAAGTTGAACTACCTCAGGGCAATATCTAAGACGTTCAAGGAGTTGGTGAATAGGGGGATGTTTACCCCTTAAATGCAGAAAGTTTTAAAATGCACAATGTAGGAAATGAGAAAAGTGGTGTTGTGTTTCTTTTTGTCATTAATTGCCTTTCTTCAACATAAATTTCATGTACAGAGGTGGTAATGAGTTTAACATACTGATTTCTCCAGAAAAAAAATTTGGTGCACCTTATTATCACCCCTTGGAGACACAGTATTAACCGTTAGGAGCTTAAAAGAATTATAATCAGGACTCAAAAAAATAAAGAGGTACTGGTTTTAAAAAAACAAGCAAACAAAAAAAACCCAAAACACTGTCCTACCTAAGCAAGACAAAAACCTCACAATCAATTCAGGAAAAGGCTGACAGACTTCACTATATATAAAATTTTATATAATAAAAAAAGATAAGTGATAAAACTGGGAAAAATAGTACCAACACACATAATTGGACAATAGACTAATTTCCATCACATATAAAAAGCTCTTATAAATTAACAACAAAAAAAGGGGAAGATGGAACTTCCCTGGCGGTCCAGTGGTTAAGATTTTGCCTTCCAATGCAGGGGGTGTGGGTTCAATCCCTGGTGCGGGAGCTAAGATCCCACGTACCTTGGGGCCAAAAAACCAAAACATCAAACAGAAGCAATACAGAAGCAGAAGTAACAAATTCAATAAATTGAGACTTTAAAAATGGTCCACATCCAAAAAAAAAAAAAAAATCTTAAAAAAAGGGAGGGGGGGAACATTTCATTTTCAGTGTATGTGCTGCCAAAGTGAGCACAGAAAAACATTTCAACAGCAAAAGGGTCAGAGACATGAATACTAAAATTTAACATCATGTTTTGCCAATAAAATTGAGAAAAATAAAAAGATGGGTATTACCCATTGTTGACAAAGGTGTAGAAAATGGTTATTGTTAGTTGGTAGGTGTATGTAACTGGTAGTTTTTGCAAAGAATGACTGTGTTAGCTTTCAAAATATTTGTATGCATCTTCTACCCAGAAATTCTACTTCCAAAACTCTCACATATTCCCACATGTGCACAAAAATATGTGATAAGAATGTTTAATACAGTTGTGTTTATAGGGGAAACAACTGGAAACAATGTAAATGTCCAAAACAGGGGAATTGTTGAATTAATTCTTCCCTATCCAGACTGTGGAATATTTATTCAATAGTTACAAAATAAGTTATTAAGTACATGGGTAAAGTGTCAGATAGAATGACCACATTTATATAAAAACAATAAGTTTAAATCATACATGTTTTTAAGCTTATAGAAAAAGTTCTAGACCACAAATGCAAAACACTAAACTGTCAGCAGAAGTAACCTCCAAGAAGAGTAACAGGGAGGAGAACTGGAAGAAAGACTTGACTCTATACTTGTATTTATTTGCATTTTTCACAAGCATGTATTCATGAATAACTTGCATCATTAAAAAAAGAATATGTTCAATTTAAAAATATTTTCAGAATCCCCTTCAGGTGAAAATGTTAAAGCAAAACACATATATCTGATTACA
The DNA here is from genome assembly GCF_059928025.1 of Delphinapterus leucas. NCBI lineage: Eukaryota > Metazoa > Chordata > Mammalia > Artiodactyla > Monodontidae > Delphinapterus > Delphinapterus leucas. Next base: position 27,737,770 of record NC_143129.1, read on the forward strand.
GGGATGTGTGGTAGCTGACAGCCAAGAGAGATAACCTAGAAGTTAGAAATGTAGTTCATAAGAATGCAGACTTCTCTGAGGGCAAGGAGTTGACTGGATATACCTCCTAATTTAAATTACCACTTGATAACAGAGAGATGCAAACCAGTGAAATGGGCTATCAATGAACAAAGGGTTTAATTCACAGCAAAAGGGAATAAATAAAAAGGAGTAAATTCCAGAGCATACCATGCCCCCACCAGCTGGATATAGTGTGTAGGATTTTGCTCTGGATCCCACATTAGATTTTGGAACGTGACGGCCGGCAGGAGAACCCGGGAAGGATCTCTGCCCTGGCCACTGACATCACTATCAGAGATAAGACTGTAATAAGGATTTTCTGTGATATTGCTGACTGCTGGGTGAGCAAACAAAATTGCTATGATATAAAGCACACTTATCCTAGTCAAGTTTTGTTTTGCAACTTCTGAATGCTGGGAATTTTAAGCAAAACGAGGCACCTAATAAATGTTTCACAACCCAAGAACACACACAGAGTAACTATGTGAAAACAAATCACATAAGAAATATAATCATTTCCTCAATCATCTTGTAATAAATGTACTTACTACACAGTCTTTGCTATCCTCTTCAAAAGGTTATATATATATATTTAAAATATATTCTTTATATTATGCTTCACTATGATTCAAACAGTATTCCTGATAACTGTTTTCCAGGTAATCACTGTACCAAAATTTCTAAGAATGGTGACTCAGTGTAGTAATGCAAGTGGTCTTTAATGCACACCAATTTATATCTTCCCCAGATAGAAATGGTGCTGCGTCTTAAAGCATATCATCTGACCCTACTTTGAGTGCATGGTGTCTTAAATTATATTTTCTCCAAGAACTCTGAAGACAATCATACGATTACAAGGTAGGCTATCCAAAACTAATAATCATTTCCATTCCCAAAAACTCATTTGTGTGAATCAGATATGTGCAACCAAAATAATACACAGAAAGAAAAATGGATACAGAGGCTAATAAAAACACAATTGTTATCCCTAGGCCCTGTTTTCAAATTACTAGGTTTCTTCACTTAAAGAGTCTCAGTGTTCTCAATGAATGACTTTATAAGAACTATTTGAACTTTACGTAACTTTGTAAGAACTTACAAAAGGTTTATGGTGCTTAAAAAAAAATCTGTAATCACCAAACTATGATACCTACCTCTCGGACTGATCTTCGAGGACATAAGGCATCCACTTCATCAAAGAATATCACGCAGGGTGCTGAATTCTTGGCTCGCTGAAAAACCTGTCGCACAGCACGCTCGCTTTCACCAACATACTAGCCATATACAGAAAGGAAATAAAACGTAGAGATGTTTCAACTTTGGAGTTTGGGCCAAATTATAGTAGTACTAGTTTTAAATGACATTTATAAGCCAGAGTCCAAAAAGTACTAGGTCAAAAATAGCCAGTTATATGTGGTTCAACTTAATAAGATTAGCTATTACTTAAGCTTATTATAAATTTCCTCATTTATAAAATGAAGACTAAATAGAATGAAAGGTCTCCTCTAGCTCAAAAGAATTCCACAATTTTATGGTATCTTAGAACGGATCAAAGCTTTATGCATATAAAATACCCAGCAGTAATTTTCATTAATTCAACAGTATTTTAAATGTGAACAAGACAATTTACTGTTCTACTGCCGTTTCTACACAAGTCATCTTGCTAAAGGAAGAGCTAACGGTCATACAACATCAGAGGAAGCAAAATGAGCCAGTTAGACATCTACCAGGTTTCATAATGCATAATGCACGGTAAAATCAAAATACAAAGCAATTCACAAGCAGCTATAACATGAGGACTAATTAATATAAAAAGTTATATGTAAAAATACAGCTTTACTTTCAGCTAAGCACAAGAAATTGTTCTTGTAAAATTTCAAATTAGTTAACTAAGAAAAGCTTTGTTTCTCATAATAATACTGCTAAATAAGACAATTTGAAAATGTCTTTACGGTGCCAATTATATCATGAGGTTATTTTTATGTTATGACTATATGGTCATAATAAAGTAATTAAGGCACAGAATACATCACAGATGACAATGATTATTTTTATTTTCTATTTGAGTAGAACTTCTTTTCCTCAGATCTGTCCTGTAACTTTTCTTTGTACTTTTGCTTATTCTGCTTCTCTCACTTCAATTGCTTCTCCAACCTACCTCTAAAACAGCTCTTGCATTCTAGATCAAGGTCATTAATCTTTCTTCCCACCACCCTCTCTTCTTTGCTCTTACAGCACTTCCTACTATTATAACTTCTGAGCTATTCTACCTTCACTATATTACCTCATAAAGTCCTTGGAAAGCAGAAGTCATGACAGTTTCAAATTTTTCTCTGATCATAACATCCTGCTCAGTGTACAAATACAGCAGACCTATTTAGTTTCCTGAAAAATCTAAATCAGCAAAAATTATATTTGGAATGCTGAAAAGACATTCAGTAGATATTTTTAAAGAAAAGATATCAGGGGGTTGGGACAGAGTTTCAAACAGGGATGAAAGACAAGAATCAATACAGCCGGCAAAGGGACTTTGGATATAGCTAACCAAAATGACTAAGTAAAAGGAAATTTAATTTAGGAGAAGGTAAACCTAAAGTTTCAAAAGGACAGATTAAAATCAATTCATCTTAAGAAATGTAACAATGATTAAAATTCCCACTACCTTGGCCTTTAAGAACTATTTCAAGTAAGGATCCTATACTTATTATTTCTAATTCCTTATTTGCCATCAGTTTTCAACCATTATAATCTGGCTTTTGCAAACATAATTATTGAAAATATTTTCCCTAAAGTCACTGGTGACATTCTAATTGCTAAATCCAGAGCCCTACTTTCAATTTCTTTTCTATTGTTTGGTTATATTGACAGGTGGAAAAAATGATCTTCCCTAGGTTTTCAGGCTTAGAAAGTCTTGGGCGTCCTCCACCTTCGGAACAGTCTCCTTTGCCAGCTTTTCCTTTCCTGGCCCGTAAATGTTGGTGTCTTCCAAGGTTCTGTCAGAGACCACCTTACAATACTACTCAACCTTACCCATTCCCTAGGTTTTAGGTGCCATTTAGATTGATACTTACTCCCAAATCTCTTCAGAGCTCCAGATTCACATTTCCTATAGTTTGCTGAATCCCTCCAAATGGCTCTTTAAATCTAAAACGTCCTAGAGCAAACTCATTTTCTAACCCCAAGATGTCTATCTTCCTCATTAGATCACTTAATCTCTCAGAGTCATTCTGGACTCTTCCACAGAACTCTTCCCACATTTACCTCTAAAAAACAAACCAGATGACAATGAGATAAAATTTCATACTCATCAGACTGGCAAAAACGTAAGTAACTTTCATTCACTGCTGGTGAAAGTAAAACTCAATAAGAACCACTTTGGGAAAAAAGTGGGCAATACTTAATATTTTTGAAAGTGTATATACTGTAAGATACAGCAATTCTACTGCTGAGTACATACCCTAGGGTGAAAATATCTCACAAATATGCGTAAGGATATATGTATATAATGTTCAACCTAAACATGAATCAAGAAAAAAACTGATGTTTTTAAGGGACTTCCCTGGTGGCACAGTGGTTAAGACTCCGTGCTCCCAGTGCAGGGGGCCTGGGTTCCATCTCTGGTCAGGGAACTAGATCCCACATGCACACTGCAACTAAGAGTTCGCATGCCACAACTAAGGAGCTGGCGAGCAGCAACTAAGGAGCCCGCCTGCCGCAACTAACACCTGGTGCAACCAAATAAATAAATAAATTTTTTTTTTTAAAAAAAGAAAAAAAACCTGATTTTTTTAAAAGTGTGGTTATACTCATTCAATGGACTATTGCACAGAGAATTAATAACTAGAGATAAATATATCAATAAAGATAAATATTATAAATATAATGTTCAACAAAAATAACAATAAAATCAAGTTACAAAAGAACACATACCATTTATATAAAGTGGCTTTGTTTTTGCTTTACCATTTATAAAAGGAGTTCCAAACATATAATAAAAGTAGATATAATAGTTTAATAAACCCCAGATATACCCATCACCCTGCTTCATTATTATCAGCTCAATTCATGATCAACTTGCTTTATCTATACTCTGTCTACTTTTCTTTCTACTTGATATTTTGATGGAAAGCCAAGACATCATAACTTTATTTGTAAATATTTCATTGTCTCTAAAATATAATGTTTTAAAATATATATATATATTTTTAAAATCCCATCATTTATAAATGTATTTATTTATTTATTTATGGCTGTGTTGGGTCTTCGTTGCTGTGTGCAGGCTTTCTCTAGTTGCGGCGAGCGGGGGCTACTCTTTGTTGTGGTGCGTGGGCTTCTCATTGTGGTGGCTTCTCTTGTTGCAGAGCACGGGCTCTAGGTGCATGGGCTGCAGTAGTTGTGGCATGTGGGCTCAGTAGTTGTGGCACACGGGGCTTAGTTGCTCTGTGGCACGTGGGATCTTCCCGGACCAGGGCTCGCATCTGTGTCCCCTGCATTGGCAGGCGGATTCTTAACCACTGAGCCACCAGGGAAGTCCAAAGATAATGGTTTTAACATAACTACATCATTATCACACTTAAAAGTTATTTTCTTAATATAAACTGTCCGGTAGGTGTTCACATTTCCAATTCTCATAAACTTATTTTTTGAAACATGTAAAATAATACTACATGTTATTTAGGGATAAATATATAACATTTACAGTAAATGTAGAAAGAAGTGTACAGAATTAATAAACACCAAATTCAGGATTATAGTAAATTCTATGGGAAAGAGAATGGAGGACATGATTAGGGAAGGTTTGCAGGGGGCTTTGAGTATATATTGGGTTTTTTTTTTAAGGCTGGATGTTAGATACATGGAGGGGTCATTATATTACTCTTTATAACTTGTTATATGCTTGAAATATTTCATAGTAAAATTTTAAAAATATTACACTCTTAAAAAAAAAGTTACATTCTGTTAGCTGTCTAATATGCTAAAGGTAACATTTTGACTCTAGCTTGGTATGAAGGCCCTGCACTGCCTGGCTATTACTTTTTTTCCAGCCTCACCCTTCACCCCCCATCAATCCCTTCCCCTCAGCGCTTATTTTGAGTACCTCCTCCACTAGAAAGCCAAAATGAAGTGTAAGAAGAGTCAAGATAAAAGTACAAATCCTTATTTTAGGAGCAAAGTAACATATTTAATAGGAAACAAAAAAAATTAGAGGGGGGATAAACTGAAAAAGCCTTTTAAAACAAATGATAACACTTTCATTTCTGCTTTGTTTGAATATTATGGAATGGCATTTTACTCTTCATAGGCATGAACAAGAAACAAGAAATTCAAAGTCTCTTAAATTTAAGATATAAGCTGCTTACATGCAGAAAGAAGATATTATATAGTAGTTTAGTGATTTCTTTCCCAAGTATTTTTATTTATTAATCCTTAACTCATTTGAGTTATACAACAACAGGACAAGGAAAGCAGATCAAATGTCACCTCCACTATCCCCAAGCTGTTGGACATTGGCCAAGTTATACAACCCCTCCAAACTTAAGTTTCCTCATCTGTGAATCAGAGAAAAAAACAATTTGTATCTCACAGGGTGTTGAAGAATAATATATATAAAGGGCTTGACAAATTCAGAGTTAACACTTTAAATGTTGACTATTTTGATTATTTCCATTTTGCTGGTGAGAAAACTTAGGCTCAGAGGTTAACAGACTTAATTAAGAAAGCATTTATACACAGTAAATAGTACAGCAGAGCAAAGCTCAATCTCTTCACTCCTATTGCAGTGATTTTACCAAAAAACTCGACTGTTTCAATGATCTGAGGACCCTGTAATTTGAATGACCATTACTTTTCCTAATCAAAAATAATGGCTAATGCCACAACAACTTACCATATTTAGTAACTCAGGCCCCTTGACAGATATAAAATTTAACCCAGACTCATTTGCAACAGCCTAGTAAGAGAAAAAAGACACAAGACAAACATATAATAAAATAATAACAATAATTTGTGATAATGCAAGAACTTTTTGTGGTTTATACTCTAGTTCCCCCTTTTTATAGCTGCCTCTTTCTCAAGGAGAGGAGACAAATGGGAATAAAAAGAAAATCAAAGGAAGTAAATGTGAACGTAAAACTTTCCACAGACTAGAAATCAGACTAGAAATCAGATGGAAATGACTTGAAACATTTATGTAAATGTTTTGTTTACATAAACATGGTATAGGTAAGTATATTTGTAGCCTTAGCTTAGAATCCTAGTGAAATCATAATCTCTGTATAAACAAATGCTGTGCCCAATGAAAGCAATCATTCATTCATTCATTCATAAACCAGAAGTCAAAAGCATCGGTATCAGTCTTTACAGTATTTACAGGTTATTTTGTTTAATAAAGAAAGATTAAACTGCATGGCTGAAAGCCAAAGAAAATAACAAAGGAGAAATATATGGTTATATGTGTAGAAGAATACAAAAATTACACTGAGAATGTAGAGATGAAACCCGAATAAAATCACTCACAACTTCAAAATGATCAGGGAATAAAGTTCTTTCCTATTCTTAGAACCTGATATCTGAGCTCAAGATTTATGTTCAACACATTCCTCAGCATCTCCCCTTGGATTTTTTTTTTTCTTTTTTTCATTTCACATTTGGATCTCATAGGATTTTAAAATCTGTTGTTTCCAAAGCAGGACTCCTGAATTTCTCCCAACTCTCCCCAAATCCCACACCCCAAACTCTTTTTCTCCCTATCCCAGTAAATATATTTTCTAAGCCAAAACCACGGTGTCTCCCCTTGATCTCTTGTCTTGTCAGGTCAGCCAATCCATCTGTAAGTTCTATTAGCTCTAATGCTAAAATGTAGGTGAGTCTGATACTTCCTATTTCTCCACTATACCACAATCCTCATCCAGACCATCATCACCTACTGTCTGGAGATGTAAAAAAAAACAAACCAAACCAAACCAAAAAAACCCTAACTGGCTTCCTCTCTCTCTTTGCTTTCCTCCAATCCATTCTCCACTTAACTCAAAAATGTAAATGAAGGGGGGAGGGATAAACTGGGAGATTGGGGCTGACATATACACATTACTATATATAAAATAGATAACTAATAAGAACCTGCTGTATAGCACAGGGAACTCCACTGAATACTCTGTAATGGCCTATATGGGAAAAGAATCTAAAAAAAAAGAGTGGATATATATATATGTATAACTGATTCACTCTGCTGACACCTAAAACTAACACAACACTGTAAATCAACTGTAATCCAATAGAAGATTTTTTTTAAATGTAAATGAGATCATCTAGTTTTACTATGTTTCTCATTTATTTTCAAGTACAAATTGAAATATTCACCATGGCTTGCAAGCCTGTATTTTGTGACATGACAGTTTCTTCTTAGTCCAGCCACTAGATCTTTCTCTGGTTCTCGAATTCACCAAGCCCTTTCCCACTCCGGGATTTTGCAACTGCTGTTCCCTCTATCTGGAAGACTCTTCCCCTTCTTTCTCTGCCTCTTCATGTGGCTATCTAGTCCTTCAGGACTCTGTTAAATATCACCATCCCCTGAATACCAAACCTAAAATAGCCACAACAGTTTATTTCCATCATAACTTAGCTGAATCTGCAATTTTATTGTTTTGTTTACTGCCTGCCTCTTCAAGACAGACAATAAATTCCATTAGAGTAGGTGTCATGTTCGCTAGTTTATCCCTAGCACCTTGCACAAGTTCTGGCAAAGTGTATGTAGCTCAACAAATACTGGTTGAATAAATGAATGCATGCAGGCGCTGCCAGGCAAAAACTGCTCAACATGTAGCTTATCCACATCTCGAAATCTCTGTCTTTCCGGCTGCCAATTTCTTAACTTTCCTACCTCTCACGTTCTAAGTAGAGTCAGGATACACATCTAATAAAGCATGATTCATCTACATTAGGTTTTCAACATCCATATGTGAGATAACTAAGATTTCACCCATTAAAACACCCAACAGAGTTCCTGAAATTATCAGAAATCTTTTGTCTTCTATTGATAAATGAAATACGGTGAATATAATTTAATTTTTTCATGGATATCATCATGAATCTTGTACTCAGTGTTAGGAGCTGTTTGCTTCCATACTATATAGTTGCAGATGACTAAATGATTTTTACTGTTCTCTTTCCAGTTTCCTTCTTATTAGTCACCAATTTTCAGTGTGTTGGCCCCCCAGCAATCACATGCCTTTACTTGATGCTATTTATATAATATGTGCTAGTGCTTAGAAATTTTTCATTATGTTATTGTTATCATGAGTAAACAAAACAACCAAGGTCATCCAAAATCTTAATTTTATAACCAATTCTAGGTTGCCAGGTTCTGACTCATAAGTGGTTCCATAACTTTACTCCAGTAACACTTTGCTTCTGCCATTCCAGGACATTTTCTATTACTTCTAGATTCTAGGGCATGTAGTCATGAATCTCTTGAAGCAGCTAATAAAAGTGTGAACTCTCTCCCTGGAAAAAATACATATACTCATAATATATTGCCTGGGCTCATGGATCCAGTGAGCTGTTGAAGTCCATCCATGGAGTCCTAGGTAAGATTCCCTGCTCTAAATGGTCAGATACCAGAAATCTGACTGAACAGAGAGGGACCAAAATGTTGGCAATCTGGGGAGGCGGCGGGTGGGAAGAAGAGGAAAAATGTGATCTATGATGCCTTAACATTATTTAGGGATTTCAAATGATCTAAGCTATCTCCTTTCTGCTGTGAGCAGAAATAGTCAAAGGCAGATATAATTAAAACACAAACAAACATTACAAGGCACTCAGGCAAGGGAACTGCATCCACCCAGTGAATTCACATATTAGCTTGCAGGACCTTCTTTCTGGCTACGATTTTCTAAAACTGTTGTGAAAAAACATAGACCAGCAACTGCGGTGTTCTCCTTTCCCTCCTTTGTTTCCAAACTCCTTTACAGCAATGCCTTGTGAGAGTACTGAAAGCATTAAGCAAGGAAATTTAGTAATATAAGTAAAAATGTTTTTTAAAATGTACATGTATATTATATAGGTATATATATATACACGGGCAAATGGCACTGTGGATATTTGGTATTTACTGAGGAGCCGCAGATTATTCGGCTGCTGTGAAACTTATTAAAAATGCCATTAATTTTGATTTCTTATTTACAAGTAATCCAAATTTTTTTTTTTTTTGCGGTATGCGGGCCTCTCACTGTTGTGGCCTCTCCCATTGCGGAGCACAGGCTCCGGACGCGCAGGCTCAGCAGCCATGACTCACGGGCCCAGCCGCTCCGCGGCATGTGGGATCTTCCTGGTCCGGGGCACGAACCCATGTCCCCTGCATCAGCAGGCGGACTCTCAACCACTGCGCCACCAGGGAAGCACAATCCAAATATTTTTAAAAGTTGATAAGGGTTAAGTAAATTATAGATGGAATATTATACAGACATTAAAAATGATGACTAATATAAGATACAGACAAGAAAAATGGTTCTAGTAAGCATGATTCCAAAGGAAAAAAATCACAAAAGACTAAGAAATTCGCCCACATAAATATGAAAAAAAAACCCAAAACAAAAGTGTCAAAACTATGATAATAAAGTAAGAATGCCAAAAACACTGACAAACTACAAATGTAACAGATCTTACTATATGAAGAGTGATTATAAATAAGAAAATCACAAGCATGTTAAGAAAACAAAGGATACAAACAGACAATTCATAAAGAAAAAAGCCAATAAACACATATTATTTTTAAAAGCCCACTAGTAGCTTTTAAAACATAACTTAAAAACTGTAAGATAACCATTTTTACCTATTAGTCAAATATTAAAAACAATGTTAATGGCTATTGCTAATCTGGGGTGTTGGGGAAATGGATACTCATACCCTATATGGATGAAACTGGTACAGACTTTTTGGAAGACACTTTGGTAACAGATCAAGTGTAACTGGGTAATGGATCATTTTGATCGAGTGGTAATGGATCAAAAGCTTTAAATACATGCATTCTTTTTATTAAAAAATTATTTAGGAATGCATTCTATTAAAATTACCCGTCGAGGTACAAAAATGTAAGCACACGACTGTTTCATGCAGTGTTGTTTTAATAGGGGAATCATTTCCATAAATTATAGAGCATCTTTTTTTTTTTGTGGTACGCGGGCCTCTCACTGTCGTGGCCTCTCCCGTTGCGGAGCACAGGCTCTGGACGCACAGGCTCAGTGGCCATGGCTCACAGGCCCAGCCGCTCCGCGGCATGTGGGATCTTCCTGGACCAGGGCATGAACCCGTGTCCCCTGCATTGGCAGGCGGACTCTCAACCACTGCGCCACCAGGGGAGCCCAATTATAGAGCATCTTTATGGCAGAATACTACACAGGCATTAAAAATACCGATGTGTATCTGTATATACTGACATGGGAAGATGTTCAAGAAATACTGATAAGTGAGAAATGCATGTTTAAAAACCTTATAGTTGTAAATATATGTATAAAAGTTATTCATATTATCTTGATATATATGTACAAAAGGACATCTGGAAGGACTAACAACAAAATGAAACAGTGGTTACTAGCAGGCAATAGTGAGAGGATTATAAGTGATGCTTTTCCCTTTTGCTTATATATATTTTCTATTGTAAAAAACTAATTTTTCAAAATAACATTTGTAATAAGGAATGTAAAATACTTAACTTATAAATAATAACTATATCAAAGCAGGAAACAAGGTCAGCTATAAACTACAACTATGCAATAATGTTCATTAAAAACTCAGAATATAATACACAGAAAACATGAAAATTTCTGTGTTAAAATCAATGGGGTTATGGTAGATTTAAAATTTTCTTTTCCAAATTTGCAATGATATACCTTGTGTAATTAAAATTAAAGTGGGAAACTTTCCTGAAGAAAATTGTCAGTCTTTCCAAAATGAAATTCTAATAATATGAAAATATGCAAAAATATCTCACTGTAACATTTAAAGTTAAATCCATGTTATCCTAACTGATAGTAAGAAATAAAATACATGCAGTTGAATTATTCCATACCTTTGCCAGCAGAGTTTTCCCACAGCCAGGGGGACCAGCAAGGAGGACTCCAGCTGGAGTCTCCAACCCAAGAGCTTTGAACTGATCTGGGTTACGTACTGGTGCCTGGAAAAAACAATCCCAACATCAATGTGTTACAAATGTCCACTTCCTACTGCATATTCACATCATCTCTAGATGCCTATTTTCAACACTGATTGTGAGGCCTGAAGATAAGAACAGTGCCTGGCACAGACTGCTTGCCTCTGTTTCAACCATGAGGTAAGTGGTGATAAATTTAAAATCCCTGCTCTTGAAAAATTCATACTTAAATGTAAGTTCTGAAAACATTTTAGATACAGTATTTCAACATTTTAAACTCAATTTTTAGAAATCGTAGATTTTCTAAATCTATAACCTAGATTTCTAGGTTATAAAGATTTTAAGCAATGGCCCCCTTTAAGAAATCAGAAGCAGTGGTACTCTATGTAATCAAAAGCAAGAGACACCTGTTCACTATCATCTCCACGAATTTTCTCTTTCAGTAGTTACACACCTCTAAAGGGATCATACATCATTAATGAACCATGAAATGATCAGGGAAGTGGAAAAGTAAGAGTAAATGAAAATCCAAAGTTTCACGGGCATTAAAACTGCTTTGACCCTTATGAGCGTGATCAAGTTCAGAAAGTATTTCTCAAATAATTTATTCTCGGTTAAAACCTAAAATCTTTTCTTTTCTTCTTTAAACTCACTGCCATAGAATTCAAGCACAACTAAAAGAAAAAATCTAAAGCAGATCTCAGAAGAATGAAAAACCATCATTGGGGGCTTAATAATAATACAACAGATAAAAGAAAATATATAGTTAAGCCAATTTAGACATACAACCTAGTACACACGCATGGTCGTTTACCCATCACACACGCCAACAACAGTTAGCGGCAGATATACCTACCAATATTGCCATGGTGAGCTCCTCTCTAATGTCTTCCAGGGCACCAATATCTGCCCATGTCACATTAGGGACAGTGACAAAGCCTTCCCTTTTAGCAGAGGGTTGGACAGAGGATAGAGCAACAATGAAATCATTCAACTCAAGGCACAGCCCTTGCAGCTGCTCCTCTGAGAGGGGATCTTGGTTCCTCAGCAACCCCAAGAGCCTTTGCAATTCATCCTGAAAGGGAACAAATGAGGGGGAAAAAATGAAAAACCACAAAGTTTGTTGAAAACGTTATTGTTTGTACTTTAAAAAATTATTACTCCAATATTTCTGTAAACTACACGAACTTCTATGCATTAAAATAATTTTCTCTATTGACAGAGGTCACTTATTTTGCTCCAAATGGATTATTTGATTTAGTCAAGCAAAAATACATCGACTATCATCAACTATAGAAGAATGATTTTTATTTACTCTACTAGGGCTAGCTATAGCAAACATAAGCAGTTGGCAAATATTCATTTCAACAATCATGTTACTTCCATTCTTCATTTACAAATATTCATGAAACAGCTGAATTTTGACGAAATTAAAACAAAGTTACTCTGGCGGCAGTTTAATTTAATAATATGGCTCCGTGACAGTTTATCAACTAAACAGAAAGCAGGCAATTTTCCTAGTACGAATGAATCTTGAACTTCAAAGGCAGATTTCTTGCTTTGCGAGGAATATGAAAGAACAGGTGTAGAAAGTAACTCTGAATAATTCAACTTATAAAAGCCTAATTTATATGCAATATTATAAAAGGAATGAGTTTACTATTATTTTTAACAGATATCATTGTGGTTCCAAATGAGTACGGAACAAACAAATGATTTGAAAACAAAAGACTTAGATCTAAGTTCCTGCTCTGGAAAGTAGAGGTCGTGTGGCCTCGGGCAAGTCACAATCTCTTAAGCTTAGTTTCTTTGATTATGAAATGGGAAAAGTAATGATATTTACTTAACAAAGTTATATGGAGCAAGTTATATAATATGTAAAAGTGCCCTGTGCCAGCTATAAAATGCTATATAAATGTTATACTGAGTATTCATGACTCACAAAACTCAAAATTTTAACAGATCTTGGATAATAAATGTCCCTCTCACATTCTCAGCACTGTCCTCCAGCACCATTTGCAGCTAGGGACAAGGATATGGTTGCATCAGCAGACTATCTTAGTATATCAAACCAAAAGGTAACCTGGAAATATAACAAAATGCCAGTGTTCTCATAAGAGCTGGAAAACATTTTCTGTAAAGTATTAGAGTAAACACCAAAGGCTTTATGGGCCATGCGGTTTCTGCTGTATGGATGTCTATGCGAATTCAGCTGTGAAGTGTGAAAGTAGAAAAAGACTCCGCGTCAATAAAGGCGCATGGGGACCTCCCTGGTGGCACAGTGGTTAAGACTCTGCGCTTCAACACAGGGGGCCCGGGTTGGATCCTGGTCAGGGAACTAGATCCCACATGCCTGCCACAACTAAGAGTTCACATGCCACAACTGAGGAGCCCGTGAGCCGCAATTAAGACCTGGCGCAACCAAAAAGAAAAAAAAAAGTATTAAAAAATAAAATAAAAAATAAAGGAGCATGGCTGTGCTCCAATATAACTTTAGTTTACAAAAACAGGCAGTGAGCAGGTGGGCCATAGTTTGCCAACACCTGCTGTAGATTTCATAATCATTATTGTAAAAGGAATTTATTCAGAATCAACTGAAAAAAGTAAAACAACTTGTACTTTTGAAATTATAGACACTCTGGGTGTAACTGATAATTACTCTAAAGATACAATGCCAATGAAACAAAAAATCATAAACCTCAACTATATTGACACTTGCCTGCTTGTAAGATAACACATATTAAAAATGTTTAAATGACAGTTTAAGGTACCTATAGAGAAAGCACCTGTGTTTTAGAAGTGGGTTCAGTTCCAATCCTTTCTTCCTGGCCTCCTTCAGAGGGCAAACCTTCAATCTCAGGATTCTTCTGCTGCTGCTCCTGCAGCTTCATTAAGACCCTGTTGACTGCACACATGGCTGCCTCTCGGCAGAGTGCCATCAGGTCAGCACCAACGAAGCCCGGTGTTAGGTGTGCTAAGTGACGAAAATGAAAAGTTTCGGGAAGTCTTACTTTTCTGCACAAAGTTTGAAGTATTCTGTAGAAAAGACAAGGAAAAGAAATTCAGATTCCTAACCTACTAGTAAAAACAAGTCACGGAATATATTTATTTGAAGCCTTTCCTCTCTGTCAGTGGTATCATAACAGGTAGTAAGATCAAATAGCTCACTCATTCAGCAAATGCTAAATCGCTATAATATATCCTACCTTATTCCAATAGGGGTTAATACATACACATATCTGCTTTTTTAGAAACTATATTAAATTCTGTGAAGAATAAAAAATTGGTTTTTAAAAAATATTCTGCCTTTAAGAATTTTACAGTATTATAGAGGAAAATAAGACAAATGATTTATGAGGATATAAGGTAAATTCTACTTTTAGAGTAGTTTAAATGGACATCTGCCAGCAATAAAAAAGTCTCTAAACTCAAAATCAACCATTAATTTTATTCATCACGAAAAGTTATGCTGATACAAACTTTAATATCCGATTTTATATTAGGACAGTTATTTCTCCAACTTCATCTTTATTTACTGCTCATCCTTTGTACTTATGTGTGAAAAATTTTGCTCAACTGAACTGGCAACATGGTATGTGTCAATGAAATATGGACTCTGGATAATTATTATTATTAAAGGAATACCTTAAACAATTTCTGGTAAGATTTACTGAATAAAACTTAAAAGCAGTAAAGATATTCAGGACAAAAGGTCTGATGCCAGGGACTTCCCTGGTGGTCCAGTGGTTAAGAATCCATCTTGCAATGCAGAGGACGCCAGTTCGATCCCTGGTCAGGGAACTAAGATCCCACATGCCGTGGGGCAACTAAGTCCATGCACCACAACTAGAGAGCCCGCATGCCGCAACTACAGAGCCCACGTGCCACAACCAGAGAGAAGCCTATGTGCCACAACTAAAGAGAAGCCCACACGCTGCAATGAAAGATCCCACATGCCACAACTAAGACCCAAGGCAGCGGAAAAAAAAAAAAAAGGTCTGACGCCAGACCACTTGAGTCTGAATGCCAGCTCTGTCACTCTCTGTTATTTCATTTTTGTGCTCCAGTTTTTCCATTTGTTAAATATATATTGCAGTAGCACTTAATAGTAGGGCTGTTAAGTGAATACATGCAAAGCTCCTAGAACAGTGACTGATCCACAATAAGTGCCCAATAAATGTTTGTTATTATTATTAGTTACATATTGTGATATTATAAATTAACTTGGACAAGAAAATATATTTTGAAATTTCCAAATTTGTAGGAGACTAATATTTTCAAATGTCAAGTTACTGGAGAATAAGTTACTATACAAATGTCATTTGGGATCATGTAAGTGAATAGAATAGAAGCAGATAAACATTTCTGACAAATGAAAAATAATTCACTTTGATACTGTAAACAATGGGAGCCAAGAAGAAGTCCCATTATAGAACCACTTCCTAAAGATACAGACCTGATTTGCTGCTATGCATAAGAATACTAAGAAATTTAGAATGTTAAGAAAACTAGCTAAGATAAAATAAATATCATCCTTTTTTTCAGTTACAGTCTACTCCTGAAAAAATGTAATTTTGGTCATCATACTATAACTCCACAGGAGGAGAAAATAACCATTAAGAGATTTCCAGTTTCAACACAGTTGAGTAAAAGTGTTTCAGCAATATTTCCTCCCCACCCCACCTCCAAAACAAAAACAAACAAACAAAACAAGAACAACAAACAGGAACACAAACTCCATGGTCAAAGAACCTAGGAAATTATCTGTACTCTACTCCCTCACCCCAAACCCCCCCATCCTATCCTGGAAGTACGGCAAAGAATTTGCAACAAGAGGATCAGTCTTTATCTCCGTGAGGTCTTTAAAAAGCTATCAACACTTGTCTTAGGCTATAGGCTTCAGTATGGCTCTATAATAAAGACAGGTATCTACACTGATATGAGATATTGAAGGAAACAGATATTTGTGGAAGGGGGGGGTGCTGATATATGCATATTTTACTACCAGAGAAGACAAAGGCCACCCAACGTGGGTCTCTCCGTGTCAGCTCTAGCTGGTGCCCTAAGAACTACAAATCCCTATAAAGATTCAAGTATTAGGAATTCCCAGAATAAAAACTCAGGTTTAATAATATAGCTGACTGTAAATGGGATGAGTTTTAAAAAATAAACCTTTTATTTTATAAAATTTTAGATTTATAGAATTAGTGCGAAGATAGTTCCGAGAACTCTGTACACCTCATACACCTCTCCTGTCATTAAGGAAAATTTTCAGGATTACTGGCCCAGTATTTTGTAGAATGTCCTTCAACTGGGATTAGTCTGATATTTTTGTCACAATTAGACTAGAGTAAAGCATTTTTGGGAAGAAGGCCACAGAGGTAAAGTGTCATTCTCATCATATCATTATCAAGGATACATACTGTCAACACAACTTATTGTTGTAGATGAACCTTGTAGTGAACCTTGACTACCAGGTTTGAGACGGTGTTTGAAAGGGTTTTCACTTTGAAGTTACTCTTCCCTCCCTTTCCATACTACACTCTCTGGAAGTAAGTCACTTACGTCTGGCTCACATTTAAGAAATAGGGAGCTATACTCCACCTCCTTAAGGGCAATGCAACCACATAAATTATTTGAAATTCTTTTGCATCAGAGACTTGCCTATTCTCACCCATTTATTTATTCAATCATTTATTTCTATCAGTATAGGCTAACAAATACTTGACTATCTGTAATCTTGAACCAAAATTTATGAAGAAACTTGTGGAGAATGGTAAATGACCCTGCAGAGGGCACAAAGTCAAAATTAACGTTTTGCAGAAAGGTGCACTATTGAGAAGGAAGTATATTTGTCTGGTGGAACCTCAAAGACCATGAACCAGAGGCACCAAAGTGTTGAACTACAGAAATTAGGGCCACAGCAGGGAGCCAAAACACAGAAATTATCTGAAAATCTGCATAAGAAGTCTGAAAACGCCACATACCCTCCACCCTGTCAACCAGCAGGAGACCAGCAATGTACCCTCTGGTGAAACTGAACCAGGAGAGGGAAGCCCCAGGTTTGTAGACAACAGTTAAGATCAACTCCATCAGAAAAAAAGGTCAAAGTCTGTGTCCAGTCGCTCAACCTCCTGCCCCTGCCCCTGTCAGAAGACCAGCAGCTAGACAGACAGCCCCATGGTGTTGTCTGAAGATCTTTTTCTGAAAAATCTGAATTGGTTCAACAAAAAGAATCTACAGAAATAGATATTTGGAGTTTTCTAGCTCAAAATTTAGCTGGTCATATGACTGCTTTACAATGGCACTCACACTTCAACAAAGTAGCCTGTATTGTACACATGCAATTAGCCTCACTCTTAAGCTGCCAGCATGAAATAGTAATAGTAACAGCTCTCAACTGTCAAGACTTACCACATGCCAGGTCCTGTTATTATGACTTTATAAAGATAGCATTTCTCAGTGCAGTATAACATACAGACCCAAACAAACACATATACACACATATACATACACAAAGAAAAAAAAAAAAACTTGGAGGAAACAGTGCAGAAAAAATTGTAAGAGGGCTAGCAAATGAAAAAAATTTGGCAATCATGAATTTCAGAAAAGTTACAAAGGTGAATAAATGACATGTGATCCTCATATAGGAACAATATTTATAAAGAGAAATGAAAATGCTAAATATGGATATAGTCAAGCTTCATAATACAACTACATACTACAAATATATGAACACATTTGGATATCAGATAAATTATTATTTGTTAGGTATATAAAGGCATTGTGTAATGCTAAATAAAAAGTCTTTATTCATTAGATATGGACGTATTTATAGCTGAAATGATATAATGCCTGGGATTTGCATTAAAACACTCCAAGAAAAAAAAAGTGGGGGATAAATAAAATAAAACTGTGAAAATGTTGATAATTATTGAAACTGGGTGATAAAAACATGGGGTTTCATTATTGTGACCGTTCTAAAAAGCATGTTTGTAAATTCTCAACCCTCCTCTCAGTGGGAGGTGGGGCTATGTATGACTCCTCTTCTCAAATCTGGGCTGACCTGAGTGAGCAATCAACCAACAGAGAATAGTGGAATTGACGCTATGTGACCTCACTTCCAAGGCTAGAAGATATGCTGTAGAAAGAGCTTAGACCTCAGTGTCCAAGTCCAGGCCACCCCCTCCAGCATGGCCCCGGGTGGACTGGTGACCGGAGGATGCAGATCCTTGCTCCCAGGACCTGCCTCTCCCCCGGCCTCCTGGGGGAGAGTCACACGCCCAGGTGACAGAGCTGGGGTGTGTTAAGAGTGGCTGGTTTTGACTGCTGTTTTTTCCTCCCTTTGATGTAATGTTTTACAAATCCTGAGGTCAAGAACAGCAGTGCTGCCCAAGCTCCCAATGCAGGGGGCCCGGGTTCCATCCCTGATCAGGGAACTAGATCCCACATGCATGCTGCAACTAAGAGTTTGCATGCCATGACTAAGGAACCGGTGAGCTGCAACTAAGGAGCCCACGAACTGCAACTAAGACCCAGCACAACTATAACATAACATAACATAAAATGAACAGCAGTGTCACTTCAGCCTGTTCCCTGCAATCCTCATGCTGCAGCCCTAACCTGCCATGGAAGAACCCTTCCACCCTGAGGCTGCCCGACTCTGAGCAAGCCCACACTACCCTGTAAAGGGTGCCATGTGAGAGGCCTTCAGCGGACAAGACGAGAAAGGCGTTGGGGGGGCAGGAGGCAAGGAACAGACAAGATCAAATGATAGGTATACAGATAGCTAAGTAGGCAGACAAGCACAGCCCCGCTGCCCCAATCCTCCACATGTTCTAGTTCCAGCTAGAGTCTCTGCAGCCACGGGAGACCCTGAGACATAACCAGCTGGCTGAGCCTCTCTGAATTCTTTATCCACAGAAATGGTGAGAAACAATAAAAATAAACTTGGGGGTGCTTTGTTTTGCAAGAATAGAAACCGAAACAATTATATTAGACTCCTTCTGTGTACACATTTTACATAATAAAATGCTTTTAAAGTTCAGAAAAATACCAATAACTACCTCAAAAACTTCTTTTCTTGCTATGTGCCAAATGTTATGCTAGGTCCACTGATTTAATTCTTACGAGAAGCCTTCAAGTTAAAGTATTATTATCATTTTACAGATCACGTAAGGTCTTGTTATTATTACTATTACTGTATTTCAGATAAATAAACTAAAGCTGGGAAATGTTAAACATCTAGAAAAAAGCACAGGACATACGGACAGCGCTTGGATTCCCAGATAATTTCCTTCAATGACTCAAAGTTCCAGCACCTACTGAAGGCCTCTGCACCCCCGTCTCACCTGCCTCTGCCCTCTTCTCCACTTCATGGACCGTCATGCCCTGGACCTTATCAGCACCTGGATCTGTCCCACCTCTGAAATCACTAGCTCCAGCATCTCCTCTTCGCTCAGTCTCCCACACACCTGTTTTCAAACCTCAGTAGGTTCTCGGATTCACCTCATCAAATAGTCCTATTTTTACAATTTAAGAGTCCATAGTCTCTTTTTTTCTTTCTTAATCTAAATTCTAAATCTCTGCTTTCTCCGTGCCTGAACCTAGAACGTTGAGCATTGCTATGGGAAAAAAAATCATTAAACCAGCCCTACTGGTACCATTCCATACCCCAATCCTAAACACTACCTGAAAATCCTGTTACCCCAGCCAGGTCATCTCAAATTAGCCAAGGAAGTAATTTCAGATCTTCATCCTCCTCAAACCTCTAACCTATCCATCATGAGCCTCACTTTCATCTGAAGATCTCGCTTTTTAATTCATAGAGACAACGCCCTCAATTTTCTAGTACCAAACTGATAATCCTTCTTGCCTGCATATCCATTCTTTCTCCCTTTACTATCATGTCAACAAATTAACCCTCGTTCTAAGGCCAGCACCGATACATAAGCTCTGACTCCCTGCTCCTCCCATTTCTCCTTCCCATCAACCCGTAAGGACACCACTCAAGCTTCTCCCACCTTAGAAAAGTCCTCTCTAGACACCCCATTACCAACTCATGAAGCCACCACAACCTTCTGCCTTCTCCCTCGCTGCAGACTCTCCTGAGTGAACCGTGGAAGTCTGCTGCTCTCCCTTTTTCAGTTTCCCTTTACTCCTCAACCATTCCAACCTGGAGTTTACCTCTACCATTCCACTCAAACAGCTTTTTGTTAAGGTCACTGGTGACCTCTAGGCTGCTCAATTCAAAGACACTTTTTCAGCCCTCCCTCCCTGGACCTCTCATTCCTCCCTCTGGAAACACAGACTTCTCTTGGCTTCCATTACACAACTTTCTCTTCATTTTCCCAATGCTTCTGGCTGCTCTTCCTACATCCTGAGCCTGTTAGCCTCTTCAGGCCTGTCCCAGAACCTCTGACATGTTCTCTTCACACTCTCTCTGGACAATCTAACTCCAACTGCCATCAATACATTGATGATTCCTAAATGTTGGCTTCTGTGGAGATCCAGACTCATTTGTCCAATTGCCAACTTGACATCTCTACTTGGACATCCTGCAATTGCCTCTAAACTCCATCTATCCCTAAATCCTCTTCCAAAATCTGCTTATCCTCCAGTATTTCCCACCCCTTAAGCACCTGAAAACCATCAGGTGCTTAAGCGAGAAATCTGGGAATATTTCCCTCTTGTTCATAGCCCCCACCTCTCCACACATATATTCTATTGATAAACATAACTTATTGATTCTACTTCCTAAATGTCTCCAGTTATCTCGATTTGCACTCCAACCTCTTTAAGCCCACCCACCATTGCCTCTGGATATCATAACAGCTCCCTCACTGGGCTACCACAACCCATCTTGCTCTCCTGTCATTCCTTATTCACACTGCAGCTACAGCGACCTTCTCAAAACAAAAATCTGTTTCTATCACTGTCCTGCTTAATTTAATTGCTTCCTACCACTTACAGAATAAGTCCAAAACCCTTACCAAGGTATCTGTGAGCTGGATTCTGTACGCCTCTGCAGCCTTTCCACATCCTATCTCTACTTCTACAGCCATATTCTTCTTCTAGTTCCCTGGACATACTGAGCTCTCAGTCACCTTAGGGCCTTTACACATGCTATTCCTACCAGTGCTCTCATCACTCTCACCATGTGATCAGTTAACTGCTATTTATTCTTTGAATCTCAGCTTCCTCAGAGACGCCTTTAAGAACCTAAGAACCGCCAGACCGGGACTTCCCTGGTGGTCAAGTGGCTAAGACTCCGCCCTCCCAATGCAGGGGGCCTGGGTTCGATCCCTGGTCAGGGAACTAGATTCTGCATGCCACAACTAAGACCAGGTGCAGCCAAATAAACAACAAATAAATTTAAAAAACATTAAATTAAATTAAATTTAAAAAAAAGAGAACCTCCAGACCATGTTAGCTTTGCCTGATATATATATCCTCCCTAAGACCCTGTCTTTGTCTTTTTGTACTCATCACACTTCTGATTATTTAAAGTGGTGACTGAAGTGCCAACCATTGTATCTCCTTGGTAAACAACAGGTGCTTAAATATTTCTTCAATTAATGACTTCCTAACAATTATTATTTCTAAGAATTATTGATAAACACTGATGTAATTCTATTAATATATTAATTCTATTTATATAATTTCCCCATCTTAGAATTTAACTCATTAACATCTGCATATAGTAATATAACTAGTTTGCTTCTGCCTTCAGAGCTCGACAAAAGTATAAAAATAAGAAAACTGTATTCTGCCTTTGTCAAAGACTCAATCAGAAATACTATTCCGGGACTTCCCTGGTGGTCCAGTGGTTTAGACTCTGCGCTCCCAATGCAGCGGGCCCAGGTTCGATTCCTGGTCGGCGAACTAAGATCCCACATATGGCAACTAAGCCCACACACCACAACTACTGAGCCCGCGCACTGCAACTAGAGAAGCCTGTGCACTGCAACAAAGAGCCCGAGAGCCCCAACAAAGACCCAGCGCAGCCAAAATAAATAAATTAATTTTTTAAAACTATTAAAAAAAAGAAGAAAAAGAGAGATACACTTCCTTAGGAGGGGAAATTAGTGTTTAATGGGTATGGAGTTTCAGTTTTGTAAGACAGAAAAAGTTCTAGAGATTCACTACAATGTGAGTATACATAACACTACCAAACTGTACTCTTAAAAATGGTTAAGGGCTTCCCTGGTGGCGCAGTGGCTGAGAGTCCGCCTGCCAATGCAGGGGGCGCAGGTTCGTGCCCTGGTCTGGGAGGATCCCACATGCCGCGGAGCGGCTGGGCCCGTGAGCCATGGCTGCTGGGCCTGGGCGTCCGGAGCCTGTGCTCCGCAGTGGGAGGGGCCACAGCTGTGAGAGGCCACAGCTGTGAGAGGCCCGCGTACCGCAAAAAAAAAAAAAAAAAGGTTAAGATAGCAAAGTTTGTGTTTTTTTACCACAAAAAATTTTAAAAAAACCCAAAACTTCTTCCTTAAAAAATTCTACCTCATAATTATATTCAAGAGCTGTCTTCTTTCAGGCTTGACCTTGCTCTTCCCAACTGGCCTTAAACATAGTAAACATTTAATACCCCTCTTTAGTCTCAGAAAAATTCTTCCCCTAGCCGTCTAAGACTTAGCTAGACGATTACAGCCTACATAAAACACCAATGTATGCCTATAGAATTTACTTCCTGAATCTAAAATGGAGTTTGAACAAACCAACAAAAGGCAATCATAAATAACTGTAGATACCAGAAACAGATGGATTTTATTTATTAAGTACAAAAGAAAAGGTGCCTTTAGAGGAGAGAACTCTGACAAATTTTTCAAGTGATCAAGCTTAACATCAACAACGATACAAACTGACACTACGAACTTCCTGATATGTTCTGAGACACCTCACCACAAATGTAGCATTCTTGCTCAAAATATTTAACCCGAATCTAATCGTGAAAAAGCAATCAGATAAATTTAAGTTGTAGAGTGATCTACAAAAGACTTATCTAGACAATTCAAAAACGTCGATGTCATGAAAGTACTCTCTCCCCCAAAAAGGCAGATTCAAGGAGATTAAAGGGACATGCCAACTACACAGCAGGTTTGCTCTTTATTGAATCTAGGGTAAAAAAAAAAAGCTAAACAAAATGAAAGATTAAAGGTACAACGGACAGTTTTGGGGCAACTGGGAAAATTAGAATAGATTGTGTATTAAATAATACTACTGTCAGTGTTAAATTGCTTTAGTATGGAAAATGGTATGATAGTTACACAGGAGAAGTATTTACAGCTAAAGTGTCACGATGTCTTCAACTATCCTTCAAATGGGCTGGCAAAAAAAATAAAATAGGGCTTCCCTGGTGGCGCAGCAGTTGAGAGTCCGCCTGCCAATGCAGGGGACATGGGTTCGTGCCCCGGTCCGGGAGGATCCCACATGCCGCGAAGCGGCTAGGCCTGTGAGCCATTACCACTGAGCCTGCGCATCCGGAGCCTGTGCTCCGCAACGGGAGAGGCCACAACAGTGAGAGGCCCGTGTACCGCAAAAAAAATAAATAAATAAATAAAATAAAAATTAAATAAAATATACACACACACACAAATATATGACATTTTGTGTTTTTTTGTTTTCTTTTTGCAGTATGCGGGCCTCTCACTGTTGTGGCCTCTCCCGTTGCGGAGCACAGGCGCCAGACGTGCAGGCTCAGCGGCATGTGGGATCCTCCCGGACCGGGGCACAAACCCGTGTCCCCTGCATCGGCAGGCGGACTCTCAACCACTGCGCCACCAGGGAAGCCCTGACGTTTTTATATACAGAGTGAAAGTAAATATGGTAAAATGTTAACAAGTGGTAAATTCAGCTAAAGGACACATATTTATTGTATTATTTTTTCAACTTTTCCGTAGGCTTGAAAATTTTCAAAATATGGCTATCTAGGAAAGCCCTTTAAGAACTTTGTTGATGATGGAGTAGTGATCAATGGACAAAGGATTTTATCTAGCAGGGATGATGGGCTCCACTGTGTCTATGTCTCTACCATTAAGTTTGGCACTTAATCAAAAAAAGGCTTGATAAAGGATACAGGCCTTATTTCTCTTTCTGTACTGTAAGCATCCTGAAAGCAAGGACTTACAATTTTTTGTATTCCTCATATTACCTACCCCAGTGGTATATACATATACTGTATGCTCAATACATGTTTGCTGAATAAATACAAACAACTTAAATACTAAATAATATTATTTTGCTGTGGGTATAAACATGTTAGTAAAGAAACCTGAATGGTTGAGTAACTATTTAAAGATTATATATGTGAGAATGCAATGAGCTTACCTATAGATGACACTGAATACAACAGCTTAAGAAGAAAATGTCAATGAATGAAAAGTTGAAGTCACATTAATCACTGGGAAGAAAGTAAGGATGACCTGTTCCTTTTGAATGCTTTCTCCTGTCCAAAGTGTCTTCTGATCACTTTTATGTCCTGCATTCATGAAGTCTCCTGTCCTTCACCTCTTCCCTTCTCCACTGTCCCCTTAACTATCCTTTCACTACATACCACTTTCTCTAAAAGCCACTGGCGATCGTGTACAGCAATTCAGTGTCTAACTTAAGCCGAAAGTCATTGTAAATACGGCATTTCAGGGCTTCCCTGGTGGCACAGTGATTAAGAATCCGAGACGCCACCACGATTAGAAGCCCGCGCACCACAATGGAGAGTAGCCCCTGCTCACCGCAACTAGAAAAAGTCCGCGCGCAGCAACGAAGACCCAACTCAGCTAAAAAAAAAAATACGGTACTTCAGCACATTACTAGATTTTCTTTACTCCATTGCCTGAACAGTGCCTCCCGAGATATTTTTGTTACTGAGATATTGGTGGATGTTTCTTTGCTCTATGGACATTCAACCCCAATTACTAGGAAAGGTTGGTCCTAGAGCAAACAGACAGCTTTCAACTCTCTGGCTACCATTTAATTATTTGTCAGGGAACCTGTGACCTTAGGCAGATTAGTGCAACAAGTTAAAATACTTGTTAAACTCAGATTTAGCCTGCATGTGGACCAGTGAGCACTATTCCATAGCTCTAGACACTCTCCCTAGGCTGATCGGCCACCTAAAAAACACAAGACACTGTTAATAAGACCAGATAAATGAGTATGGATACATAAGTCCAATATCACTATTGAAAAAAGCAGCCTGAAACAACTGCCGTATTAATGCGTAAATTGTTTTCTTAAGCATTAATTTAATGTGGGCTTTTTCCTTTCCAAATCAATTTCACTGACACATAAAGAGAGAGAGAAAGAAAAGGCTACATCATATTTCTCAACCCTCATTTTCAAAGCATTCAGTTCAGATGATGTAGTGGCATATAAACTTCATTCTCTAAGAGTATACCTTTCCCTGGATGCTTCATCTGGGATACCTAGGCATATCTCTCGGTCGAACCTTCCTGCACGTCTCAAAGCAGGGTCTAAGGAGTCTGGTCGGTTAGTAGCTCCGATGACTAGGACCCGAGCTGTAGCGGCCATGTCATTCAGATCTAGTAAGAACCAGACACAGGATGAGTGGTGAACAAGACGCTTGACATTAAGGATAATAATGCTTACACAAGTCATTTACGTGGTTAGAGAGAGAGTATTACACACTGATAGCAATATATATATATGTATATAAAACTAACATTCACTAAATGTCTAGTATGGGAAAGATGTAAGGAAAATACAAACTTTGTCCTCAAGCAGCTCAATCTATTTGAAGCACAGTAAGCATAAACAAAGCACCACAGTGATACGATGGAAGATATGAATTCAGACTGAGGAATCAGGGAGAACTTAGGGAGGAGGTAACATTCTAGAAAAGGCTTGAAGGGTAAATAGGATATTGATAAGCTGAAACATAGGTTAATGAAATTTTACATGGAAGAAATGGAATGAGCGAAAAGCACAGAGGTACAAACAGGTGTGGCATGTTAAGACAAGGTGAGTGGTCCACCAATAGGGAGCCTTGGCAAGACAGAGTAGTATGTATCTCAAAACAGACTCACGGCACTGAGATCAGGGAATACAATATAGTCTCCAGTTGCCCTGGCCTAATCCAGATACAGATTTTTATTAATGGACAGAATGCAGGGCCTAAAGTGTATTTTCCACAAGTATTATTTCTCTCAACTGAACCAGGGGTGACTAGCAGAGAGTCTGAGGTTACACCCCCTCACAGGTAACTAAGTCCTCTATCAGCCAAGTCGTGAGGAATTTAGAGTATATTCTTTTGCCAACAGGAAGCCATGAAAGGTTCCTCTGGTAAGATTTGTATTTTAGAAAGATAACTCTAATAATAATTTTGAATCGAGTAAAGAGGAATAAATGCAAAAAGAGTTTGTTGTGATTTGAATGCAATAATCAGGTGAGAGATGAGTGAAGGGAGGAACATAGGAGATGGAAACGAAAAGCCCAGTTTAAGGTCCAAGTTGTAGATAGAATCAAAAGCACTAAGCAAATGATTCAATGTGAAGGCGGAAGAGAAGGAAGAGACAAAGACAACTCAGTTTGGATGCTGTTAACTTAAATATGAAATACAGGAGGGAGGTCAGACATGCAGAAAGGGCCACAGGGGAAGCCAGTGGAGCTCTGGACACACCGAGTGTGAGGGGACGTGGGACAGTCACCTGCAAGTATCTGACAGGCAGCTGCGAAGATGGGTTGCAAGCCTACCAGAAATGAAGGTTAGAGATGTAATTTGACAGTTTTTCAATGCACTGAACAGGAGATAGTTGGGAAGTGGGGAGGGCAAGAAGAAAAGAAGATCAAGTGTAAATCCTTATGGGATATCTTTCTTTAAGGGATGGAGAAAAGGAGGCAAGTAAGTAAAGGAAAGCAGTAGGGAGTTGTCAGAGAACAGAAGGACAGAGAGTGTTACTCAAGCCAAGTGTGATAACAACAACAAGGACAAGGCGATCACAGTATCAAATGCTCTCAACCACCACCAGTAACACTCACTGGGTGCTCACCCTGTGCCAGGAACTACTCTAGGTACAATCGCTACCCCCAGATAACAACTGTAAGAAGTGGGTTCAGAGGGGTGAGGGCTAAGAGCAAACCAAAAGATGTGGCCAACGGTGATCATCAACGGGTTTTCTATGACTGTTTCAGTGGAATGGTAGAGGCAGAGAGACAACTAGGGGTGGGGTTACAGAATAGAACTGAAATAGAAACATATTTAATTGGCAGTGACTACTCTCTGGATAAATTTGAATTGAAAAGAAAAGAGGCATAAGGTATACGTTTGAGCGACACAAAAAGCTCTTTAATACTTTTTGAAAACCGAATAAAAGGAATCAGCTAAAAAAGAGACTCACACTACAAGAGGAGATCCCTGAACAAGCAGAACTACTTTACAGAAAATGAGGTGACACCTTAGAATTGACATAGCACCACGGGCTACAAACTTGCAGTCCCAGGAAGATGTTCCTATGCTGAACCCTCCCTGCACTAATGCTGGTATAGAGCCAAAGCCGTTCCACTGCTGATTCAGGGATGCTTTCCGTCTCACAGCTAAAACAATGACCAAGGGTAGGAGTCTGCTTCCTTTTTCTAGTTCACATTGCTCAGACACTACAGTCTTGGTGATATGCTCTGAACATAGCAAGGGTTAATAACAGAATTCAACAAGAACAATCATGGAAATCTGTTAAATCTTCAGTAATGAAAATATCCTTCCACAGGAAGTCAATACTTAGTAACACAAGTGCTGTTTCAAAAGCTAGAAAGATAAAAATCAGACCCTAGCTACGATTGGCCACTTACTACAAGATAAATCCCATTCTTTTTCTCACTTTTAGAGGATCTGATCATTTTAAATTGAAGTTACATTAGTCAAAAGTATGAATTTCTGATTATTAAAAAAATGAAGTTTTACTTGTTTTTACACAGAGTAAAAAAAACAAAAACAAAAACTAGTTAACGTGTTTCTGGGATAATAGCTCTCATAAATAAAGCATTTGTGGTAGCTCATTAATTGCATATGTATAAATAAACATCTGGATTCTGGCCTATGCTTTGCTAATGACTCACTGTATGTATCTGGCCCTTAGCTCTCTGTGCATCAGTTTCCTCATAAACAAATGATGATATTTTAAGATCCTTCGCAGCTCTTAATAATTAGAATTATGTCTGAGTTTAAGTTTTTAAAATTAGGTGAAATTAGTTTTTTTTAAGTGGTCTCCTTAATTATCTTGTTCATATTAATTTACCTAAAAGTGTTAACTTCTTACAATTTCAGATTTATAAACTCTGATTTAATAATAAGGTTTTACAAAATTCTCAAACTGTAGGGAAAAAAATGACCACATGGTACAGGCTATTTGGGGAGAGAGAAAGAAACAAGTCCCCGTAAAACCGAGTTCCTCCACTGAGTTTATGATTGACATCTCTATGCAAAACTTTATTCCCTTTCTTGTCCCACCCCTGTTCCCCTCAGGATTAAGGAGTATCAAAGAAAAGGGAGAACTGAGACCGAGCAGGACTCTGCAGAGCCCTCCTGCGTACAAGCCCCTCTGTGTCCTCTGCTTCTTGTTTGGCCTTTGCAGAGTTCTAAAAAGTGAACCCAAGCAGCTAACAATTACAACAACAGAGTCACAGGACTTGTAGTTCCTCCAGAAGGGATATATAGATAACAATCTGACGCATACCTTTCAGTGGTTCTACAGAAACTAAGACCCTCCGCCCAGTGGAGGATGGTAACTACATGCTGACCACAAGCACAGAGCCCCCAGACTGGCTGGCGATTAAAATTCCCGAAACATCACCCTGTTACCTTTCCACCAACCAATCAGAAAAATGCCCAGGAGCTGATGAGGTACCCTGAGACCCTCTCCTAATATCGCCTTTAAAAAACCTTGCCTGAGGGAGGGAAGGAGACGCAAGAGGGAAGACATATGGGAACATATGTATATGTATAACTGATTCACTTTGTTATAAAGCAGAAACTAACACACCATTGTAAAGCAATCATACCCCAATAAAGATGTTTAAAAAAAAACCTTGCCTGAAAGCATCAGGACTTCGGGTCTTTTAAGCATTAGCTGCCTACTCTCCTTGCTTGGTGCCCTGCAATAAACACTGTGCTTTCCTTCACCACAACCCAGTGTCAGTAAATTGGCTTTGCTGGGCATTGGGCAACTGGATCCAAGTTCAGTTCAGTAAAAGGATGACTATGTAAGTTGAATTATTTACTGTTTTCCTTACTTTGGTTTATAAAGGGAAAACTTAAAACACACACAAAGACACACCAAAAATCCCAACTAACAGGGCTTTCAGTAATGTTCTAGTAATAAGTAGTCTGCTTAATTCCTGTACTTATTCATTTTTCCACATTTTAATATCTCTGAAATCAGAATGCTTATACTATCAATGTGATAAGCGTTATGTCATACTTTGATTGGTGTTTTGCCATTTTCCTTCTCAGAGGTACATAAAATAATGGTGTATCTTATAACTGATAACAAATTAGCTTCAATAAAATAATGATAATTCAGAACACAGTCCTGGGACTTCCCTGGTGGTGCAGTGGTTAAGAATCCGCCTGCCAGTGCAGGGGACAAGGGTTCGAGTCCTGGTCCAGGAAGATCCCACATGCCGCGGAGCAAGTAAGCCCGTGTGCCACAATGACTGAGCCTGTGCTCTAGAGCCTGCAAGCCACAACTACTGAGCCCACGTGCCACAACTACCAAAGCCCACTTGCCTAGAACCCGTGCTCCACAAGAGAAGCCACCGCAATGAGAAGCCCGCGCCCCACAACGAAGAGTAGCCCCCGCTCGCCACAACTAGAGAAAGCCCGCATGCAGCAATGAAGACCCAGTGCAGCCAAAAATAAATAAATGAATAAATTAATTAAAAAAAAAAGAATTGATGCAGGTATTTAAAAAAAAGAACACAGTCCTTAAAACATGGCAAGAAAATTTTACATAAAAATAAAACAGCAGAATAAGCAATCTACAACCTAGCATCCCAAGGAATGCAAAATATGTATTACTTCAAATTTTCTTATGTACATAAAACATGCTATTTCACAGTAGGTAAGATTTAGTTCCAAAAGTTCTACTCGTGCTGAGTCCTTTCCTCCAAATTTGTATCCGAAAACCATTAAACAAAATTGAAAAACAAATTACAGATAGGAAGTAATTGCAGTATATTTAACAAAAGATTTGTTTCCATAATATATTAAAATATAATATTCACTCAAATTTTTTTTTAAATTCAATAAAACAATGGGAAAAGGATGAGAAAAGGGACTTTGGAAATAATATGAATAGCCAAAAAAGTATGGAAAGATGATCTACATCAATGGTAATCAGGGAAATGCAAATTACAACAAAGATACCAATTTTCATCCCTCAGACTGGCAAAAATTAAAACAATTCAATGTTGTGAAGGATCTGGAGAAAGAGTGATTCTCGTATGGCGCCGGTAAAGATGTAAATGGCAAAGTCTTTTTGGAAGGCAATTTGCCATTTCCTATAAAAATTTTAAATGTACACTCTTTAACCATTGCTTCGTCTTACAAAAATACATGTGTATCAAAAAGGACCATTTAAGGATATTCCCTACAACTTGTTGTAAAGCAAAAACCAAAACAACTTGAATATCCATCAAAATGGAAATATTTAAGTACAATGTGATAAATTTATCCTAAAGGATACCAAGCAGCAATTAAAAAGAGTACAAATGCATTAAAGTGGCAACATTTCCAAGAAATATTAAGATACAAAGAGCAGGTTATAGAATAGTGTGTATGGTGCAATCAGAGTTGTAAAAAGCAAAACAATGTTACTGTATTTATACATGTGTGTAAATGCATTAAAAATAACTGTAAGATATACTCCAAAAATTAACGATGCAATCTTTTATGAAAAGAAAAAGATTTCTGTTTTTACTCTTTTATGCTACTTGAATGTTTCATATCTTCACATCTTACACTAAAAAAAGAAAATTCATTTTCTTAAAATGAATTCATTATTTCAAACTGACCGTCCATGCAGGTTAGGAGCTGGGCTACAATTCTTCGTTCCATATCTTTTGAAGCAACTTCTCTTTTGGGGGTAATAGCATCAATTTCATCAATAAAAAGGATACATGGTGCGTTTGACTAGAAATAAGAATATCACAAAAAGACAATCATAAATGTATTCCCTGTACTGCAGCATGGTTAAGTATATACATTTTTTTCAATCTTAAAGTTCAAGGATCATTCACCAAAAGAATAACCCTAAAGAAGGCAGTTCACAGTGATTTACTTCTGATTTTTATCTGACTTAGGAGAACTGAAAGGATTAAAAGAGAACAGTAAGAGACTACATATAGGATAACACATTTATAGTCTTCTTATCAATCCATGTTATAGTCTTCTCATCAATCCATGTTCTGTGATGATAAAACTACTGAAATTCTTTTGTAAATTAGGCACATTTGCTATGTTCTGAAATTTAAAAATAGTAAGTTTATAAATTTTAAACTAGAAAAACTAAGTTCACTACAAACGTTTCATGAATGTTCCTACCAACATAAAAACATCCAAGCTTTTCCCTAGAATCTGCTATAAGAGGAATTTAAGAAGCACCAGAGGCTTTGCTTTTATTTTTTTTATTGTGGTACCATCTTAACCATTTTAAGTGTATGGTTTAGTGGCATTAAATACGTTTACGTTGTTTTCATCATCCCCAACTGAAACTACCAGAGGCTTAGTTTGAAGACTACATTGAGTAAGAAAGGAGGATAAAGTTCCAATACATTCAGTGTGGACAACGATCACCTTCAGTCTTTTTTTAAACATAAACTAGATAGAGTTCAGAGAGAGTTAAGTTAAGATACAATATAAGCAACAACTACCTGGAATAGTCAAATTCACAGAGGCGGAAAGTAGCACAGCAGTTGCCAGGGGCTAGGGGCAGGGGAAAAGGAAAAGTTAGTGATCACTGGGTACAGAGTTTCAGCTTGGGAAGATGGAAAGTTCTGGAGATGGATGGGGGTGATGGTCACATAACAATATGAGTGTGCTTAATGCCACCAAACTGTAAAAATGTTTAAAATGGCACGTTTTATGTTAAATATATTTTACCACAATAAAAAACACACAGATTAAGAATCAGTTAAAATGAGGAATTTAAATAAAAAGATGTAGATTTACAATCTAAAGCACAGCTCATCCTTAGTTATTTAGTTAGGAGCGACACTGATTATGCTAAGAGTCAGACTGTCAGCCTGGCTAAGATATCTAAAAAGTGTGTGAACCACTGCACTTTAAAGGGAAAGAAATTTGGCCTGCCACTAGCTGCCTCTCTTTCCAATCCTCTTCATGATAATGTTTGCAAAGGAGAACCTCTGACTGCTCGACACATTACCCAGTTACAAAAGAGTAAAGTTACAGACAGCAAAGGTCTCAGAAAGCAAGGGCAATAGTATTTGTCAATGTTCTGGAAAACTGAATGAGAAAAATAGGAAAAAAGAATAAATGATGGTCATCAGAATTTAGCCTAAAGCAAGCATGTAGTTTTCAACAAAGAACGATTTGATCTGATTTTACCTTTTTGTTCTCTGATTCACACATACCTTATTGTACTGACTTTCATTAGGAAACAGGGAGTCCAGGAAAGAGGGGAGCTAGACCATACATTTACTGAGCATCTGCTGTTAGGCACAGTACCAGCTCAGTACTGGTTCGAGAGAGATACAAACACACAACTAACAACCTAATTTTGCCCTTTGTCTCTTTTATCCTCATTCATCATTGTGTTTACCATAAACACGAAAGTCATTACTTGTCTTCCAGCTGTATGCCAATTAACAATCAAATCAAGCTCATTTTGGAAAACAGGTAACACCTGAAAGAATTTAGCTTTGCTCTGCACAGTACCCTTCCCACCTTTCCTCTGCACCTTCCTTGTGCATCCACAGCTTTTCCAATGACAGTCTATGTTTAAGTCACAGGAAACATCCTGACCAGGCTCACCTGTGTGAATAACTGCAGGAAGGAAAAAATCAACACATCCCTTCTGGGGTCTGACCAGAACCAGGACTTTACCTCTTCCCCATTTTAGAATAAAAGAAGCCTTCTTCTTCGTTGGCTGGCTTTCCAAATAAAGTCTCTATTCCTTGCTCCAACAACTTGTCTCCCCATTTACTGGCCTACGGCAGCAAACAATACTAGCTTGGACTAGGTAACGAATTTTGCTACATTCTTGCCATTTAAAAAACATTTTCAAGTACTGATAAAATACACTTTCTCTTCTAATTTCCCATCAGCTTTGCATTTCAGATGCATTGGCCATGTTCACCAGGCCCTATATAATTGCGGTGCAAATGATGACAACATAAATTTAAACTTTTTGCTGTTTTTTAGTTTTCAACCAGTGATGACTAGTGACTGCTCAAGTGAGCATGTCATAGCTAACATTTTTGGCTTTTGCTGTGTGCTAAACACTACATTAAAGATTTTATATGAACCCTCTCATTTAATACAATCAACAACCTCATGAGATTTAAGTAGTATTATTAACAGTTTATTAGTGAGGAAACTAAGGGTTAGAGTGGTTAAATCTCTTGCCCAAGATTACACAATTAGTATGTGGTGGCATAAGGAACTGAACCCATGTTTCTGACTTGAAAGTACATTTAACCATAACACTACACTGAAGATAAAACTTTCATGAGATACAAATGTCATCTTCCTCATAAGTTCTTAAGCTTCCAAATTTTGATAACATGAATTATAATCAGAATAAAATCCAATCTGTAATTTCTCTGGTAACAGAATTTTCTTTTCACAGCTTCAATTATACCAATAGAGAAGAGTTTATCCTGGCATGTCCATGGGTGCTTTTATAATGTGATAATCCTTAAATGTTAAAAATGTTCACACTGCTTACAGGTTGTTCGGTCAAACCTATGTTAAGGAAAGTAAAAGTGAAAAAAGTATCACAAAGATAATCTCCTTTCAGCATATCGCTATTGGGTATGACAGCCCAGAACTTCTCACCAATTACGTTATTTTCAGATTAAAGAGATTATTTTATCCAACAGTCTGTTAGTTAATCTGCTTTAAACATTTAGCCACCATGAGTAACAAACTACCATGTTTAGAAAAGAATGGCCAGTGGGCTTCCCTGGTGGCGCAGTGGTTGAGAGTCCGCCTGCTGATGCAGGGGACACGGGTTTGTGCCCCGGCCTGGGAAGATCCCACATGCCGCGGAGCGGCTGGACCCGTGAGCCATGGCCGCTGAGCCTGCACGTTCGGAGCCTGTGTTCCGCAACGGAAGAGGCCACAACAGTGAGAGGCCCACGTACCGCAAAAGAAAAAAAAAGAAAAAAGAAGAGAATAGCCAGTGAACAGGTTAACAAATACCAGCGTTAGAGAAAACAGGATCTTCCACGTAGCCTTATATTTGAACACCTAAAATTAGAGCCATTAGCTGACTCACCACAGCTTGTTCAAATAGCTCTCTCAGCTTCTGTTCCGATTCTCCAGATACTCCAGATACAACCTCTGTAGCAGCTACTTTCAATATTGGAAGGTCAAGTTCCTATGCACAGATATATAAAAGAATGACCAAATTGTCAAATTTTCACTTCCCTACTTTTTCCTCACTCAGTCCCTCTCTCAAAATTACATTTTTTAAATGACCAATTTTCTGAGGAACCTCATCTTGTGTTGGTCCAATGAAAAACATTACCTAAAAATCTAAAATTTAATCCAAACACTTTGACTGGATACCTTTTATTTTTGATGATAGAGAAATGGTTTATTCTTTTTTTTTTTTACAATGGTGCGTTAGTTTCTGCTTTATAACAAAGTGAATCAGTTATACATATACATATGTTCCCATATCTCTTCCCTCTTGCGTCTCCCTCCCTCCCACCCTCCCTATCCCACCCCTCCAGGTGGTCACAAAGCACCGAGATGATATCCCTGTGCTATACGGCTGCTTCCCACTAGCTATCTACCTTATGTTTGGTAGTGTATATACGTCCATGCCTCTCTCTCGCTTTGTCACAGCTTACCCTTCCTCCTCCCCATATCCTCAAGTCCATTCTCTAGTAGGTCTGTGTCTTTATTCCTGTCTTACCCCTAGGTTCTTCATGACATTTTTTTTTCTTAAATTCCATATATATGTGTTAGCATACAGTATTTGTCTTTCTCTTTCTGACTTACTTCACTCTGTATGACAGACTCTAGGTCTATCCACCTCATTACAAATAGCTCAATTTCGTTTCTTTTTATGGCTGAGTAATATTCCATTGTATATATGTGCCACATCTTCTTTATGATTGGATACCTTCTACTTGTTTTTACTCTGTAGATACCACTATAAAACTGTTATTATCTCTTCTGAATAAAGGATCTTGAATCTTAAGAAATATGTTTGCCCCCACTTAGAGCTGAGCCAAAACAACTTCATCTGTTATTTATCTGCTGGAAAGGAAATAGCAGGGGGGTGTGACACAGTGGTCTCCCACACACCCCACCAGCGTTTCTCCCTCCCTGAACCCACAGAAATAGCCAGTTACTAGTCAGAGGAGGCAGGTTCTTAAAGTAAAGGAAGAGAAACTACCACTGTCCCACCAATACAAATGGCAGCAACCCTGCCTAACCCCTACTATTCTTCTGGCTATCTTGAAATTTCACTTCCTCAATGATATTCTCTTTGATCCTAACTCTTAACTTGGCTTAAGACAACATACCAACAACATACCACATAGCATTCTGCACTTCTGTCTCCCACTCACTCACTGTAATTGTAATCATGAGCAACATTTATTTGTGTGAAAGACTGTTTAACGTCTGTCTCTCATATTTGATCAAAAAACTCCTTAAAGATAACAACCGAGTTTGTTTTACTTATCACTCTATTTCAATGTCCGGCATGCAGCAGTCACACAAAAGATTTATTCAGTAAATGAATAAATGAGGCAAACCAATCAAGTTCTCCTATAAAAATAATTTGCTTTCATAGAGCACTATCTGTTAATGATTGGCATAGTATGCTATTCTTCAAACTGAAGTTACTTGGACATTTTGCATTTTACCATCCAACACAGTTTCCAAGAAATCTGATGGGACTAAAATTAAGATTGCTTTTTATTTTGCCAAGTGAGTACCTATTATCACCATTTTAGAAAAGATATTTTAACACTAAAAAGGATAAAAACATGACTCTGAATGGAAATTCTGAATATTTAGTTCTATGGACAATACAATCTTCAGTTTTCTTATTTTACTGCTCTTGAGAACCACTGGCTTAAAGAGAAAGAGAAGTGACTAAAATGTAAACTATGTGGTTAAAAAAAGAGTTGTTTATACAGCTGTATTATTTTGCTTCCCACCCAACCCCTGCCATATAAATAATTGGATACGTTAAAACAGCATCTCACACATAGCAGCATGAAAAGAGATAAAAAAATGAAGAAAGGATCAGCCCTCCTGAGAATATGCCAAGTGTGGTTCAAGGTGACCAAAGAGAAAAAATAAAAACAAGTAACAACAAAAATTACAAAAGCAAACAAGTGTCAGCAAACCTCACCCCAGCAATTGCATGTGCAAGCAACGTCTTCCCACAGCCGGGTGGTCCATGAAGAAGAACTCCGCGCGGGGGTATGACGCCCAGGTGGTGGTACACCTCTGGGTGACGCATGTGTATGAGCATCTTGCAGACCTCCTGTTAGGGAATAAACAGGAACGGTGATCTTCACAGCCCCAAAGAGAAAGGATCAATGTGGAATGAAAGGACCTGTTCTTTGGAGCAGCAAAGTACAGCAGACAGAGAACAGGCGTTAGGCTTACACCTGAGACTGAATCCCAGCTCTAGTACCTGTCCTGTGACTTTAGCAATACCCTCTCTGAGCTTCCATTTCCTAAGCTGTAATAATATCTACCTTGCAACTACAATGAATAGTAACTAGATTGTAACTGAAACAAACACCAAAAAATAGTAACTTTTACAACTGTTAAAGTAATACTCCTTATAAAGCATGTATCTTATGTACACTATAATTAAAATGGTGAAAAAAGTTGAAGACATGTTTCTTTTATCCCTCACTACCCTGCAGAGTACAGCCAGGCTTGCCCTTCTCACCTTCCTGGCTTCCTTTTCTATACTCAGTTCCTATTAGATAAAAAGAGAAAGGCTTTGTTTGAATAACTGATTGGCCATATCCATCTAAGGCAGAAATTCTGAATTTGAACTAACTTTTAATGTCGTATCATTGCCTCCAACATCTTCAAACTTCACCTTGGAGATCTGCAATTCTAGCCCTCTGGCTTTAGCTGGTAAACAAAAAAGGAGGTGAAAAGATTAGTGATTCAGTAGCAAATGAGAACTATATTGAATAATCTTTATGTAAACAATTCTAGTAAATGTCTCTGCACACAGAAGGTCCCCCATGCAAAATAGCTTGGAATCATGATGCCTCTCTCAGAGCAAACACAGCTGCCGCCACCCACAAGACTGGCGTCTCACCTTTCTTTTGCAGGACAGCCTCTATTTCTCCATCTACTTCCTGAAGATCTTCTTTCTTCCTTTTGCCTCTTTTGCTGTTTAGCCTACCTTTTCTTTTTTTATTACTCTCCAGAAGAGAAGAATCTTTTGAATTCTGCGGGTGGGGTGGGGGGGAGAAGGAAATTTAAATGTGCCATGCTTGGAATTATAATGCCAATATATTTTTTTAAAAGATGGGCATTATTAAAAAAATCATTCCTGCCCTAGCACTTTCACCTGTTAGCTATTCCCAACCTATTTGCTTAAGGCTGATCTCTGCTGGGGATGTCCTTTTCCATAGCCTTAATTCTCATTTTATATCCTAACATTTGAAAACCTCCTTTCCTGATTCTTCTAATTAGAATTAATCTCTTCTTCACACTCAGAACACTAAATTTGCAATTGTAGTACAGCCTACCACAGTCGGCCTTGTATTTGAGTGACTCACCTGTCTATGTCTCCGTCACTGAATTGTGTGCTTCTGGAGTTGAAGTTAAGACACTAACGTTCATCTTTTATTTCTCACTGAGCCTTTTACACAGTTGGTGTTCATTTGATGTCTGATCAATCACTAAATTAAATATGATGACAGAGCTTCTCTGACAGCCATAAAACAGTATAATTCAACATAAGGGTCAAGTTTTTCCCTTGACCTTGCCAACGATAATAATGTTCTTTAGAGACAAATGACTAAAGTAAATAGATTTGGAAAAGGCCCACTAATAATTCAAAAGGGGAGGGGAGAGGTTTTGCCAAATCAAAGGGCTTGGTGCTTGAAAACCACTTAGAGCAGCATCATCCAACAGAAATATAATACCATCCACATATGTAATTTTAAATATTCTAGTAGCCACATTTAAAAAAGGAAAAAAGAAACAAGGGAAAATAATTTTGGGGGGAAATTAATAATCTATTTTATTTAACCAAATATATTCAAAACATTATTTCAACATATAGTCAGTATAAAAATTGAGATGTTTTACATTGTTTTTGTAAAACATTGTAGTAAGTCGTCAAAGTCCAATGGATACTTCATGCTTACTGCACATCTCAAGTCAGACACTAAATTTTCATGGGAAATACTTTGTATTTAGATTTTATAAAATTTACAGCTGAAAAAGTAGAAGTTATTCTAAGTATACTTAGAAGTTTTCTAATAACTGAACTATTAGTTTTTAAATTTAAATTAAAAACTCAGTTCCTCATTTGCACTAACCGCATTTCAAAGGCTCAACAGTCACATGTAGCTAATATCTCCCACACTGGACAGCAAGCCCCAGAGCACAGACAGCCACTCTACCGGGAGACAGATTACCTTAAACCCCCTCTTTGCCATGCATTAAAAGAATCAGGTAGGAATGATGTCCAGGGGACTTCCCTGGTGGTCCAGTGGGTAAGACTCCACACTCCCAGTGCAGGGAGCCCGGGTTCAATCCCTGGTCGGGGAACTAGATCCCGCACACATGCCACAACTAAGAGGCTGCATGCCGCAACTAAGAAGTCCGCATGCCACAACTAAAGATCCCACATACTGTAACTAAGACCCGGTGCAGCCAAAATAAATAAATTTAAAAAAAAAGAATTATGTCCAATTATGCTAGCTTTGTGATAATCCATCAAGCTTTACTTTTCTTTATATATGGTATATTTCAATTTAAAAAGATTAAAAAAAGTGTCTACTTATTTTGTCCATTTTCATAGTGTATCCATTTATGTCATTAATCCCTCAAGGGATTAATAAGTAATTTTTTAAGTACTTTAAAAAAAAAGAAATAAAGCAGGGTTAGGAAACAGAGTATCCAATGATGTGCTAGTTTACATGTCAGGGAAGGCCTTTCTGCGAAGATTACATGTGAAAAGAGATGTGAAGAAATGATGGAGTGAGCCACAGGAATCTCAGGAAAGATGTTCTAAACAGAAAGTACAAGTATGAATGCCCCAAGTGAGAGAAGGTTTGGTATATTCTTTCTTTTTTTAAAAATAAATAAATAAATTTATTTATTTATTTATGGCCGCGTTGGGTCTCTGTCGCCGTGCGCGGGCTTTCTCTAGCTGTGGCAAGCGGGGGCTACTCTTTGTTGTGGGCTTCTCTTGCTGCAGAGCACAGGCTCTAGGCACACGGGCTTCAGTAGTTGTGGCTTGTGGGCTCTAGAGCACAAGCTCAGTAGTTGTGGCACACGGGCTTAGCTGCTCCGTGGCATGTGGGATCTTCCCGGAGCAGGGCTCAAACCCGTGTCCCCTGCATTGGCAGGCGGATTCTTAACCACTGCGCCACCAGGGAAGTCCCCTGGTTGG
Source organism: Delphinapterus leucas (assembly GCF_059928025.1). Taxonomy (NCBI): domain Eukaryota; kingdom Metazoa; phylum Chordata; class Mammalia; order Artiodactyla; family Monodontidae; genus Delphinapterus; species Delphinapterus leucas. Next base: position 27,777,793 of record NC_143129.1, read on the forward strand.
TATATTCTAGAAACAGCCCAGCTGTGGCTGAAGCAACGCTGGGAGGTGGGGGAGGAGGGCAGCAGGGCAGCCAAATCATACAGGGCTTTCCTGGCAACTGCAAGATCTCTGACCGTAGAATGAATGAAGCCACTGGAGAGTTTTTAATAAAAGAATGACAATGATCGGACTTAACTTGTAAAAAAGTTATCTCTGTGTGAAGAATAAACTAGGGGAACAAGAATGGAAGCAGACTCCAGTTGGAAGGTTATTTCAATAGTTAAGGAAAGAAAGAGTAGAGGCTTGGACTAGGATGAAAATGATGACGGTAGTGGGAAGTGATCAAATTCTACATGTATCTCAAAGTTCCTAAGTCTTTTACAAAACAAAAGAATCTGCCTGATATTACGTTTAATGAAAAGGGTGTAATGTGCTCCAACTACGTGGGGCTAAAATTCCACTATAAAAATACCTCTATCTCAGAGATCGGCTTCTTATCATTACTTTTCTCATCTGATAGGTCTGAGAAAAAACTGTCTTTCTTCCCACCCGGGGTTTTGTCAATAAACCATCCTCCTTCAGAACCTCTGGCAGGGGTCTTCAAAGGAATGGAGCCTGTTTTGGAAGTTATCCGTGGTGTTGAAATCGTGGTTTCTCTTCGCTCCATGTCAGGAGTGCTTGAAACAGAATCAGGATTTCCTTTCCGATATAAGGAGAGCAGGGAACTGTTCATCTGATTTGCTGACTGTAGGAACATGATTTTAGCATAAATTACTCAATAGGCACTCATGAAAGTTTGATTACCTATATTAAGAAGCTTTCTACTTTTTCCTCTCAACACCTCTTCTCAAAACAACTACAGTCAGAAAATACAGGTGTTTACAATAGGATAATTCACAAACATTTACTATTCAAAAAGATATACCCCCTCCACTCCAAGTTAATGTACAAATTCATAATTAGCAGTTAAATAAAACCAAATAAGAATGGTTGTTTTTAAAAAATATAATAGAATGAAATATAATGAAAATGAGTTGGATCAAATATCAATTCAAAACTGGATCAAATATAACAGTATCATCATGACTTAGTCAATAAATTCAAAAGCTTAATTATCAATGGAAAAAAAAAGAAAATTATAAATAATTTCACATATTATTCCCATACTTCCCTTTAATCCAAGCCTATTTATTGGCAATGCCAGCTCTTTGGCAGAAAAGGTATTCTTTCCTCCATTTTTACTATTAATTGCCTGTCCTTTTCTTGTCTGCCCATATTTCTGGCCATTCTCTTCCCTTCTGTCCACTATATAATAGGCTATACACACAAATACTGGAAGGATGGCCAATCCAAGGGTTCATCAAGGCTGTACACAGAAATATTCAATTATTTACTGGTGAAGATGTTCAAAGTCTCTTATTCTATTCCTTATTGATCTTTTCTAAGAAGGATTCATAATGATTTTTTAAAAATCAAAGTTGGTCCATTAAATATCTGACTTACCTGTGGATCTGGGTAATCTTCCATATTTGAATCATCATCAGAATAGCTTTCATTATACCTCAGTAAAAAGAAGAAAAGAAACATTGTAAAGGCTTTTCTCCCACATCCCCAAAAAATTACTTCCCAAAACAAGAAAATATACTGAGGCAAAATACTATGGTAGTGAGAGTCCAGGCTTTGGAATTAGAGAAATCTGGATTCAAAATCCAGCTTTACTAGCTTCCAGCTTCTAGAAGTTACTAGCTTCTACTTAACCTCTCTGAGCCTCAGCTTCCTTATCTATAAAATGGAGATAATAAATAATGTCTATCTCACTGGCTTAACAGAGGATTAAATGAAAGCTTGCAAAGTCCTTAGCACATAGTAAACGCTTAATAAATTGTGGTTATCTTTATTCTAGCAAAGTGACATACAAATTCCCATCAGATCCAAGGGTCTCATTTAGGAAAGTGAGATGCCAGTAGAAGAAATATTCCAGCAAGCCATGATAAAGCAGTTTGAGCAACAAATTCAACAGGACCAAGCCATGTAACCAAATGCAACTTCTCCAAGTCCATTCATGAGAAATGAAGGTACAAAGAGTTTTTCATATAATACGGCCAAAAACAACTATAAATCCTAGTAACTACAAACTGAAGTTGCAATCTCAGTTCATTATAACAGACAGCTGATATCTAATAGCTTCAAGTAACTACAGGACTCTGTTACCATTTAATATAGTTTCTTTAGAAAATAAACAAGAAATGGACCTTTCCTAAGTAAAAAGATTTATATAAATTCTATGCCCACCTTTATAATTAAGACATGAATTCTTTTGTTATTCATTAAATTCAATTAGTATAATCTGGGGCATTTCTAATCAAGTTAAAAAAGGTGGATTATTCAAATACTTGGAAAAAAAATGTTTTGCTCTACAATTCATGCCCTACAAATAAAATTAATTATAAGTTAACAAAATTAATTATAAAGAGTTAAATGAAATACCATAAAGACACAAGAAAAATGTATAATTATTCTATACACTCTTGTGACAGAGGTCTTTCTAAGTACATCAGCATAAACAAACCATAAAGAAATAGGTAGAAAGACTTGACTAGGTAAAGATGCAAAACTCCTCTAATTAAAAGATGCCATAAACAAAAATAAAAGGCAAATGGCAAACTGTGACAAGCATTTGTAATACATATAAAAAGAGGTGCTATTTTATACAAAGAGCTCTGACAACTAATAAGGAAAATTCAAATAGCTCTCAGATGAGAGATAAAACCCATAAACAAGAAATTCACAAAGGAAACATGAAAAAACTTAACCTCATTAGTTTTCAAAAAATTACAAATAAAAATAATACAATCAATTTTTTTGCCCATAAAACTGGCAAAAATCGGGACTTCCCTGGTGGTACAGTGGATAAGACTTCACGCTCCCAATGCAGGGGGCTCAGGTTTGATCCCTGGTCTGGGAAGATCCCACATGCTGTGGAGCAACTAAGCCCCTGCGCCACAACTACTGAGCCCGCGTGCCACAACTACTGAAGCCTGTGCCTAGAGCCCATGCTCCGCAATAAGAGAAGCCACCGCAAAGAGAAGCACGCGCACCACGACGGAGAGTAGGCCCTGCCTGCCGCAACTAGAGAAAGCCCACGCACAGCAATGAAGACCCAATGCAGCCAAAAAATAAATAAATAAAATTTTTTAAAAAAATTTAAATATATAAAAAGAATACTATATTAGAACCAAGTAGGGTTTATCCCAAGAAGGCAAGACTGGCTTAACACTCAAAAATCAATGTAATTCACCAAATTAATAAGGGGAGAAAGCCAATAATAAAATCTTTCAATACCTGCATAAAAAGCATTAGACAAATGTTATACCCATTCATGATAAAAACTCTGAGCAAACTAGGAATATTAGGAAATTTTCTCAATCCGATAAAGGGTACCTATTTAAAAAACCTACAGCCAACATTATACTTACAGACTATCTAAAGTCAAAAACTGACCATACCAAATGTTGGTAATATGTGGAACTAGTGGAACTCTCACATACTGCTGATATAAAGGTAAAATGGCACAAACACTTTGGAAACAGTCTGGCAGTTTCTTATAAAGTTAAATATGCAGTTACCAGGTGACTCAGCTATTCCACTCTCAGGTATTTACGAAGGGAAATGAAAACACTTTCCACACAAATTCCTGGACATAAGTTATCACAGTAGCTTTATCTGTAATAACCAAAAAGTAGAAACAACCCAACTGTCCAACAGCAGGTAGACGGGTAAAAAAATAGTGGCATATACATACATACAGAGCAATAAAAAGCAATGAAATACTGATACACACAACATTGATAAACCTCAAAATCATTATCCTGAAAGAATCCAAATTTTTAAAGTACATACTCTATGATTCCATTTATATAAAATTCTAGAAAATGTAAACATATAGTGACAGAAAGCAAATCAACGGCTGTCTCGGAACAGGGATGCAAGGAGAAACAAATTGCAAGTGGGCAAAAAAAACCTGTGAGGCTGGATATGTTCAGTAACTTGCTTATGGTGATGGTTTAATGAGTATATACACATGTCAAAACCCAACAAATTGTACATTTTAAAAATGTACAGCTTAGGACTTCCCTGGTGGTGCAGTGGTTAAGAATCCGCCTGCCAATGCAGGGGACACGGGTTCGAGGCCTCGTCTGGGAAGATCCCACATGCCTCGGAGCAACTAAGCCCGTGTGCCACAACTACTGAGCCTGCGCCCTAGAGCCCGCGAGCCACAACTACTGAAGCTCACGTGCCTACAGCCCGTGCTCCGCAACAAGAGAAGCCACCGCAATGAGAAGCCCGCGCACCACAACAAAGAGTAGTCCTGCTTGCTGCAACTAGAGAAAGCCCACGCACAGCAACCAAGACCCAGCGTAGCGAAAAATAAATAGGTTAATTTAAAAAAAAAGAGTAAAGGAACTTAAAAAAAAAAGTACAGCTTACTGTATGTCAATTTTACTGCAACATAGTCATAAAAAACTCAACAACATCACTTCTTTTTTTTTTGCAGTACGCAGGCCTCTCACCGTCACGGCCTCTCCCGTTGCGGAGCAACAGGCTCCGGACGCACAGGCCCAGCAGCCATGGCTCACGGGCCCAGCCGCTCCGCGGCACGTGGGATCCTCCCGGACCGGGGCACGAACCCATGTCCCCTGCATCGGCAGGCGGACCCCCAACCACTGCACCACCAGGGAAGCCCCAACAATATTACTTCTTAAACACAAAATTAATTGGCACCTTTTTATGTACGTGGCATTGTATCAGGGCAGAGAAAAAGAGAGCTAATGAGACAGTTCTGTTAGTAACGCAAACACGTAAACAAACACTCTCAATATAATATGATAGACATGCTACACTATATAACTAGGAGTTAAGGAAATGCTGAGAAAGGAGGAGTCCAAAAAGGCATGAAAAAGCAATAACATAGCCTTTTGAAAGCTGACTCCTGCAGAAACTAACACACCATTGTAAAGCAATTATACTCCGATAAAGATGTTATAACCCCCCCACCCCAAAAAAGCAAGCTAACTCTTGAAGGCTGAATGAAAGTTCAAAAAGGGGTAATGAACACTCCAGCTACAGAAAACCACCCACACAAAGGCACAAAGAAAGAAGCTGACCTCTCTGGGGAACAGTGAGCATTCAGTGGTCTGAGGTAAAAGTCTGGACAGGTAAGTATTATGCTGGGCCTCACTGGCAATGAAGAGCCACTGAAGTTTTACAAGTAGGAATGTAACATGATCAGGTTCATGTTTTAGGAAAAATGTCTCCGTTCTATAATCCTTACTCATTATCCTCTTCACCGTGTCTTGCTCTTTTAGCCAGATGTTCATCTTCTAATTCTGGTAGATCCTTAAGTTCCTTCTCACTACTAATTATGCTAAATACTGAAACGAAAAGAAAAATGCCATGAGCTAAAACAATTCTTTCTATGACTTTATTAATAATGCAGCTCTAACACTAAAAGACTCACCTTTTTCTACCTGAATCCTAAAAGCATTTCTTTTTCTTCGACCATAGTCTATACTGAAAAACATAACCAGAAGTTTAGTACAGTGGTCTCCACCAATATTTTCCCATTAAGCTCAATCTAAATTGAGAACATAAATTTGCATGAATATATAATTATGTCACTGTATTCACACTGACCATAAACCTATTTTCAAACAACTTCTGAGTTTATATTTTTACAACTGTAATTTTTCTAGATTAGAAATAGGGTTATAGCAGCAGCAACATTGCCAGCTTGTACTGAAGAAGACAGAGAAGGGATGAAATGAAGGAAGGCCATTGGACTTCTTGGATTCCACAGGGCAGGCCAAAAGAGGAATGCAGCTGCCAACACATTTATCCTTCAAAAAAAGGAAAGAATGACTACAAAGGAGGCTCCGAAGGTGTCAGGGTTGCCACTGATACCATGCGCCCAGACGACACAGGTCCAGGGAGAGGCACAGTCTCCCACTCGGTTCCAAATGGCAGGGCAGTCATCCCAGTGAGCCCACAGGACAGAGTACTGAGTCAAAGAGGATTATTCTTAAAGTTTAGTGGAATTTCCCCTGCTAGGTTTCGGACTTCCTTGAGACCATGACCCCTTTCTTCTTCCCAATTTCCCCGCTCTGGAATGAGAATGTCTATCGTATGCCTGTCCCATCATCATATTTTGGGAACAGATAACTTGTTGCCTGACTTCACAAGTTCACAGCTGGAGAGGAATTTCGCCTCAGGAGGAATCATACTTCCAGTCACACTCATACCTGAGTTAGATGATATTCAGATGAGACTGTGGATTTAGAGTTGATGTTGAAATTGGTTAAGACTTCCAGGGCCGCTGGGATGGAGGGAGTATATGTGCAAACAATAAAGACATGAATGTGGGGGGCAAGAGGGCAGAGTGTTATGGGCTGAACTGTGTCCCTCCAAAATTCATATGTTTTAAGTCCTAACCCCCAACACCTCAGGATGTGACTGCATTCAGAGACATGGCCTTTAAGAGGTAAATAAGGTAAAATGAAGTCATATGGGTGGGCCCTAATCCAACATGACTGGTGTCTTTATAAGAATAAGAGATTAGGATACAGACACACACAGAGGAAAGACCATGTAAAGACACAGGGAGAAGACAGCCATCTGAATTTAGGCAGGATGTAAACTTTAAAAATGGTAGGAAAGAAAAGCAAGAATCTGGAGACTACATTTCTTTACCTGTACATTCTTTGTAAATCGGATGCTAAGACTCCAGTGTCCACATACTTGCCACATCGGTTACTGGTGAGGTACTAAAACAGAAAACATGATAAATACAAGACAATAGTTCAAACTCAGCGACTTTAATCGACAAGTAAGCGACTGAGCTACTCAAACATGTCATATGTTAATGTAAGCTCTCCATTAATAAAGTATACTGGAAATATAAATAAAAATCACCAAATAATTATCAAATATGAATCAAAGAATTTAATTAACATTATTAATCACTATGACAACACAACAATAATAACTAGGATAGCTATAAGGCAGTAAGTAGGTGAGGGCTTCTTATACCCTAGGTTCCCAAATATACCAGAACAAAACACTCAACTTGTGAGAGCACCGAGGGATAATTTAAATTTGAGGGATCACAGTAATATTCGGTATCTGTCCAACAGTGCAGGAACTACAGTTGCCCCTTGAACAGCACGGGTTTGAACTGCACCAGTCCACTTACAGCAGATTTTTTTTAATAAATACGTATTACAGTACTGGGTGACCCAGGGCTGGTTGAATATGTCAACACAGAACCACACATGGAGGGCCAACTGTACACTTATACACAGATTTTCAACTGAGTAGGGGTGGGGGGAGGTGGTCAGCACCACACCCCCGGATTGTTCCAGGGTCCACTGTACCAGCCTGACACAATTCACAGCTGCAATATTAAATCACCTTTTGATGATGTTATATCTTTGCAAAACTGGCTTTTTAAGCATTTGCTGTAATAAAAATCAAAGTGGCCGTGCTCCGCAACAAGAGAAGCCACCGCAATGAGAAGCCCGCGCACCGCAACGAAGAGTGGCCCCCGCTCGCCGCAACTAGAGAAAGCCATGCACAGCAACGAACACCCGATGCGGCCAAAAGTAAATAAATAAATTAATTAATTAATTTTAAAAAAGAAAAGAAAAAATCAAGGTGGAACACGAAATGAGAGGAACAGTGTCAATCTGATCCGAAGGTATGAGAAGTTGTGCTGTGCCCAATGGACTCACAAATCCCACTAGTAAATAAGTGTGGTTATTTTAAGAATGAAATACAAATGCATTAACTTTCCTTGCACTTTTTGTATTATTTGTTCAAAAAGCTAATAAGTTATTTGGACTAAATAGTTATTAAGTTGCTTGAACCTAACTACTTAATAAACAAACCCATTAGGTATTACTTTGGGCCTAGGAGCATCGTGAAAAAAATTACTAAGAAACTAAGGGCCTGGTAAACCTGTTCTAGGGGCCTTTTACACATTATCTCTTTTAGTACTCACAATGCTATGAGGTAGATATCAATCCCCCCATCTTATAGGAGGCTTTAAAAGGTTAGTTACTTGCTCACCAGCACATAAGTTACACGGCCAGATTTCAAACCTGGAATGTCTAACCATCAACTCTCAAGTTGCACTACTTGCTAGTTATCCAGTCTAGGTTCCCCATTTCATACAGCAATTTCTTCTCAAGGATCCCTAACACATAAGAACAGTCTCTGCATAAATGCCTCCAATGACAAGAGACTAGGTATCCACAGCTGGACCATTCTTGTTAATCTACCCCTTCTCTGAACTTCTATAACATGCTGTCATTTACCACAGTTAATCTTGAATTATACATATACATGTATATCTCATACCCACTGCAAACCAAAACGCAACAGAACTAAAACCACTTTAATCTGCTAAGTCTTAGAGTAATTTGTTATACAGCAATAGGTAACTAATATGCTAGTTAAAAGGAGGCAAGTGTACTGCTTGTGTACTGCTTGTGTACTACTGCTAAGTGAAACAAGCAGGCAGCAGAACAGATGCAGATGAGCCCATGTGTGTGATTAAAAAAAATTAATACATCTATAAGTGCATATATGCATACAAAATTTTAAGAAAGATACAACAGAAATTCTCCCTGATTACCTGTGGAGAAATGGAGTGGAGATGAAAGGAATTCTTTCTTTTCATTTTATACCCTCCCTCTTATGGTTTTATTTTAAACCATAAGAACCTACTACTTTTATAATGAACCAAAGTAAAAGCAAGAGAGGAAAACTGCTAATGTTAAATGCTGAAGAGCAGTCAAGTGTGGCAAGGACTGAGAAGAGGCCACTGGATTTAGCCATTAGGAGTCACTGCTCAGAGACCTGAATAAAGTGAAGGAGCAAGTTGTGCAAACATCCAGCGGAAGAGTAATTGAGACGGAGTGAACTACAACAGCGAAAGTCCTGTGCTTGGCATGTTTGAGAAGGTCCGCGTATGTAAGACAATGTAATCAAGGGAGAGATCAAAAGGGACAAAAAGGTAGATGGGGCCAAAGTACATAGGGCTGTTTCAGATGGATTTTACTCCAAACGTCTGAACGTCCACCGCAGGGTTTTGGGCAGGGCCCTGGCAAACTCCAATTTTCCCTCTAAAAGGATCTTCCTGGCTGCTCTGTGGGGAACAGACTTTAAGTAAAACCAGAATCAGAGAGATCAATTAGGAAGCTACTGCAATACTCTAATAGGGAGTGTGGTATGGACTAGCATGTTGGAGGAGATGGTAAAAAGTGGTCAGGTTTGAAGTATATTTTGAAGGTAAAGCCAAATAGGTTGCTGATTAATTGGTTACAGGAAGCAAAAGTCAGAATGAGTCTTAAGGTTTTTGGCCTTAACAAATGGATGTTATTTACTGAGACAAAGAACACTAAGAAAGGACAGGTTTGGAGGAGAATATCAAAAGTTTAGTTTGGATACGTTAAGTTGAAATATCTATCAGACACTCGAGAGGAGATGTTGAGTAGGCAGCTAGACGTATCAATCTGGAATTCAAGATAAAATCTGCATTGGATTATAATATAAATTTAGAAGTCATGAATGTGTAAATAGTATTTAAAGGTACTAGACTGCATGAGATCACCTAGAAGTGTGGATGGATAAGAGAGAAGTACGAGGATAACGAAAGAGAAGATAAGAGCACAGGTGCTCAAAGGCACTTCCTACAGATGGTAGGAAGAGACAGATCCAAAAAGGAGACTGTACAGTGGCCGGAAAAGTAAAAGAGACAGAAGGAGAGTATATAGCTCTTAAAGTATCTGTCTCTCTTTCTAACTAAGATTGCGTGCTGACTATACCATTCCAAGACATTTACCACACAATGCATTCCACTGGTGATTATGAAAATGAAAAAAAAAACCATAGGTAAAGTGCCCATTATAAAGTCAGATCCAGAGTACCTGTTTTTACTGTGTCCCAACCTGACCCCAAATTTCCTGAGAATGGAAATTAACGTATTCTTCATGGCCCCCAAAAGCGCTTCGCCCACACGGGCTTTCGAAGAATGTTTCCGTCCCTACTTCACAAGACAGATTTAAACTCAAAAGCCATCTGCACTCTCCTTGCTGATCTGCACTGAGGTCAAGCAGATTCGGGCTGGGCCCCATCAAGCCGCAGCCTCCCACGGCCTCGGGCTGCTCCGTGAAACCCCGACCCACAGTGAGAAGGGAAGGCCTCGAACCGCTCGCAAAGAAGCGGAGTTGTCAACAGCCCCACGCCCGCACCCAGACTAGAGCAGGCGGCTAATCGGGTTCGAGCTGGGAGCCCCCCGAGAAGGGGCCTGCGGTGACCCTGGGCACCGAACGCGGACCACTGTAAGGCCTGGCCGTTCGGGATACACACCTGGACGACGCGCTGCTTCAGCTTATTATCCACAAACCTCGCGGGCCTGGGCTTCATAGCTTCTGCTTCCGTCGCCGCAGCCTGGGCTTCACGTGAACCGAGGGCCTCCCCGAGGCTGCCCGCGGCGAACGCCGGGCCGGCTTCCCCCAGAAATGCTCCCCAAGCCGGCCTAGCCCGTGCCGTTCCCCTCAGGAGTTTTGTATGAGTGAGGAAAAAAAACTACCGAAAACACACGGAGAAGACTTGAAAGCAGTAGGGAGTTTCTAGGAGTCTTATCTTACAGGCTTGTCCGAGAGGCCCTGGAAGACAAGGACCCGTTTGAACACGCTCAACTTTATTGTTCCCAACTGTGAGGTGAAGCGCATAGGCGGCTGCGGGGAGGTTAGTGCGGGCTCCTGGCCCCACGCATCTGTTTGTAGCCGGTTTCGGTTGTCAGATTCTAGGCGTTCCAGGCGCACCGTTTGCGAATGTAAAGTTAATCTTGACTTAGAATCTTAACAAAACAAAAACTAGATACTTGGGACGATTAGATCAGGATAAAAACACACCGCCACCCTGCTTTCTTTCCCACCCAGTGACGCGCATTACTGAGACCCGACAAAGGGGCTTGGTGTCAAAAGAGAAGGAAAGATTAGCTTACGCAGATAACCAAACCATCTATTACATTTGGAAATCCCTTGCTATTATGGTATTTTCGACAGATAATTCATTGAGCACATCCAGTGGCAGACTCCATCTTGGCTTAGAAACTGCCCAGAATTTTATTAAACGTATGTGTTTGCCCGCAAGAAGTTCATCTTGCAGCGAAGGAGACACAAATAAAGGAACCATTATCAAAAAATTTACTGGCTTTAGTTTCTGTTTGTTTGCTTGTTTTAATCGTGTTTTCAGTATTCTTATTTGAGGTCTTACTTGGCTTATGACAATATTAAGTGTGGCCTAAGTAGTGATGGAATTAAGAGAAGATGGTGAGATGTTGACAGTGTGGATAAAGCATGTTGCCTGCCATTTTAGTAAACAAAGGATATTGTGGCCATAAAGCCATCAGCCACTCTTGCTGCCCCCAGTGGTGCACCCTGAGAGGAATTCAGGATGGAGAAAAACAGGATACTGACCCTAGATAGTTAAGGTGCATATCAAAGGCATAATTTCAATAAGGCCAGACTCTTGCATCTTCCCGTACATAAAAAAGCACTAAAATCATTGACTTGAGGTGTCTGTTTTTTGTGATTAGCGGTAATCTTTTGATGTTCAACTAAAGGTTTTTGTTTCTTTTTTCAGCAAAACTTCCTATGCATCCTGGCTCCTCCCTTACCTCTTTGGATCACACAGCTATCGCAGAGGCTGGTTCCCAGGGGTATAGCCCTCAGTAAGTCTGCCAAATAAAACATAATCCTCAACTTTTAGGGTATGCATTTTTTCAGTCGACAACAGATAATCTTCTAGCCAGGGTACCACTGACTTACTTTCTGTTCAGAGTTTAGAGTATAACACTGTTCCTTTTAATGGTTGTTATCTGTACACTGGATGAAGTATAGATTCGCACTCTGATATTCAGAACATTGGGCAATGTGGCTCCAACTTCATTTCCTACTTCTTCACTATATAGGTACTCTGCTTTTAGCTAAGCAGCATTGCCTGCATTTATTCAGCCAATGAATATTTATTGAAGACCTACTATGTCACAGACACTGAGTACAGCTATGAAGAAACAGAAAAGATTCCTGCTTCTATGGGACTTATAGTTCTGTTGGAAGGTAATAATGATAAACAGATAAATAAATTATACACAGCACTTTGCTTTCACTGACATTTCCTCTTTTCTACAATGTCCTTCCTGGCCAGCCTATGAGTTTCAGCATCCTAGCTAACCATTCCCTTACAGCCTTTCCTGATGTTTCCTTTTATTAAAATCTCCACCCAGTGAAGCCTCCTTTCATTCATTCAACAAATATTTACTGAATACCTACCAGTATAAGTCCCTGCCCTGCCCTTGAGCCTTGTGGGGAAAAGCAAAATAATTGTAACTTTTATAATATTTTAAATTAGATTAAGTATTTACGTGCTTGATTAAACTTTAGTGAAGATTCCTTACAGCAAATAGCACACATATACTCGTTGCCCAGTAACTTTTTAAATGTAATTTTATTCTGTGCATACCAAATGTACCACATAGAATAAAACAGGCTAAAGGGCCCAGCAGCATTACAACATATACCAAGCAGCATAGTGTATTAGTCTATAATTTGTTGGAGAGTGTACCATTCTACACTTAGGGTCAGCTTCATGGATGTGTGATCTGTGCAGCCGCAAAGGGCTTTGTGCTCAGAAGGGCTCCACGCTTGGTTTAATGCTCTGCAGTTGCTATCTTGAAATTCTTAATACTGTTTGAACAAGTGGCCCCTTATTTTAATTTTGCATTGGGCCCTGAAAATTATGTAACTCATTTGGACCTTAAGTACTCTAGAATGCAAACTTGTTGAGGGCAAGCAGTGTGTTTTTCACCTATTTACTGCATCAGGTGCAGTAGGCGATAACTGAAAGTAAGTTAATACTAGGCATCAATAACTGTAGGCTAGAACATTTTCCATTGGAATTATTTCCAGTAATCATTGCCCTGAAGACAATTTTACCTTAATTCCAGTGTTTAGATTTTACAGTACCATACACCTAAACCAAAAACATTACCGAATAGTAACGTGAGTGCATATACATCTCAAGAACTTCCTGCAGTAATTGAATTGTCCTCCATTCTTTAATGGTGCAACCCCACCTAGTGGTAGTGGCACATTTCACCTTCTGTTCATCATACCTTTGCCCTCCCAAATTTTGTATCTCACTAGCAAACAGCCTCTTGTCTAATTGTGCTTCTTAATTAGGGTGATCTATGTCCTGATTTACTCAAGACAGTCCCGATTTTTGCCTCTTGATCAAGCACAATTATTAACAGTATTCCTTTTGTGGAAATAAATGAAAGTCACCCAAATGAGAACAGGCAAAGACTATTCAGAGCTTGCAATAAAAGCAAGGGAGTTGGCCACCATCACTTGCATTTTGGCAGAGACTCAAAGGCAGGTAAAGGATTGGGAAAGCTTTATAGCTGAAAAAGGGAAGGTTTCAGATATGCCCTGATTGACGACTGTTGGTATGGGGACGCTGTAGGAGGGCTAACTAAAAGCAGGGCATCCTATGTGACTAGTTAGGGGAGTATATTTGGCTTTCTCTGGTGAGTCCTAAGTTTGAAGCAGGGACGAAAATTAGAGAAGCTGTCAATGGAGTTCTGGACTCCATTTGGGGCCAATGCTACAGGGTTTATTGTTTGGCTTCCCGGATTGTTTGCTAGAGATATTGTTCCGACTTCCTACAAGTCCACCCTGTAGATAGCAGGCTGGCTTCCTGGTTTGGTACCTGCAGATAGTAGGTTGGTTTCCTGGACTGGTTGCTACAGATTATAAGTCAGAGTATTGTTTTGTTTTTTATTTTTTTTACAGGGTCTGGCCATTGTTTATTTGTATATTCAGTTTCTCATCTTTATCTCTCATAAGGGTTCCAGTTTGGACAATTAATTATATGGTCATCAATGTATAGTAGGAACATGGAGAAAAATGGTGAGAGTGTGCATGACCGAGGTTCCTTACCAAGGTTCAAAAAGGAGGTTGCCTGCTTGCTGGGAGCTGGAGACTGAGTCTGTATCCATGTTTCCTGAGGTTAAGAAAAAAAATTGTTGATTTGATTTATTTTGTAAAGGCCAATAATTCCGATTTCTAATCAAGTTTGTTCTCCTTTGAGATGAATGCCTCATTCATGTCTCTAATCTTGAATAGAATAAAAATAATATCTGAGCTGGCATTTTATGCATTCGATCTACAAATGTTTGTCTACTATATAGCAGTTACTATGCTAAAGTCAGTGATGATCATACAGTGATGATCAAACAGATATGGTCTGGGAACTTAATGTTCTAGTGAGAGGGTCAAGCGGTGAGCTGGCAAAACAATTAACATATAATTACAAAAATGACAAATAATGAGGATTTCATAGCCCTTGGAACTGTACCTTTTATATAGAAGGTTTTCAGTGAATGATTGCTAAGTAAATGAATGAAAATTGTGACATAAATAATCAGGGTACTGTGATAAAGAATAGCAAAAGCAGCCTACCTCAGTCTCAGTAGTTAGCAGAAGAATTTCTGAAAATGTGACATGTGAGAACCTTAAGGATAGCAGAACTGGTTGCTGAAAGAGAATTTCAGATAGAGAGAGTGTGCAAAGTCCCTAAAGCAGGAAAGATGTTGACCTGTTCTAGGAAGAGAAAGAGAGAAAATATACTTCTTTCTTGTTTAAATCACCAGTATTTGAGGTTTATGTCATTCACAACCAACATTAATTTGAGTGGATATGGGTAATTTGGAGGAATTTCAAAAGTTGAGTCTAAGATTAATGTGAAAGAACAAATGGTCAAGAAGAGCAAAAGATTCTTGAATAAGAATTCAATATCATTACTCTTTTTTTAAAAAAAACTCTATTGATGTATCTTTTATCTATAATAAAATGTGTCCATTTTAGTGTATTGTTCAATATTTTAAAAATTGAGGTAAAATTAACATAAAATTCACCATTTAAACTATATCACAGATAAAATTTAGTGGCTTTTAGTATATTTACAGTGTTGGGCCAGTATCATGAATATACAGTTCGAGAACATTTTCATCATCCCCAAAAGAAGCTCCATATACCTTAACCCATCACTCCCAGTTCCTCCCTTTCCCCAGCCCCTGGAAAACACTAAGCTACTTTTTTTTTTTTTAATTAAACTTGTTTATTTTATTTATTTATTTTGGCTGTGTTTGGTCTTCGTTGCTGTGCGCGGGCTTTCTCTAGATGTGGCGAGTGGGGGCTACTCTTCATTGCGGTGCGCGGGCTTCTCATTGCAGTGGCTTCTCTTCTTGCGGAGCACGGGCTCTAGGCGCACAGGCTTCAGTAGTTGTGGCACATGGGCTCAGTAGTTGTGGCGCACAGGCTCAGTAGTTGTGGCGCACGGGCTTAGTTGCTCTGCAGCGTGTGGGATCTTCCCGGACCAGGGCTTGAACCTGTGTCCCCTGCATTGGCAGGCGGATTCTTAACCACTACACCACCAGGGAAGCCCTGAGCTACTTTTTATCTCTATGGATTTGCCTATACAATATGTGACTTTTTGTGTCTGGCTTCTTTCACTCAGCATAGTTTCTTTCCAAGGTTTATCCAGGTTGTAGCATGTACTGGTACTTCATTCCTTTTTTTTTTTTTTCATTCCTTTTTGTGGTTGAATAAGATTTCATTGTATAGATATGTCACATTTTACTTATCAATTAATCAGTTGGTTGACATTTAGGATTATTTCATCTTTTTAGCTTGTAAGAATAATGCTGCTATGAGCATTTGTATACAAATTTTTCTTTGAATACCTGGTTTCAGTTTTTTTGGGTATATACCTAAGATTGGGATTGCTAGGTCATGTGGGCATTCAATGTTTATCTTTTTGAAAAACAACCAAACTGTTTTCCACAGGAGCTGCACTATTTTACATTCCCACCAGCAGTGTATGAAGGTTCCAGTTTCTCCATATCCTGCCCAAACCTTTTTTCTGTCTTTTTATTTTCTTAATTACAGCCATCCTAGTGGGTGTGAAATGATAATCTCATTGTGATTTTGATTTGCATTTCCCTAAAGTTAATTTCTTAATGGCTGCCCTGGAAAGTACAACTAAACATGTTAATTTATAACAATTTACTTTGAATAAACTTTGCTGCTACTATATATATAGCTTTGTCCCCCTCATTACCTTGTCACATGTTACATATTTATACATTGTGTGCCCATCAATAGCTTTATAATTATAGTTTTATGTAGTTGTATTTTAAATCATATAGGAAAGAAAGAAGAATTACAAACCAAAATTAAATTAATACCGACTTTTAAATTTACTTATGTAGTTACTTTTACTGGAATTCTTTATTTCCTCATATGGTTTCAAGTTAATGTCCTTCATTTCAGCCTAAAGGACTGACACCATTTACCTTTTTTGTAGGGCAGGTCTACTGGCAAAGAAATCTCTCAGTTTTTGTTTATCTGGGAATGTCTTTATTCTTGCTTCATTTAAAAACATTTTAAATTTCAGTAAAAAACGTGTAACAGAGTTTACCATCTTAACCATTTCTAAGTGTACATTTTAGTAGTGTTAGTCATATTAACATTGTTGGGCAACACATCTCTAGAACTTTTTCCTCTTGCAAAACTGAAACTCTGTATGCATTGAACAAAAAGTCCCCATTTCCTCTTCAATCCAGCCGCTGGAAACCACCATTCTACTCTCTGTTTCTATGAGTTTGACTACTAGAGTATCTCATATAAGTGGAATCAATCAGTATTTGTCTTTTTGTGGTGGCTTATTTCAATTTAGCATAATATCCTAAAGGTTTATCCATGTCATAGCATGTGACAGGGTATCCTTCTTTTGAAAGGCTGAATAATGTTCTATTGTATACCACATTTTCTTTATCCATTTATCTGTCAAGGGACATTTGGGTTGTTTTCACCTCTTTGCTACTGTGAAAAATACTGCGGTGGTGTGCAAATATCCCTTCAAGATTTTGCTTTCAATTCTTTTGTATATATACCCAGAAGTGAAATTGCTGGATCATATGGTAATTCTATTTTGAATTTTTTAAGAAACCACCATTCTATTTTTTATAAGGGCTGCACCATTTTACATTCTCATCAACAGTACACAAGAGTTCCATTTTCTCCATATCTTCACCAATAC